>NC_056537.1:17353477-17974414 GCF_910596095.1 Thunnus maccoyii | reverse complement strand
TTTATGCAAATTGTAGAATTCTATAAATTTTAGATTTGTCTCTATTCATCTTTCTCTGTGTCTGAGAGAGATGTTCATTGTGAAATGTGATTAAAATTAAGCTTAAACCATTCATTTTCTGTGTCATAACAACATAGTCATAGTCTCTGCTTTGTGTACACACACACACACACACACACACACACACACACACACACACACCAAAGGTGGTGTAGAAGTGAAAACAAACATCCATCCATCAATCAAACTAACTTATGTCAAGTACAGTATTACACTTCCTCATCTCTGTAATCAGTATCAATACTACTGAGATCAACTTCTGGTCAGGGATAAATTAGAAAATAGATGCAGGCTAATCGTCCTGTATAATGTATTGATGTGTAATGTTCTTGTTACAATCATTAACAATCCACTCATGTGATTTGATAATAACAAACTGTTTGTCTTAGCTGCAGGGGGCTAGGCAAACACTCAAATGGCAGTTGCTGCTTTTTTCTTTTTTGTCCTCACCAGTTTCAGTCCCTTATGTTTGGTAATCGGCACTGGTAAGTCAGAAGACATCGGCTTGACTCTATTAATTACCACCTGATCCTTTCTTCCTGGATAATTAGGTACCCATTAGTTCTAATCAAGTAGTTACTTAATTATTGCAGTAATTAGTCTAATGGTCTAGCAAATTGAAGCTTTATCACTTTCGGATACTTAATGTTCTTGGCAGAGTACATCACAAGTGTCAAGGCTTGAGCTTCAGCAATCAAGCGGTAGAAAACAAAGTTTATACGATACTGGTTTATCCGTGTTTTAATATGCGTATTACACAATTTCATGTTAAGTGTAGCTTGGAGTTCAATGCACTAAGCTATGACACCTAAATTCCTACTTCCAACATGCTGTGTGTAAAAATGTGTACTGGATTGCATTTGGTGTCAGGTTATTGTGATACACTTGCATTAACCTGCTTAAACGAGGGAAAACACCTTTGATACCACTGAAAGAGCGCAAGGTAAAGAAAGCAGCAAGGCTAATCTACTAGCATTTTTTAAAAAGAATGCATGGTATTCGCTTCATTCATTTTTCCTTATGTGTTATTTCAGTATTCCATCACACAGTTGAGACATCACACTCTAAATGTGTGCTTAGGTGTGGGTGAAAGCTGTGCTCCAACATTAGGACCTACCCGGGCCACAGTGGGAAAGTGAATGGGTTGTCTTCAAACTGCAATAAATTGGGCCTGGCTTGTCTGTCATCACCTACCAATTAGTTGCAGTTTATTGAGTCTGCCAGAGATGGAGGACGTCAGCAGGTGAAGAGAGGTGTCTGAAAGGTGCCTGCGCCAGTACACTACAATAAGACAGAGCTCACTTGTGACCCAGACATCCACCACCAGCCACCTTGACCCAAAGACTTAACAGGCAAAGGCCAAATGCATACAGGCACACACAAAGATACTGCAGAAAAAAAACAAGCAACTGTATCCAGGCCACAGCCTGTTTATGCATATTTAAGACTATGAAGGCTAATTTTCAACTCAATAACAAAAAGTATGTGGGAGAGCTGGGAAATATGGATAAAAAATAACATCTCATGATTAAAGGCTTGATGTAATAGTCTCAAATAATATACTTCAAAATCAGAACAAGAAACATATTTACATATTTTATGACTGAAATATCATTAGAATTTTTAATTATTTTAGCTACAAAACAGCATTATACAAATTTAGAGAAAAACATAGCTTATGGCTAAATAGCTAGTTGGTGCTGCAAAATGGTTGGAGCGGAGCAAATTCTGTGTGTAGTAAAAACAATCCTGATGGGATTCAGACAACACAGCAGGCTGATACAGAATTCACACACTGTCTTCCTAGTCCATGAGTGAGTGACCCCAACTAGCAACTTTCCGGCTATTGGCGTATATGCTAGCACCTTAGCCAAAAAGACAAAACAAGAAACAAAAAAACTGACCAGTAGTACTGTAAAGGGGGCTGTAAAAGTCATGCACAGGTGCAGTTTTGAAAACTTGCCCTCCCCTTGCAAAGCTCAGTATTGGATCCAACCTGTTACCTGCAATTATCTCTGAATTATATCCAGTCCTGACAGGTGATCAAATAGGCTTAGAGTGCTACATGTAGCTGCTGGCATAGGCAGTAGGGGTAAAAGTTATACTTTAGGGGCAGGGGAAATTAATTAATCATAAAATAAAACAAAACATCAGTGATATGCTCAGTTTGCAGAAGCAAAAGCTTGATCCATGTGGCCAATGGATTATGTTCACTTGTGTTTGCACCTTGTCAGTACAACCCGTTGACACAGACGCACACTCAGACCTCCGCAAAATCCTGGAGACCCACTTCAGGACTGTACTACACATTGTGGCTTGAGCTGTAAATATAACCAATACAGATATGTTACTGTTTTCACACCGGGCCTGGTCAAAACTTTCCGTAGGCAAAAGAAATCAAGACTCATTTACAGAGTGCAGTTTTATGAATCTTTAAAACAGACATAAACTAGTCCTCTTTACTTGACCTATTTGTCAATGCAGAATGCCCCACAAGACGCCTTCACAGAAAAAAAAAGACAAAACTCTACAGTGCTCCTTGCCATATGATGAGAGTGTGTGAAAACTGACACGAGACACAAGAGTTTTCAAATTGGGGCCCAGGGAGCCGAAGCATAAAATAACTTCAATCTCAGCAGCTCTCCAAGGAATAGAGCAGAAGTGCGACCAACAACAACAGAACAACAGAGAGGCAGGAAGGGGTGAAGGTAGGAGTTATTAGAGGATAAAACATGCCTCTCCATCTCACTCCCTCTCTCTCAGGAACCCCAAGGATGATCAATGGATTTAGTCAGAGGGATATTCAAGCAGAAAATTGCTGCCTTTTTGCTTTTCTTTGAGGTATTTCCAGAATACATACCAAACCCCCTGTCCACCAAGGTTGAAAATAACAGCACAAGTGCAGTCTCTGCCAGTAATCCTGGAAAAGGGAGAAAAAGGTGGGGGAGGGTGTTGGTGCGGGCACCAAATGTTAAAGGACGCAGGGAGGGCCTAGATTGAAACTTTGCAGGTATAAAATTGAAGGCAGCCAGCAGAACAGACATACTCAAACTATGGCTATTTTTCAAAAGGGAACCGCAATGACCAACATGGAAAGTTAAAAACAAATAAATAAAACAGGAACAGTCTCCAGGCCAACTCACAGGGCAAGGCTATGCAGATATGGTAGCATGATTTATTAGATGCGATTCAAAACTATTAACTTTAAAGATCCAGTTCACTTTACTGTAAAAATGTTTGCTATACCTGTAAATCCTAACTTGTGTAGCTTGCATGTTTTAAAATTGTGAGCTACTGTATGTATTATCAATTTACAAACCTAAGTGATTGCTTTTCATTACTTAATGGGGAAATATCATGCTTTTTGTGATTTTCTGTTATTTTTATACTGTTTTGATGTCGGATGTCTATGTTAAACATGGTTTAAGTTCCAAAATTTGAGGTGAACGTCTGTATAAATGCTCCCTGCAAGTCGAAAGTCTCCGACGCTTTGTTAGCAACGTTACCTCTACTTCCTCCTCGTGATGACGACAGATTGTTCACTTATTCCCACAAACGGACGTCCATTCCGTAGCCCTTTTTGCTAAGGTTGTTGCTAAGGTTGCTCCATGGGTCATTCATGTTGTCCACATGAACGGATGTATTTAAGAAGTTTATCTTTCGAGAAAATGAAGTGAAATCCTACAACTATTGTTTGTTTACGTAGCCTCCAGAATCGATGGAAGTGTCCCAAGGGGCAGCTTCAGGGAGCTGGCCAATCAGGACAGAGAGGGCTCTTTAGGAGGAAGGACTTAAAGACACAGGAGCTGAAATGGCCTGTTTCAGAAAGAGGCTGAACTGAGGGGCTGCATAAAGGGCCATTATGTTAAATAAGGAGTTTTTGGAACTGTAAATCGTGCAAAGATACTCCAGCAGAGCCCAAGAATATGAATATAGACCTGGAAATGTGCATGATATATCCTATTTAATAAGAAACAGGTTTATAGGGGCACTACAATGGTGAAGGTTCTCTAAATGAGTCAATGAGTCTGAAGAGAGAGGCTGAAGTGTTGGACAGAAAGGACCTCCCTGGCCCCTGGGGGCCCCGGTGGCACTATGCAGATGACAGCAGAGGCTTGTGGCACACTCGTGGCATTATGGATAGGACACAGCAATGGGGGACCAGACTCCTCAGTTCCCTGCTGTGTGGTGTGATGGCCTCATCTGTTTTCCCATTGCTACTCTAATACATCTGCAGTGAATCTCCTCCTAATTAAGATTCCACTGCTCTATTTGTAATAGGATGGAAAGGATATCACAGAGGGTAGTTTAGCCACAGTTTTTGGATTAATTGCTGGGCAAATCACCACACGAAGAAAACTCAGTGAGCCTGAACAAGAATACCAGTGATACATGTTTTCTTATGTTATTTTTACAAATAAATCTCATGGGGAGCCGGATCTAGAAACTATTAATCACAGGCTGTTCCTCGCTTACATTGTTAATGCTTAAAAGTGTGTTGCCATTGTTGTTATTGTTTATAGGTAAGGTTGCTGAAAATTGAGCACCTTAAGTATTTGTCTAGATACACACAGATGAGGTTTGGTTTTATATCATATGGCTTGCAGTATTTTTGTAAACATGGTGGTCCATGTTGTATATGGATTTCCCAAAATCAGTGATTTTAACTACACAGAAATATTATTAAAGTATCCTGTCCAATATTATTACATTTAGTTAACCAAAACTAACTCAAAAACCTTTTAAATTCCAATTCTCAACATTAAAATTCAGGTCTAGTGCAAAAAAAGCCACTCAACACAATCTAACGATCACCTGGGTTACGATAATTTGATGTATTTCCATTCCCATTTAAATTTGGGAATGGAAAACAAGTTTTACGACAGTATCAGCAAATAAAGATATACCATTATGTCCAGTCTTCACAACTCCCTTTGTAATATTGGGCGTAATTCTGTTAATGGTAGCTCTCAGTTGTGAGACACATCTTCGTTAGTTATGTCCAGTAAACTCTGTAATCCAAATGACAGATTGAAATACTGTAAGCGACTTGTGAACAAAAAGGAGTCTCATCGATAGACAAATATCCTATTGATTAAAATTTTAACACTTAAAAAAATATTTATGGAAAATCATTCCTCTTCAATTTGAAATATTTTGATACATATTTTGCACATTTTGGCAGTCTTATTTGCTTTTGCTCTTTAGAAGCTACAGTAACAGTGCTGATATGAGATTTTGTTTTTAGTTCTCCATATTTTTGTAAATAACATTTTGTGTAAAATATCATTTGAAAATAGTATGAAGCACTTATTTTTCTTTATAGCTTTAACATTAAATGTCATACAACTAAATAAACATATAGTGCACTTTCAAGTGTCCTCTTTCATGCGGGGAGACATACAAACACTCCATTGCACATGAACCAAAATACTGCAGGTAAATCCTGGAGAGAAAAAAAAAATCCTCCATTTTCAGCATGGTTTCTATCATGTCAAGGGGGAAGGATTTCTTTTTATGGTTTAATTCAACAATAGCATTTGCGATTGGGGTTTTGGGCATCTCAAGGGCATTCCTGGTGAAATTACTGAGACTCTGCACCATTTATCACAGCCTGACATGTGTCATGTTCCAGATTCTGGTGCAGAGAGGTTACAGCTGAAGACAGCTCTCTCTTTGTTGAGCAGCCATCAAAGACAACATCTCGTATTTATCAAAAAAAGGAAACCTGACAAGAGAATAAGAACTACAAAAGTGCTGTCATATGTTCTCAAATGCCCTCATATTCAGACATTAATCTGATACAATATATATATATATATATATATCCAAGGACCTGTTATTAGAATGTATCCAACCAGAACACCATAAAAACATGAGTTCATTGGTATGTTTACAATCTGGTTGGAGATACACTACATGGTGCACTTTCACTTCAAAAGATGATTATCTGGAACAGAAATAATACATTTTGAATGGAATCAGGACATGATCCACACAGGACAGCTGAGATTTCGTGTCAGCTGTTCTGGTTCAGACAGTGTTTGTATTAGGCAGCGAAATCAACAATAACTGTGTTTAAGTTTGTAAAACACTACCAAAGTCAAATATGACCTACAGTATAGACATTTCTGAATGTGTTTTTTGCTGTTTACATGCTAGTTTGTGTTTTTTAAGCATATATGTTTGTTGAGTAAAATGTTATTTAATTTTTTTATAATTTGTTAATAAATACTCTTTTATACTTTACTCCCTGCATGTACTATCATGTACGTGGCCCGACTGTTGTTTTTGCAGTAGTGTCATTATTGTTGTGTATTGTGTTCAATTATAATTAAAGATGTGATTGCTCTGTAACTTTTTGTAGTTGCAGCCTAACTGCACAGGACAAGAATTTTAGAGGTCTCTCTGTAAATATTCTTCATGTCCACACTGGCCGTGAAGCGATCACTTTCCAACACGTTTCAATATGACATGGAGGACAAATCAGTCCAAGTTCCATGCAAAACTGGATTCAGAAGTTCAGCTGAAGCTAATAAGGGGATTCAGAAGTTAGAGTTAGTCCAATCACATGGATATCTTTATCCTAGTAGTCATGTGTGGGCATATTGCTGGTGTCTTGTCCCAGCAACAAACCTACGTTTGACAACCAGGGCACATACCTCCACTGTTGCTCAGCAAGGAAAGCTCCCTGGGAAAACATAAAGAGGGAATTATGTAATAAAATATTGTAACTTTGAAAGTTAGACACTTGATTTGGCCTCAACTGTGCTTTTGAGAGATTTTTTGTGCAGAATGAGGACTGTGGATTTGTTCGATCATATTTAATAGAATAGTTGCATTAAGACTAGAACTCTTCACAGCCAGTATAGAGTAATTACAGTGGCCAATAACTTTTTCATGTGATTACTTTAGTAAGATGTACTGTAAAATCTCAGCCCATCCTTTTAAAACTCACAAGGAGAGGGGAATTTGCCCAATGGTCATTAATAACATTTAAAATCAATGGTAATTTACAACCATATCTGTACCTTGTCCTTATTGGGATAATTGGCTAATTTGCTGATTAAGGTTTAATGTCAGCATACAGCCACTTAATGTGTGCAGCTACTCAAATCAACATTTAAGCAATCAGGTAAAACTCTGTCTTTCACAGATGTAAGGTAAACTTTAATTAATCCTAGATAACTGATTCTTTAGGGGCAACAATTGATTTGAAAACTTAATCTTTACAGATGTTTTGTGGAAAAAGAATGCTAAACTGTACAAACACTTTAAACCTGTTTTCTTTGCAAAATCCTGAAGTTATCTCTAAGTAGATTTTACCATCAGCGTCAGCGCCTCACAAAAATAGCTCCCTTTAAAAGGCATGTAAAATGTCGTTGTTTAAAGAGTGCATCAATAACTGCTGACATAGTTAAATGTAAAGTACCACACAAGGGGGAGGGGTGTGTATAAAATTAATTAATTCTACTGGCACATTATTTATGACTTAATATGATATACTGGTGTGCTTTATAATAACACTGAATGTGCATATTTCTGGAGGAGACAGTGGAGTAATTATGCAGAATGCCTTTTACCATGAATGTACAATATTAATTACAGGCACGGTTGTTTATCAATTGTGAAACACTGTTTAAAAGCTGTTTGGAAGATTGCCATGATGACCCAGGCTTGTCTACTATCTTTTACTTTCAACTGCTTATATTGTGACACGAAACATCCCTTTACAGATCAACAATGTAGCAGGCAAGCAGCGAATAGAGGGACGGACCCATGTGTGTTTGTCCTTTCATTGGGAGTTTACCACTGTCAACTCAGGTGGATATGATCCCAGGGCCCTCTGTCTCAAGAGTGGCCTGTAATAATCATCTGACATAAGTGGCCAAGCACCATGCACTGATGAGTACACTGGTAGAATTGTTTGTCTTCATATGTGAAGTGCCTGCTGAGACCGGATATTTTTACTGCAGCCTACATATAGGCAAAAGGTGTGTTCGGAGGCTGTGGACTGAAAGATGGAGGAAAAAGATTGGTAATATATATTTTTTTTTTTTTCAGATTTTTAAGTTGTGATGCAGACATTAAACTCTTGTCAGTTGGCATTAAGATACAGAAAATGTCAAAACATCCTGCTTAAAAATCTGACCCTGGATATTTTCAGCATGTCATCTCCCTCATTGCCTCTCTTACATAGCTTTGCTGTCCAATAAAATAGAAAAGAAAAATTAAGCAACAAGGATCCAAAAGATCAATACTTACCTGATTATGTCCCTCATAAAAATGGCCTCAAACTTTCAGAGGCATGAGGTTTCAGCAAACCGATGTGTGTACAGTTTTTTTTTTTAATAAAACCTATAAATTTACATAATGGCCACACAGCAGAAACAATAAGGAAAGCAGAAAACCCAACAATTCTGATATAAAAAATTGTGTCAAAGAGGCAGAAAACGATTAATTTCTCTTCACTGGCGAAAGCAAATTATATAGTATCTGAAGCATTTTATGGCTATAATGATAGAAAACAGAACAATTTACAATATAAATTGAAGACAAAAGCCAGATGCCAGGGTCACAGGTAAAAACAGAGGGAACAAACAAGTCAACAATCCAAACTGAATCCTCACCAAGAAAGAACACAAAGATCCAGTTCTGAAACACCAGGAGGGTACGCTACTACACTCACTGTGTATTTCATCATAGCTGTAGAAAGTCAAGCTGAGTTTTGAATGACATGGCTGTGTAGATAATGACCAAATTCTCTATTTGAGGAATTTAATAATCTAGAATTATTTCTACTCATTTAGAGAACACTTTAGTACTCTCACTATGGTGATTAAGTGAGTTTTGAAAGCCTCCAGAAAGGGATATTTCTATAATAAAAGCCTACCTGTATTGTTAAAGGGTTGCTGGTACTACTGAAACCACTGATATTCAACAGTCTCATCAGCAGTTTACGAAGCCTTTAGCTGTTTAAATCCTACAGTATGGTTGACTCTTAACAGCTCTCATCACCCCTAGTACATAAAACCCAAATAGCTGCTCCCGACTCACAAGAACTAACAATTGGCTGGTAAAGAGTGTTAAGAATTTTGTACTTTATATTTGGACTAAGGCATTTAACTACTACTAGACTTTATTAGCTGTTTCATTTGCCAAAAAGAATTGTACCGAAGTTGTGTTATGTTCAAATTTAAAAGCAGTACAGGGATCCTCAGTGAAAAATGTAATGTATTATGGCCAACATGTCTTTTTATTCAACTTAAATACGCAAACTTTTAGTTCACTAGATTTCAGGCCAGTCATTTATACTTTAATGGAGAACATTTTATACAAAATAACTACTTTTAACTTAAGTAGAGATTTTTTTTTCAGCCAACTAGCAGCACTATCACTGGCAGTTTTATCCTGCAGATGAGTGGTTCTATAAAGGTTTCATTTATTACATGCCACTACTGTATGTATGTATTTCTGTTAGAGCTGCAATGCTTGGATAAATTACATGCACAGCTGTGAGAAGACAGGACAGAGCCCAGGCTAACACTGTGCCATGTGTCTTCACTGCCCTCTACAGGATGAAGAGTACCTAGTGATCTATGATATGTCCTTTGCCCCCCCCCCCCACCCAAACACTATTTTTACACCCACCCCTTGCAGCACTCAAACCCTTTGCCTTACTTTACACACTTGGGTTCCACTATACAGTAAAGGCTGTCTGTATTGAAATAATCAAATTAAAGAGGGCTCATTAAGGTGGTATGAAAATGACGTTTGCACCCTGGCATAATGTGTCGTTGCTCAAGGGAGCATCATAAATTATCTTTTTATTCTTACATCCTCTGACAGGTTTAAAAGTTATGATTTCCATCCAGTGTCTTAATGGACCAGGTTAGTTGTAGGGTAGTTGTGTTGTCTGTCACCTGCTGCACTTCACAAAGCAAAGAGTAAGATTATCGGGAGCTAAAGTCATTGACCTGAGTGGCCGAGACCTTAACCAGCAGAGCAATTAACTCAAATCTGAAACAGCCAGTTGTTCTGGGAAATGTATACAAACCTGCTTATCCTAAAAGCCTAGTTTGTCTGCATATTTGTCAGATTCAGAACCATTTTGCCTTGAATCTTACAGATTAGGAAATAGGACAAGAAATGTTTCAAATGTACAACAGCTGATACACTTATCTTCCTTGTTATTAAATAGTCTGATTATACAGTATGTAAACTTTTCAGCACTAATCTCAAATTACAGCTACAAGCAGATACTTGTTACAGTATGGTACCACCATCATCATACTGAGATGAGAGAGGAGCCTTCTGCTAAGTTATCTTGTTGCATTGACACTTATGGCAATTTTGTGCACTTGTAGAGAAAACTGAAGTCTTAAACGTTTCACAGTTTAGATAAAAATCATAATGATGGGCTTTTCTGTTTTCTTCTACTGTACATTTAACTGTCTACAAGATTCCCCTCAGTTCTCCAGATTGCAAACTTTAAGATTTTTCTTTAAGATTCAGTAAGAAAGCAAAGCAGAGCTAAAAAGAAAGAAAGAGAGAAACAATAGCTCACTGCCCCTTCGGGTCCAGCTGCCTAATAAAAAGTCAAAGTTACTCAACATACGTAGTCATGTTGGTACATTTGATGACACTGCTTATGATAATGCATTATAACTATTGAAGAATAAAAGCAACATTGCAGTGTACATAAATACATGACAACTGTAAGTGGTCATCGACACTAATCATTGCTTTTCACTGAAAGAGTTAATAACTTGAACATGTCAAGTCCTACACATTTTACTTTTGGCTGTATTATTGTGTTTATTTAGTACTTGCAGATTGTCATTTGAGATAAGAGCACTGGTTACCTATCTGTATCTCACAAATGAACTAGTCAACACAATAATAACAGTGTAAACTGTGTTGTTTACGGGGTTCCAGCATTTAAAAGTACTGATGACTTTAGGTCATTATTGTACAAGTCGATTGATGTAAAAATAGTCATGCATGTGAATCATTCTTCCATGTTACTGATTCACATTTTGCACTGATAGCTGGATCTCTGACAATAGTGCCTGACCCATTAGCTGCAGAGTACAGAGTGATGAATATGTGACACACATTTCAAAGAACAATTTTGTACAATATTTTGAGCTGAGACACATAGCTTTACACAAAACTTTACTTTTAACTGCTGTTGTATTTGGGATGTATCTTTTAAAAACATTATTGCTGAATTTGTCCTCAGTACAACAATTTTGTCAAAGCATCGAAGTGCAAATTGACCAAATATTTAGACAAGACACAAAAAACAGTAGGATAGCAAACAGAATATTAGATAAAATACAGTATATCAACATCAAAACCGTCCAAATGTATGTGTATATGTATCTTTGTGTGCGTGTGTGTGTGTTTCTGACATAGAAACACAAATTTCAGACTAAAGACCAGTTAACTGGGGACTGCTTGTCCAATTGGGAAAAAGATAATTTTTGGGCTAGTGGTTAAGTTTAGGGTTATGTTAAGGTTAGATTTAGGGTTAGGCAAGTAGTGGTTATGGTTAGGGTTAGGGTAAGTATCCAGGAAGTGAATGTAAGTCCATGTATGTCTCCAAAAGTGACCTAAATGTGTGTGTGTGTGTGTTAATAAAGTATTACTATAACTACTCTATTAACTCTACTATATAGTCACATTTACTGTACAGTGCTTGCTTTGGCAGGACTATGTAGAGTCACAATGTTGCCATAGAAACAGTGTTTAAATAAAAAGAAAAAACAACAATAACATGCCATTCACAAAAGTAATCAATAGATTAGATAAAGATATCCATTTGTATAATAGGCTATGTCAAGATAATTATTTGTCACATTCAGTGATGTTGTTTTAATTATGTGTCGCTCAGTTTGTGACATGCTGTCACATATTTTGTAGCTAAGTTTGCTGCATGTCCCTCCAAGTAGAATCTGTTGCTTTTCACTGTCATCTAGCTTCATGAAGTTTGGGATTAACAAATCAAATTTCTTGATGATATTATGATATTTGTCACATTTTAAGAAGAAGTGCATCTCTGTCTCTACCTCACTTGTGGTGCAGTGACCACATACTGTTTTCTCTGTCGGTAGACATGACTTCTTGTACCATCCTGTCTCTGTGGCTAGACTGTGGTCACTCAGTCTGTATTTGGTCAGGCTCCGTCTCTGCTTCGTATCTCTGACAGTAAAGAGATATTCTACCTGATATTTTCTATTCATGATTTAGGGCCAGATAGCAATTAAGTTTGTTTTGAGTTTTGGTTTGATTCGTCCAGTATTCCAGATAAGCACCTTTTGTTAGTTTAATAATTTGGTTTACTTTAAGGTTGGAAAGCAGTGCTGGTCTGAGTTAAACAGTATTGGGTGTTATTTAATCATGTAAGTCTCAGGACCAACTGACAGACGGGACTCTTTTGGGGGTTCAGTTCCTGGGTTTGTAGTGCCTAGAATCTCAGTGTCTCTTGGGGGGCTCAATTTAAGATGTAACCAAAATTTAAGTGTTCTTTTTTTAATGTTAATAATCAATAGGTAACACTCTCACTCTCTCTCCTCCTGGCTCGACCTCTTGTCCTCCTCTCCATCCTTCTTCTGTCTCTGTGGGGCAACTGAGGTTAATGTGCCAAACTGCCCTATTTAGGTCAAACTAATGACACAGCAGAGCTCTCTTGGGATTTAAACCAGCCAACTTTGACTGCATATACAGCGATAGTGCATTTCAGGACATGGCATCTTCACTGTGAACTCATCACCATATATAATAGAATAACTGCACCACCAACATGAATGTGCAAGGCAGAATGATCTATGGATATTCTACGCTGCCACACAAAGAAACACTTATAAAAAGGGTGGTCATGTTGTGTCTGAGCACCCCTATAAGTACAAGGGCTCTTGGGTCAATAGAGGTAAAAGTGACCTGGCTCTTTAAGAAGTGGCAGAGGGAATCACTGATACTGTGCACAAGGACAGACAGAGCAGCTGCTGTCACTTTTAATGGCATCATAGATTGCTTCAGAAGCACCACCGCTGGCTTTAGGTTCTTCTGTGATTCTAAGAGCTGGACAGAGTAGCCCAAGCCTCACTGCTTCATTGCATCCTCTGCCCAAATGGTTTTCATCCATTGTCAGGGGGAGGATGTTATTTTATAAATCTTTGAAAATATATCTCACAGTGAGCCATACTTTTATGTGGCTACACCTTTCCTGCAGTATATTGTGAACACTTTTTTTTTTTAGAATTTGCTAAAAATATAATATCTCAAAAGACATTTTCATCCAAAGTAAGTTACATCACCATATATGTATATTTTTAGCATGGGTAACAGTAAGACCTGAAGCCCCAGCCTGCATATATGTGTATGCCCACATCAGCCACTCAGAATAAGTAAGTAAGAATAAGTAATTTTTGAAGAAGGGGTTCTTTAAAATCTTCATGGTCTGACTGACATATCTTACTCCCAAGTATATGACAGGATTTGTGCTTTGTTGTCCTGCCACTCATTCTTCATCTGTCAAAATATACTTGCTTCCACACTGAGAGGGCAGCAGTGACAAGCTGACTGTGTGTATGTGTGTGTGTGTGTGTGAGAGGCGTGGGGGCTTCAACCGCCAAAGCAAAACAAGCTGCACTAATCTGGCGTGATCTGTGACTTCCCCTCATCATCTCATTGGGTGTGAGGTCTTGGGTGTGGTTATTAAGGACACTGATCTTAAATGGGCCTTCTGCTTGCTCACTGATTATTACTTGCCGGGCAGCTGTGGATGGGATCACTGAGCTGTTAGAACTTATTCAAGTGAAGCCAGTATAAATATTGCATGGGCGAGATTTCCTGCAAAAAAAGTATCAAATAAAGATTAAGGATCAGGTTTAATAAGCATCTACCTCAAACCACAGTCATAATTAATTTGTGCACATGCTATAGCTGCCACAACTACAGCTGATTTTCTTGAGAAAGTTCTCAATTGAACTGTATGTCCATGATAATTTTCAAATGAGACCCAATGTGTGTTGTTACTCATATGTCAGACAGAAACTTTTTTTTTTTCTAAGGAATGATACCTTTTTTGAGCTCTGTGTTTATAACTTTAAAGTTTTAATTTGCCTCATGTTAAAGAAAAAGGCATCTAGTAATCACAGCAAATTGATAGTCTATCTAGTCAGTTGTGGTAGTGTGGTACTTATTATAATTCTAGTTCACGTGAGGGTCGTTAAGTGTGGCGAATACAGTAACAAGTTATAGTACTTAGCTGATGCTGGAGGGAAGTAGACTTGTTCAAGCTTTGAGAATAAGCGGGAGCTGAGTGTCAGGACCTGTTAGAGGTTTAGAAGTACTATCCACAGTTTACACCCATGTCCAGGGGTGCCTGAAGTCCCAACCCCCAACATACCCTACCAGCAACCTCTGCCCTATCCAGTTTAGCTGTCTCTGGGGTTAATTCCATGTCCTGGAGCTGAAACAACAGGATCACAGCCACAGCACTAATACTCAATAGACACTGACCTACTTTGTTGGATTATACGGGGGAAAAAACTGATCCGCTGCCCTAATGCCAGCAAAGAAAACGATCTAATGGTCCTAACTGCTCTGTTTAATCTGAAAGCATGCTCATGTTATTAATTTCTCATTATGGGAATGCAGTTCTGCTGATGGGATTAAATGCCTGCTCTGGCTCTCTTTCATTTGGTGACCTCTCCACAGGAACACAAAGGCTAAAAACCATCTGGCTGGACACTCCCTCATGTCCCTTGTTTATTTGTTTATGTCTCTCATGTGTTTGTGTGTGTGTGTGTGTGTGTGTGTGTGTGTGTGTGTGTGTCTGTGTGTGTGCGAGAGGCAGTGGGTTACTCATCCATGTTAAGACTTCACAACAATTTGAACCCAAGACAGTGGAAGGGCTGAATTTTTGTGATTATGCTATGAGAATGAAAAAACTGTCTCACAAATATTGCTGTTATGTCTCTCAGTAGGTTTTATACAATTTTGTACATTAAAATAATCCTCTTTTCTCTATATGGCAGAGTCATACATTCAACAGCAATATACAACCTAACATTGTTTGAGGCTTGTATAAATGACTTTACATGCTGTTTCTTCCAACGCAAATTAATGCTCAAATGGACGTGGAGTGCCCTTGGCTGGTTATACATCCAATTTGAACAATCAAAATCTATTTTTCTGGTCCATTACATCACCACCAGGGGGCACTTGATTCCTCAAGCATGCAGTGTTGTGTTTGACAAATTGCCATAGAGGTAACACATGCATTCAGCAAGGGAATTAGGGAATATGACTGGGTTTACAACCAGCCTCCCACCAACCCACCCATCCCTGATTTTCTATGTGTATAATCTGCTATATCATGACAGTCAGCAGCTGCAGAGGAAGAGGTGCTAAACAATAATATCCCTGGTCCATACTGTGCCTCTGTGGCTAAATAACAGTAATAAAAAGTTAGTGATCAGGAAAGTAGTAAAACATAAAACTGATGTAACTCACAGAAATATTGTGTCTTGAGAAAAAAAAATAAAAATAAAATAAAATGCTTTCCCAGAGGTGTATAATCACAATACTTCACAAACATTTTTTTTTACTGCTAAATCATTGGTAGTAATCCTTGGTAAAATGAAAACATTGCAAAATGTCAACAAAGTTCTACCTAGGATTCAAAATAGTGGTGACAAATTTACTGGCCATGTAATGACAGTTTTATCCAGTGTCAGGATTTCTGCACATATGTACTATAATAGAGAATATAAGACAACAATGAAATGTACTTATGCAGTAACAGACGCTTGTACTGAAGTGATCACCTGTGAAGAATTCATATTGAATGTACTGGTCTATATTTATCACTATCTTTATCAACAAGGAGAGAACATCTTTAAAGCTTCTTTGAATATGCAGAGAAGCTTGTAGCATTTCCTCCAATCTATCACAGCAAATTTGGATATGAAAGGTAACAATTCAAATGGCTGAATAAGCATAAAATATGTCCAGACCTAAGGCTTTCAGTATACCTAACAATACAAACATGACATGTAATACATCATATCACCCATTACCAGTTAGCCGTATAAAACAAGATGAAAATATGCAGGCTGTTGACAGATCAGAAAAGGTATTTGCATTACCCTATGGTATTTTCTTTTCAGTCCCACTAGCAGTAGTTGTAACAGTGTGCGATATTTTTGTTAAAAGACTATATTCAGGGCAATAACCTTTTTATTGCTCTGCATTTTAGCATCCATTCATAAACAGAGAGCCGTTTAACTCTTACCATCAAAAACTGTTTATTTTTTTAAATGTGACAGATTTCTCTCGAAAGCACAAAATATATAAATTTGTCCCTTTGCTGTAACAAATTTCAAATGTGACATTTTTAAAAGCACATCTATAACAACTATATTTAAAGCTTGTACCTTTAAGTTCAAAGACTAAACCCTGGGGGGCTAGTGCTATAAATTATTTGCAAGGGAAAAGGCATGATGCATCTTTTAACATGTGCAGTCATTTCAGAGTGCAAAACCTACAAATGTCATGTCCTCTTAAGATCAAAAGTAATTGGTCAGGCTGCGCAACGAGGCACAGGGGTAACGAGGCAGTTTGCCACTGTAACAGACTCAAATGACATACTGTGTAGCATGTCGGTGAGCTAATAGACCCCATCGCACAAGGAGAGACCACAGTTTCACTCTGTCTTATTAAATTAAGCTAAAGAGGTGTGCTACTTTTTCACCCATAAGCAACATTATTCCCCTGTACTACCTGAGCCTTCAAAGCTACTATGGCTTGGCAAATATTAGTAGCTACTGTGTATCTGCATTAAAACTAAACATTATATCACCAAGTGCTAAAAGTAAAAATAGATATTATTTTTTACAGTAAAGCATTAGTTTTCATCTCATGAAGATGCTAATACTAAAACATAATATATTGAGATGAGAGGGATATATGATATCACAAGGGACAATTGTGACCTAAAGAGATAAGCCTTTGCATCTTAGTGCTGTGGGTAAGCTGAGGAGTGACATTGAAGTGTAAAGGCCAATATGAGGGCAAATAGGGGGATGGTGTGCATTAGCGTTGGCTCATAGAGCAGTGACCAGACCCTGTGGTGCCTCACAGCTGCAAGGAAGAGGGTGACAACAAGGGAAGCAGGTGATGTGCTCCAAGTGGCCCTCCACCACTTTGCAGCCTGCAGTGTGCTTCTTCATACCCCTAAGAGATCAGATGTCAACTCTGATGAATATGGTTCAGATAACAGTGCAAATGTAGTTCCAGTTTAAAATGAGGTCTGTTCCAACTTCAAAGCGGAAATTAAAAATATAATAAAAGTAATGTGACACAATTTTATATATTGCATCCTTTAGAATTGCTTAAAGGTGCAGTGTGTAGGATTTAGTGGTGTCTCTTTCCAAGTGTGTAGGAGAATCTACAGTGGAATGGAAAAGGCCCTCTCTAGAGCCAGTCTTTGGTTTGTCCGTTACTGGCAAACCGGCTACTGTAGAAACATGGCAGTGCAATATGGCGGGCTCCGTGGAAGAGGACCCGCTCCCTATGTAGATATAAAGGGCTCATTCTAAGGTAACGAAAACACAACGATTCTTATTTTCAGGTGATTATTCACTAATTTAAACATAATTATGAATATTATATTCCATTTCTGCCACGTCCGTTCCGCTAGATGTCACTAAATTCTACACACTGAACCTTTAAGATGTTAGCGCTATATTAAGGATAAGATAAGATGCTATTTTAGCTTGTTTGTTGATCAACTTTCAAACATACATACTGGATGGCTTTTTCAATATTTTATGCACTTGAAGTGGGCACTAAGTAGTTATATTAAGCAGGAAGGTTCAAATGTTGCATTGCAACTGCGACCCTAAATATCCAGTTACTGCATTCGAGATTGGGGCAAATAAGTCTGAAGGATACATCACTAATAATAGCAAATGGCATTTTTAAGTGGCTTAAACTAACATACAGTATGTACTGTTTACTCTTCAGGCTGATATTCTCAAAAGTAAACTCAGATGAAGAGGTAAAAAACTTTTTGGTCTTTATTATACATCTTTGTGCCAAACACGACATTAAATGTATCTAATCTGACAGTACTACAAGTTAACATTGCAAACAGCAGAACTGTTATTTGAAGGTGAAGTTGATGCTGCTTCATAAGAACATGACTGTCACATTCCCATCAGTTGGTAAGTGGGTCATAGGACTGTACATGACCCAGACATGGGTCTTGCCCCTCAGGGTCATGGGCCAGTCAGGCATGAGGTGCCAACTGAGCGCCTCTGATTCGACTCCCTGTTAGGTGGCCTGAGCTGAGCCCCTTAGTTGAGCCCCTGGCTTCCACTACTGACACAAGGCACAGTCTGTGAGGAACCTCGGGGTTCACACAGTCACAGTCACATGTCTTGGGCAGTACACTGCTATAGTATGCTTGGACTGACACCACTATCCTTCAGTTTCTCCTGCTCTCCCTGTTTTTTCTCATATTAACTTAAAAACTTGAAATGTATTTATAAATGTGTTAATAATGAACTTGTATCAACCTAGTTTTCATATATAAGCATTTTCACTTTCAATGAATTCAACAAAGATACATTTTAGCTATATTTCTGCCTCTTTCTAAAAAGCTAATTCAGTAAATTAAGGATAAAGTATGGATCAAAAAACTAAATCTCTAAGTAAATATAATTATATCTTTGTAATGTGATATATTTGAGATAATCAGTGTAATTATGTAATGGCAGCAATAATATGCAGGGAAGAAGTTGTTCTTTTGATAAAATAAAACAAAGGCTCAATATGGCATTATGTCACAGAGTAAAAAAATGATCTTTATCATAATATGTATAAAGATTGTATAAAAGTTCAAATTTTGTGTGTCAATTCCCTGTATCAAAGCATATACCCTGTGATTCCTGTGTATTTTCAAATTTTGCTTGTACTGATCGAGAAAAATATTGTTTGTCTTTGTCAGCTGCCTTAAACATAGCGGAAAGCACCTACCTATGAAGCACACTGTGGCCCCAAAATGTTCTTTTAGCCAAGAAAAGTCAAAAAAGCAATTCTGTTTTACCTGCCCAGAGCCTGCTGATGGAAATCACAGTAATACAAAGAGGGTAGACATCAGTCTGTCTGTGGGACCCCCTGCAGAGACAGAAAAGCTTTTTCCAGAGCTGGTTGATTGACATGATTTATAAAACTGTTGCAAAGAAAAAGCTGGGCCAAAATGGACAGGAGGACGTAAACAACAGCCAGTATACAATGCAGGAGGCATACCTTGGCAATATTTGTACAGAATGAAATTCTCATTTTTAGCAGTATCCACGTAGCATTAACCAAAACACCACTGTATGTGATGGACAACAGCTTTGTTTCTCTCCTTAATGAAACTACCCAACAGCAAATAAAGAGTCAGAGGCTACACACATCCAGCACCCAAACAAATGGTGCTTGGTCAGAAAGTCAGTGGGGGATATTAGAACGCAATACTAATTAATTCAGCCGGCCTGTGTAACCCTAAGACAATTCGTACTCCAGAATGTAACATCTTTATTGATCTTGGGAATGCTTCAGTAGACTCCCAGTGCTTATCTCGCCATTAAAAGCATCTCTTGTGACAATCCACGATTTAATTAGATGACAATCACAGTTAACAATGCACGGCTAACGTCACAAAATTTGCACATTAGTGCTGGCAGTGATAAATTTCAATGTCCCAGCATGGACAACTCACATCCTTCACTTAACCCTTTCCTCACAATATTGTGCAGTTCTATGACTCTATACTGCAGGATGACACCTAAGAACATAAGAAAATACCAGCAATCATGAATATAATCTTTGCACAGATCTATTCACAGGATTTTACTGCTGTGCTACAAAATATCAAAATTACATACTAGTGAGATTATAAATGCAACTAGTTTGGTCCCTGCAACAATACCAAAGTTTATCTCAGGTCACAGATCTCTCATCACACTCTGCCATGCAGTCTAGCAACAGGAGCAATGTATGAAAACAACCACTAGAGGGCAGCATACAATTTAAACACCATGAACACGTACTGTTATTTTGGACAGAATATCATAAAATGAATAGAAAAAATGTTTTTTTTAAAGATATTAGAAATATTATTCAAAAAATGAATTTAAAAAAAGTCATGAATCTTTGGTCTTTTGGTAAGCTAAAAAATTATATAATTTTATTAAAAAAACAGAGGTATAAGATACTATTACAGTGATATTCATTGGATGTTGTCAACAGTATGATTTGTGTCACTTCACAACCAAGAATTTGGTCTGCAAAGCTAACACTAAATACAAAGGGTCATCAAGACAACAATAGGAACATAGTCTTTTTGGCAAGGGGCATAGGTGGAGGCCAGGGGCTAATAGCAATGAGGGATTTGTCAGTCATCCCAGTATTTAATAATCCCTAGCTCTCCATTTTCTGCTGTTTGTTTATATTAACCTGTGGTTGAACCCTCTTTAGTGGCAGCCTCTTTTGCCAGAAAGTTCAGTGAACATTCAGCACGGAAGCGGAGAGCATGTCATCTCGAATCTATTAGCCCACAGGGGAGATTGCAGCATCCAGCAGTCTCTCTCTCCCTCTCTCTCTCTCTGTGTCTCTCTCTCTCTCGTTCTTAAACATGCACATGCGCACACGTACACACACATAAACTAGGTGAGCTTCTAACACACACATTTTCCATACTGATGGTGCATGTAAGTGAGATTATTGCATACAATGCCCTGGTTCTGACCTCGCCTTTTCACTCATGCCTAATAATCTCATCATACCATGCACTACATCACTCTACCAAACAGCTATACTGAGCTAAGAAACTAGAGCTTCAGAAACAGAAAAGAGTAGATAAGTTAAGTTAAGTTTGTAACTATTTATTTTTATCATATAATGTGTATAATTCTTTTATACTGAATCTTGTGGCTAGAGAGAGAAAAGAAAGAGGATGCTATGTGACACACACAGGTCACATGCCAAATTTAACTGCCTGATGTTTACATAATGTGCACCACAGTGTGCTGTGTCAGCATGATGCCCCTTTTCTTACAAAGCTATTAGCAAAGCCGTAGTGACTGTACATTCAAGTAGGCTGAAGGAATATTAAAGTTGAATATATGAGGATGTGTGTTAAATTTTTAACTGCCAGCCAGTGGTCAGGTATTCAGATTATTTACATGTAAGTAAAAGTAGCAAAACCACCATGCAAAAACACTCAAGTTCAAGTCCAGCATAAAAAAGAATATATATATATATAACATAAATATCATCAGAAAAATGTACTTATGAAATGTAGTAATTACAATGAAGAATAGCTCTTTTCAGAGTGACAACATGATATTTTTGGATTATTACTGATGTATAAACGTTCAAATAGCATTTTATTAGTGTTATTCATTATTTTATGTTGTCGCTGGTTGAGGCAAAGCTAACTGTGCTATACTGTTGGATAGTTTAATGTATAACAATGCAGCATATTCTATAAACTGTCAATGTAATGGATTAGAAATATACAGTGGCAAAAAAGGAAATACTTAAGTCAAAGTAGGTCAAAATTGTACTTATGTTAAGTACTTATATTCACCACTGCTGCCAACATGTTTTTCCTTTGTCCCTAAACTGATACACGTAGAAAACAGTAATGTATTGGAAACATACAGAATCACCTCAGACTGTAACAACAACACAACAGACTTTCTAAATATAGCACATAAATGTGCTAGAACTGTTTTTGCTGTTTTTGTTTTTGCAGCTAATTAGCGATCAAGCCTGCAAACTGACGTCATCAGTGCTCTTTTGATCATTCATTTAACTATGCTAAGGTACAGGACTGATCTCTGGGTTCAGATTTTTTTCTCAAAGGAGAACACAGGACATGTGATTTACAGAGCATATATACTGTACATGCTGTAGCATAGTTAAATCCAGATGGACTTTAATATGAAGGCAGGTTGATATAAGCTTTATTGGCAGATGAATACATGATCCTATTTATTGTATTGTTTTCTGTTTGTGAGGTCTCTGTTGTGTCAATCAAGATATTGACATGGATGGATCAAATGGTGAGGTGGAAGAATAAGATTGTGAGAGCTAAGTAGAAAAAATGCATGACACTTATTATATCCCCAAGTATCCTGAATATCCTGCAGGTAAAAACTTAAGGCAAAAGTTGCAAGAAAACCCATTCAGCTCCCATGTACTCAACAGTTTTATGTGGCCACATGAATGCTTTAGATGGAAAACCTGTTAAATGTTAAGGTCTTACTGTACATTAGCTGCAGTTATGAAGCCATTTGTGTGACACACTGGTTTTAACTCTATCTTATCTTTTATTTTATTGGTGGTACAGTTCATTCAGTTCACAGATCATAATGTCATCACTATTTTTTTTTTCAGATCTGTGTTGAAGATATTATTTGTAAAAACGTGACATTATTAGCACATTCTAGTCACAGGGAGCTCATCATCAGAGTGTGACATACTTGGGCCAGTAAACATCTGATTTAGTCACCTTCTAGTTACCTCTACACATGACAGACTCCTATCCCGTCGCCATCTAGATAAACATGAAGTGCTGACACATAAGACTAGACATATCCTTACTTGAAATGCAGTCAGTGTACCTTAAATAATAAGATGCAGTTTAGTTTATTCTAATGCACTGTTTCTTTCTATCAAATCATGTCTGGAAAGCCGCGGACCCAAGGTCACAATTTAATATACAGTATATAGAGTACATTTACCGTAGATGCTGTTCTTCTTCACACCTAACACAAAATATAGCCTATGAAGAAAGTGTATAGATTAGTCAGACAGAGAGAGGGAGACATTTGATAACAAATTTTTTGATTGACAATAACGACATCAAAACCTGAACCTGAAGCTTTACACAACAGAACGTCTGGGAACTCCATTTCAAACTCAACAGGAGGTTGAAAAAATTGGAGACACAAGATTGAAATGATCTCCTTTTTACTGACCCCTCAATATCACAGGAACTTGTAGCTTGAGACTTATTTATTTCATATATTTATTTATTTATTTATTTATAAGGAAAGTGACAAAATCTGTGATAGAAGGCCATTTTGATTGTAATAGGCCTTTAAAACAGAGTCATAAGTTGACATTTTTTTTGTTTGGTTTGGTTTTGTAGTTCTCAGTTCTCAAAGGGGGATTCAAAGCATCACATTAGGAAACAATTCATTTTAAAATTGGTACTCAGCAGGTGTGAAGTTAACGCTTTATAAACCAGACATGCTCCAATTATTAAAGTCGACCCTGACACTTTTTCCTCGACTGTTAAACTGCGGGCTGGATATTCAACTTTAACCTTGATTGTCTGGATTTGATATTGTTGTTCATATTAATCTAATTTAATTTTAACTTACACCATTTTCCTAAATCAACAACATTATGAGCTCTTTACTTTTCTCACACCCCCACGATCATTCAATAACCAGGAACATTTGACAGTCCCATTCTTACAAATTCACAACTTGGCTAAGATTATTCCTGTTGGGGGTAAAACTCATTAAGCATGAGTAGAGCCTTATGGGAGAAGTCAGTTTCATCCTCATTAAATACATTTTAGTGTCCCCATTTATCTTGCTGGCCCATTTTCCTCAAAAACATGCTACTTAACCCGGGCTGTCTCCTGAACACTAGAAGACCTCCAGCAAATACCCACAGCATTTCTCTGCTTGATCATATTAAAGCAGCCAATTCTCTCTCTTAATTTCCAGAGGCGTGTTCAGATTAGTATCCCACCACACTCTGGGACTCTAGAGATTTAATACAGAACCTTTTATAAGATCTGCATTAAGATTCATGAGGGTGGAGCAGGCCACAGTAGTTTAACATACACACAGTTAACATATACCCTCCAAGGCTAGAGAAGTAATTAGAGGAACTTTATATGCATCTTCAGGTAAAAAGGAATGCGTGCTATCCAGGGGTGCCACTTTGAGAAAAGGGTTACAGAAAGAGCAGAATAATGTTCAGTGTATTTTTTTTTTTCTTTAAAACCTACACTGATGATTTTTTGGGCTACTGGGGAGTCAGTAAAACACTGGAACACGCTGACAAATACACAACCATCGATATAACACTGGTTGATCAAGTTATGCCTTATTTTACCTAACAACTGAAAAATATGCACATCTATCAGATACAGCAAATAATATTGTAAATCCAATATTCCAATATTCACTCCCCTGTTGGCTCCGTTTTGGTCTCCTTCAACTCCAGAGAAAAATAGCTCAGTACAAAGAAGTTGTTCATTCTCTCCCATCTGAAGAATTTCTTCTGCATGGAGGGACTAATGGGCTGCACCAGACATGTTTTAGTAGTGTATTTCACATTTCCACTTTACCAGCATAACTGCAACCCGAAGTATATTTTTACACTCCCTATTTTCTTTCTCTCCTTCTTCCGACTTATACCTTGATTTTGTATTGGGCTATGAACACTGCTGAAACATCCGTAGTGTACAACAGCACTATGGCTGAACACATGCAGTGTAGATGCTGACTCAGAACTGAAGCTGTGGCTGACATGTTGCTTTCACTATACAGAGTAATGTTTGTGTTGTTAAAACTAAGACATACTGTACATGTCAACATTATTTCAAGACTAACAAAACCCTCAGTTCTGTTAACCAAGTTGCACTTAATCTGATTACAACTCTCAGAGTAGAATCAGAGTATTGCCTTATTTTTGTTATGTATAATATATATATATGTATAAAAATATATAAATTATTTAAATGCACTCAATATCAAAAATACAGCATAGTGTAGTAAAACAAATAATTACTTAGATCACACAATTTGTTTACACAAATAGTTGATTATGGAGACACAATCTCACGAGAAACTAATTACAATATAATTTGGCATTTTTGCTGTTTATAGGGAGTTATGATTAAGAGAGTCAGAGTAATGAGGTACAATATGTAATTTCAGGTCATTATCTGTAGGATAGTCCCTGCAGCCAAATACGATGGGTCTATGAAGATACAGAGATGATGCAGAGAGGATATATTCTAAGAGAGTATTACATAAACATACATAACAAAGACAATCTAAGTTCAGCTCCTTATTGAACAAAAAAATAAATAAAGTTTGTAAACTGCTTCACATACATGGAACCTGTGGTCCATGGCCACACCGTCATGGCTGTATGAATTCAATCAGAAATCTTTGGGGATAAGCCTCTTATTCAAAACCCAAGGGTGATGTTACATGTCTTGAAGCCAGTATTTCCCCTGTATTTTTATGAGGGGTTAAGTGACGGTAGTAAAGGTTTGTTTGCTTCCATATCGCTCCCTGTCGTCACCAATAAGCAGCTACAATGTGTCTTGAAAGTCAACTTATAAAAGTTTTATGAAACTCAGAAAGCTTAAGTGATCTTCCCCAGCTCTGCGGTAGCCTGCAGCGTGCAGGATGTCTGCTTATATTAATTTCATGGAGTTTAAGAGGTCACCAAACTCATTTGGAGATTCTTACTCATTTATGAACTCTGCAACCCTTCTGTTCTGCAGTGCTCTAAGCTACCGGTCTTGAGATGCTTACATTTACATGGAATATTATATGGCTAGGTGGCAAAAAGTATGGTGCATTTGGAGTTTAAAATACATGGGGCTGAATGAAAATGCACTTTGAAATGACATTTACCTGCATTTTAATGAAAAGTAAGGTGAGCAAGCTGGTGTTTCATCTGCTTTGTGTGTTGGGAATTGGGCGGCTGGGGCAGAGGTGGCTGGGTGGGGATAAGGGCTCTGGGGAAATTGGTTTATCCAATATTCAGAAGATTTCCAATAAGACAATGGACTTCTCAGAAAGCAGCTTAGCTGGAGAGCAGTGAAACCGTGAGAGTGAATCTGAGTAAATGAGCTCACTAGCTGGTCTTAACTCACAGAGAAGCCATACTGACAATGAAACAGAAAAAAATAGAGAATTCCTTTCAATTAAAATGAAGATACTAAAGCAGGAATACAAGAGGGAAGTAGTTAAGGCTCAGCTCAAAGGTTAATCTGATGGTGATCTCTCACACTGACCTTCCCTCAGAGCAGCCTGACATCCATACTGGGGACAGCTTCACTGTCCACTGAAGCCCTTTGACAAAGCCAGTTTGTGGCAGTCTTACGTCTGCAGCAGATCTCCCAGTGAGAGCGTTTAAAACCAATGAGGCCTCACATCTGTGCACGGACTGAGCTTGGTCAGGGGGTAGTGGGTGATTAATTGATGGTCACATCTCGCTGACTGCTGCCCACACCGCTTTGATGAAGAGGGATTAGGTTGTGCACCACAGGCTCAGCTGATAATAGGAGAACGGAGAGGAAATGCTCATGTCACGCTCCATGGCAAGGATTTCAATCAAAGAACTACTTCATTCAGAGAGCCCAGACTTTATAAAACAAGTAAAACCCTTAGCTTCCTGAAGCCTTTTTTTCAGAAAGTGACTGTGTCGCGATTAAAAGTTAGGTTCTTTCTAATTGGCTTCATGATTTGAAGTAGGGCTCACTTTTTATTCGAAATTGCAAAGCTTTTGTGCGAACATGGGGAAAAATTAAATATCCGAACTGTAATAACCTGTTTGAATTCAAGATTTACAGTCTATAACTTCAGACTGTTTGAAGTAGTTTGCCTTGTAATCCAGCAGAGGGCCTTAAAATTTATTATAAGCTTGACCTATTGCATGCTCTTTGACCTATCAGTAAACTAAGCTAATAAATAAAAATGGAGAAGGACCATATCAAGCAAAGCCGTGCTGATCGGATAATCACAACACCAAAACATCTGAGAAGCAGTGTGTAGAAGTATTTTGGTAAAAAGCAGCTGCCTTACTCTACAATGACAACTAATCTGAGGACTCACCAGCGATCTTAACACACAAGTGAGCCAGAGGAGGCAATTAATGAGCAGAGCAGCGTCAACTCTACAACCTTGTCTGACTGCCTACTGCAATCTCAAGACACATAGTGCAGTTGTAATGACACCACACGGGAAAATATATAGGCTATACTGAACGGTAAGACACTCATTCTGACCAGTGACATCTCTGGCCATATATGCTTATGACAGTCACAGCAGATTGTATCTGAGACGTTACGAATTAATTTGAACAAATTACTTGTTAGTTTGAATTCGTTTGAACTTGACTTGAGAAAGTGATCGCCCTAATTTGGGGGGCCGTTTTTTGATAAAGAAAAGAACCCACACATTGCAAATAGACTAAGTGAGCAAGTCTTTGTAATATATACAGAAATTTGTGTATATTTTTTCTAAACAACACACAAGGCATTCTGCTCCCTACAAGCCAATGTATTCCTCACTTAACATATTTGGTGTGGGTTTTCCCCTTGAGACATACAGGGTTAAGTGTTACAAACATTAATACAGTAACTGTGATGCAATGATGTAATGTTAATGCAATGCTATCCACCTACTTAAACTGTAGGTGGATAGCATTAGAGCAGATTATCCCAGTATTTTTACATTCAATGTGATATCCCTGTGTGTTCAGTTATCGTAATACTACAGATAATGTTAGCCTTGTTCACATTATAAACCGTATGTTAATCCTTGTTACAAACATTGATCGTCTTGTGAATTATAAAAAAGCAAAAGTATAAAGTATGGTAATAAACAGCATTCATTTCAAATTTAAATTTCGGGACGGAAGCGCTATATTTTGTATAATCTGTGTTTTTTAAGAAGAAAATAACATTTATTCTCATATAAAATAAGAATCTTCAAGTAACGATATTGTTTATATGATGAACATGCACGTCATAGAAGGTGGAGGGAAATGATTTTCTTGAGGTTGTAAGGTTTAGGTAGAGTTTCATCTATCTGAGCCTTTATTTAGCCCCCTATCCTGTCTCGGTACTTGCTGAACTGAGATCACTCTGCAGTTTTCCCTGGAGAAAACAGTAATGTCACATACCGACTTGGCACACCAATATTTCACATCCAAACCAAAACCTATTAAGAATGACTACTTACCATAGACAAGATATGTCCTTCACAGCAGCAACCTTCACATTCGGTGTAATCTACGCACACCCACACAGATACATACATGTACACATACACACAGATACAGACTGCTGTGCATATTTTGTTGTGTTATATTTCATCCACTGGCACATGTGATGGTGTTGTCCTCCCTACAAACACCCTTATCATACCCTTGAAATCACATATCTGGATCTGTACTATCTTATTCAACAAAATTGTGGCACAGTACAATATTGTTGCAAACTCAGTATACTGTATATAAATTTAATCATATTCATCCAAAGGCTGAAAGAATGCTTAACTTTTTTTTGTAAAAGCCCACTCAAATACTGTAAAATATCAAATGTGGAAATGTGGAACCCAAAAAACTTTAAACCTACACAGCAATTATTTTAATTTCAACTTTTACGAATTGACTGGCGGTACCACACCACAATACACTTAACTGTTCACTCCATTAAAGAAGCTCATGTACAGTATTGTGTTTCAGTCAGCACAAAGACTCATTTTATACACACTGAAAATTGCAGAGCCTAATAAGTCTAGGGGGAAAAAAAACACTATTTGCTCTCAAGTACTTAACTCATGCTCTCATATAATAATTTGTCTACACAAATTACATTTTACCAGTATAAGGGATAGGGGTCGACAGAAACAGAGTCAGAGACAGCTTCAGGACACACTACAGTAATGTTACTAGTAGTTGTGGGTTGAGACTGAGAGTATGACCGGCCTTGATAAATGACGTGTTGTGCAAGAAATAATGTTAGCCTATCAATTTTTTTTGCTGTAGTCAGGTGGCTAAATTATGGCTCAACAAATAAACCTGCTGATGTTCACTATCGCATTCACGTTAGCTCTACGAGACTCAACATTAGCTTAACTTACGTTATATCACTGCAACAAAGTGCATTTTTGGGCATTTTCAGCGGTGTAACTGGGAAACTGGACATGCTTGTCATCATAGAAATAAATAATAAGATTGTGGTGTTTTTACAACTTCAGCGTAGAGGACTGTGACGTTTATTGCAAATCCACTCCAGTCTACAGACGCTTCTCTGTGCCGTCTGTGGCACGGCAGCATGCGCAGCCTCCAGTGTTGATAGGCTATTACTCGTGACGTGTAACTAATCAGATAATGCTGCGGGCGGGACAGTGCTCGTGACCACAGAGTGGTGACTACAGACAGAGAGAGGCGGCTGCATCAGTAGCACATATCGGCAATCAGATTTAAAAAAAAAAAACAATTCTGATAATCGTAAAAATATTGAATATCGGATCCGATAATCGGGCAGGCCGATGATCGGGCAGGCCGATGATCGGTCGACCCCTAATAAGGGATAACAAAGACAACACAACACTGGTTAACAGGCAAAATCCAGCATAATCTAACAATATTAATATGACAGAATAAATTCACCAATTGTTGACACTTCAAAACCAAAACACACAGAGTAGCCACAACAACCTGTAACTTCAATTCCTGCTGTTACATTACATGCAACTACTATTTCATTGTAGCATCAGTTCCAAAATTGATTACATTGGGCTGTTTGATCTGCATTGACACTACCTCCGCTGCACTCCATGAGTTTGTTTGGAGCAAGGAAATTACCCCAAACAGCTGCAAAAGCAAAAAGCAACGAGTTGCACCTGACAGAAATAACATTGTGAATATAAAGGCCAAAGTCTTAACCTAACCAAATCCTTGTTGTAATCCATATTTATCTCCAACTTTAACACCACAGAAAGTTGCAGAGAAGATGAGGGAAGTTTAATCTTTCTGGAAGCACTGTACTTCTGTTTTCCAGTGGAAAATATTTTGTTAGTAGACAAAGGTCCAGCAGATGACATAATGTCATAATGTATTTATTGTAACATGGATGTTCCCTCAAAAAAAAAAAAAAAAAAAAATTGGCTCATGGAAAAAACTCTGTTTGTGTTTATATCAAGCTAAATGACAATAATTTACAACCAAAATACTAAAACAGGATGGAGACATCAATCCAGAATTTTAAAGAAGGCACACTGTTTTGTGCTCAAGAAAGGCATTGTTTTTATCTTCATGGTGTGACTAACATGCTGAATGTATTTCCTACTTCATGAACCATTTGTAACCTCAAGCCAAGATAACCAATGTGACATAACTAGGGTTGTTTTTTTTCTGACTTTACAAAGCCACTTGAGCCACAGGAGATATTTGAACAACTTTTTACACAATGGTTAGTAGCGCGTCTCATGATATGTGATATGTCAAATCGTGGTTGATGTGTAAAATTACTTTCTCTTTAAAAGCATATTATAAATTTCATGTCTTGCCACATACCCAGTTATTGCGAGGAGTTGTGTATACCAAAACTTAAAATTTGGTGTAAAAATGTTAACATAAAATCTTATGTTTTATTTTCTCATATTGATAAGCATAAGCACAGTCCATCTTAGAGTGTTTTTTATCATGTTAGAAATTAGAAAATACAGCATATCTGTTGCCTGTACCAAAGAACAGCAGAGTTTGATTTATGTTCTCCCCTATTCTATTGAACTATACAAAGGAACTCTCCACCTTGACCGCTCTATTAAAGTAAGAAGCAAAAGTTATCAATCGAGGTGGTGAAAGGAAGAGAAGTCTTCTCAACAAGCCATGCTTTCTCAGCCTAATGGATCATACTATGCTGCAGAGAGCAGAAGAGAGAGAGACAGAGACCGAGTGAGTGAGACAGCGAGAGCAAGATGTTGCTTCTACTGTATGCTTTTGACTGATTATGCATTTTTTTTTCTTAAGCTATTCATAGAAGATAGATTCATCATTCCAATTTGTCAAGCTAGCAAAGATTTCAATTAATTATGTGCAGCGAAAGACTGGGTGTATTAGGCCTCTCTGTCAGCACTAGTCTGAGTCCCCATTTACCGGACTCAAAATAAAGAGGTATCAGAGAGGTGCTTGGATCCACAAGTAATTAATTTGATGAATGCCTTAGTGGCACAAATAGTGGCAGCCGTGCATCTTTTCATCACACACCAGCAGTAGTCTCCATGCTCGGTGCTAATTTGAAGGGGGCAGCTCATCTGTATAGTGGATGTGTTTGTGGCTGGGTCTATTCTTCAACCCATGTACTCACAGCCTCCTGCTGTCCAGACAGTGTGTGGGGGCCTTATGTTTTCTGTCAACTTTGTCCTTGTGCCAAGCAACTTGCCCAGTTTTTTGACTTTGTGGCCTGAACTTGATAATGGCAGGCCTACTGGATTAATGGAAGTTACAGTCATGTTGTTCCCTGGCTGCTGCTCTTGTGGTTTCCCCAGACACAGTATTGCAGTTATCGCCAAGGTATCACATACTATACCTGGCACGTGTGAAATTGATAAACATTGTGATGAAAACTCCAATCTCATGAACTACCAATAATCCATTAGGGGAAAATGTCTGACTACAAAATTTAGGGATAAAGGGTGCATCTACACAGTGATAGATGAAGTAGGTAACGTGGTGGGAGGTGTGATTGGGCCAATCTAAAATGATTGATCATATTATTGTTATTAGGTGAAAGCTTCAATGGCAGCTATTTGTGATGCACACCGTCAATGTCGACAGGAGCTGCAGCCGAACAAAGAAATAATTGGACTGGTGCCACATAATTCAGGTTCATATTTTCACAAGTGGGGGAACCTCATTATAAATCAGGTCAGCCACTGATACAAGACCATAAATCAAAGAAAGACATAGCTCGAACAATTAGATAATTACTAGACCACCATGTCACTGCTGCTGAGATGTTTTGCTGTGCCACTGAGATGGAGCGAAGAAAGTAACGACTAGTGCTAAGTGCCCACAATCACATTTTCACCATCAAATGAGAGGAGAGGCAATGTAGATTTTTAAAAAGAAAAGGCATAAAAAGCCAATTTGAAATGTTGCTTCTGCTTTGAATGGTCTATAAATGTACCTTTTGCAGCAGTTGCTTTGTAATAATGATAATTGCAGGACCACAAATAAAATTGCAAAAAAATGAGAATTGCTGCTGAAGTGTTGGTGAACATAAAAAACATGTCATCTTTGGTCACCTTCTATAAATTCTGTCCTCTGATCACATCTAAAAGTGATGATATCCATGTTGGTAAGGATCTCTTCACTACATGATTGCATGGATTGCCACTGACCCCTAGTGTTGCTCAAATGCTCAGTTACACTGCTTGAACTACAGTATGAAAGCCTGTTACTCTAATTATATCTACAGCCCTTCATTACCCCAAGGCAGAGAAGCTGCCTGAAATCCAGAGGCAGTACTCCAATTGACCCCAATTGAAAGTGTCATTTCACAGGATTGCCAAGTTGGAGATGCTGTTTCGGCCCAGGATGAGCGGATGTTAATTCAATGTTCCTCCTCAGCTTCACTGTTTGATATTCGAGCAGCTATTCCACTCTGCCCCCCTTTGCTCGGCTGGGCGGGTGTAGAGCCGCCTGCGCTGTTCTTGTGTCAAACCAGAGTGCAAGGAAGCTCCAACAGCAGTCAAAAATTGAGGTCACAGCACAAGAGTGAACCAACTGGAACAGATTGTTGTGGAACCTCCAGGCTTTTGCAGACACGTGTTGATCCCAGCCCAGCATGTCCTAGCTTTTACCTTCCCAAACCCTTCTTTGCAACTCCCTTGACAGCAGCTTATGGACAGGGAGTCAGAGACTATGACCAGGTCTTTCAACTTAACTGCAGCCTTTTATTATCACATGCACTGCACATCTCCATCCCTGTATAAACTATATGACATGCATCCTAATTACCAACAACTAATGTTTTAATGTAAAATAGTGGGTTTTTGTAAAATTAACTTTTTTAGGGGTTGTTATTTTCAATTTATACTTTTCAAAAAATAGAGATCTGGGAGCTTCCTAGAGGTAAAAAAAAATTAAATTAAAATTTAGATAAAATAAATACAGTATATAATGCAAAATTTCAAAAATAACAGTTGTAGCGTGGATAGTAGCCATTTATTTATTTAATATTTTATAGGGAATCTGGTGCAAATTCATAATTTTGAATATGAATATGTATGCTGCAGTGATATCACATGACATAATAAAATGGAATATGAATTTTTCAACATTTTATCAATTTTCCACAAAAACAAACTATGTGCAAATGATTATTATCTTCACATCTGTAGCCTAAGGCCTTAGGTAAATAACAAAAAAAAAAAAAAAAAAAGAACTACTTACATTTTTATCACAACTGTCCATATTCGTTTCTGGGAGATATTTACAACAAACAACTATGTTCAAATGTTTACTGTTTTCACATTTGTAGACCAGGGCCTCAGATGAAAAACGAACAAAAAATAAATAAAATCTCTATTCATAAAGTCTCTATAACACAGGAAAAACAGAACTATTTACATTTTTAACAAAACTGTCCATATTTGTTTCTTGCTGTGTTTTTATGAGTTTATTGTTTAATGGAAACCAGCATTTTCACCACGTCACTTCCACCGAGCTGATTTTGTCATTCCTCAATTTCTGTTCAGTAATAAACGTTTTGCCAAAAGAATAAAACTCCAAACAGAATAAAAACACACATTTCGCTTTATGCGTAATGTGATCATGCTCCAATGGTCAAACTATGCACGGAGGTAGGAACATGTCTTTACGTAGCTCAATAAACTTCAGATAACTATCTTGGCACATTATTTCTGTGTTTCAGTAGATTTCTAAATGGTCAGGACACAGCATTGATCTATCCAATCACGTTTTTAAATCGGCGATACCCATTTTGCAACCATCATTGGTTCAGCTCTTTGCGCACGATTCACCAACCAATAACACAACTTGTAATTGGACGAGAGAGAGTCAACATGACTGCCTGAGTTGTTTGTACAGTCAATATTGGATAAATAAGTTCATAAAACATAAAATTATCACTTTTATCATTTTTCAAAAGTGTCCAAAAATAACACGGTGGTTCCCTGATGAATTATCAAGACCCTGGACAGATTATAAGAACAAGTTAGGGCTTGTTGTAACGGCTGGACAGTGTGCTGCAGGGCAGTTTTTAAAGTAAGTTGCTACATACATCCGTTACAGAGATATTCTAAAAATAGTAATTTGAGTACTTTTATGTCTTTGCAACATCCTCGACCCCAGAGGCTTAATACAAGACGCGTTTATTTAGCTGTGTCCTCTGTGTAAGAGCACTTTGTACACTCAATACTGTAGTGATAAACATCTTCTCGTGGCAGCAAAAAGAAAGATCTTTCAGATGCATAAAAAATCCAGATCAAAATAAATTCAGTCAATCTGCTCCTTAAAAAAAATGGGGGGGGGATGAAAATTTGTGAAAACCAAAAAAATGCCCTATACCCTATAGACTTAAGTTTATACCATGCATGTGTATCAGCTAAATTTAAGGACATTTATGCTGGCAATATCGGTTGACAGTTGCTTCGGTCTGAGCTTTCTCAACCCAGCTGAACAAAATGTAAATGTCTCATTAGATCATTGTCTCTAAAGCACTTTAAATAGATATTAAAGCCGCTCTGCATAAGCCCCATCTGTTCCACTACATATCCCCATGGAGGCGAGGCAGTGTTTTAAGGCACAATTGATCCTTTAATAATGTCATGACCGATGTATGACCCATAGCAGGGGGTGTGTTTGTTCTGGGGGGGGGGTTGAACAGAGTGTGTTAAGGTCTGGTGATGGGTGATGGGTGATGGGAGAGAGACAGGTACGATATCGCTGTTTAAGATCACTGGAATTCAAAGTGTCGTCTTGTGTTAACTGGCTACATTTGGTAACATTTCTGACATTCTGTCATTATTGTCACTTTACATGAGAGCTGGGACAGCAAAAGGGGAGCACTGACAGCAGATTGACCCCAGATGCTGTTCATTTGATTGATATCTCTACAGACAATGATCTTTTTCTGCACTGCAGTGGTGGTTACATAGGGAGGCGTTGGGAGGGGGCAAATACAGGAGAAATGTCACACCAGGGAAGTCAGCGAGGCGTAAAGCCCTGCCTGACGAGCACAGGGTCAGTGGCTCCTCTCTGCCCCCTTTATGCCCCGGGTAAAATGATCTAAGTGATTCTGGACCTCTGCCACCGATCCGCTGGAGTGCAGGAGTCAATCGCGTAGGCATGGCACAGTGAAGGCTGGCAAAGGATTTGCTGGTAACCGCATGTGCTGTAGTGTGCTATCGCCTAGAGGACAGACTCATTCCTTTTAGCTGGTTTCATTATGTTTTTCCATAACTAGGACATAACACCTAATATGACTCAAACTATTTAGATGCTTGTGTTATACCCTAAATATACACATTAAGAAAACTATTAGGAAACACAAAATAGTGAAACAGCCATTTCTATCAAATAGTGTTGCAAAGCTTCTCAATTTCAAGCCATACATAGAAAGATTTTTGATGCTGACAGTGTTTCTTTATTTATAGCAGGATTGAGCCTCCCAGACGATGAATAAAGGCGAGAGGTTAAGATTACATTGTTCTGCTAAATTACTTGCACAGAATGGCTGCAAGGCAGAAACCATATCAGTAGATACATCCTTAAAGACTGCAGCGCAGAATGCACATTATGTCTAAGCTAGCTTCTGGTTGTAAGCTGTCCGTGTTTGATGATTGTGATCAACCTTAATTAAATGTGCTAATACTGTCTTTGTCTCAGTTCATTTAGGGAGATGGAGAGTACAATAAGCAATTCTGACACACATATACAAAACCAACAGCTTCTCTTTTCTTACTGACATATTCCAGGATGGTATCCACACATTCAGTAACACTGTCTTATTTAAGTATTTAATGAAAATGTCTTGTTATGGTTAATGTACTTTAAAGGTTTACATAATTGTATATTTTTTTATTGTATGAATTAATTGAGGTATAGTCAATATATTTCATATTTAAATGTTTTTTATGGATGTTTATAAGTAATATCTGCATCTAGATGTGTTTGTGTGTTAAAGAGTCAGAGGGAGCAATTTATGTGGCAAGCTCGTCACTGTGCAGGGTAATAAGGTCAATGCAAAAAATAACCCAGGGGCACATTTCCCAGCAAATGTGCAGAAACACACATACACACACACACATAAACACACATACACACCACTGTCCCGGCCTTATGTTGCAGAATCCAAACCAATCGAGTCAATTGCCAGAAAACATGACATGACCTTTCAGATTCACTGAGCATCAACCGTGAGTGGGACTGGCGTACTTTCCGTTTCAGCGCACCCTATGCCCCTCCCGCCCACTCCGTCACCCCCAGGGCCCTAAACCCTCCACAAATAATTACTCTCAGTGGAGTTTGTACTCCACAAGACAGAGCCAAAAAAACTTGACTCTGATCTTGACCCATACTTACGGTACTCTCACTATAAAATCATCCTCTTACAGGGGGTTTTACTATTTGAACAATTCAGTCACTATAAATTGAAAATGAGAAAGGTCAAGTTCACGTTTAGACATATTGTGTTTGAAATATGTTGTTGGCTATACTGCATTCTGAGGAAAAATACAACTTTTTTCTGAAAGATATATGTATTTTTTTCTGAAAGGTATGATTGCATTAATCCCATTAAAAGTGAAAAGAATTTTCTTTGATTTTGCAAGAAATAAAGACTAAAATCTTCCAAATTGCTTAAAACAAAGCTCAAAGCAAAGCAGTTATACTACTCTTATTATCATTATAAATTTTTGCAAGCCAAAGATGGTGTTATCATGCCTGATTACATAAACCCACAAATGTATCTCTACTTTCAGAAAATCCATGAACCACAAAGCAAAAAACAGCAAACAGAATCATGTTGACATGTCAGTAACTTCTTTAAAGTCCCTGTGAAACAAAAGTTAGAGCATCTTTAGCTTCTATACTGTGACATATTTCCCGGTAAAACTGAATATTTGGTTGGTCTACAGTTAAAAGTGTCCAAATATGGTCACTTCTGGTTCCAAAAATCCAAGATGGTGACGGTCAAATAGCCAAATTCGAGGCTTCAAAACGGCAGTCCACAAACCAATGGGTGACATCATGGTGACTACATCCATATTTTTTACAGTCTGTGGTTCAGCCCCAACATAACGTAGCAAAACATTTATTTAAACGGAAACGGTGGTGCGTTGAACACCCTGTTGTGTTACGCAAGCACACTGCCTTTTTAATTCAGTGGGGTTTATATACACGTCACTGCTGCTCGCTTCCAGCAGTTGGGGAAACAATAGACAAGACTTTTTTTTGCCTTGGGAAGCTAAATGACACACTGTAGCCTGTACTGTACATTTACTGCCATATTGACAAATTACTGCTAACCTTTCATTCTGCTCCGCTCACTGTCACTTTTCTGCCACTTGCTCAACCACACACTCGCTACACACACACACACACACACACATACATTATGCACTGTCCTATTCCTTAACAGAGCTACGCTACTCTTAACAGTCACGACAGGCCCATGAACTGCAGCAGGTACGCAGGTAATAACTATTCACGTCACAGTTTATGGAACTGTCGTGGTTTAAAACAGCTAATGTAGCTAGCTCACTTGACTACCGCTGTTCTCTCCCTCTCTCTCGCTCACTCGCTCATGGAGCCAGGGAGGAGGGGCCAACATTGAATGCTGTTTGTTCACAAACACCAACCAACAAATCCTGCATAGTATACCTTTAAGCTAGCACCCTTTGTTGATCTGCATACAGCTAATTTTAGTTTAGATAAACTAATTAATTTGTACAGCAACACTCATTTCCTAATCCTGTTTTTAATGGCTGCCAGAGTCAAAGCTGCCACTACTGCATTAATTCATTCTTCTTTTGTTTTTAATATTATATATGGCAATATGATGCCTGTGTTTCAACTGTAAACTGTAAGTAATGCAAATCAAAACTGTAAGTAAAGCAGGTCCTCCTTGAAATTTAAACAAGTGTGGGTTTACATTGCCTATAAAAAAAGAGACATCTAACCAGGTATTTCTGTCCAATTGTGTGATGCTTGAATTCTAGTGGACAAGGTCAAAATATCAGAGGTCGAACAACCGGGTTGAGGCAGTGAGTGGACTAATTCCTGGTTTGTGCCACCATTCTGCATGGCAGCACCTAGTAAAGTCATGGATCACTGGGGATTGTAGCAACTTACACTCAATAGTGAAACAATGTCATCAGTAACCTTAATGGTTATCCACTGAGCTGTAACCAAGAGACTGTTACTCACCAGGGTGCAAAAAGTATCTCTTCATAATTCAACGGAGCAAAAATGATTCTCTTTGTATGTTCAAATTGTTTGCTATTGATATAAGACACAGTTTGTATGTTTTTCACCAAATAAATCACAGATTCATTATTATAGTGTTTGGCCTCTAGATAAAAAACAGCATTTTGTAATAGTTAGCAGATTATAATGTAAAATATAAGCCTGTTTTACTCATAGACTGTAAAAAATATGGACGTAGCCATCATGACATTACCCATTGGTTTCTGAAGAGTAGTTTTGAAGCTCTAAGTGGGCAGTTCTGGCCGTCACCATCTTGGCAGTGCCTGACTCCACCTCACTCTCAGCTAATACAAAATGGGCAAAGAGGTGGAGCTGAGGCGGGCCAAGTGAATCCTGGTTGTTGAAACAAGCCACCTAGTGCCTAGCAACTTGTCACTCAAAGCAGCCACATCCTTAATTATGCATAACTTTACTGCTTAATAAAATTTAAACGGGTGAATTATAAAAACATCTGTAAACATGTTTATTTCTGCTGTAAAGTTGGGTATTTTAACATGGGAATCTATGGGGATTGACTCGCTTTTGGAGCCAGCCTCAAGTGGCCATTCAAGGAACTGCAGTTTTTGGCACTCCGCGCTGGCTTTATTTTTCAGCCCCAGAAGTTGCCGTTTGATTTTACTGTTGAGTTTCCAAAGATTACTGGTATGATGAAACCTTTAACCCCATCAGGACATTAATAATTTTGACTTAGTTGTTGTATTCTGTGTGCTGAAAAGTCAATCAATTTTAAAGTTATAGCATGTTCCAATCTTGTGTTTGTTTTCTTTTGGATCATCGATTGTGGGGTTTGTACATGTTTTAACCTATTAACTAAAAATAACATTAATTTTATATTGCTTTTGGTCACTTTTACAAAGCATAACATAGATTTTAAAATTCATTTTCAATTAATTTAAAAAATGAATGAAAATCTACTTGCAAAGATTTCAGGTACTGTTTCAGATAAATAATCAATCACAATTCTCATATTCTTCTTTTCACAACATCCATGTTGCTTAGAGTGCCTAACTGCTTGCTCCAGCAGACGGGTTTAATTGCTCGTGTTCGAGACTGTAAGTGCTTGTACTGTGTGCGTTATTAGAAGGCCAATAGCTCAGGAAACTAAGTTTACGGTATTTCCCGTTTTTGTTGCCACAGATTTTCGGTAGAGTTAACAATACACTTCACTGATCTGTTTCCTGTTGGACTTTTGCCTTGCCCCATTTAGGACTGTCTCATCTACTGGGTGGCCAAATGGGGCTTAAAGTAGCCACAGATGTCTTGTTATCTTGTTTATCCCCAACAGCTCTTTTAGTTTAATATTGTGGGGACTGTTGATCATTATTTCCTGTCTTTTCCATCTATCCAACTTTTGATACCAAAATAATAGCATGTGGTGTGTTGGTTAGGCACAGATTTATTTTAGTGATAGGCAGAAATATGCAAAACTACAGATATAGTATTTAAGACACACTTATTAAAGAATTATTAGTTGCACAAGGCTACAGTGTACAAAAGGAAATATGAACATTCATTGTCTTAAAATTGATGATGCTTGATACCAAAGTTTTTTTGTTTTGTTTTTTTATTCAGCATAGGCAAAATATACACACATAGGAAAAGTGTGTAAAGTTCAAATGTCAGGATTTTGATCACTAGTTTGTATTTTGCCTTTGATTGTGGCTCTTCTATTATCCTGTTTCCTGCTAAACAGATTTAAAGCCTGCTACAATGCAAGGTCAAGCACAGTTAACCCTGAACATTTAGCTTATTCCACTGTCACATCTGCATCTTCGAATTAATGTCAAGCTACTACACATATTTGTCCTGTGAGATGCTAAACCTTTGTGACACACAGCAGGGGGGATCCAACAAGTCTCTTTTCATTTACCTCAAAATGAGGAAGGCGGAATGATACGGGGCCAAAAGTCTTAATACAACAATCTTATTTCATGGAGGATACGGCCCTTTCCCCTTTTTTGTGCCTGTGAAGTTGATTTGAAGTCATTGTTAGTCCTTTTGATATGAGGTTGGGTCAGACCAATTTGCCACCTGGTGAGGTAGGGGAAGTAGGGAGGTACATATTTTAATTGTCAGGTCACTTGGTGCAGGGACAGAGGATCCTTTGGGCACACTGTCTGTCTTTGTGTGAAGGACCAGCCATCTGAAATCCCCCACCTCATTATGAGAGAGGGAAGATTAATTGACCAGTTCACTAACTGGCAGCCTCAAGACTAGATCAACTTAGCAAGGGAACTCACCAATTAAGACTGGACTACAGCACCTTTTCTTATACCAAGACTAATCATTTTTATTATCATTAGTCTCTATAGTCCTGTGAGGAAGATCAAGGCTTAGGTGCCCTTTGTCAAAGGCACAAAAATGACTATAAGGCACGAGAGCAAGATTTAATGTTAGTGATAGTATGGGTTACTCCAAGTACTGTAGAAGGCTGCACACTAAGGTTGCAATAAACATGCACATGCGTGAGCTTATCAATTTAATTAACAACACGGTGATGGAAATGGTCTGAATCTGTTCTACTATAAATGTCAAAGCAGTGGGTTGTTAATTTTTTCCCCATGAGATTTCGATTTTTTCTAACTAACCTAATAATTTTAACAGATGGGGGCATGATCAAAGGCAGATTTAAGAGATATTACATTCAACAACACGAGGCAGAAAGTATGAATTTCATGAAATCCCTAGGGCACTACAGTCCTAGATTATACTGTACATCAAATTGCTCCAGGTCAGAGAAAATGTAAACCCATTACAAGCATAACAACTGTGTATGTGTAAAAACCCTATGTGGCAACTGTTTTCATTTTCCCACTGAAGGCCAGGCCAATTTCCTTTATAAACTGCTGGACTGATGAGACATTTTGGCTCAGATTAACCTTAAAATAGAGCATTCTTCTTTTCTCTTCCCTTATAGCTTTTAAGTTCCTGATCAATCTTTCTCTTGAGACTTCAATTCCAGTAAAGAAAGATGTAATCATCATTCAAAAACACACAAGCAACTGAATTCACACCTGTGATTTGTCAAAAGCTACCACGATGAAAGCTTTTCAAAAGTGTTTAAAAGTCTTGAGAAGCAGACTTTAGTTTTACCATAATTATCACTATTATATTTGTCATATTTATAACAAAAGGCATATCAGGCACATAATGTCATTTATATTCTTCAGCAGAGAGGATGTTGTCAAATTACCATGTGTTATGATAGAACTAACTGGAGGGGATGGATATGTCAAGACCACAGAGGTGTCATAGATCTGGTGCCAACACCTGTCGGTTCCCAGTGAGCTTGCATCTCCAATAACAATACTGACTTTGACATAAAGCATAAAACACATGCATACATATACACATACTCGAACACACACACACACACACACACACACACACACACACACACTCTCGCTTTGTCTTCTATGCACACACAAATGCTTTGAGGGGGAACAGAGTGCTGAAAAGATGTCATCATCACTCTCTTCAGGAGGCCATTATGGATAGGAAGCTAATATACTGGGCAGATATTCCGGCATCTTTTTCGCCAAGGGCTGCATATCCCTCGCGGGTGATCGGTAAAATTGGTTGACATTTTCCTGGCTCCAATTAACCTTCGATTTGACTCTCAGTTTTGCCTGTCTTCTTTTATTGTCTTCTTGGAAAAGTGGCAAAGGGATAGCACGGTTGGAAACAGTAGCATTGTTTCCTGATGTTGACCATTTCCTTTTTTGGCCTAATTGTTCTCTTTCCCAGTGGATGACCACTAAATGGAGAGAAGATGTACTTCATCAGTAGGTCATGGCATTCTCCACAGAAGGTTAATACAGTACTGCTCTTTATTGTATTGTATGAAATTCCTTTTCAAATGAAAGATGAGGGTCATTATGTTTTGTTTTTGATACTATTGGCAGATACTACCAATAACATAATAACAGCAATATGATGATGGATAGTTTAGTCTCCTTGTTGAAAATATTGTTTTTTATCCTTTAAATAATTAAGTTCAGAGTTATCTCTATTGATCACTAGGAATTCTATTTTATCTTGAGCTGAAATAACTGTGGTATTATGGGTCAGCAACTTTTATTTTCTGGATTTAAAATGATTACAATAATGTATTTTTCGTTATTACACCCCTTCCCCATCTCACTATTTCTATCTTATACTGTGTTTTATTCAGAAGTTATTGACTACTTGTGTTATGCAAGACTTCCTCATGTAACAACCATCAAAAGCATTTTACACATCGCTTCATCTTTTACACTCTCTCCTTCCAGTCAGTTATGAATTGTATTTATTAATATTCTCAAATAAGATAAAGGTGCTTCAAGTTTCTTGTGGTGATCAGCTACTTGCATTGATGACCAGCAAGCTGCCAGCTCAAACATCAACTGAAAGAACTGGATGCCAATACAGGAAACAGAAGAAAACAGCTTACTCAGTAAATGTTCTTTGTAATATAACTATATTTATAATTCTCAGGCAACCACAACACAGACTGAAATGTTGATATGCTTCAATTTTAACCTTTAGGGTACTATAACAATTCTTGTCAATAAACAGACACTCCCAGCTGTGGCTGACGTCCACAGAGACAGGTGAGAATTCTGATGTCCACACACACCTCGGGTATGTGTTGATTGGCTTTGTGATGAGAGTATTGACAGGTTTGCACTAAGTATTGAGTATTACTGAAATAAAGTGAAATAAGAGTTAAAGGAAAATTCTGGTTTATTTCAGGCTGATGTATTTCCCTAAAATGTGGCCATTGTGGCTCTATGGGTCATGCTAACTTTGCTCTCTCCAGCTCCGTTATAGAGATTCGGGAAAACGCACAAAAAGACGTATATTGCACAAAACAACTAATATCGGGGCAAGCTGCTGAGCCTCCAACATCTTTCCAAATAAACATTATTTTTACACAAACATTTTCAAACGTTTGTGTCTGAGTCTGAATGAAAGTAAACACAGAAACTAGGCCACTACAGGCGACTAGTTTGAAACGATTCATGTAAAAATCTGTAAGAACGACACATTTCTTCAAAGATGTTCTCGTAATTAATAAGAAAATCAGAGATCCCCTGCATAGTAGTATAATGCAGTCAGATGCTGGTCAAATGCAGGTGATGTGAAAGAAGGAAAAATGAAAAAAGTGATTGCCGCACATCAAAACTCTGCTCTGGACCAGTTTAAAACTTCATGGTATCTATTTAAGCATCGTTTTTCTTTTAAGAAAAAGCTTTCCTCATTTTTTACATTTGTCTTTTTCTTTATTTTTGGAAAAAGCCAGAGAGTATCTTCACACTGTAGAGTGTGTAATTGTACAGGCAACACTTTGACCCTACTAGATCCTGATTAGGAAAAAGGCTTTTTTTTTTTGTATTTTCACTCCCATTCCTCACACTCAGGGGTATTCATCAGATCCATGATGCATGATACAATAATCAATATTTTAATGCATCTCATTCTCCCCATCATCAGTGATGGTTTAACGGCAGGAAAGTTGAGGTCATAGTGGTTCAACTAAGGCATATCACCACAGTGCAGTGCCTGAACACAACTGGCATACATTATTAAAATCCCATGGTCACAAGGAAGCTGACATCCTATTAAACAACACAGCAAAGGATGTGCAGCTCGTGACTGCAGTTTGAACTCGCTCTGAGGATACCAAGCATTACAAGCTAGAAAGTCTTCTCTCAGAGGGGGAATATTTTTTCCAGCATAGAGCATTACATGAAGCCTTTCAACTCAATGTTTCCTGAGAGTATATGCATTAGATGGATAGCTTAGCAACCCAGCAGAAAGGTAATTAACTTTGGCTGTCACTAGTATTTCTAGGTTTGTAAGTCACATACCTGGCTTGGAATGCCCCTGGTGGTCATTTTCATACTGGAGTAGCCATTTGGTTGTACCTCAAACCAGCCCTGCAGAGCAGCAAACAGTGAAGTACTGACATTTGGGAAAAACTTTGTCAGTTTTAAGCCCAAAGCTCGTAGGTTAGCCCAAAGCTATTTTTGCTCTAACAAAAATGCATACTCATACCTATCAGTCATGGCACTACGTTAAAATTTTAGATGTTACTTACTCATGTAAAAATAAACTCACTGAAAACTGAAAAAACTAAAACATTTAAACAAATTTACAAACACTTGTGACAACAGAAGTACAGGCCACAAACACAGATGGCATCATGATCCAGTACCATGCCCCAAATGTCCTAGCCCTGGTACATAGCTAGGGCGAGGTTATACAGAGCCTCAGATCTCATAGGGCTGGAGTGCCGGCTCAACGTCAATCACAGTAACGTTAGCTGACACACTGGTGAGGGTGGTGACAGGGCAAGGTTATGTGTCACTGTATGCTCATGGCCTGCATGAAGACCAGGACTGCCAGAGCTCTGTCTCATGTGAGGGGTCACCCTTAGGGTCTGGGATCCAAATTAATATACCCCACCAGAGTTGCACTGCACCTATCAGCAAATTGCTCCCCCAGTCCTCTGACTGGAGGCCTTCCTTGCCTGAAATTGTACCCATGGCAGCCTGAAATATACCATCATTGACACGCCATTACAATATGTATGTAAGCTTGCTTTTTTTTAGCCAGCATGTTAGCACTCAATCGCTGTCCTCACAGAAGCATAGTTAACCTTGTATTTTGTCATCTAATATTCAATTACATACTTAATGTTATTATGAAAACTCCGTCTCATCATTATTACTTATCTGCAATTAAGAATAGGGCCACGAAAAAAAAAAAGAGTTTCATTATCATTTAATCTGCCAATTGTTTTGGTCTATAAAACATCACAAAATATTGGAAAATGTCCAATGTATTGCATTGTTTTTAGAGCCCAAGGGGATATCTTCGAATCACATCTTTTATCCTCCCAAAATTTGCAAATATTTTCCTATTTGAGGAGCTGCAACCATCAAATGCTTAGCTTTTGTGCTTGAAAAATTATTTAAACAATTAATCCAGGGTTTCCACCAGTGTACTGCAAGCCCATCAGCCCACCAGGCCTGAGATGACCCCCTGCTGGGCTTAAGCAATTTTTCAATGTATTTTAAGATGTTTTCTAAACTAAAATATGTTATACAAGTACATGGCTCCTTTAAGGAATAGCTGAGTGCATAGCAAGTGTGTGGTCAAGATTATGTGACAGCGAGGCTGCGACGCAAACAGACGCGGGGATGAGCCAGAGGATGGCCGCCGCTTAGAACCAGATCCGGAGCAACCCGCCTGCCATCCAGAGATAGACACACTGAGAGCAGGCTGAGCAGGCAGAGAGCAGGAGAGTTTGCACAAATGCACATTGGTTGATCTTAAATCAAAACTTTTCTCTTAGTTCACAAAAACATGGCATTATATGAAATGCCACGCATATTTGTCATAATCTTTAAAGTCTTTGCAGAACTTCAAGAACAACTACCTTTTAAACAGTATTATTGCTGATGATTCTAAAAGGAATTTGAAGGATAAAATGGTTTTTGGTGAGTTCCTACTCATAACTTCACTGCAGACAGCACTTCAGCTATTCCATAATTTTAGCTATAACGACCCAACTTCCAGCACAAAATGTGTCATCAGTCTTACAGTGTTGTAAAGTTATATTACAATATATGATCTAAACATGCGGTTATGATGTGTTGGTTTGAATGTTCCTCCACTGGTGATGGATTGTTGAATTAGGCTCCTCTGAGATGTGAATCACATTCACCTGGGCAGTTGACATTTAATCAATAAACATCTGAACTGTTGCCATGACCCTGAGCCATATGGATTCAATTTGGTTTCCCCACACCAACTGCTGCAGACCCCCCACAGATTTCCAGGACAACCCTCCAATCACCTGTGGTTCATCTCAACATCCACCCAGCAGATGAAAACAAAAATCTTATGCTCTATTTTTTTCAAGACAAATAATCAAATGTCTCTCACGGTGTACAACAACAGGGTGTAACAAGACCTGTGTCAACACTTCAATAATTCGTACAATAACTACTGTTGATACACTGGAATAACTGTAATATGTTGACATGAAAGATTTGCCCTTGATGTGCATGTGTATAGATTTGGAAGTTACCTGCTTGCAACACTACCTGTAACAAGTTTAAACAACACAATGTTCCCTGTAGAGATTCTGGGTAAGGAATCTTGATGAAAACAACTTGTGCTTGAGAAACTGAAGAAATATTAAACTATTTCACCAAACGAAGCGTTCATTGACATTCATCCCTGATCTGTTACCACTGATTAATCAAAGGCATAATTAGAGCATTAAGACACTGCATTTAAAATTTGTATCAAAGCAATGGTGAATTGTGGGTATGTACTTTATATCTGAAACGAGCTTCCCTTCATTTATAGTGTATGTGAGTGTGTGCTTTTAACATTTTCAACATCATGTACATGAGAGCAATGGTTCAGTCCTTTAGCTTTAGAACTATTTGGGGTAAATCTCTCATAAACCGATGAAATGACGACAAAAACTTTTTTGTTTTTAGTACAAGATACTGGACGACATAATCCAGCCATACAGCAATGAGTTCATGGATGTGGCATACATGAATCTTTCACCTCAATAAATATTTAATCTTTGCTCTGAATCATTTAAAGCAAAGCCCTTTCTGTTGTTCTTCGGGCAACATGTGCATGCAGTGTACATGGTTTTATCCCCACTTCTCTGTCCCAGCCTCCCTCCCTCCCTATCCCCTCTCTCTCTTTCCCTCTTTTCCTCCCTCTCACACACAGTCTCGTTCTCTCTTTCTATCTCTCTCTGTCAGTTGGACAAGCTGCTCAGTGGCCCTGAAATATGGCACATTATGCCGCTCTGTTGATCATCGTTCAGCGTTACACCCTGAATCTGAATGCAATGTAAATGATATGATGATTCCCTCTAAGGCAACATTAACTTTACTATCGTTCAAGCTTTTTCAAGTGCAAAGGTTGACTTCATGAGACAATGAAGTAAACAGTAAGGCTCACTTTAATGTGGTGGTTGTGCTGGCAGATGAACATACAATCATGAAAACAATTTCTGAGCAATCGAGGTTAAAAAGGGGCAACAGTATAAGCACATAAGGCAAATGGCTATCAATTTTTTTTTTTTTTTTTAATTAAAACACTGGTTTATATCCTTACACATAAAATCAGATCTGCTTTGAGTTGACTATGCTGTCTAGGTAAAGAAGTCAACTGGAGGTCATTTGTGGTTTCCAGCTGAATGGGTAAGCATATGTGGAGAGAAACACTAGAATATGCATGACTGCTATTAACTTCATGTTTAACCAGTCTTGCTTGTAGCTTAGCTCTGTATCAAATGTGACTTAGAATAATATAAATATATACTGTATTTCATAAAAGGCAAAACTAAAGTCACTGAAAATATGAAATATGCTCAGTCCTTGACAAAGTGATTGTTCAAGCCAACCCAAATGAAAGCTTATTTACACAAGTTAATTTAGTGAAAGCATTCGCCCACTGCAAGGGAAAATGAATCAAGTGACAGGTCAGCCACAAAGATTTGTGCACACATTATTCTCATGCATGAAAATGCACAATTCTACTTGTGAAAACCAAGAATCTTGCAGTTGTTCTAGTCTTGACCAATTCACACTAAACCATCTAATGTTTAGTCACAGATTCATTGCACATCCAGCTATAGTTATGAAAGCCTATAGGGGACTATATTAAAATGATAATGTAAACTTGAAAATGAAAATATAATTCCACAATAGCATTATAATTTCATATATGTATGTGTTATTTGAGTTAAAATGAAAATGCGATAATCCAATTTGTATTTTCATTTTCACATACTCGTATGGGTGTTATATGACCATTTTAAATAGAAAAATATACCATTTAAATAGAAAAGCTGTTCGACATTTAATTTTCAAAGTCGCACCCCGCTGTACAGCGGACAATATTCAAATGCAATAAGTGAAACAGCGCCCCCAGTCAATTGCATTTACACTTACGTCATCACGCTCTTTTGGTGTCAAAATGAAAATGAAAATGCAATCTGTCAGTCCTCCCATCAAGGCGTATCTTCATCAGTAATATGTAAATGTAAATGCAAGAGACTGGGGGCGCTGTTTCACCTGTGGAAAACGATAATACTATTGTGGAATTACATTTTCAAGTTTACATTATTATTTTAATATAGTCTTCATAAAGCTTTTAATCAAGCTACAGTGATGCTTTATTCTTTCATCTCTATAAAGTTTTGACAAATTTTAAAATATAAAAACTATGATCATGAGAGAAACAGACTTGTAGCAATCTAATCTAAAAAACATGACATTATATCCATTATATGCAAACATAAATATAATGATTCCTTCAAGTTTTTTCAATGTCTTACAGTCGTATTTACACAGAATCTTCCCTCAAATTACAGGTCATAGCGGTCCATCAAGAGTCTCCTGTGACAATCTCATCACGTTTGTCAACATTTTAGATGTAGTTTGTTGGCCAACACGGCTCCTTACATCTCTACCTCATGTCTTAGCGCCTCCCAGCAGGAATGGAAAAGAGATACCAGGAAGAGACACAAGGATGGAGGAATTTAATTCACCGGACATCCTTGCTCACTCCAGCATCACTTTGAGGAGAGAGCAATTACTCACATGATGCACAGCATCTCCACTGCCAAAGGTGTCGAAAAAATTAAGTAACAGTAGCAGTTTAAAAGGAAAACACCAGGCGCCGGTAACTGCTGCTCTTATAGTGATTATGAAACGACTGCAGCCTCAGCCCTGATAGAAATAAAACTAATAGACAATTAAAATGTGTTTATTACTGAAAAACAAAATGGACATCGGAGAGCAATAAAAACAGCTATAAATGTTCTAAATAAAATACAGCCTAATTAGTTTGTGAAAGAGCACAGGTACAGTAATTCTGACGTCCCGTTCAGGCTCAGACTGATATTATGGGAGTAATAATAAGACTACGCAGCTGTATAGGACTGTAAAGCTGTAGCCTAGATGAACCAAAATGCATTTGGAACAGAAAAGATCAAAAGAAGAAAATGAAAGCCTTTAGGCTTATGAAGAAAAATACACAGCTTACAAGAATGTTTTCATGATTCATTCATAATTCAGATTCTACACCCATGTAATATTTTTATTTCATGAATTAATATGAATAACTATAGAGTGGTGCTGTTGGTGCTGTCATTCCTGTTTTCACCGGTATTTTTCCTAATCTACCATATTACAATCATGCAATATTATTAATATTACAGTAAAGCTGTTTCCACAACAGCTCGATTGTCCTTTTACTGGTTTTACTTACCCATCAGAGCAGCTGACCAATCAAAGACTTTCTGATTGAAGGGGTGTTGCCATCCGATAAAAAACTTCTCATATACAGTACTTCTCATATACTATAATATAATATGTGTGTGTGTGTATATTATATATATATATACATACACACAGAGACATTATGAGAAATATTATTCATGCCCTATCCAGCTGAAGTACAATCCAGCACACCTGCCACCCCCCCACTGACCTCCTATAACAGCCTGTATGAGTCTCATGTTTCACCTGTAAGACTTACATTTTAATGGCGTTGTTCACCATCTCTGATGTTAACAGTCCAAAGTCAGAAATAAAAAGTGAGCGTCCTGGTATTAGTTTAGTTCAAAAGTAGTTTAGCCGACTTCATTGACATTCGATTCCGGAGCAGAGAGCGTTAGAGTCAGAGCAGGAAACAGAGTCACTCTGCTCTGCATTGCACTGTCCCCGGTTTCTATCACAGTTATGTATTTAGGTCCTTTTGAGACAAGAATCTGCAAAGTTTGCAGCCTCCCATGCTGTCGACCAGTGTTACCACTGTTGCTTGTTTTTTTAGCTGTGTCATTGTAAACAGTGACAAAATTGACAAAACACGAGTCGACTCAGGGGCTTCTCTGCTGATGCATCAACATTTTAGGGGGCAGCCCTAGCAAATACCATAAACCAATCTTATGAACTTCTTGCTGATGTTGTCCTCTCTTATTTGATATCCTCTGGGGAAAATGCCAACTATGACTGACATTTTACCAAAGCTCAAAATCCATGGAATGTGAAATTATGACTTTAAATAGACCAACTGAAATATGCAGATAAATCGCTATCAGTGCTCATATTGGCCAAAAAGTAACAAGAAATTAAAGTAATGGATAGTCAAAGATAGGTTCTTGAGCTACTTTATTACCAGTGTTGTTATTGCATAGTTTCTCCAACAGTGAGCACTATGACTCCACTGTTGTGCAACACAATAATCTCTGTGAGTTCACTGAACGTATTAAGCCTTGTTTATACTCGTGCGAGACACCGTGGTGAGGGCCACCACAGATGGCGCGCAAGCCACGAGCATGCAGACGCGTTTATGCTCAACATGTTGTTCATTGTAGTGTTCTCCTTCTCCGAAACGCCAGGGGGTGTACAAACAAAATATAATGTGAATAAGCAAGAAGTCAACCAGTGCAACTGGAAGAACGTCACTATCCAACACGGCTACACACACTGCCCTAGTGCTCGTCATTGCTGAGAAAGAATTTATCTGCTGATAGATATTAAAACTACAAAGCTTAGAAGACAGAGTGTAATGCAGACACTCGTCATATCATCCCTCTCATTTATCTTGTTTCTGCAGCAACATTTACTCTTAGTCACTGCATCCGTTGACTGCATCATTAAACACCATATTTTTAAACAGCATTTTAAATCCGGTGACTTGAATAATGGTTGGAAAATGCTTTTGTGTAGCTTGCACCGTATAGATAAAATAGCCTGTCACCAATGATAATGTTTCTAACTATCAAAAATTAATTCAGCCCAATACCTCTTATATGATTTGTTTTGTCTACAAAGAAGAACTCTTACTTATTCTTACTAGCCAATTATAATTAACAACAATAATAGTAATAATTCCAGTGAAGTTTACTGTTGCAGTTGCTGCTATGTTTTACATTTTGACAATAAAATGATTTATTTTTCAACTGCATAATGTACCGCGAACTACATATCACGTTCAATAACTAAATGTAGGGTAACCTTATTAAAAATGTTTAATGTTTATGTTACATGTTTCCATTTTAGAAAAAAATCATATCGGCCGATAAATTGTTATCAGATTTTTTAAATCCTAAAATATTGAAATCGGATTTGGCCTTAAAAATCTGTATCAGCCAGGCTCTATTCTGAAACGTGGTTGGCTCTGTTTTAAAGCTAAGCCTGGCTAGTTAATGTAGCTTTTACAGATTAAGGAAGGAGATGAACAAGAGATTATCATTCTGTGGCAGTAAACACAACACATCGGCCTGCGGATAACTATATCATACTCACCTGATTCAGACCCGACAAAATATAATGTTAACCACTATAACAGCGGGGCTACGACTAACATTATGTACTGGCACAGCGGGAGTATGAATGTCACAAGCCCAGCGACAACACTGTTACCCACACAGTGACAACAACTTACCTCCTCACGTCTCTCTCTATGTTCTGGGTGTTCTTTCTCTGTCTCCATCTGAAACTCTGATGCCTGTTTTGACAACACATAATGTCATACACTGATGTCTGTTTTGACAATTTTTTAAATTTTGTTCAAATTTAATGAATTACCAAAAAAGACATAAATTGCAGTGACTATTCAAATAACATGGATTTTGGCCATATTAGATAACATTACTGTGAGGTCTAAATTCTCACCTGTTCATCCTTCTCTCCCTGATTGGCTTGGGCTCCCTCTGCATCACTTTCCTCCTGAAACTGCACCTGTATTGAGCACGGGTTAGAATCAATATCAATGTACATAAAGTCACAAATCTTTGGAAACACAGTTTAATTGCTTTTGTGAAGTTTTTATATTATCTAATTCCAAACTCTCAGTCCACTTAATCTCCATCAACACACTTTGTGTAATTTATTTCCGATTAGACAGTGGTGGAAAGTGACTAAGTACATTTACTAAAGCATTGTACTTAAGTACAATTTTTAGGTAATTGTACTTTACTGAGTATTTCCATTTAATGCTACAATTGATTACATTGTAACATTATATATATGACTGAAAATAAGGAAAAACATAATAGGTCCCCTTTAATCTACAAACATAAAATGTCATATAAATGTAATCATTTCTTTCTGTTGATCAGTGTCAAAAAAGCCACATTAAATCTCCTCTGATTCCATGTTGTAAAACAATAAAACATGAAAAACTGGCAACTTCTACATTTGTACTTTTACTAAAGATGACCTAACTTGTAAATGAGCATTTTTATACTGTGGCATTTATACTTTTCCTTAAGTAAAAGCTCTCAATACTTCTTACACCACTGCAATTAAATCACCTTTGCCTCAACCCCGCAAAAAAAGTACCGTTTAACACTACAGAGTGACTAGCAGCACTACAATGTGTAGTTCAATCTTTACAATACCATGATGTATCAAGCAAGGCCCCAAAAAAGTAGCAAGTAAGTAAAGTAGCTTCATCTGCTGCTTCTGCCAACAGCTTTGCACATTGTCGCGTTCCCCTGAGCGTATTTCCTTATAGGGCTCTGCGATATGACGATATATATCATGTGACGATAGAAAAACGTCTATCGTTTCATATTACACTCTATGGTTTATTTTGTTGTGTCACAAATCACACTCTTTACAGCAATATTTTTCGTCATTTGGAGCCTGTCCATCTTTTGCGCGGATTACATATATAAATTACTTTTCTTGGCTTTTTACTTGCAAAGCTTTTATTGCACTTTTAGTAATGTAATGAGAGTAGCTGTCATTAACTTGAATACTTCACCTGGTTCACTGTCTCTCCACTGCTGCGCTGTGTGTACAGCACACACACAGAGGGCTCAGCTCTGCCCTCGGTGAAACACAGGGAGCAGAGGAGAGTAGCGCGACTATAAATGACGGCAGAGAGACAGGAGAGACAGCGAACCAGGTGAAGTACTCAAGTTGACAACAACTAAACTCGTTATGTTAGTGTAAGCAGACCTGCCAACCCTGGACGAATTTTTTGAGTACAATTTTGGTGACCTATATGCATCAGATACGAATCACTGCTGTTCATGCAATGAATTATTGTACATAATTTGCATACATATGCATTACAGTACATCATTTGTATACATGCAGCAACCAGACAAAAAAGTGAGGGATGCACTGATATGAAAGAGTTGGTCATTTATGTCTATGTTTGTCCATTTGTCTTTCACTTGCCTAAACATAGATTACCAAGGAACACAATTTCACTTAGGCTACACACTAACCCACCACCAGTGCTGTTTCTATGTTTACATCTCCACAGTAATCAAATTTTAAGCCAATGTGATTTCTGAAAATATGATTTTCGGCTAATTTAACAAGATGATGACAATGTAGCTGTAAAACCCTAACTAGCCTAAACAGACTATTTTGTGGCCATGGTGAAATAAATATTTTAGAGCTGGTTAATACAACTGTTCTCAATATAGGGAGCGTATTTCTTAATGGTTTGATGACCTAATAACAATACAGGCTTAATATGAACATGGCTGTTCAAACTGTAGAAGCAATCACATCCCTCCTTACATATTGAACTTAATTTGCAATGAGGGTATTTCCTTTTCTTAAAATTTTCCTAGAGTAGGCTAAGTTGTAGACTACACAGTGCCAAAATACACATACCGCTCTCTCCTTCAGTTTATCATGATAACTTTTCCTTTCTTTCTCTCCGCACTTCAAAGTGTCCTCAATGAAAAGTTGGCCAGGTTAACTTACTTCTTGTGTGTAACGATAAGTGTGAAAGAGCCGGTGGGTAATGTAGGCTAGAGAAGGTTTACTGCTGGGTATTGTGCACCCTACACTGCATACTGGTAAAGTTAAAATAATGAAAACGTCTGTGTCAGCAGTTCAGCGGCTGAAGACAGCAACGCGTCATGTAGCCCCAAAGTTAGCAACAACCTGTTAGCGCCGTTAGCTAACGTTAACGCTACTGAATCATAAGCATTCGTGGTAAGACCGCCCGTTTTGCCCGTCAAATGTATATCAAACTTGTGAGTGCTATAGCTCATTTCGTTCAGAAAAATTAGGACTTTTCAGTCAATACAATCTCACATAAAAGCGGACATATCTCAGAGCGTGACAAGTGAAATAGAAATACATGGGCTTTACCGATTCGGGAGCAACTTCTAGGTCCACACAGTGTAGCATGACTGACATTAAAAGCTACTTTAGGAGATAAACCGTCATTGGTAAATTTTTGTTGATAGGAGAAGAAACAATCATCCCAGCTTAATGTCTCGATTGGTTCGGCTATATTTTTATTCATTAGTTAGGTGTAAAATTAAAAAAAAAGATAACTTGCCTGTTTTTGCGTACCTTAAAGTAATAACTCACCAGCTTACTTTGATGTCAAAATGCCTGCTACGCAAAATGCGTATAGGTTGGAGGGTCTCGGAAAAGGTTTTGCTGAATAACTTAATTGACTTGGGAAATCCATGCTTTTGTTTGGCACTTAATCATTTAAAAGAGGCTATCAACGTTGTGAGATGATGTGCAGACCTGGATTTTGTACCTAAAAGATTAGATTTAAGGTTTATGAGGTGACTCAAGGCTTAACAGCATACTTTGAGTTAACGTTACCTGTTTTCATCAGGGGTCCATGAAGAGCTTTCAAAATTTCAAGATTCAGCGTGGCTTGAATAATAACGATTTTAACAGATTTCTTCATGCACTACAATGCAAAATTAAAGAAGGTAAATTAACAAAATTACTTGGATAATATTTTACTGAAAGTCTTCATAGAGGCTTATGTTTTGAACTAAAACCAAAAAAACATCTAAAAATAGGGGTAATTTGTTTTCAGTTGATTTTTTTAAGCTACTAGTTTACCCTCTTGTTAATGCTAGCTCAGTTATACATCATATTTATGCTATCGAACTAGATAACATTTTATGACCGTGGATGGACAACGGGTCGGACCAAGTTTACTACATGGTTTACTAGCTAATAGTAACTACCGTTAAACCGCTGACCATCTTCGCCATGCATACTGCAGTAGACCGGTTGACTGAAGGGACTAACGTTAATGCTTGGCAATAACGGAAGAAATTTTTCTGAGTTTGGCCTGGCCAAACCCCTATCAGAAATTTCCCTTGCCGCTCCCATTTAAAACAAGCCCAAGAATCACTTTTCTGTAACTAAATTTGTACATATCCTGGGTTTACTAGCATTAGCAGCTAACCGACAAAAATTCAAATGAAGGTGGGCGACGTTCAGCGTCAACCAATCAGGTTCCTTGTAGGCAGGACGTTGGTCACGTTAACGCCCGGGACACACTAGATGCGTGAGCATCGCGTGTGCTTGTGTGTCGCTGAACTGCTGCGTCTCTCACGCTTGCAGCGTTCCCACTGGAAGCGTCCTGCTGCAGCGTGACGCGCGCGCCTCACGCGGGCAATGTGGCCGCTCTAACCTGTTAACATCATGGATGTATAAAGAGAACTGTTGAAGTTCTCTTTATACGCAGGTGTAAGACCGACCGTTGGCGCACAAACAAGCAATGCTTTTAATATTAATAGCAATAATTATGGAAAACAGAGGAGGCATTTTTAAACAGTTGGTGTACACAGATATATGATTTGCTCATGATATAGTTATTTTTATACTTTGTAAATTCTGTCTTGAAAGGACACATTGTATAAGTCATGTGTTAGTGTATCAGCTATGAAGGTCAGCCGTGATAATCTCGATAATTGTAGGCTATTTTTCTGAATGCTTAATACAATAGTGCATTTATTTGTAGGATCCTGGCTTTCACTTAAGATAAACTTTGAGTTATTGTGAGGAAAATGGTCTAACTGGGCAAAGTTTGGGGTAATAGTGGTGTGTACAGGCCATGAATATCTTAAAAAACATGGACAGAGGAACAGAGCAATATCATGCTGACCATACTTTTAACTTGTTCTTCTTGTAGTGATGTAATTGGGCAGAATAATTTACTTTTATTGATTGGGTACATGTGTAGGACTCATACCTTTCTTCCTGATGGTCCTCATCATATTCCATCAGTTTAGCACAAGAGCTGCTCTACGCAGATGGCCTAACATATGACAGACCAATAGCCCCATCTAGTGGTATGTTTATACAACAAGAGGACATCACCACTACTCTGGCCTTTGGTTCTTTCCCCAAGGATCCAGAAACTAGTATTCACTTTCAGCATCCTCTCAGCCCAAGGCTGTGTGCTATTGCTGTCCTCACCACCACTTGTCTCCTACTGGAAAACTTAAAAAGACATAAGGTAGAGAAGGAAAATTGACCTCACATATGCTTGGCTTAAAGGAGATGTAATATGTATTTCTACCAACAGATGTCAGAAGAAGAGGAGCCTTTTAGTTACCAAGTATTTTAACATCTGAGTTCCAGATTTAACAAGCAAACAATAAACTGTGTCCTGCAGTTTTAGTGCTAATGTTTGAAAAAATATTTTAGTGCACTGACATAAACTACTTAGTAACAGGTACTTCATGGCACAAGGCAGAAAACCCAATTATGTGTAGCTGTTATTTTCAGCTAATAATGATAGTGGTCAAAATCAGAAATGAAAATGTTTTTGTTTTTTGCTTATTTTTTTCACTGATTCACTGTCTGAATATGAAATTAGTCACATGTGGAACCTAGTGTTTGCACAGTAGTGTTACGTGCATCTTTACTTTATATCACAAATGACTAGAAAAAAAGATCAAAATAGTAGCAGCAACAATCATAATCATCATCATTTTCATCATGTAGCGTTAGTTTAACTTTTGTTTGGTAGATTCCTTAGGAAATAAAACGTGTGTGTGACATTCCAGGTCAGTGGGAGGCAGTAGTGCTCCTTTTCTTTCTACCTGCCACTTTTATAGAGGGTGAAAAGAAGTAGACTAGCTACCGTTAGTCTATTTTTTTTCCTAGGACGGCGAAGTCATGACCCGCCCTACTCTGCCTCTGATTGGCTAATACTCGTTGCCTTCGTTGGTTGGGTTGGTTAGGTTTAGGCACAAGAAGTGAGATTGGTTAGGATTAGGGTACGAATATTACGCTAAGCCAATCAGAGGCAGAAGAGGGCGGGTCATGACTTCGCTATCCTAGAAAAATAATATCGCCTACCGTCAGCTACTACTCACTTCTTGATGTTGTAATAAGTGAAATCCGGGGAGGACCGCACTGGGAAGGCAGCGGCATATATTACTGTTGGCAAAGCATTTGGAGAAGGTAACTAGATGGGAACAGGACAGTCTAAAAAGTCTGTGAAACTGTGTTTATCCACCTGGTCGGAAGCACGTGAACTAACTGTCATTGTCGCAGAGGCTTGTTTTTCTGCCACGGTGCCGATAGTTTGGTGAACACATGCTTAACGTCAAAGGCTAAAGCTAACCTGCTAGCTTTAGCCTTTTAGCTAATGAAAGCTAACGCTAATGCTGCCTTCAAGGGCTTCTGGTAAGCCCCGCTTTCTGACAACATGACACTCAATAAATCCGGCCTGGCCGTGCTAATTATGAAGTCATGTTTCGGTTTAAAGTTAAATTAACACCAGTGATGTTGGGAAAGCGTTTGGCTATTGCTGCATAAGTTTTTTTTACTAACAAAATTAAAGCGATATCTTTCAGAATGCTTCACAGTTTTTATCCAACTAATCACTCTTTGTGGATTGATGTCATTGTCATTGATGTAAGTTGCACTTTCTGTGGGGAGCTCAGAGAAACGCTGATACATTTATATTGGTCTGTGGTCTACATACAAAACACCTGTTGAGTGAATTGTCACAAATCATTGCCGATCATATCTATCTTCACTTTTTATTTCTTTGGAAAAATGTATTGTTTGGATTCACTGAATATGATAGGAAGCTATTTGATTAATTTGCGTTCTATTTTGACCAAATTTTATATTCACAAATCCAAATTCTTAAGGAAAAAGACAAACTTTTCAGAGCTGAGTGTCCATATCAAACAATACATTTCTTCGGTATCTGAATGTACAAACAAAACAGCTGTTAAAACATATAACTACTGTAAGCTTTACAAGATATTTATTCAACTTTTAATTTTTTTATTACAACTTTTAGTCCCCATGGTGTGTTTGAGATTGTAGCCTCAGGTCGTATACACAAGGCGCTGTAAACTTGTTGTATATTTGTTTCAATAAAGCTGTTTAAAAACATTAAACACCAATGAACTGTTGTAAATATAGTTTACTTAAGTTTGTAATCTGTGTAAAAGTAATACTTTAAGTAACTTTAAACATTTTGTAACTCATGTTAGTAAGGGTGCTCTCACTCCCAACCTAAATCACTATTAAAGGTGCAATATGTAAGAATTTTAGTTTACAACATTCAAAAATTAACTAGAATTATCAACAGAATGTGAAGAAATAATAAAATGAGACCTTTCCCAACTTTCTGGGTTGCCTGTAACAGCCTGTGGACTAATTTCTTTGTAAAGGACTTGGGATGGTTTTGCCAGGAAAATCCAAAGGATGTAATGTTTATGTGCTCCTGAGTGCCTTGCTTCTCTCCCATACTCCTACAGCGGTGCAACACTAGCTAACGTTAGCTTAAAAATGTCAATGTCTGACCGCGAGCTGACTTTATTCCTGTTGATTGCAAGTAAGCTAACATTACTGCAAAGCATGTGAAATATATTGTGATATTGTGGTTTTAGCTGGCTAATGTTAGCACCATGGCTAGCTTGCAGAGATGGAGTGCGAGCATGCACGCAAGCAACAGGATGCTGACTGCAGCTCATTTAATGGCCACTGGTGTCATTAATCTATCTACTAAAGGAAGGAATCTCTGTCTGTCTGTATGTATGTATGTCCTTTGTGTATGTCTTGAACTGTCCATCCAATTGACTCCACACTTGGCGGGTGTATGGCTGGGGATCCAAGGGAGTGCTGTGTTGGATGTGGTGCAATTTGGACCCATGATACGTTAAATGTTAAGAAACTTTGAATAAACCAGCAATCAGCGAGCCGCTCCACTCTGTGCTGAGGCAGGGCAGAGCTCCAGAGCTCTGCTGACTGAGTCCATTGAAAAGTAGACAGCAAAAAGCTTTTAATAAAGAATGGACACTCTTACCTGGTGTCTAGATGGAAAGCATAGTGTTAGTAGCACATTTAGCAGAACAGCAGCGAGTTACTACACAAGAGGCGTTCAAGTACAGTGTTGAGTGTAGGTCACCCACATTCTAGAAGAGCTCAGGGTCCAATATACAAGGACTGTAGTTATGCATGTAAATAGAGCAAATACTTTGACGGGCAGTTCAAAAGGACCAGTTTGTCTCATATGTTTCAAGACTGTGGCAATTGTGAAGCGTCACTACAGACAAAGCACAAATCTTTTGAGCAAATATGGCATGAGCAGCACGTTTAGCAGATCAGCAACAGCGAGGGAACCACATGTCTACACAAGAGGTGTTCAGGTACATGGTTGAGTGTAGGTCACTAGCGTTTTGGAAGCACTCAGAGCCAAATACACGACGACTGTAGTTATGCATAAAATGAAGGAAATACTTCCTAATACTTTGTCTAATATGGTCTGAGACCAGCGATTGTGAAGCGCCACTACAGACAAAGCACAAATCTTTGGAGCAAACATACTCACTCAAATCCGAACTGAAGGCACAGAAAATAGGAACGATCTAAGAGATAATATGATCAATCCATGCACATTATTTTATTTTGAAATGCAGCCTTTATTTTAGGCTACTTGAAATGAGAAAAGAACATTTATTTACTAATTGAGAACTTATTATTTATAACCCGTTCCGAACAGGCACTAGTGAGAAGGAATTTCAGGTTCCTACATATTGCACCTTTAAATTCACAAGATTCATCTAATGCTCATGGGAACTGCCAAGAAAGTGATCACCTATATAACTATTTCTATTCAAGCTCTGGTAACCATGGTAACATGTTTTCCTGATACCTAAGAAAGTTTAAAAGCATTTGAAACATGGTACCCTACAGACCTATCATCTCAATAAGATGGTTATGACGTGGTCTTCTTTAACTCTAGACTTTGTCCGTTGTTAATCACCTGAGCTCTTTTTGACCACCAGAGATGATGAATAAATCTAAGGTGCATAAGTTTCTGTCAGTTAAAATAAACTTACTGTTTTCTTTGGTGTAGCCCTGATGAGTCACCTAAGCCTCCAATGAATGCGTTGGTGCTTTCCACCCACTGAATATGACACAAATGTACTTTGACAGATCAACATTATCAGTCAGCACTGGCATGGAAAATTGATTCTGTTATATAACACGAACCAGTTTAACAAAACAAAATAAAGATACCTGTAGTTCTGTACTGAGCAGATTTTTCAGTGCTTGGACGCTCACCACCTCAGGAGAGATGCAGTCACTGTTTGACAGTGTGTTAATGGCTGATACAAAATTTTCATTTGATCTGTATTAGTCTTGATTGATGAGGCGTTTAAATTTCATTGTCAAGTACAGTAGTGGATATGGACAGAAACGGTCCAAAAACATGGTTCAATGTGTCTATCTCAGATGAGAGCTAAGTTTTAAAAAACAAAAAAACCTCTATTGTGACTTTTAAATGTGCTTTAATGTTGGAATTGGGTTATTCCTTACAGGCTGGATTGTAATCATGCGGCGTGGGGAGCATGTTCCACAGGCTTTCCAAGCTCCGGTGGATGTCCACGCCAGTGCAGATGGCCAGGTGTACATGTTCAAGAGGAGGCCGAATGAGTCTGCCGCATCCTCAGACGATGACGAGCTCAGTGTCATGGAGATGAGGCCACGGGCTTTCCAAAGGCAGGAGCAGGACAGACTGAGGAATGTCCAGCTGCTCGAGCGGGAGGTGTTGGATGGTGACAATCTCAACAAGCTCGCACTGCAGTATGGCTGTAAGGTAAAAATATTTTATAGTCACAGGTGTTTTTCTATCATTTCTGGTGTTAATGATCTGTCTCTTCAGTGACCTTTTAAGTGTTGACATTAATTTACCTTCATACCTATTTCTGTTAACAGGTGGCAGATATAAAGCGGGTCAACAATCTTATACAGGAGCAAGATTTGTTTGCACTGAAATCCATCAAAATACCAGTTCAGAAACACAGCTTTTTAACAGAGACTTACTCAGACCTAAATGACCCTCAGGAGGAAATGCCACATTCATCAACCACACTGGTGGAGCCTCAAGACAGAGCCAGAGCCCAACCACATCTACATGAGGTCACAGACTTTCTTATGGAGGTGGACAATGATATTGAGAAACTGATTCAGACCACAAATGATCATGATACGGATTTCATGGATGACTCTGAGAGACCACAAAGGTTTGGGTTCAGAGGAAAGCGCCTCATCAGTCACGGTGCAGACTGGGGCATCCAGTGGTGGAACGCTGTGGTTGCTATGCTCCTGATAGGCATTGTCCTGCCATTATTTTATGTGATTTATTTCAAAACAAAACATAATGGAGTAGCTTCGCCAGCAGATGGTAGTGGTGCATCACTGTCAACTGTCACGTCTTCAAACAGCTCAGAGCCAGGCCTTGGTACTGGAGGACCTAAGCAAGAACCAGGATAGTGCAGACTTCAGTCTCAACAAAGCAGTCATTGTTAGGAATTTTGGGTCTCATAAGTAGGCGACAATCAAGATTAAGCCAAATCTCTTACGATGTAAGATGAACTCAATACCAGCATGGGTCTAATTTCCAGCAGTTAAGTTTTATTATACTGTAACTGTGATGCAGATACTTGAACTGAAATAGCTGCACACTGGTTTCATTTTTTACATTTCATCAAATAGCTTTATAAAAACTTTATGAAATACACTTTATAAAATACACTTCCCTGAAAATGTCGCTCTTGATGAGGTTGATCGCTGATCCTGTGACAAAATTTTGATGCTTGTTGGGATTACTGTTCCTTGGTTGGTTTATTAAGTTTGATGATTATGTTTTAAGTTTCAAGCTGAACATTATTTGCAAATGGAAATATCTTCTTTTTTTTCTGGGGAAAAAAAAATCCACCCTGTTTGCATTTCTGTATCACAACCTGCCTTTTCAACAGTGCCTGTTGTCACTATCTACACATAATGTATCATCATATCAGTATAATCTATCAGGCATCATTTTGATATCTGTCCCAATAGAGAAACATATTTTTACAGCGCTCCCCTCTTTAAACAGTACTCCCCTTTTGCAAAACCATGTTGGGTTACCAAGTATTTGACACGGGTTTGAGCTTTATTTGTGTGCTTTTTTGGATATAACTTATTTTGTGTGTTTATATGTCCTTTTTTTTCATTGTTTATGTTCCTCGTGCCTTCTCTCTGGGTCTGAATTCAGTGCCAAAAGTGTGAATTGTGTTTACAGTAACAGTGTGGTGCAATATACTGTATTTTGTTAGAGGTTGTATTCATTTGACAGTGCAGTCTTTAAAATACAAGGATGAAAACTACATCAACTCATCTACAAGTTCTCTGAATTAAATGTGAGCAATACATTAGGAAAGTGCCTTAAAGATTTCTTGTCAAGTTTATATAACATTGCACACTTCATCTTACATTGTTTGATGGGCAATTAAGTCAAAGTGGATTTGTGTGGCTTGTCCAATGCACTTTTTATAGTATTTTAATTTAATGAGCCTGGAACGATTCTTCTGTTGACACATTTTTCAAACTTTTAAGTCAATTTGTAAACCATTTTTAGATGGGAAAATTGACATGATGGATGTGTTAGACTGAATCTCTTCATTCAGCATGTTCCTATTTGAATACAAACTTTAAAGTGTGAATTGAAGTATTCTCTGACATGTTGATGTGTTTTCTTTATTGTGACAGATTTTCCCCCAAACATTATATTAGCACACTGGGTTGTGTGTAGATTACACACAGAGACAGATAAACAATATACTGGTACAAGTCAATCAGTCAATGATTACTGATAGCAAATACAAAACAAAATGTTAACAAAAAGTTAACAAAAGATGTTTGTTTAGGAGCGATCAGACAATCTTATTGCTTGAAAGCTCCCGAGGACTGCATGTAGGATGATTATATGGTTTTATACATCAATTTTAGAAATGCAACAATTGACTAAATGTATTATTTTTTATTTAAAATGACCATTCATTTAAAGTGAATCATATGGTATGCAGACTTTAAAAATATATAATGAAATACTTGAAATTATCCTAAAGCTACAAACAAGGTTCTGCATAATAGCAGCAGGTATAAAATGATTGAAACTATTTTGGCATTTACATCTGACATTGTGGCTCCATACTTTCATGTCTTGGCATGTGAAGCTATACCTCAAAGTCTTCTGAGCACACCTGATTGGAGGTGAGGTCAAGTGAACTCATCAGAAGTTGAATGTATCCCCTTTCTAGAGAAGCCTAGTTTGTCTCTGGCCAGTTCCAATGAGATTTTAGCCAAAATATTAAACTACACTATGTGAGGAACAATTGCAATCAACATTTGATGTGGATTTGGAAACATTTCCTACAGTAAATATTCTCATCATCATACAGATGTTCTGGTTTAATGTTTGTCTTCCCAGTGCTTGATTCAACTTTTAGAGGAAACCAGTCTTCATAACTTGTAGCTTTGGTCAACCAAGTGAAAACACATCATGTAGTGATTGAATTTAAAGGAAAAATCCACCATAAAACATGTCATTTTTACACCCTTGGACACCACACTCAATTCTTTATATGAATACTTTTGCATAGGAAAAAAATACATGCATAAAGAAAAATACTTCACTCAGTGACATAACTGGCAGGATTTTAAAACCCCAAATATAAAATAAATTGTTTCCCCATCCATGCAGAAGTCAAAGCAGAAGGTCAGCATCAGAGCAGCACTATAGGAAATTCAATGTCTGGCCCATGGATACTCGCTGTAATGGGGTCTGAATTTGGATTTTCCGGTTGAAAGATTGTATCCCCCAAAACTGCTGTCCAAACAATTTGTACCTTAAGCAAAAAAACAGATTGATGATACATCCTAAAGAGACATTTAACTGCTGTAGGAACTTAAAAGCACAATGAAAGCTGAATTGGTTTTCATTTTTGTGAATATGTAACCACTGAATTTCTCATAACTGTTGAATATACATCTATAAGACCTTTATTTCAAACAGTAGTCCCATACATTTAGATTCCAAGTGAAAGGAAAACTGAGCTATATCAACATTCGCCGAGCATAATCGCCACAGAGGAGAACAAAAGTTGTAGTTTAGCTCTATTAATGCAGAGGCTCTATGCCTTTTATTATTCCATGACCTGGGACCCTCGTCTCATAACTACAGCTCACGAACCCTGCTCTGATGTAGCTCCAGGCCGCAGAGCTCTGGCCTCCTGCCAGCTCCCAAGCTGGGTCTTATCCTACTGTTGATACACGGGCCTCTCCCCTTTTTCCTTTACCTCCAACCTGGACAGTTCTGCTCCCAATCCAAGCATTCCCTTATTTGATGAAATCCATATCAAGTCTGCTCCTGTTGAAGAATATAACCTGATTCTTACCTTGAACAATCCAAACATACATACATATACAGTAGGCTATACACCCACACACGTTGTATATGGGTGTGTTTTGGAGGCTGGTGTAGAATTCAGCGCTTTTTTTTTTTGAGTGGAGTGTGCTGTTTTGGAGGTGGGGGCCGAAGTGGAGGGGGCTTTCCCCCCTGAACAAAATACAACCATCCATACAGTCTGGGTGGAGGGTAAATAGATGAGAAGATTCATGACCAACCCGAAGCTCTGCAGCTTTAAGAAGTTTGCACACTTGAGCAGCTGGCAGCGGGCCACTTGGCCAACATAAACAGCCCTAATCCTTTTTCCAAGGAGCTTTCAACACTCATCTCTCTGGCACATCGGCCACTGACTCACTCTCGCTCTGACATTCCTGTCTGTTTGGAGTTCTGCAGAGCCGTCACCAGGAGGCACTGTGACCCTTACAATGTAAATGCCAGCGTTCATGCTGTTGATCATTATTCACTGCTAAAGTATGTGCCTTCCTTTGATTTTCCCCTGAAGCGAAACAGGTCTCAGTTTTCACTCTTTTTTAGTGGGAATGGAGGCTTAGTTTCACAATGTCATGTTGACCTGAAGCCCACAGAAGTGAGGGTTGTTCATAAAATTGGTGTTGACAAACATAAACTAAAACCTTTCATATGGTTTCTATTCTTCACCTCTAGACGATTTTATTCAAATCAGCTTTTTGGTGAAAGTTTAATAGTAGTTTTTAAAGCTTTTCTCTACTTTTAATGCCAAAATAAACTCAGTTAATACTTATAAAATAGTGATTAAAGCCCTAAAATTCAGTGGAACAAAAATGCCAAAACATATTATATACATTTAAATTAAATAAAAACAGTTAGTCCTAGTATTATAAGCAAAAATACAGTCAAGATATTTTCTGTGTGAGTGAGGCTAAGGCCTGTAGCTGTGGGGGCAGGGAGATCCAGGGTTTTGATTTCCTTCGCTCCCGGGGGGATTTGGCAGACACAGGGTAATTTGTAGTGAAATTTCCAGCACAGTTTGTTTTGCAGGTGGCTGAGAATGAAGGCAGGGCGTGGTGGGGAATGAGAGAAGCAATTTGCTGTCTGTGGGCTGTGAATATGTGTATTGTTGCACAGCAGTAGGTTTAGTGTTGTGCCGGTATGTGCTATGGTCGGGGCTGGACTAGTGGAAGGGAGGCAGCAGGACAACCACTACTACTGTATATACTGAAAAGGATTTCAATAAAATGCATTTTTGATCTGTGTGGTGACTTCAGTTGTTAGAAAGCAAGTATTTCCTGACAAAACCAAGAAGTTATTTTTATTCTCTATGTATCAACAAGGAAAAAAACATATCAGTTTGACAGAGTCAAAAAAGGGCAAAAGAAACCCCCAAAACAGTTCCAACTGTGAAAGAGGTCCCATGACAAAGCAACATGAGTATGTATTTGAAGCTTCTTGCCAGAAGACATTTCAGTCTCGCTGGCTTCAGCGTGGATTCAATTAAAAACTCTTCTCTTTGAATCCCCAGCCAGGATTTCTATGTATAAATCCATACCAGATGTTACAGCGCCACTTGAAGAACACACAAGGTGTCAAGAAAAGAGTGAAGATTCTTTCATTTGTTTTCGTCTGCATGTATTTAGTCTTATGAAAAACATATATATATATCTGTGCTATCCAAACTAATCCACCAGAGATAACAGAAAATGTACGATCGAGAAATATTTAATCACCAGAGTGTGATTTTTTTTAATGCAGTCTAATATGAATCCATATTGCACACATGCTGTATGTTATCTATGTTATCCCTTAAGTCTGACTCTGTAAGTAAGGGATCATCTGGAGATACAGCTGGCTGGAGAATGTGATGTTCTGTCAGTCATGTTCCTGCAGGGGCGGCTGTTTTTCTTGCGCCCCTCCTGTGGAGGAGCCAATTGTGCAGCACCTGTTTTACATTCCACCAACAGTTTCAGGGGGTCTTCACTCAAGGAACAGTTCTAGTTAAATGACACAGAAAGAGTATATGAAGAGTACAAAGTTGTACTGCCCTTCATTATTGTCTTGAATAATTCTTATGACACCTCTCCGACACTAGTAATAGTATCTGTAGTGGTTAGTGAATGATTGTTTGGACCAGTCTCGCATGTTTCCTCTATTAACCACACAGTAATAATATAGTATTCCAAATATTTTTGAAATGATCTAACAACGTAACATGTTAATCCTGTCAGTCATAATCATTAGCAGTGGCTGTTCCATTTTGGATACTGAGTTTATTGTATTGTATTGTACAGTATGTATTATGTATAAATAGAAAGATAAAGTGGTGCATTTTTTATACTGAATTTACTGTTCTCTACATAGCACCTTTTTAAAATTATGTTCTACATACATGAATTAAATAATAGCATTTTTTAAGGATTTTTATAGATGTGTTGAACATATAGAATAAAGGACAATTAGTTTTATAGGCATCACATAGTATTCGTAGTGGGAACAGTGAACCCAGGTTGAATGCACTGTATACATGGATAAGAATTTGGCTATATTTTGAAAAACATTGGCTTCCTGCTTTTCTCTTGCAATTACTGCATTCATTTTATCCTTGCAAAGCACTTTATAATCTCTGTTTTTAATAAGTGCTATATAAATAAACTTTATTATTATTATTCTTTATATTTAGAAATCAAACTGTAATAAATTGAGATTGTCTTGTCATTTATAATCAAATGCAGTTTTATCTAACTCTCTAATTTTATAAGTTAACATTTAGTGTTGTTTAGTGTTGGTTTTAATTGTTGTTCTATATATTGTTGTACTATTTTGCTTAAACTAGCTGTTTTGTCCCCTGCATTTCTGTTTATTTTTCTCCCATATTGACCATACGTTTACTTTTGTTGTGCTCAGAAAATAGTATTATTGCACAGTATGAGACATAACTGGTTCCCTTATCAGGTCTACAACTTCAGTCTTTGTTATTCTTTGTAAATCTATTATAATACTACTCAAATATGAAGCACAAATTACATTTAAGTCCTCTTTCACAACAGTTTAAAATGAATTGGACCAATTCAACTCTTTTGGCTTTATACTGTATTCACTAAGCTACATAATTGCTCTACAGTACTTGCATCATAGAAAAATCAATCAAACATAGAAAAGAAAGAATATTTTTGACCAATTTATTGGCATGACCACTGGATCTCAATCCTGTGGCATGAACAGTAATGTTCTCTCTGGCTGAGCCGTGGGGGAGTATTGTCTGGCATGACGGATTCAGTTTTGGTCCGTGGTTCGCTCATCCTCCTCTTACCGTCACCCCATCTCCCCCTTTACAGTGATGCCATTTATTCATTTAACTGGAGAGCTCACCTTTGGCCCTCTGTGCCTTTTTGAAATTGAACAACTTAATAGCTAATGTTTCTAAATGTGGAAAGTCAGTGTGCCCAGTTTTGGTTTGCTGTTTTGCATGGCAGTAGTTTTCACATGAAAACAAGATATTTTCAATATGGAGATTTTGCCAGTTGTTCACAATTGTGGATAGTGTCTTAGACGCTTACACTACAGAGAGAAAAGCGTTTTTTTTGGGGGGGTATCCAAACTGTTTTAAGGATTCACATAAAAAAAACATTTTGTGCCAGCAATTTAGAAAAGAGAGAGGGGGTTTAATCTCATCTTAAATTGTATTTCTGAGATTATATACTCTCATGTAAACTTGCACTCCACTGTGTTCTTGTTAGCTGCAAAGGACAATGTAAAATGCTGGCAGGAAGAAAGAATCCACTGAGACAGGCATGGATGAAGAGAGGATAATGGGTTGGACATGCTACTCAAAATCACTGGATGCGACTCAACTGAGCACCTGCTTGCCTGGAAGGAGCACAAGAAGACATAAACAGGAGGCTAATATGGGCTCTCAGTTCTCTGTTTGTACATTACACCTGCAGTGCTGATAACATTAAACCTTTATCCACAACCTCTGAATGTATGCCTCAGAAGTGACCACATCCTCAGTTGCAGGAGCTTTTTGGAAAAATTTCCTCTATTTTCAAGAGGAAAAACACAGACTTTACAGTTTGTTGGAAAAACGTACCATTAAACTAGTAATGAGCTAAATGCCTTTCTATAAAATATATCCCCCTTAAGACACGCTGATGAACAATGAACATTCAAATTAATCACCAGGATATTACATGAGCTAATCAGGTGTAAATGATATTAAGTGGATTCAGACATTGAAAGAATGAAGAATTTTCATCTTCAATATAAGAGGAATAAATGAGTTATTCTTCCCTCCAACAAGCTTATGGATTCCAAATTAAACATTTTATACTCATTAGGTTTTAAAAAAAAACGACCAAAGAGAACATTTTCCTTTTCTATTTTCTGCCTCTGAGACATTTTAAAAGCCGTAACACAAAATCAGGCCTCTGAGCTGCAGAAGTGTGTGCAAAACAGCACCAGGTGCAGTCTGTTCATTTCTCCAGTCTCAGGCACAATTTATACTATAATTCCTGGCGGATTATTCGTAGCTCCCCACTGCCAGATGAACACTATTAAAACTGGTTGGCTTTTCAACTGGAACTGGAATGCCCCCCCTCAATCTGGTGGGGGGATTCCTGTTATTAACACACATTTATTGTCCTGTTATTTCATTCCACATAAGGACTTTTGGGATTTTTGTGAAATAAATAATGCAAATATAGTGAGTGTTAATAATATGGAAAACCTATGTTGTTGCCTCCATTCAAGTCACATCACGCCAAATACATTGTTAACAACGATTGGAACACTATCGTGGACATATTGTGAAAGCACAATATAATAGTAATTATGCCAGGAGAAAAAAATCACCCCAGCACCCCAGCTGGGAGCCCAATACAGCAATTTGTTTGGAAGATGACATGGGTAATGAGAACCACTTGCCGCTGGACTCCATAAATTCTGTCAGTGTTTGGAGGTTGCAGGGCTCAATACTCTGCTCATCCCTCTGAAGTACTTGAAAAACATTCATCGCACGTCACGCTGAGAGATGCCGAATTTCCTGCCATTCCCAGATGTTCCCGTCCAGATGTTCTCAGAGGAGTCTTTCAAAGGAAAAGTTATTTGCTTGCAAAAGCTGCTCTGTTTGCCGTTGCTCACACGTCTGCGCAAAGTTGGCATTTGCAAATCATTCAACATAAAGACGTGTCTGAAACAAACCACAGATTACACAAGACCTAAATGCCACATGAAATAAATATAATGGCAAAAAACTGTGCACACTTAAAGACCTCCCCATCTCCATTTTGTGTAAATCAAAATAGGAAAGTATTTTTAGTGTGATTTGTGGATATTCTTCAGTATTAGATAATTGAATAAGAACTTATTTTTAATTGGTCTAAGTCACTATAACACTGAATAAATGTAAAACAATGGAGGACTCATGGCATAAACATCCATTCAGTAAAACAAACGAACAAAAACATCAGGCAGAATTTTTGTATTTTGCATGGAATAAAGTGCAAGTAAACTTGAAATGTTGTATTCAAAGTTAATTAATTATTTGTTTTTTAATAAGCATATTCAGCTGGACGCACCACAGTTTATTTGGATATACTATGTAAATATTATGTTGGGAAGTGGTATTACATCATGCTGTAAATACTACAGGTAATTTCTCTTTGACCCCATTCGACTCCCTCATCTACCCATCCCAATATCCATTCCCACTTATTCCACCACCCCTACCAATTGGCAAGAAATAATAATGATAATGATAATAATATTTTAACTATAACAAGACTACAGGTTTGTTCCGGAAAGCAGGTTCTGCAGCTGCATTTTACACTTTACTGACTGACACAACCAAGTGTCAGATAATGCTTTTTGAGGCACCATTGATTGGTGAGGTCAAGCAAAATTGATTAAAACACAATAGAGGACTTGGTCAACAATGAGAATGGACGCAGGGAACAAGCATCTATCTGTCATCACAGGACTCACAAAGCTGCCATACATTGGGGAGAACTTGTCAGCCTGTTCCCCTTGGCGAGTGGCTCCTGATCCAAGGCCAGATAAAGACACAGTGACAGACCCTTTATACCTCAAGACTGAATTGTATCCTTGAAAACTGTTTGACATTGGGGAGACGGACAAATGTTTTCATCTCAAAATTAAGCTTGACATGATGACAAGTTACCCCAAATTGTTGTTTTTATTCTTAGATGCTCCATGGATGCCAGAAAATCCAGACGTGAGAGATGTAAACAGATCTGTGTGTTTGTGTGTACACAGTCAGGTTGATTGGTCATTAATTGTGCTTCTAGTCTCCAGACGCAAGCAGATCTTTCAGCAGATTACAACAATTGAAGCCTGTGTATAAACTGAGGGCAATGAGTGGAATTTTGTGTGTTCTTCTGTATGTGAAATGGAAAACTGGTGGTGTAGGACAGCAACAGGGAAATCAAGGGTCATTTAGGGTCCAGCAAAGGATGTGCCTCCCAGTTGACAATTTTTAACTATAGCTGCTCAAATCTAACTCCGCTTGTCTTGTGGTCAGTGCTCTGTCAGTGCAAGTCAGAGCTTATATTGGTCTCTATATTGGTTGTTCTGGCACTTCAATTGGAGAGATTTGCGGTGGGGATATTGGCTTTGTTGGTCTGATTGACAGCTGGTTATGAGGCTCAATAACTCTTTTCTTAGAGCTTGATATGGTATAAGAAATGATGATGTCAGGATTTTTCAACCTAAGCACTTTTCTGTGACCTTAATCAAGGTTGCAAGTCTACAGCCATGCAAGCGCCTCTGTGAGGCTGTACTTAGGGACAGCTAAATTCTAGCATCAGCAGGCTAGCATGCTTACAATGAATACGACAAGTTTGGTTTAGAATGTAAGAATGCTAAATTTTGCTAATTAGCACTAAATACGAATAACAGCTGAGGCCGATAGCAATGTCTGTAGTTTTGCAGGTATTTGGTCATGAACCAAAAGTTCAAATTTTGACCTGCTGGTCGCACTAAAGAAAAAATCAGGGGAATCATAAAAGTTAATAGGATTGAATTGCTAGAGACCTTGAACATTTATACCAAATTTCATGGCAATCCATCTAATAGTTGTGGAACCATTTTGCTCAAAACCAAACCAGTGAGCCACATGGTGGCTCCAGAGGAAAGGTCAGAGGATCACAAAAGACAGTATTTGTCGAAATATTTCAGTCTGGACCAAAGTGGTTGACTGACCGACTGACTGACCGACATCCCAAGAGTCATGCTGCCAGTACTGGCTAAAACACATCAGATGGCCAAAGAAAGATGAGAAGGCCAAATCACAAAAATTTGGAAAAAGATAACCAATATGCCAGGAGAGTCTGAGAGAACTATTTGACTGAGCTACAGAAATATTTTAAGTAGGTCACCAATGTGCGGCCTGTGTACATGGGATGACTTTTCAATCAGTCTTTTTCAATCAGCAGTGAAGCACCTTTCCAAAGCATTAGAGAATTTAATCAGCCTTTGATGATGGCTGTCAGAAGGAAAACGAGCTAATCAACACTTTTCAACCATAGATGCTCACCACTTTAATAGTACCAAGATAGCAATCAAGATTAGCGGAATATGCCCCTTGAGAAACGTAAGCACACTCTTCCCCTCTGCCTCTCAGCCCTGTGATAAACATAAACTGTGTAAACTTTCTCTGTGTACAGAGAAAGATCATAGACTACTGGGCTTCAGACACTCTGTGATCTGTCTTAATACTGTATCTGCTGCTGAATATTCAAGCAGAATCAAGCATGCAAAGGCTTTTTAGAGCAACTATTAAGTAAAGCTTGATGTTGATGAAAAAAAAGTAAGATTAACAATGTTGAAAACTATTTTACATGAGCAAAGAAAGTGTTTTATTACACCCAAACATTTAAGATTTAGAGTTTTGGAATAAAAATTATACCCAATAAGAAATAAAATCAGGATAAATCAACAAGCTTTATTGTCTTGGGAGGAAATTTGTTTTTTACACCCTGCACATGTGCATGTTTCAAATAAAAAAACACTATTACATACTTATACGTGCATCTAATTTACAACTGCCATGGTTGATGTGAAAAACATCCTGCCAAAGCGGGCACCCCACCATTTTTAACATTGTGTATTCGCAAGTAAATAGAAGGAAATAAATCAAGTGTGATGAAAACAGCTGAAGGCTGCAGTGCAGTTCCAACTACACTGAACAAAATCTGTAACTGGTTGGATTACCTCTGGAAGCAGTTACACTACATACTTGCACTAAAGTCTATTTATAGTCCATCATTTCTGATGACTTCAGATTGTATACATGGAGAAATACTTGACTCGGCTGACTTGTGTCACAAATCTTTACTTGATTGTAATATGATGACTTGATAGATGAACGCGCTATAAAATCACACTTAGTCATTTTCTCCTCACTCTGGAATAGATATGATTTCCCTTGTGTTGTTATGTTTTTCTGACCTGATTTGTGCTCCCATGGATACAGCTGCAGCGAATGAAGAGTGGGGGGGAATGGAAAACATGATTCCTTTCTATGCTTGGTAGGTACGGTGTACACAGACTGTACTCAAAGTGATGACAATGAAGCCTCCCAACACTCTGAAACCTGATGCAAAAGGTCAGACTTTGTTCTACACTTGAAAATACCCTAAGCCACTTAGATCAGTGGGTAGATGTGCTTTTATCTTTTAGCTCCATCTAATGTAAATGCCACCCTGTAGTACTTTTATATCTGAGTCATTTAGTCAGTCATTGAGTCTGTCAGTCAGTGAAACTCTGAGTGGCAACTCTAATTGAAGGAGTTTGCAGCTGTCTTCTTGGACAAAATATGAAAACTGTGCAGTATTCCTTTGTTGAAAGGAAAAGTATGAACAATAGATTCGAGCAAGGTGAATAGCTGTAAGGCTGCCAAGAAGAAGAAAAGCTGGCTGTTGACTCTGAATCCAGTAATCTCAATGATCAGATGATTGTGTTGCATATGACATTATATATCAATAATAAATTAATTAATTGTGGTGAAATCTGGCTTGACTTCTTCATGCTATCAGAGTTGGCAATATCAGTCGGTCCAGACCAAAAGATCTCACCAACTATATTGGAAGGATTATCATGAACTTTTATACAAACCTTAATGGTCCCTAGAGGATGACTCCTACTGACTTGGTTGATCCCCTGACTTTTCCTGAAGTGCCACCATGAGGTTGACATTTGTGGTGTTAAGTGAAATATTTGACCGATCGCCATGAAATGTGGTACAGACATTCATGTCTCCCTTAGGATGAATCATAATCCCTTTTTATCTAGTGCAGTGCTACTCATTGCTCAGCTCGCCAAGCTTTAAATGGTGGCTCGCATTGGAGCTAATAATTATGATAATGCGGCCAATACACATAATTCACAAGGATTGTAACAACAAACTGCAAATATAACATGAAGAAAGGCAAGGAAATGAATGCCTGCTTCTGCACATCCCAGTATTAAGGTAAGCCTGTTTTTAATTCAGATTGTATCAGCTGCATTACAAATTGTATGTCATGGGATGACAAATTAGTAGGCAGATTTACTTAATGGTTAGGGTGGATTTTGGTGTTTAGTGATAGAAGTGGCTCTTCTATTGAGTGTGTCCTGCCAGTGTGGCTCCCATGAAAAAAATAGTGGAAAACCACCGAACTAGTGCATTCATCAGATTAAAATGTATGTAATATGTGTAAGTGCAGCCTCACAGAGCTGCTAGCATGGCTGTAGACTGTAAAAAATCCCTTAACAGATTAAATGAACAGAATCATACTTTACTACTCATTGATCGTCATGGAAATGTGTATGCTGTATGTTCATTTTTTAAAAATATTTACCGTACTGCAGGACATATATATTTGATGACATGCTGTAATTTACCTTTTGGATAAACTTTTAGTATTGGGATTACTTGTCATGTCCAAAGCTTCAGCTGTTAGAATTCTGGGTGGGGAGGAACATTTCAATTCAGAGAGTCTAATCCTAATGTTTACCATGAAAGCAAAACAATCAGAAATCTCCAACCCCTAACTCTAACCCTAACCCTAACCCTAAGAAAATAAAGAAAATAAACAAACAACAGTCTCAGGAATGGAAGGTGGTGTTTACGGGTGAATATGTTCTTTAAATTTCCCAGGGATTTGTACTTTCTTGTCAATCTCTGCACTCATCCAAGCTTGATGAATAAACAGAGCTTTCTCTTCACATCGTGTTTGTGCAGTGAACAGAGGAGGTGCTGAGCTGCTCCTGCTCTCAGGGCCTCTTCATTGTCACCATCTGGTTCTCCTTGACACCCGAGAGGTTTTCGAGGTGTTGTCTAAGCTTCATCAGGTCAGACTATTGAAGCCCCTCTCAGCACAGCAATGAGTGAGTGACAACAGCCTCCCAGAGATAAGAGTGGAGCTACAGAAAGACCTCAGGATAGCCTCAGTGTGTGTGTGTGTGGTTGTGTGTGTGTGTGGTTGTGTGTGTGTGTGTGTGTGTGTGTGTGTGTGTGGGCGGGTGGGGGGGGGTGGATTGTATTGTGCATGTGTGCATGCGCATGTCCCTGTATCTTTCTGAGGAGGTGATGAGTGAGAATCAGGCCCAAGGGGGATCACGTCACCACGGAGATAGCCACCATCGCCTAGCAACCTCAGCCCTCAGGCCCACTGAAGGAAGTGCAAAGTGAAAGCTGATCCTCTTTAAGAAATGTGCTAATAATGGATCTTTTCAAGCAAAATAAAACCTGGAATGTGATGAACATGTTGTCTTTGTTTGATGTCTTTAAAGGATGAGGCTGGTAATATTTTATATTTTTGTTATTGTCAACAAATCTAATGAAAAAACTGAAACCAATTAATCTATCCTACTTACAAGTACTGTCTGTGTAGCCAAATCCTGAAGTATCTTATTCCTCTCTGACCTCTGAGGTTGTCTTAAAATGATTAAAAACACATGAATGAGGAACACCGTTGCACTGGGTTACAAATTCCTTCATTACCATTAACATGTGCAATGTAGCTTATTTTGAGTCGATCCAACGCGACACTTGCTAGTGCACCAAATCCCCAGCTGAAAATAGTCTAAAGCCAATTTATTATTTACTCCTGTTTGAGTGACATTTACTTAAGACTACAGAGGCCAGCTGTAGGAAAAAACTTCGCTTTTTTATTAAAGTTTATATTCATGACACATTTTCAAAGATTTACATCAATGGGAAAAGATCAGCTTGGGGCAGAGAGCTACAGAGAGGATGAGGATGTTTGATTGAGAGATGGACTAATACATTGCTGGTTTTGGACTTTTAAAGGGATTTGTTGACAACAGATAATAACAGAATGTCTCGTTCATTCATTTATGATCTTACTGTTTTTACAATCCAATTTATATTTGATTCATATAATTTATCAATTTTATACATGACAGTACAAAATCATTGCAGCATTATTACCACAGATGAAAATATGTAACAAATATGCCGGTTCATGTATCATTATTATTATTATTGCATTATGTGCAGTTTGTATGCTGAGTCTAAATGACTCCTCCTAATAGGACATGTCCTTTATAAAGTGAGCCTGTTACTAGCTGTCCCTCTGCCCCCAGCCCACAGCGTCCAGACTCTGAGCTCATTTCAGTGTGACTAGACAAATTATTGTCTTCCTGCTAGACACCCCTGACGAGGCATGTCAATACTGCAGGTGCAGCTGGGCCTGAAATTGCTTTGTTTAAACTTGTCAGCTTGGAATGGAGATTTTTAAGACGGATCTGTCCTCATCTGCGCTGCTAAGGCGCTATGCAAACCTGCAGAGATTTACACTTCAAGCTGTTGCGGTTTTTAGAAAAAAAAGAGACATTTTTTAGAATCTGAAATTTGACGAGTTAATAAGTTAGCTTTCTTTTTGGAGTTAATAATTAAAACTTTAATTAAAACTCCAAGTATTGATGTTTACTTCTCTTTTTTCTCTCCCCTGTGCTACATTGATTGAAAGGAGCTGGTAAAAATGGAATGTGAAGGAATATGCAAATTGGACGCTGGAGTAAATCACATTAATGTTTAAGGATATTTGAAGTGATGTTTTCAGCATGTAAAATAGTCAATCATGCCCCAAAATGTGGTGCATTCACATAGTTCTCTGTGTGTCAATACACTTCCTTAATACACTTTGTAGTTTTTGGTGTTTATTTTCTTATTTTTCATATCATGAATAATAAAAACCCATAATGTATGTAGCACTTTTATAATAGTTTTATAAGGTTACTTATCTATACTGTGCATTTGTTTTTGTACTTCCTTTTGCTGACGTGACACTTAAAATTCCAGTTATGTGATCAATAATGTTTATCTTACTTTAAAGCTTTATCCTACCTTAAAGTCCCCCTCCACTCAAAAACATGTTTTTCTTCCTGTTCCTACAGTTGTATGTTTGAGCTTCACTGTACAGAAGGATGTTTGTGCAGAGTTTGACACTTGAAAGCTGTTTTCACATCCATCTGCTGAAAGTGGAAAGTCTCTCTGTGCTCACTGAAAATCTGATTTTCAGGGGGAGATACGAGCATGATTTTTGACATCACAAATAGTTTGTAAGCCAATCCTGGTCCAATATTCAGCTTACACAAGTGTGATGTGGAAACTTGAAGCCACAAACACTGACACTGGACTTTATAGTGAAATATGAGACATCTTGTGTCCAACAGTTAAACTTCTGAAATGAAACATATTTGCATATTTATAGATTCTGGAGTTTTTAATGAGGGAGAAGGAGGAGATGTAATTTTAAGGATTTTAACAAGGTAATTGAAGTTTTTTGTGTCAAAACCATATCAGACTCAAATTATTATTCAAAAAAGAGTATTTTATATACATCTTAAAACATGTGGAGGGGATCTTAAGGATTCTCAAAACTTTACTTTGGTTTTCTGTCTATTTTAAACAAGAAGAATGCGGTTATTTTAACATACTCCCTCAATGTAGAAATAGATATTGGTGTTAAGCATTTTTGCAGGTGTCGAGATTGGTTTAAGATGAAAGAATTTAAAGTATGAGCACTTTGAAACACCACTAATGCACGGATTATACCGGCTTGAGTAGTCTTTCTCCCCAATTTGTTCGGAGGACAAAGGGCAATGATGCACATTCCTGAGAGCAGCAGCGGAGAGACATTCCATCCACTGTTTGTAATTGTTCACAGCTGTAAGCAGAGTCTGCTTCCTATTTGTCACATTCACGGGTCAAGCATTGCCATATTTTTCATAATCACTTGCAAAATAGAAGTAAAGCTCTAGCAGGGAAGAGTGTTTATGTACACTTACTGCAGTAGGTGAAGCAGTGCAGCTGTTAGTCTCCCTCTACCCCCGCTACTTGTTCATCTTCTTCGCCATGTTTTTGTGAGGATGTACCCACCATTTATCTATTCCAGCAGATGACTGCAAATAAGACCTTGTCAAGAGTTTCTGTATGTTTTCTCTGCCATATCACAGCATGAGGTTGTCACTGTGTGAAAGGAGTCTCTCCTTCTCCCTTCAGTCTCAATAAAATCAAAGCTATTGCTGATTTGACTGTTTGCAAGGTTTCAGACTACACTCACACACCATGCAACATGTCCTCATCAAGCAATCAAATAATTTAAGGGGGTCAGTAAGATTTAGGTTAGTAGTGTTAATCTTTGTTACAGAGGGATTTTTTAAATGCCACAGTTAGAGAAAAATGAATGTGGATCGTACACTCTCTTTTCTCAGTGACAGCATTCCCTCTGTTTGAGCTACTCCAGAGCCATTACATTAAAAATAGGTGTTATGATTGTGTGCGTGTGTGTGTGTGTGTGTGTGTGTGTGTGTGTGTGTGTGTGTGTGTGTGTGTGTGTGCACGTGCGTGTGTGTGTTTGCACAGGTGCCAAAAAAATTCAGCTCTGTGTACAATTTGTGCTTGTGCTGAGAGTGAATGTGAGTGGTTCTCCACTTGAGAACAAAGCGGCACCACAGTCAGCTTTATTGTTTGGATGGATGAATCATACAGTCAGGACAACTTACAGCACAAGGTGGCTGTTTTTTTATCTGCTCAGGCCAACTTTTCCAAAACAGATCAAATACACAAACATGTATTTGCTTTGTTCAACACACAGAGTGCTAAATAATATATTTTTAATGTCCATTGTCTCAGAGGCAAGACAACAAACACAACAGATTCATGCTAAGGAACTGACATCAGCTGGAGCAGAAAACCTCAGTCATCTTGCCCAAATAAATCACTTTGCCCAAGCCACGAAATTATAGTTTTCAAGCTTGTGGGCAAGGGAATGTGAGTGACAGTTTTTCTTGTGGACCTTGGGTATGTTTTCTGGAACCACAGAACCAAAAGACATCTGCTGCCAGTAGAGGGCACTGTAGCTCCTAAGGTCTCTATTTGGAAAAATTCTTGTGCCCACAAATACTTGTGTTGTCACCAGCTTGAAGATAGAAACTGCAGTAACTGCATTGTGCTCAGCTAAATGCAGTGTGCTGTGTTTTTTTTTTTTTTGTTTGTTTGTTTTTTGGCATTTGGAATCAATATTTGTAGCAATGCCTCCTCTGTCATGTGTTTTATTATCAGTGATGAGTGACAATGGTTTCAATAGACAAAGGCTCAAACTCCAAACAATGTGATGGTCTTGTTGCAAAACTTTATGGTCCTTTCTTGTTTTGACTGTGTAATAAATTAAAAAATAGTCTTCTTATGTGTCTGTATCTCTGTTGAAAATCATCTTCATCGAATTAGCCCCCTAAATTAAATAAAGGTTGACATGTTGGTCTGTCTGCTTAGTTCTTTTTAAAGCTGCACTTTTACTCTTTTGCTTCCTTATTGAGTGTGATGTTTGCTTGCATAAATACGTGCGCGGGGGCATGCGTGTGTGTGTGTTTACTTGCACTGTGATGAGCTGTACTGCATGCTAATGCAGTGTTATGGTTTGCAGTGTTCCCCCCCTCCTCCTCTGCTGCTCTGAAGTGAAACAGCTGCCTCGACTGCTTTGCCTCCAGCTGCTTCCAAATTGTCCCGCCATTAAGCTATTATATGTTTACAACCACAGCAAGCCCACTATGTGCTAGAAGTCCTGATGATCTTCTGTTGTAATGGATCATTATCCTGGTTTCTTATTACACAGCTTTCGCCACGCTGTAATCAGCTGTGATACAATTAGGCACACTATCTAAACTGAGCTGTAAAGGTATCGGGCGATACTCCGTGCTCTCCAGATGACCTGAATATGTCAAAAAAAAAAAAAAAAATTGCTGAAAACATGCATATACCCAGGATATATAGTTTTACATATGCTGCTATTAAATTTGTGCATCTGCTTAATCCAAATTTGTGAAAATATATGAAGAAATTATGCATCTAAATTATGTCCCTTGATACCGTGAATATGTAATTTTATAGAAATAAGTTTTTTTCCCCCTCTGAAATGGGCTGCATATATGCAAACTCTCATTTATTCCTTCTTTCAGGCTGCTCGGCTCTGGAGCTGTGGGAGAGTGCCCACTCAGAGGAGAGGAGCACCAACACATTGATCTTATTTGGACAGGCTTTTGTCTGGGACACGTCCAAACCCAAACAGCCAGAGGAAGGACCACAACAGGGTGTAAGTAATTCTCTTTGCAATCCAGACACACACTGCATAGGTTACAGACAGAGCAAAGCCACTTGTATCATTCAAACCGTGTGATTTCTTTATTCTGCACTCTCCCTTGTTTTTTCTGTTCAGTTTTAAAGAGCGGTTATGCTGTTATTTTAACATACTCCCTCAATATGCTGCATAAAACTGAACTAAAAGCTGTATGCCAAAGAGGTGTTTCTCTGTCAAAAATGCAGCCCAAAAAGACATCTGGCTTTAGTTATGACAACATTGCTCTAAGACGCAGCTTGTATACAACTGAACCAGTTAGCAGCTTTCAAGAATTGGAAGTATGCATGTTATTCATTAAGAGTGAATGCAGAATACTATTGTTCCACACTTTATTCCACATATTCAAGATGTACGTATTTCACAGTATTAGTAGTCTGTTCACTGCAGTGAGAAAAACACTAAGTAACACAGACGACATGCATCATCCTTGACTTCATGTGAGCCTTAATCGCTACCAATGGAGAATATTCTTTTTCACAGTTTACAGCACAGTTGTCATCATTCATTTGTTCATTTGTTAATGATGTCACTTTTGTTCAAACACAGTCACGTCAATGCATACATGTTACTGACTATGGTCATGTGATTCTGATATAGTTTCTTGTGGCATTTTTCCAGAGAGAAGTTTCCTCGTTTGCAGTTTATTGGGAAAACTACTTGAATGCTGCTGATGCCAAGCCAAGGATGGAGGATGACTGTTCATGAACTCATGGAGGAAAACACAGTGAATAATAAAAATGCAGCTTTAGGGTAAAACTGTCGTGCTGTGATAGATAGGCAAACAGTTGGATTCAATCTGTACTGTGCACTATAAGCTAAATTGGGGCTGCCACTAACAGTTGCTTGATCTATAAAATGTCAGAAAACTTTGAAAAATGCGCTTCACAATTTTCCATATCTCAAGATCGCATCTTCAGATGTCTTGTTTTGTCCAACCAACAATCCCAAACCCAAAGATACCGTATTCAGTTTACAGTTATACGGTATAAGACAAAGAAAATAAGCACATTTTTACATTTGTCATTCTTGCTTGAAAAACAACCTATACAATCAATTGTTAATCACAAAATTACTTAACTGTGGTGAAATTTGACACATTTTTACATTTGAGAGCAGTAAAAACACCCTAAACATCATCCTTTTTGTCCGAAATTTTATGACTTTTCCTAAAGTGAAACAGTATACAAAAAAGCTGATACATATTTAGGTGTTCCAGGTTAAATTTGACCACCATTCAATAATATTGTTGCATTCTTCACATTCAAAAACATTCATTGTGATCATTATGGCTGTTATATTCTCCTGTTTTATGTAAGGACCATAATACAGTGTGCTTGTCAATAAGCAAATAAAGAACACACACTATCTGCTCTCTGAAAGCTTAATTAGGGATTAAGCACCCAATTCTCAATGACGGATGAGGTATTTATGAATGAAAAATTGATTTATGGTTTAGAAGTTTGGTATAGAGACTAATTATGAGGAAACTGAGTGGATACTGTGAAGGGTCAGAGTATGGACAGTATATAAGGGTTAAATCCAGTGACCCTAAAAGGCTGCAGTGTTCATAAAACCCCCAGAAATGTGGCACTAATGATGATTTAATTAGTTTTACTTAGCGGAGAGGCTAAAAAACTTACATCTATCCAGAGGGCGACTAGAGAAATGGCCATTGGGTCATTAAAATCACAAAGGATTTATCCCCTTGGGACTATGAATGTGCTCAGATTTGTTTAAAAAAAAAAGCCTTTCTTTGACAGTTGAAAGTGCAGAGAGGCAGGAAACAAGCGTAGCGAGATGGGTATGACATGCAACAAAGCTCCACAGCCAGAATGGTGTCATGGACGTTGCGGTCATGTGGTATGCTTCTTAACCAGAAGGCTACCATGGCGCCCCAATCTCAGCAAACTTAACAGCAATCAGACCATGAGGTTGTGTACAATGTTGACATTCTGAGCTGAGGGAAAAACCCATGCAGTGTTCAAAATAAAAAGTGTCTTTCTTCTGGGGAGCATGAATGATGAGCATAACATGGCACCCTGTCCTTTGAATATTGAAATCAATTGCATGTAAGTGGAAACATTAGCCTGGTGGATAAAGGAAAGGTCAAGGGGTCTTCAATAGTATTAGTAACCATCCACTGAGGACCATGAATATACAGCACATACATTTCATGGCCAGTAGTTGTTGACATATATATTTTTCTGAAGTGTTCAATACATGGACTGCCCCAGGGCAAAAGACACACTGAAAACATTTTGACCAGCAATAATTTCACATATTTAGGACAAATGAATTGTCTCCCCCGTGTTGTTCGTATCACTCTATGGAAAGATTTCAGAGCAACAGGTTCCTGCCTTTATCTACCATCTGTTTAGAATAAGGCAGCAGAAAACACGAATTCAAATCACAGAGCCAAGTTTACGCTCAACTGGTTGCACAGGGATAACATCAGATATGCAACGCTGCAGCTTTATGGCTTATTGGCTGATTTGCTTTTGACTGGATCTCTATCTTTGACTACATCAAATAAGCACTTACAGGGATTAAAGAAAGTGCGGTATACCTCAAGAAATCCAACTGATGCTTTGAAAATGACTCAAAGTTAAACATAATTATTGTTATCAGCCACTTGTTTTCAGTATAAAAGGGACACTACAGGCATACTGGAGAGTTTCATTAAGACTTTTTTGTTTACTTTGATACTTTTCATAACATTTTCACAACAGGGAAAAAGCCCTTAATTTATTCTCCCCACAATTTCCACTTAATTCTGAGCATGATGTGGCAACCTTCCTTTGGAAAACAAAAATGAGATGTACTTGTATTTAATATGGTGATCAAGAAGGGGAAAAGCTACAAAACCACAGAAAACAATTCAAAAACATATTAAAGCTAGCCTATTTTACTTTTTTAGAGAAGAACACATCTTTTCTCTAACAAATGAAACGATCAAGGTTTTTGTGCTACAGCCTTACCTCGTCTGGTATAACCATGACCTTACAGTGGCAAATGTTTACTAATGTTACCAAAATAAAGAGACATAGTATATGACTCTTTATTACTTAGCATAGTAACAAAGCATTATCACATCATTTTTACTTGGTGACAAGTTACCGAGCAATACCAGTAATAGTTAACTAAAGAAAACCAGTATATTTTCATGTTAAGCCTGAATTCACTTACAGATCCCAGGGGTATTATAGGCTTTCTCTGTGGGTATTCAGTAACGAAGTTGGCTTGTGTAAAGCTGAATATATGATACACTTACCTTATTTAATGTAATCTTGAAGTAAGGTTGAGTAAAACATTATTAATTATGGCATAATATCTACTCAGCTGACTACATTGTTTGCCTCATTGCTGTGATCTTGGTAGCACTAATAAAACCAGATGGACTTACTGTAAAAGTCAATATTAGAAATTCATGCTGTTTTCTTCTGATGTCAATGGTTTCTTACTCTTGACAGTTACACAGTTAATTGTGTGTTTTTCTGTACTTTGATATAAAGCTCTCGATGCATGCAGTTTCATGTGTGTTTGTAAGTAACATTAAGTTGGATTGCTCTAGGTCAGAGGTTTTCAAAGTGGGAGGCGGGACTCCCCAGGACGGGCTCCAGACAGTTTCAGGGGAGGTTCAATGAATGGAAGTGAAAAATATTATATTTGTTATCAAAAGGAGATCATATAGAATAGCCTAAATGTGTGTGATTTGGTTAAAGAGACAGTTCAGAGATACATTAGTTTTTCCCACTTACCCAGAGTCAGAAACAAATAAATGCCTTCAGACAGACCATTTTTATTTGTTTTTGGTATAGTCTGAAGTATGTCAAAATGCAATATCAAGCTATCTTGACTCAATTGTTGAGTGTCTATGGGATCAAATAACATTATCGTGATCCTGTAGGCAAACCTGAGTTTATCACTTGTTTTGTGAAGTATTCCTGGTAGTAAACTCATGAGCATGAGTCACTGTTTGCAGAAATCCTCTCTTTATTATTGCCTTCTTCTTTTCCCAGGTGCCTTATTGAGAGAGATCAACATGCTCGAGGCAAATTGCATTTAGTGCTCTGCTGTAGGATGTGATTGGTGATGGATCAGGCTGTATTAGGTAACAAGACTTGAATTAACTGGCTGTCAAATCAATAGCACTCTCTTTACCTCTCACTCCCTCTCACCCATCCTCTGTGTGTGTGTATTTTTGTTATTTAATGGATATATATGTGAAAAAAGTACTTTTATATATTTCTAAATGACATGGTCCTTGGTTTACAAATAGTAAACCAAGGACATTTTTTTTCATTGGCTCCAAAGCTGAAAGACAAATGTGATGAGTCGCCAGACAATTACCAGGATAGGAACGCAGATAAACCACCCAAAATTATATTTTGAACAGAGAAGGATTTTCTGGCTGACATCGTCATAACCCATAGGCAGCTGATGATGGTCCACCAGTAGACTTGCTCCCTTTCAAGTGGCACTGAGACATAATGGTTATGTGTTCATGTTTTCTCTTAAGATTTTCATAATGTTCTACTGTGACTAAATGTCTCACATTGAACACATATTTGTTCACTGGATTTGAGTAGAAGTGTTTTGCAAGGTGAAATGAAGAAAGGAACAGGAAGCATGTTTTCCTTTATATTGATCTCTTCAGGTCCTTCAGTGTTCTACAAATGTACAAAGATTCATATAATTCACAAATAAGTAGCCTTAACAAACAAAACTTATTTTATTATTGTAAAGATGTTGAAAATCTCCTTTGAACATTTCTGAGTGTTTGCTTTACTAATTTATGAAAACGCATCCTCATCTCTTGACGCACTCACATGCTTTATTCAAACGGTTTGATTTTGTAAAATAGATTAAATGCTGTAATCTGAGAAGTACAAAATAACAAGTCTCCCTCCCTGAGATCTTGCTGCTCAGGCTAATAGACAAATATATATTAAAAACATTCCTTTTTGACATCACATAATGCCAATATTTTCTGTCACCATTATTTTATCTTTTGTTGGGGAAGACATATTTACAGCTGCATACACTTCTGTCTTCTCTTTGTGTTTCTCACTCTCTCGCTCTTTATGTGGTTGTATGACAGATAATGTCTGTGTGTAGGTGTATTTTCATTTTGTGTATTCAGTGTGTTTCTGTGTGCCTGCCTATCATTGTGTGCCCTGTTACGATACCTTATGTGTATCAGCGTGCACGCTTAAGGTCAGTAGAGACTTAGCCTGCTTATTTTTGTCAGCCTCTTTGGTGAGAACAGTAATCGTGAGCTGTCAGAGATTTTCTGTTGAGCTCGAAAATGTATATGACCTTGTTACCAAGGACACTTTTCCCTTTTTGATACGAGACGCCATCTAGTTTATTGGAGAAAAATGTGTCATTCAGAGTTCACAGACTATGCATCTTATAGGAAAAAGGAATTTTTGGAAAGGATACTTTATAATTGAATGTCTTAACTTTGCTTATCCCCTAAGATTAACAAAACTACTCAAGGACAGTCAGCGGGGATTTACAGTCATCACAAAGCTTGAAACTGCACTTAACCAAGTTTGAAGACTCCAGACCACAAAAACACATTTACACTGGACAAGAAATAAACTAAATAAAACTGACCACACTTGAAACATTTTCTAGGCTGCTTTAAGCCCTGATGTAGGAGGTCCAAGCAACCACTTGCAGCTCAAACATTGTACTTTAAACATTTGTAGCAGATTTTGTCTTTCGGATTTATTTATAACAAAACAAAATTAACAACAGAAACTTTGCACCAACTGTGCTGAACTCACTGGGCTTGTGGTTGATGCTTAAGACAGTTGTATTATTACAGAATTGGTCGATTGAGCATAGAACTATATTCATTAAATTTAAGTTTAATCACAGAGAGGCATTTAATTCTTCTTTGCTTGATTTTCCAGCACTTCAATATTATGAAGCACCAATTTGGAAATATCTGAGTTTTCAGAAAAGTCTGAGTTTCCCAGTCGTAATTATGACTTGGAAGCTGGTGTGAATGCTATCCAGTTTTATTTTTCTTGATTTCTCCTTCTGACCAAAACTCAACCTAAAACTAAAACTAAACCTTCACATTTAGTAGAATGGGAAAGATCCCCATATTAATGACATGTCAGCATTCACGTCATCAATACAGTTGTATGATTACATCAGAACACCATATATATTAAATTTGGATTTAATTACATTGCATAGAGGTATTTGGCTGATGTACAACATCCATATTTGTTTGGTTTTCAGGGACTTTTTTATCATTAAGTGCCTAAGACTAAATTAAAGTGTCTGCTGTGAAAAATGCCTATTGTCTTTATGCAGGGCAGTGGACAATATAAATGTTATTGGCTCCACTGTTGCAGGAGAGATTCACTCTATTTTGATGGACTGAGGCATCAAGGGCAAAATACGCAGAGAGAAGCCATGTGAGATAAGTGTTATAGTTTGACTTGAGCTTTATGGTTAGATGTATTTGGAAGACCTTGAGCTGTTTGCAGTATTCAACAGTGCAATATGCAATCTCCATTACTCAGCTTATCAGAAAATTTAGGAGGAGTGGAACATGTAGAAATGACATCTTCATCTACAGCTAAGTGTTCTCATTTTACACTATATCCTTAATAATGAAGTCTTCATTTCACCATGAAATAAATGTAATTAATTTTCTTATAATAAGATGCTCTGACGGAAAATTTAGTCCTCCTTGGAGGTTAGTATGACATTTAACTCCCATTTCTGGGCGACAACCCTCCCATATAGCCACCCAATCTAATAAATGAGGAGAATATTAAACTGTTAGAGCAGAAAGTGCTGTATAATGTGGGGATATATTCAATTTGGTGCAAGCCAGTGAATTGAGATAAAAAGAAGACAGCATTGAAAAAAAAAGAAAATGTATTAATTCATCACTTCAGACTATTGTGTACCATAGTATCAGCAGCTCTACATGGGAGAAAGACTTCAGGATATTAAAGCAGAGGCCAACGCAGACCGAGCAGGGCAGGTTTCCAAGGAAACAAGCTGTGCTGAGGACAAGGACTTTTTGTCGGTAGCAATGTCAATATTCAGAGGAGTCTTGCTCCAGCAGATGTCCACTTTATTATTCAGCTAAAAAACAAAACAAACACACACAAGGACAAAAGTCATGTACATCAAAGGTGTGTTTGTACTGCAACACAAGTAGAGGTATTAAGACACAGATATTTACCGTGCACATGACTGACACTATCAAAAGAACAGTTTAAAATTTGGGGATCTATTTGTACTTGCTTTTATGCCAAGACTGAAATGCGAAGATTAATACCACTCTCACGTTTGTACAGTAAATATGAAGCTCTAACTCTAGCCAGCAGCTGAGCTTAGCATAGCATATAACTCGTAAAACTACAAATTGCCATTTTTACGCTTCATTATGAATCATGTTCTTTTTTGTGACTAATCTTTATAGGTCAAAAGGGTTGACAATATCTTTAAAGAACATTTTTAAAAGCAGTAGTTTGACAATTTCAGAAATATGCCTATTTGTTTCAGGTTCAAGATTCAGGTGAGAAGATTGATACCACCTAAATAAGCACTTACAAAGTGCTTAACAGAGAGAAGAAAAAAAGAATTTAAAAAACAGCAATTAAAGGGGAATAAAATGAAGTTGGACAAAATTATAAACTGTCAAAAGTGGGATAATAAAACACAGCAACATATCAAACATTCATAAAAGCTTTCCAATAGAAGAATGTTTTAAGAAGAGATTAAAATGACACTAAAGATGTTGCCTGTCTGATCTCGATAGGTGGACTGTTCCACAGTTTAGAGGCTCTAACAGCAAAGGCCCAGTCACCTTTGGTCACTAGCCGAGACCTAGGAATAACCAGCAGAGCCCCATCCACGGATCTAAGTGAACGCTCAGGCACATAGGGGGTTAATAAGTCCTTGATGTAATTTGAAGCGAGGCCATTTAATGCTTTAAAAGTGATGAGTAGAATTTTAAAATAAGTGCAGAATGTAACAGGCAGCCAGTGTAAGTTGGCAAATACTAGAGTAGTATGTTCATATCTCTTAGTGCCAGTTAAAATCCTGGCAGTAGCGATCTGTACCAGTTGGAATTGGTGAAGGGAGCTCTGACTGATGCCAGCATAAAGTGCACTGCAGTAGTCGAGGTGGGAGAAAATAAATGCATGTATGACCTTATGTAAATCGGTAGGAGACATAAACAATCTGAATTTTGAGATTTTTTTTGAGTTGAAAGAAGCATGACTGGACAGCATTTTTCAAATGGGCATCAAAACAGAGATCTGCATCAAAAATAACTCCAAGATTTCTAGCGGATTGCTTAATGTTTTTGATCAGGGAACCAAGCTCACTGTGAAGCAGGCCAGTAGACTTTGTGGGACCAATGACTATGACCTCAGATTTATCGTCATTGTATTTTAAAAAGTTTTGGGACAGCCAACATTTAACATCACCGAGGCAGGCAAACAGATTATTAGGGCTGCTGGGGTTGTTGGTTTGAATAGGGACATATAACTGCGTGTTGTGTTGTGGTGGGAGATAATATGTTTCTGAATGATCTGGCTGAGAGGAAGCATGTATATTGAAAACAGCAGTGGGCCAAGGAACACCACAATTAAAACAGAGGAACAGGCATTTGCTTTGACAACAGAGAAGGTCCTACTGGAGAGGTATGAATGTAGTCGATGTAGAGCAGTCCCTAGGTTTCCAGACGGTGCAGGAGTATGGACTGATCAATCGTAGAAATTCGAGAAATGTTAATAATTAAAAGAATACAATGACCAACAGAGGGGAATACCTCTTTAAAAAACGTGGATAAGCATGAGAGCGTTTGGACAATATCTACACCACAGTTATTTCATGGATTTCATTTGAGAAATTATTTTATATAGTGCTGAGATGTTAATGGTTTGTAACTGGGAAAATGAAGCAAGATTATTGTTGTAGGTGGGTAGATTTTGTGGATCAGGTGAAATTTAAGACTGAATGTTCTCTATCCGCCTAATAAAATGAGCAGCGAATTTCTCTGTCCATTCATTTTCAGGTACAGGATCTGTCCTGGATGGATCACTGAAAACAGAAGTGATTACACCGAATAAGACTTTGAGGTTGTGATTGTTTTTGGATATCATGTCAGAAAAATATGCTGCTTTTGCATCTTTTACTGCTTTCTGGTAGTTTGTCATACATTCCTTTAAGCGTATTGTGGGTAACTGTAGACTTAGTTATCTTCCATTTGCGTTCCAATGCACTGTCGTTTCAACGGTCAAGTGTGATCATTTAGCGAGTGATTGATTTTGGTTTTCTGATTTTTAGCGGAGCAATATGGTCAAGAATGGAAAGACAGTGACTGTTCAAAGAGGTTAATAGTTCATCTGGATTGTGTGGAGATGCTGTAATGGGAAAAGACCAATTGGAAAAAGCATCACTGGATTTGGCTACAGAGTCAGCAGTAAAAATGCGATACCATGTGATGGAGTGGGTTTTAAAACAGGAGAGGGTAGAGGTGCTTTAAAAATAACAGCGTTGTGGTCAGATACAAAGATGTCCATTAACTCTAGGTTCTCTGAGCAGAGACCAGAAAAAAGTACCAAGTTGAGGGTATGATCTTTGAAATGTGTAGCTCTTTCAACTAGATTTAGGAATTCACCAGACATGGAATATGCAGGACAACAAACATGAATGTTAAAGTCACCGAAAGTGAGTACTCTGTCATACTTGGATAAAACAATAGACAAAAGTTCAGAAAATTCTGTGATAAAATTATTGTACTTTGGAGTCATATAAACTAAAATACACAACAAGGGAACAGGACCTGAAACGAGAAAGCTCAGGACTTCAAATGATATAAAATTGCCAAATGAAGTAAGAGGGCACTTAAAACACTGGTTTTTATACGGATTAAACAGATGAGATAAACATGTTAATTAGTGGACTTTAGAGGTGCTGGTAGGAGGATTTTGTTACCTTTAGGCTAGCTTTCCAGTATTTATGCTAACCAACTGCTGACTGTAGCTTCATATTTACTGTACAGAATAAGCGCATTTCTCAAATAGTCAAACTACTGCTTTAAGCAATGTTCTGAAAAGATACTGTCAACCCTTTTAACCTATAAAGATAAATCAGAAAAAACTTGGTGGTGCAAAAAAGTGTGCAGTATGTGTGGGTTGTAACGCTGTCAACAGATCCTGTGTTGCTGACTCTAGATCAGAGTAGCATACACTATGAAGGTTTGACATGTGTGTGGTATTTATGACTCCTTTCAGGCTAGACGGTCTACGTTGACTTGCACTATGCATTATTTAAAGCTCTAACTGAGACTTTTTTCAAGTTTGTCCAACTTTTTTTCTCTCTTTTTCCCCCTCTAGCTTTCCCATTTGTGTTCATTTGGGTGCCAAACCATGGCTGTGTGCAGCGGTGCTGGAATATATCGCATATGGTGGGAAAGCAGAGGAGCTCTCTGTGTGTGGCAGAGGCCTACACTTGGATTAATTTGTGTGATGTGAATTAATGGCTCACTGGAGTGTGGCTGACGCCCTTTAGTATTACCCACAAACAACGGTACAGCTCTAGATGAGATCCCCGCTGCATTAGATCACCCACCGAGCCGTGCAGAGATGGTAGATGCACAACCGCATTAAATGATCTTGTCACCTAAATCTGTTTTTGTCAGTCTGATGCAATCTTCTCCAGGAATGTACTTTAGTAACAACATCTGCCCTCTTTGATCGGACTGGAAACAGTCTCATCCCTCACGATTAACCCAAGTTCAAAACTTGAACAAGACCCACAAGTACAAGACTCATCACCACTATCCCTCTCATCCAGACCAAAATGTGCTACTCTGGGAGCCCGCTATCTTTCTTTGTCAGAAAGTGTACTGCTCTCGCTATTTCTTCCAGGAGAAAAACATGACTAGGTCCAAACGTAGTATGTGGCTGGACCATGTATGAAATGCTAGAGGGCTTTTAATTTGAAACGACGGATACAGGAAATGGCGACACTTGGCCCAGGTGAGTGATGAAGTTACTCAGTCAGTCACAGACTTTGGCATTTATAGGACTGGCCCAGCTGTTGTGGCCCTGCCAAAAATCACGTCTTTTATGTGAAGCCTGTACCTGGAGAATAGAGAATGAAATGTTGCGTGCGTGCGTGCGTGTGTGTGTGTGTGTATGTGTGTATTTTTAACTGAAGGTGTGCTTCACTTCCAGCATGTGATTAATATATTCTATTAGTCTCAGGCTTGCAGGGAGATTACAGCCACACTTTGCCTTGAAAACAAATATGGGTTCCATTCAGAAAGCCACTTTGGTCAAGAAGCACACATCTTATTTTAAAACGGTGAGCATTATTGCTGTGTCCCTTGGTGGCAAGCCAGGAATCAATCAGGCTTTTATTTCTGTAATTCCAGGTTTAGACCACTTAAGGAAAAACTCTGTATCAGCACCAGATAGTAATGGGCAGCGTGACCGTCCCATGCTTAGGTATTGATTTTCTGCTTTGTGTTGTTGGCTGTGGTATTTTCAAACCTGCTTAGTCTGATGCCAAATCATTGTTTTTCTGCACCTCTGCCATAGACAACAATGTAAGCCTTAATAATAGATCCTTAGAGTGACTGGAGAGTGTAATGAGTCTGGGGCACTGAGTTTAAAACAAACAGAGCTACGGAAACTTCCAATTAAACTTCATCTGGTTTGCAGGGTAACATAAATCAAATAGTAAAGACGGATCTCAGTCTCACTTGTTCAGTATTTTAACCTGACAAAGTACTGACCTAAAAAGAAAAAATAACCACACAATGGGTTTAAATGCCATTTAAATATGCTACTTGAGCATCAACAAAACAAACACAGACAAGGCTGGCAGCCTCTGCTTGGTATTTCACTTCATGTGCCACCTGGTTGAATGTTGCAGGAAATCTGTTGTACGCTTTGAACTGTAAAACAGAAGGAGAGTGCCGTTCTTCCAGATCTAATGGAGCATTCAGCATTTGCTCACAATGGCAGATGGAACAAGGGAAACGTTGTTGGAATAATCATGTTTACCCTGTTAACTGGGGTAAAACAGACTGATTTAGGATTTATGAGGTGTTAATGCTCACTAACACCAATGCCAACAATATCACAGGAAAGCTAAATGATTATCTTAACTGAGCTAATTTGTTTACTGTAATTATCTTCTTTAACCATCACTGTTTTAAATAATGTAGAAGTCAGTGAGGATTCCCTGGAAAATATATGATCATGAATTTGGTAATTATATTGTGAGGTTTAAAAGACCACATACAGGCTATATGTATGAACACTAGTGTCATCAGTCAAGCAATGACAATCTGTTTTCTTGACAGGGTTAAAAGTTCATAGCTTTAAAGGAATATGACAAACATAAAGACACGGACAAATCACAGTAGATTGAATTATCTTACTCACATGGCATTCAGGGTTGGAAACCTTACTTTCGGGTCTTCAAGACAGAAGTAAACTACTAGCCTTTGGCCAAAAACACTAAATCTTCAACTTGATGAGTTTTAATGTTTTAGTTAATTTTGTCTCAAACTCTGTTAATCACTCGCAAATATTGAAAAATAATTTTAGTGTGCAATTAATATGATTGTTTATCGACTTTCATTGAAATTAAGCTTTGGCGAAAGTTCAGATAGGATGAAGATCTATTCCCTTACTTTCTGGCTTTATTTCACTACAGGTGAATATGTGCTATTTCCTCCTGTTCTATTTCGCTCTGTCACATCCACTTCACCTGTCACGACATCACCGTACCAGTGATATTTCTGCCTGCGTTCCTCAAGCCAGTCAGTCTCTAGATGCCGTTCTTTAAATATCACTGCAGTTCTGCCATTCTGTCTTTCAGACCTATTATTGCGCAACCCACCTCCTCCCAATCACCACCATGACCTCCATGATTTCCGGGAAGACTCGCCCCAAAGGTTTCCATCAACCACCTTCTGGCACCACTCCACCACCGCCAGCGTCTAGACTCCGGGGGGATCCTCTCCTATCTCCTATCTGCATATGGAGCGATGCTTTATTAAGATGCGTCACACTGGTAGAGTCTAATCGCCAAAAATCTTTCTGTTGCTAACATCAAAAATATTGTTATACACTTCCAATTGATCTCTCCTTATTGAAATGGTATTATGATGATGATATAATTATATAGACCTTTTTCAAAGCAAACATTTTGACTTGTCATAGTAGGAAAAGCAAAGATGTTACTAATAACATTAATGATGGCTCTGTTCTATTCAAGCATCCCAGGTATATACTGTTCAAATTTTCTAATTCTCTCCCTCAAACCCTGCCCTCACACTTAAATAGCCCCTACTTGCAGTTAGATTTGCTCTGCTTCTGCTTAAACTGTATGCTTGCATTCAGATATGTTGTTATGTTGTTATCCCAGTTGAATTGTGCACAGTTCAATGTTCAATTCACTTCAATTCAGGCATTTGTTCAAACTAATGTAGTGTAAAAATAAATGCATTGCAAAATTTTACATTCATAGCTGGAGTAGGATGATTTGGCAACCACACACACACACACACACACACAATAGTGGAACACTACTAAATAGGGTAACCAGGTAATCAACAACAAGGGTGCTGGCAATTTCTCTGATCAGCAGATTTGCAGATTTACCAAGGCACAATACAGCTGCAGCAGCATATTGGCAGAATTCCTGAGGTGTGAACTCCTTCAGCCCAGCATTCACCCTCTCAACATGAATGCGGTTCTCAGAAATTTCCTTGGTTGCACTCACCTCACTCTCTGTGAACTTTCCATTACTGAGGAAAGGAGGACTGTTCAGTGACACCCTCAGGCACAATGTCTGAGATTAAGAACTCCTTATCGGCTAAAATAAGGTCACCAGCAGCTAGGTGCACCAGAATGCCAGACTGCTGCATAATGGACTCGTCAGACACAGAGCCTGGGAAGAGTCGGCTGCAAAAATTGATCGCAACATTTTGAGCAACAGTACTTTGAGTACTTTGAGTGCATACCTCTGTATGAGTAGGTCAACTTTGCTTGGTCCATCTGACTGGGGGATGGCTATATGGATGTCAGTGCAGTCCACAATCATTTGCCAGTTGAACGCAGAGGACTGGAATGAAGCAGGCATGCTTTTTTTATTTTTTGGCAATTAGGACATCATTCTCTGAAACAGCACCTTGAGGAGCAGATGGATCATTGTGTTCACCATATTACTGACTGTTGGAGAACGACAAGGAAACAGTTATGCAAGATGCAGGTGTGGGCAGTCTTGGCAGATCTTCATCGAGGCCATCAAGACCAAGTCTTCATGGCCTTGATGCCCTCCACTTTCCATCCACTGAAATACATGATGGAGCCCTCAAAGCGCTCCACCAACCCTGCATATCTGGAAGCCCTGTTTCCATTCGTATGATCTCATCTGTTAGCCATGCTGCAGAGTATTTGCCTGTGCCTCTTTTGCTAGCAACAGGCCCAGACTGCAGGCTGTCATCCCCCGCCTGGTGTTCGCAACGATTGGGTCCAGACTGCACGCAGAAGGGTCCCGGTTCGTCTGCAGATTTGTTATGCTCACGCACTTTGGCGTAGCTGTGGTCAGTGGACTGATTTACTGAGGGTAAACTGATTACATTTGTCTTAGTCCACTCAAAAAACATGTCCCTTTCTCTTTTCCATGAGGAAAATGGCAGCTGCATATTCTGGAATTCACATCTGGCTCCCTGTCTGCTCGTCTGCAATGAGAAAATCATACAACGAATAATTAAAACCTGCCAAATAGTCCCCCTACCCATCGTTGAAACACTCTGCACTCTTCTATTTGTCTTGTGAAGCAGTCTTAACTTTAATTTTGAAAAGTGTTATACAAATAAAGTTTATTATTTAGCATTAGTAGTAATATTAGACTTAGTAGTAGTACAAGTAGTAGTAGAAGAAGTAATATTAACATTAGTGTCTGGGTCCAAAAAGTTGTTTTGGAAAAAGTGTTTACCTGAGAACTTGTAAACCACATGCATGTGTATTGATCATCTCTCCACTGTGCTGCATATGTTTTTTCAATCGTTTGGCTGTTTTGGGTTTTTTTTTTTGACTTTTTGGTTTCATGGTCCTTCAAAATGTGCACTGTGCAGGTTAGAGAGAGAAATGTGTTTACATTTGCAGAGATGCAACAGAGCAGAGAAGTGACCCTTGCCTTGTCTCTGGCCCCTTCTTCAAAAGCTCCTACACTTAACTATAGAGACTGTATGATATCTGGCCATATAAAATATTGGATCAGCTTGAAATGTTTCTTGGCATTAAGTTTGCTTAAAACCCACAAGGAGATTAAAAGGTTCTAGCTAACCATCTATTAAGGGTTCTAACAAGAACCTTTTATCTTCTAATGGTTCTACATTGAATCAAATATCTGTAGGCCTAATAAAATTATAATGAATTGGGGACCACAGACTTAACTTGCTTGTATTTGGGTCAGGTAAAAAAGTTTGGGAACCACTCTGTTAAACTACAATGATTCATATTTAGAGTTAAATGTGCTTGTTTCATAATTTATCTAAATGTAATACAAACATGACTGTAATGTTTCCTGTGCATTGGAATTAACATTCAAGTGAATCGACACTTTTGTTAATTTTCAATATCAAATATTGGACATCATGCAGTCTCTCCCCCTTCCACTTGCCATTTCCTTTGTGTGTGCTACAGGTCAACCCGTCTCCACCCTGCACACCACCAGTTTGAGGCCCCATCTTCCCAGAATCCTTTCTGCCATGTAGTACACTTTACACTCATTGCTTGCTGGCTAGCTAAGTAACTTAGCTATGTTCCACACACAGATGCACCTTATTTGATGTGTTTTATCCAGCGACTCCTGGTCCTTTTATCAGACAGGAAGCGAAAGAATGAGCAAGACCCGTTGCTCATGTGACTACATCCCAGTATGAAACACACAGGCATCATGTTAACATTAGCTTCAACAGCTCTGGGTAGCTTGTAGAGAGAGAAAGTTATGACATCACATGACTTTTGGGTGTGTGGTCTTTCTAGTTACATATTTTCACAGTCTTATATCTCAACAGTTTTACAACAAACTGCAACTTTCTTGACTTGCACAAATATCTCTAAATTGACAAACATCATAAGTGTAATTTATGGCACCATTCAAACAGGATCAAAAATAATTTTTCTCTCACCATCGACTACCGTACATATTTTTTCTGAAATAAGGTCCCAAGGGAAGGGACTTCGCATATCTATTTGCCAACCAATAGAGGTGTTCCTTGCCTCCTTGTCAGCACATTTGCTTTGTTTGCAGGGTTCATGTAACGTACAACACTTGAAAGCCAAGCATATCATCATGGATGTATTCTCGTGCTGCACATATGACTTTATCAGTTCAATTAGAAGGAAGTAATAGCACCATTAAAATGAAAAACTTACTTGAGGTCCTTGACTTTGGCAGTCCGCTCCTGAGTCATGAAGGAGACGTTGTTTTCTCCTCTAGTACACCGACAGGAGGATGGTGTACTATACGTCTACTATTATAGGTAGCTATTATAGTAAAAACTATGGGCAATGGTAAATATATTTACTGTCCTATTCCAAAAGTCATAAAGACAGTAAGGAAAGTACATGTAATGAAGCCGTAGAGGGCGGGAGTGGATGAACCCGGTTAAAGAATAACTGCCTGTACAGGACGCTCTAAGAAGTAAAGCGAACGTGCCCCCAAGGAGGCAGAGAACATTTCATTGGTCAATACTACAGCTGGCATTCTGATGGTTGGGGAATTTTGACAGGGTTGTTGCACAAACAAAAGCAGGGCAGAACAGAAATCTGAGAGCAGACGTTTCACGAGCACACAGAAGCAGCCTGAGTACGAGGAGAAGGGCTGAAGCAGGAAATCTGTGCAAGCAACAATACATCTGAGCATAAGCGTACAGTTTGAGCAGAAGCAGAGCAAATCTAAGAGCAAGCAGGAGATATTTGAGCGCAAGAACAGGGTTTTGAGAGAAATAATTACAAAATCTGAACGTGAAATCAATAAGTCATGCTCTCAAATTGGAATACCACGCTCTTGAATAAAGATAGGAAAAAAAACCCAATACCCAGAAAGCCATGATAGTGTGACAGGGAGCCAGCACACATAATACCAGGAGCTTGAAACTGAAGCAGCTAAATAGAATTCAGCCATCATCAATTTTATTATTTACACCCGTATGTGCTTTTCCTATTGTGACATTTCAAAATGTCCTCACCATATTGTGATATACATCAATATCTGCAAAAATATTCTTATTAATAATAAACATTTTATTGTCCAGCACATCTGCCATCAATTGTTTTCATCTGCTTTGTAGCCTTCAACATGGTGTTTACATAAATCAACATGGCTGCCATTTAAATAGGAATCATAGCATTGTTTACAAACAAAAGAAAAATAAAATGATGAATATTTATTACAGTAAGAGGAACTTTTGGGGGGTCGTCATGTAAGCAATCATTGAATGTTTAGCTACAAAGCCATGACCTTGAAACAAGGTGGAGCTGTGTATTCTGAGCTCTGAACAATTTGTCTCTCCAGTTTCTCCACAATTCCTACAGTCCATCACTGTCATAAGCTCATTATCGATCAGAGACTGATGCGTCTCATGTTCACAGTTAGTTGTCTCCTACTGTATCCTCATCACTCTTATGTGTGCTTTGCACAGTGATACGTACGGCATCAGAACTGTAAAATAAAACAGGATCTTGAAGTATGATTTCCAGTAACAATAACAACATTAGTGCTATCATATTGAGTGCACTCAGATATTTATTCATGGGTATTTGTGAGAAAGCACAGATAAATAATTTTCATTTAACTCCAGAAGTTCAAACAGACAATCTGAATTTATACTCAGTGATTGAAAGTTTAATATTTAGAGTTAAAGTTGTAGCAGTAATGGTACCCAGCTCCCTCGCTCAATAGGATGGATTTACTGTAAGCTTTCCAACAAAATCTTCTAAACGCAGCCTGAAGCGCTGCTCTATACAAGCAGCAGCAGGAAATTACTCCAAATTGTACCCAGAAATGTGAGCATGTGAACAAAATGCCCCCCTACGACTGTCTCAAATCATCCTGCAAATGTCTGAGAACTGCTTTGTTGCATGAAAGGAACATCCATCTCATTTAAATAAGTCAACAACTCCAGAGTATTTAGATTTTGGGCTCAGTAGACACAGGGTGCCTCCACGGGAGGCGCCCCCCGGCATGTTAGCTTTCTGCTGATTGACTCAGCGGGCTCTCATTATCATGAGGAAAATGAGCTGTAAATGTTCTCACTCCTCTCCTGTTTATTTTCAGGTTACATTGTGGTTGGGGAATGTCACTTCAATGCCAGTTTTGTTTTTCTCTCAAGTTGGGAAAATGGATGGAGGAGCAGATACCACATTATTCATAGTATGACATGCTTTATGTAGTATTCCCATTAGAATGATCCCTCGCTGTTGGTACAGTAAGTGAAACATGCACGCTCTCTACAGTATATAGTGCTTTATATTTCTTTATCCACTTCACAGGATGTAAAAGTACATAGTGGTTTAATTGCTTGTCTTCAGGCTACGATCTAAGAGTGAGATACCATACGTACCTCTCTGCCATGACGAAGCCATGAAAAGCTCAGCAGCTAAAATGGTTTGAAGGCAGAGAAAAGCTGTAAAGCGTCTCACGCATCAAAGAGCTCAGAGAAATGTTTTCTCATCTCAGCCTCGGAACAGGAATCAATACAAGCACTCGTCTCTTAACAGGTCGAGCCGAGCACAGGTGACATTTCACAGAACACAACCTCTGCCTCTGCTGAGTAACACAAGAATTATCTGCTTATCCTGTTTCACATATTTATGTGACATTAAGTGTCTACAGTGATGAAGAAATAAGCAGCTTGGTTGCAAGCTTTTGTATTCTACTGTTTTAAGAAAGTAATCAGCAGTTGCATTTATGGATTGAATAAAAGCTACAGAGATGGTAATTTGTTCAGATAATATGTTAATCCATAAATTAGAATCATATAATAATTGAGTCTTGGACTGCAGACAGCAGCTACTTGATTTATTTAGCATTGAACATTAAAGCAGTGGTGAGGAATGTGAATGCTGTAAATGAACAGTAAATCCAATATTTCTCGCCTCTAAAGCACAGGACATCAATTCTGTATTGCATCTGCTGTATATCCGTCCAACATTTTAACATATTGCCCGTATCAATATTCAGCTCTACTCCATTTCAGATCATTTTGATGACTGCATTTCTCTTGACAGCTTCTTTGAGAAATGTAGAGTATCATAAAGTTCAGACAGTTCAGTTGTGCGCCGTCAGAAACTACTAACACATGTTTTCAGTGTATTAAATCTCCGCCAAAAAGAATGAAAAAACAAACAAAAAAAAGTGCATTTCAACCCCTTGCGGTGCAGTTTGAGCTTCCAGCGGCGTACATTAATTAACATGCCATACAGCCGAGCGCGCTTCTAGAATGACAATGTTTTCCTCATTTGCTTCAGAGGCTCTTATCAAAAGTGATAGACCTGGCAAGATCAAAGTGCAGGCTAGTGGTTTTCCCTCTGGCACTTTCTGACTGGGAAAGCGAGCTTTTAAAGAACTTGTGACAAGCACATTGCCTTTGAAGCGGATTAGTATTGTTACCGTCTCATGTTGCACAATGATGTTCACAGCATACTGTCCCCAGAATTCAGAGGTTTAAACTATCTGGCCGTCTGAAGCCCACACAAATTTCCCAGTTGTGAAATTTGCTCTCACAATTTCAAAGCGGCCCCTAGAGCCCTGTAATACTGCACTATATTCATAATGAACAGGACTCTATAGGCCTTAAAAAGCTGCGTCTGATAAAACTTATTAAGCTTCTTTTTCATGTCCCTGAGGAAAGATTGATTGCACTAAGAGGCTTTTAATATAAATTTATTATCTCCTGAAAGTGATATGAAATCTCACTCTGAAAAATGCTGCTCCAACACTTTATCAATGGAAATGTGATCAGAGGCAATCTAAGATGCAGCACATTTGAAATTCTGCAGCTGCAGTACAGCTGAGAATTACTGGCTTGATATTTTTTTTTTTTGCCTCAATAAAACACATTCTTTTTCTTTCATGTTGAAAATAGTTGCCACATTATCTTTTGCTGCACGCTTGATGACATTCAGTTTCAAACCTACTTTATTTAATGTAAACAATGTTGACAGAAAATATAAAGGAAGTATTGAAAGAAAAGTTTATCCTATGTTAACACTTTCTCACCAGCTACTGTAGGTGTTGTTCATCACCAAATGACTCAGCTGAACAAAGGGTTAACAAGATCTGTGGATGACAAAACCATATCACCACAACGTCCATTTAGTAGCTGTTCTGGAGCTTTCAGTTGTATCACACACACAGCTGGAGTTTGCCAAGTTTTAATGGAATTGCAGGTGTTTAAATTTCATTTTCTGAGGACTTTAAGGACTTCTTATCCACGTTGGCTTAAAATGTACAATTAAAAGTTGACTAAACCATCTCAAGATTCATTTAGAAACTGTAAATACTACTGAAACAACAACTGCTGCTGCAGATGTACAAGGAAAGATGGTCTGTTGATGTAAAGTATGAACATATTGCTTCATGTCAAACAACTTGTAGAGCCTCATGTAAAGCAAAATTTAAGCAAAAGCAAAAGATCTCTATGTGCACCTATACGTTCAGGTACATCACCATTAGTTATAGAAACCAGCAGGTTTAATTGCCTCCCTGAAGAAAAAAATGTTGTATTATTGTTATAGAGCTGCAGTGATTAGTTTGTGAATCAATTAGTCAATCAACAGACAATGAATCACCAACTATTTTGCTAATCGCTTAAGCGTTTTCTGTAATTTTTTAAAGAAAAAAATGCCAGAATTCTCTGGTTCCAACCTAATATAATATGAATGAATATTTTCTGGTTTCTTCAGTCTTCACTGATAGTAAACTGAATATCTTTGGATTGTTGACTGTTGGCTGGGACAAAAAAAGACGTTTGATCAACTTGGGTGTTGTGACAGGTAAAGTGATGTAATTTTATATGTAAGAAGTTTTGTTCTTATCTGACAAATGTTTCACCACTGCGACGGTACAGTATGTTTGGTATCTTATGCTGTAAGTCCATGTGGGTTAAGCTGCTTGTTTGTGCATGACACACTGAATAACATCACTACTACAGTTTTACTGTTTCCAATTAAAATTTGATTTAAAATTTTGCATTTACATTTTGCATTGCAGAGTCAAGTTGCAAATGGCTTCCCAGCCCACTATGATATATTTGGTCAGACATAATTCAATCACAAACTTCAAATCACATTTAGGATGCTTTCAAGTCACATGTTCATGGCAATTTATGAAAAAACAACCTCTCAATAAGGTTTTTTTCTCAAAAAAATTTGATTGATTTAAATCCCTCCTCTCATGAAGTGACTAAACCAGAGAGCTGCAGCCACGCCAGCGACTCAAAGCTCTAACACAAACGCAATTTCAATAGAGTTGAACTTGATGGATAAACAGTCGCTACATGTCTCGCCCCTTTTTTAAAGTCGTGTGAGTGAAGCAGGGTCTAGGATTAACAAGGACAGGTTGAATTACAGCTTGAATTTGGGGGCAATTCAATAGGAAGTGAATCAATCTGAGGATTAATTGTTGCACCACATCCTGAGCAGCAGACACTCGATACAGCCAGAGGGAGACTGCTATAATGGAAGTGAAATACAGACAGCATACAGCAACAGCAGCTTAACCCTTCACAGCTCCTACAACGTGTTTATGTCTGATAAAAAGGCTCATTCACAGAGAGACACAATATACAAAATGACATCATGACCTGTTTCTTTTGCCCTGAAAAGGATATTTTAATAGAAATGGTGAATATTATTCAGTTGTGTGATATATTTCAATCTGTGGTAGGGATTTTCAATGTGTTTTAGAGTTTTTCATGTGAAATCTTTCCAGGTTGTGGGTTCTTTTGAAACTCAAGTATCTGTGACATAAGGAGGATGTTATAATTGGCTCTTCATTTAGGTGGTCAGTGATGTGTTATGAATCCCACATTTTACTGCCGAGATCTCCAATAGGAATTTGTGGCTATTAATGGGGAGATTGTAAAAATGTGTGGTTGAAATTCAGCTTGTTGCTTGGTGATTTTGTGTCTGTTCATTATTTTTTCCCCCATATTTCCTGAGTTGCACCATTTATAACTACTGTGAATACTACAGTACAGCGTGGACACACACACAGCGTCTTCTTAAGCAAGTGCAGTTCTTTTCTTTATGAGCTACTACATGTGATATTTCGGGCTAAAAGACTGCTGGAAAAGGCCTGCAGTATTATTAGATACTTGATGAGATATTTGATGATAGCGAGCTTTTATTCTGTGTGTCTCAGTGCATCAGAATAGTTATAAGAAGTGAGGACGGTGAAGCGCACTTCAAATGAAACACTAAGATCACATTCAGCAACTATCTCAAGGGAGTGAAATACAGTACATGTAGAGCAATATTATCTTTGTTCTGTGCACACAATATTATGTTTTTCTATTCAGGCAGAAAACATGTCTGGAATTTAAAATCTTTTATATGCAGTATCTTGGCAGCAGTGACTGTTACGGAACCGTCTCTCTTCTTTTTTTTTTCAGAGAACGATTGTTAAATATAAGAAAAAGTACTGATGAACTAGTTGACAAAACAATATCAACTCGAGGTCCATTTTGTAGCTTTCAGTCTGTTCTGGAGATTTTGATTGTATCACACATTCTTTCTCGGTAGATGGAGTTTGAAATTGTACAGTAAATGTAATTTTTCTGAACAATTTAAGGACTTAACATTTAGCAGAGGACAAAACAATCTCACCTCTAGGTCCATTTAGCAGCTGTTCTGGGTATTTAGATTATATCACATGGACTTACTCAGTTTTAAGTGAACCAGTTAGTGAACAATCCTGATAAGATCCAAAACCACCTCTATGGGAACATTTTGATTTCTCACAAACTCTAAATATCTACATTTATTTTCTTGGTTTTATATAAAACAAATGGAGATGTACTTTTGTACAGAGCCAACAAATATATTTAATACAATGAAGCAACAAGCTAATGCATAAAATTATTGAGCCAACATTGGTTCATTTTACTGATGTTTCCCCAGATACATTTTATTGAATGACATAATCTCACCCACATCTGTTGTTGCACATATTGCATTCTCTTTCCATCAAAGGTTGACTTCTTGTCAGCCCATATATGCGCACATACTCCCATAAACATCTTGCAGATTTTTTGCCTGAGCTTTGATTCATTGCAGGAAATTGATTCTTCTTGGGCATTATTCTTCCACAGAGATGCTGCTATGATCTGAGACAGGTATAGACTGTCATTTGTCACGTGTCTCTGCAAGCGCTCTTATGCTTTGACTTATCGCATCTGGGTTGGCTGGAGAGAAGATAGGCTCTTAAACAAATGGTCGCTGTCATACAAGGGGAGGCAGCTTTTAATGAGCCTGTCTTCACAATTGGCACGGTAGATGTCAAGTGCTAAAAAAAAATCAGCCTCCAAAGCTGTTGTGTATCAAAGCTTGATCACATATCACACATTCTTTCTTCTCACTATTATGTGTGTGTTACTGTAATCCATTGGTGCCACAGGGAAATGCTGGAGGTCAAAGTGCAGAGGCAGTAATGCAGTACTTTGTGATGTTAATGCATTGAAGTAATGTGATTACTTTTTTCTGTTACATGTAGTGTGAGGGATTACAATTTGAAATTCAGCAATTACATTACATTGCAGTTAATAATCCCAGTAACTCTCTGTCACTTCGACAGTTTGGTGGTCAACTTGTTTATCGCTTCTCTCTTGTTTGATGGACGGTCGATATCAGTTTCTGTGCGTTCAATGTTCAGACTGGTCTGGTAAGTGATAAATTTTTCTGCCCAACACTGCAGTTGATAGATACTTTCTGAACATCCTGCCCCTTTGTCGTCACTTCTAAACACACTTTTCATCACTCACTATAAACTGACTGCTGATATATAAATGAAGAGTGGAGTTTATGACAGCAACACATCTTAAAATGAACAAAACTAATCAAAAATGTTATTTGTGAACTCCAGGCAGAATTTCAGGATTTTTGAAGTCAATGCATTTCATTCTTCACTAAAATGTGAATGCTGACCTTTAAAATAAAGAACAAGTTCAGTGATAATGTTTAAAATCTCCAACATTTTGAGAACACATCAGTATGTTGTCTAACTGGGACAGCTGTAGCATAGCTTCGTACAAGTACTGGATGCAAAGGGAGAAAAATGGCTCCAAAATTATACCATGCACAATTTTTACCTTTGTGAGTAGATTCAAACACACAAGATGTGTAAAAAATCTGTAAAAAACTTGACATAGTTTATGTGTTGGAAGGCGTAACACAACTCGTTATTTTAAATAATCCAACCTGGGCTAAAGCATGCAGCCAAATGATTATACATCCGTATTCAAATATCATTCATAGTAAATTGGGAATGCTGGGAAATACATATAACCCTTTCTGTCTTCGAGTGACAGCATGGGACCAAATCTTTTATGTCGCTTTGGACAAAACAGCCAAATGAATAAATGGAAATGGATTTTATGGAATATTTATTGTTGACAAATTAATATAAACTAAATAAACAAGTTATCTTTCACTATCATTCATCATTGTAGACTTTAATGATCTAAATTAGTTCCAGCTGTGTATACAGGTAGTAGCCTAATGACAGTAACATTTAAAGCTAATTTGTAATTCTAATACCCACTGCTGTGGGTCATTTTATATGGATGACAGCTACACTGAGCATTTCTACACATGTGCAGGTAAAATCTATTTGCACTGTCTCCTCATGCTTTAATCTCTGCTTTTAGAAGCATATGTATGGATCCATTTATTGTCCGCCCATAACAAAAGATCTTCCACACAGCTATTTAATACAGTCGCCTTATCTTGAAGCCTTTCAGATTAAGATAGATGGGTCAATTTGAAAAGTAATTAGCTCACCTAAAGCCTGGGTTTATTTCTTGAATATCTGCCCTTTATCAGAGTGTGTGCCAAACCTGTGATTAGTTCTCCTTCCCTTTGTTCTCTGGGAAGTGAATCTGTTTAGAGAGAATAGAAATGATTGATTTGCAATAGCTGTTCCTGACATTAGTAAAATACCTATTCAGTATAATGGCTGAGCACGACAATGAGGATGGGCGATCGCAACATTGGACGATATTCAACCGCACGAATCTCAATTACTTTATCACACAAAGGTTGGAGAAACAATTAAAGACACTAAGTCAGTGAGTCAGACAAAGACTGTATGATGGTTTTGAAGCGACACACTGACAGAATTATGTTCCACAGAGACACTATTGTCCCTTTGAAGACTGGAGGCAGATTTATTGCAAAGGAGTATCAAAGCAGGCATCCTCTCAGAGATAAATACCTCCATCTATTTTTTTCCCTCCTCTCAGAGAGATAAGGACCCAAGATGATGATCTCGCCTTGCATTTCAGATAGCATGTTCCTCAGAATAGGATTTGAATATTCCCAGTGGTTAAGCATACCAGAGACTCTTTCTCTCCACAACACTCACTCCTTTTATTCATGCAAAGATCATGTAAATTGATACGGAGTTTGCCCGATTGAACGCATTTTAGAATCAGAATTACCTTTATTCACCACGTTTACTTCAACTGCAAAGAGTTTGACTTGGTGACACTGGTGTTAAGAAAGGTGAATGAAAATCTAATGCAGAAGGAAAACTCATGTTACAGACAGGTTAGCAGCTCTGTGAGGCTGTACTTAGTCACAGCAGTTAACATGCTGATGTTTCACAGGTTACTATGTCACTCTGGTCTGAATCAGTGGATGAGTCAGTAAACTTAGTTTGGTTTCTTTTCATATAGACAAAAATCCAAGCAAACTGGAATGCATCATAATGAGCCATTCACCCCACTCATTGGTCAGATGTGTTTGAGGTAAGAGCAAGAACATAAACACAGGAAGAAGGTCCTGAAAAAGCTCCTATCTGCCACATATCAAAAATGAAATTTTGTTGAGCTAGTCCAGGTCGGATCTGATTCACTCTCCGGCTAGCTGCTGGTAACTATTGATTTCGCTCATTTGCATCTCAGTATGAAAAGCACACCTGGCTATGGGAGCTGTTTAACTCAAGCTTGTAGAGTACGCCTTGTAGTTGGCTGGGATCGAGTTCTTATCATGTTCCCACCACAAATGATCCACTCCAGAGTTTGTCTGGAATTGACCCAGGAGCACATCCTCAAAGGGTCTCAATACAGTTGCTTTGGTCCACACCTGAGTACCATGCAGTGTTCAGACCTGCCCAAACGAATTGCACCACGGGGGAAAACAAGTTAGAGTCTGATTCAACCGGACTAAACAATGCAGGTTTGCAAACGACTTCAGTTCAGCCTGTTAGCATGCTAACATTTGCTAAATAGAGCATAGTGTTAGTTGAGGCAGAGCTCTGAAGTCACACTTGCATTAGCTGATTGGTATCAACTGTTTCATAAATGCTTCACTATCACTGGTTCATTTATAGCTGACAAGTCACATCCAATCATATTAATGAATGTACAGTGCAGCCAGTACAAGCTGACACTATTATCCTGCTATTGAACAGATGTAAATTTGATGATGACAATAGTGCTGGATGAAAAATCACGTGATCACCAAAGTTGTTACAAATTCATCATGTGGGACACAAAAATATTTACACAAACTTTAGAGTCAATCCATTCAATAACTGTCATTATATTTCACTTTAGTTGAAAACGATGGATCGACCAGCCAACATTAACATCTGTTGAGCACCGCTGCTATCATGCTAATACATAACATTTATTATCATCTGTAGTGCTGATGTTGATGCCGTTGAAGTAAGGGACCAGATGATCTTGTAGCACGCAATGTATGAAAAAAGATGGATGATGGATATAATGCATGCTATTACAGTGCAATCATACATTCAGTATAGATACATGTATGTTCAGATTCAGTCTATTGCCACTGCACAATAAAGGCACTTATAGAACTACAAGATTACACTATTACAGTAATAGGCTGTTACAATAGATGCATATTACAGTGGATAGATTTTGTAAATTGTGTATGTTTGACACCAAATGCAGTAGTTATAATGCAGGATGTGCTGCATGAAGAGGGTTGATCGACAGCAGAGCTCGACAGACTTCTGTTCACACAAAACCCACAGGAGTTCATATTTATGATAAAGTATTACTTTTTAAAAGATATTATATTGTACAAGGATCTGGGGGATTCAGTTATTGTTCTGCACTGTGTTACAACAAACGATCTGTCGAACTGCCTCATCAATTCTTAACTAAATCAAGACGGGAAGACTGACTGAATTCAGATTACAGCATTGAAAATAACTTTTGACTTTCTGGTGTTTGGTCATGGTGTCCGAGATGGTTTTGTGTAATAAAATTTTATGTTTTCAGCTCTCCATCGATGTCATATCCAGATTTGCATTTTAGATGTTGTCGTGACTGGAAGCGGCATAAAGAGGTGGGAGGAATTTTCACCTGGCTAATGTGAATACAGCAGCCGAGATCTCTGTTCTGCTGCTGAATGGAAATAAGGCCGTGTTTTGTTTCACACCATTAAACTCCCCCAGTAGGAGGAAGTGTGTTAAATAGTCATTTACATTTTTAAGTGTCTTATGAAGGGTAAACTGAGAATTGCGAGTCTTGTAAGAGTGTCAGCAGAATAATAAATCCTCTGTTTCATTAAGGTTTCCTGGGAAAGTCACAGGCACAGAGGAGGTGAGGTTTACAGTCCCAATGTAAGCTATATACAGTATAATTCATTAGTTATATATATATACGTACAGCCCACAATATACATCTTTCTTACATCCATCATTATTATCGGCTTTTGAGGATTAGCCGAGGCAATCTATTTTTCCAGGATATAACAAGAGCAATCTACTTTTTGTGGCTAGTTTTTTTTTTTTTCTATACGAGATGAGAATAAATTTGCTCTCTCTCTGTATGTCTGGGTTTTTGTGAATATGAACACTTTACAAAGTTACCAAATAACCCTTGAAGCAAGCAATTACCTAAGCAATTTTGTACAACTGATTGCAATTACCCGCCTCTGCACACCAAAGAGCAGAAGTCACTGAATGACTTTGATTGTATCTGCTATTATTTGTAATCTCCAGCAATGATGGAGATGACGGAACAATTTAAAATTATAGTGAATTTATAGTAAGTGCGGGTAATATTTAGTGTTATTATGATGTACGAGTGCAAATATTATGTAGCCCTAAATAATCTACATACTTATCCGCTCTACGTTGTGATCCGTTAGACCTTTTGAAGTGATATTTTACATACACGAGCTTGTCGTTCGTAATAAGTATCATTCAGACCAACAAGTGTCTCCCTCACATGGTGAACATTCACTAGAAAGAGTCTCTCTTTTCTCTAGCATGGCTCATTAATTATATCATGTTTCTGTGATTTGTGCGTTATTCCAAATGCTCCAACGATCATGGATAAGCACTTGAGATCACTTAATCTACTTTTGACATTGATGTCAAAAACAACTTTTCCTCCCACTTTTTCACTGCCTGTCACAGCGCAGTATAAAAGAGACAGCAGGGTTGATTAACAATTATTTTCAAAAGCATATGTTCCCCCGCAGATGAAAGCTTGTGCCTGCCTGTCTTCATCCTCTGCTGTGCTTCAAAGTGGCAGAGAAAACAAGTCATTTTGTTTTTTATGTGCTGCAAATTTCAAACGACGGGAGCCATATAGATTCAAACATGTACCCGGTTGGTTTTTCCTCATGAGTGGCTCTCTGGCTGCATCTCACTCCAGCGCTTCACATAATAGTCAGCTCTGTGTTCCTGGCGGCTGGACAGGCTTTTATAAGTCAAGCACCGACTGGAGGGCACTTCAAATAGATTAAAAGAGCTACCCTGTTGTTTATGCTGAAACAGAAAACAGTGTTGATGGAAAACACGGCTGATGTTTAAGATCATCTACATTCAAAGCCACTGAGGGATCAGTTTATCGCACACTGAGATCCATTTGATGCTTCACTGAATGTAATGGGAAAGCCAGGTCCTCCCATCTCCGAGGGCACCTGTCTCTTCATCATTCTGTTCATGCTTCCTGAAAAATGATGACTTCATCTCACTGACCGCAATTCTGAATTTTCTGTTTCTCCGATGCAACATTGCCAATTAGTTTCACCTTAATTCACAAATTCATAATTTCTAGCTGGAAATTGTTAGTAGTGAATCAAAGCACATGTCACCACGTAAGACAAAGCAACCCCAACCACAATTATAATTTCATTGCATTTACTACATTCTTATAATACACACACTGTGCAAATGCAACAAGACAACATCATATAGCCATATACCAACATATATATTGTATGTCTCCTCCCATCTTATTACCTCAAAAACAAAATAAAAAAAACCTGTGAAATAAAAGTTGAATAAAAGCAAAGCCATCTCCATGACAACTGAGCAAACTCTATTGCTGACAAAGGTTGTGTTATATGAGGGGAAGCCAAAGCACAAGTGCACCTTGAGTTGGGATTGTTTTGTCAGACTATTTTTTTGATTGTTGGTGTCAATAAAATAATAAATAAATAACATTATTTTTTAATTATTTTGGAGTTTCATTAGTTGTCACCAAGGCAACAGTTGCTCCTCCTGAGGTGCTTGGGAGGAAAAATACTACAGAAGCTTTATGTTATTAATCAACAAAAGTAAAAATAGTACTACATACAGTATATACACATAGATATACATGTATACATACATAGAGTTACAAATAGGTAATTAAATTAAACAATGTACAGTAATAGCTGATAATACAATCAGCAGAACTGCACCACAACATTTCCCCATCTATTCTTGTCATATGTAAAACCTGTATCAATCAAAATTACCTTAAATCTGACAATAACTCATAAATGATCTTTCTCATAAATTTCAGTGGTTTTGGTCTGTCTTCTTCATTTTCACAAGTTTTACTGACAAAGTCTTCATTAAGAGACAATGAGGGCAAAGACACTACTGTATAGTATAGGTGTAATATGACAATGTAGCAAAGGTATAAGTAGGTACAGTCAGTTTTCAGTTATGGGTAACATCACTCAACCTGCTGTCAGCTGCAGCTCAACTTCATGACATGACTCAAATTCACCAGAGAGCATATGAAACAGGATGACTGGTGCCTCATGTGTTTGTCTGTTATTGTGTTGGTGGTTTCAGTCTCAGCTGCAGTTTCACATTGTTCTTATTCTACTATATTATTACATTGTTGAAGTGAAGCTGTTTCTCCCTGCAGTCATGCAGCTGATGCAAATACCGACTCGTATCTGCCGTAATCATTTCAAAAATTCAATCAAATTTACAGGCAGCAACAAAGCCACGACCAGTTCAGATGAAGAGGTTGAACTCATTAACATGGTTGAGCAGTGCAACACGAAGGCACCGCTCTGTGGTATTAATTAGGTCACAGCTAAGCTGACAAGCTCCAGTGAAAGTGAGTTAGTTTATTTCTCGCTGGAATGATGGGAGGGCAGATGAGTGACAGATCAGATGTTGACTTTGTGTATAATCCGCGACTCTTTGTTTGGCTGTAGTTTGGTTTTGCATATGAGAATGTGTAATGAATTCAAATCCCATCTCCTTGTTGGTTCATTTCTACAAATCAGCTACTGATACTCCTTCAGACCTCGGCATGATCATCTGTCCCGAGGTTGCCATAGACAGACAGTGGTTGCCATGGAGATGGCTGTAGATCTTTCAGTGTCACTGCTTGCAGATTGCAATGTTGGTGTCAACATGTCACAGGTGAAATGTATTTATATCTAAAAACGTTCATACATTGAACCACAAAGCGAGTCAAACTAGTTCCTTTTTTGAAGATCAGATTTCTCTAAATTGCTGCGTTCCTGTGACATAAAGTGTGCCATTTCCAGCAGGACAAACAGGTTGTGGATGTGTGGTAATATGCACCCAAAGCCCATGAAGTATTCATGTAACCCGTTTCTTTCTGTCAAATGTCTCACCAGAGACACAGTATCAGTCTCATTGCCTTCTCTGAGCCCCATCAATAGAGTGAAATTAATACCACTTTAAGTATCTTTAGGTCAATCTTTCTTTTTCAGAGGCAATGAGATTACATGTATCTCTATTGACTTGGTGTTATACAGTATGTAAGCGATCTATATTAATAGGTTTAAGGCATGCTGTATGAGTACCGGAGCTCTAAATGTGTAAGCAGCAGTGTGTCCACTAAAGTTTTAATGTCTGAACCTTTGACTCATCAGCTCATACTGTCTACTCATAATGTCCTGAGCCTTGTGAGCTACACGGCAGCGCCAGACAGCCAATCGAATCATAGGGCACTAATTAACTTTCAAGACTATGCAGAGTCATTTCATTACAAATGCTGTTTCCCTTCATCATATCTCTCTGGCTGTGTTTCAGCAATCAGTCTCTGGAAGATTGAAAACTAAATTGAGTTTGTGTGTAATGCACCTAAGCCGACGGCAAATGCTAATTTCAGCCCACCCTCATGAGAAAAACGAAGGTATAGGTTGAACATTCAGCCGGCAAAAACGACCAATAGTTACGTTTGAGTGACAGACACCATCTAGTAATTATGACATGGGGAAGTGATGCAGCTGAGATGACATCAGTATAAGGTGACAAATTTCTATAATTGGAGGTGTTGGGTTGGGTGGATGACTGGATAGATAGCTGGCAAGAAGTGGACATAGCTGTAGCAGACCGCCATTCGCTTCCTGCTTCCAACTGCGAGTCATGAAATTAAAAAAAAAAAATGTAACTTTGATTGTCATGGTGTTTACTGTTGCCATGACGATAGAGGTTGTGTAACTTTAAGGAAGTAGTCTTTAACCCACACCGCGTTTCAAGTGCTCATTTTAATCCAAACCATGATCTTTCCCTAACAAAGTGGTTTTTGTGCCTAAACCTAACCAGACCTTAACCACAGCGTTGTTACACCATAAAACATCATTATTTTTTACGATGACTGCAGATAGAGGCAGTAATTGTAAAGGCGTGAAACACAACCTGTGCATGAGTCTGAATATCCCTTTCATTAAAAGACAGCTTACCAATGCTGTATTGATACACCTCTGCCAATGCTCAGTGCCAATGCAGGCAGTCAGTGTGCTCAATATGTAGGCAGTCTGTAAAACTGTAGACATAAGTGTGGTAGATGAGTCTGACTTTCATGCACAAGATGTGAATTTTAGTCTTTTTTTAAATATAACCACGATCTTTTCCTGACTTTAACCCTGTAATAACTGATTTTTTGGCTGCTTGGGAGCAGTGGAAACAGCTGTGACATACAACACGGACATATAAACACCTTTTAAGGCAGGGCAACCTTATTTGTATAGCTAATTTATATTTTAAGTTAATATGGCAAAGTTTTTAGCTAGCACATCCAGCTATGATAGAGCAACATTAGTGTTTATTTGGAGTCGTGTTTCTGTCCACCTGATGAATGTAAGTCTAATATTCACTCTCTTAAGCTCTGCTTTTGGCTGTTTTCACCAGCTAGTCACTTCTTTTGTCTGTCTGGCATTTGTTTTGTTATGTATCGTGTATTTAATGTGGGAGAGCAGAGAGAATGAATCAAAAAAGCAAAGTTGCAGGCTAGAAAACAAAAACAATGAGCTGACTGATGCTTAAATGCTCAGTGTAGCTGCAGAGCTGGGTGATAATCGAAGTCTAGCTATCACATACAGATAGTCAAGTGATCAATCATTAATGTAAAAATATTAATTATAGCAGCTTTAACTGTACTGTAGTTGCCACAGATGTTAGAATTGTCAAAACGTTGGTAGTTGGTAGTGATTATTGAATGTATTTTTGCAGAATTGTCCAATATTTACTTTTTTCTGGCGATATGGTTGACAATATGACACTTTTATATAATATTTATGTCAAAACACGAATGGTGCATTCAGATATTGCCCTGAGGAGACACAAAGCCTTGTGATCCTTTCCAGTAAAAACTGGTTTCGTGTCCTGTTTGAGCTGCAGGACAGTGTGACTGAACATCCTGACCGCTGGTCAAGTACCTCTGTCTGATGACTTAATTAAGGTCACAGGCTGAGAGCACAGTTTGCCCATCTCCTGCCTCATTAACATATCTCTTTGTTCAATATGTTGATGTGAGGCAATGATTTACAGTTAATCAGCTTCACAGCGTCACACCTCTAATTATGCCAAAATGCATAGAAAAAGGCTTTTAATTTAACTGGATATTTTGTTCTATAATACCAAAAAGGTTTACAAGGTGACTTAATCACCCAAAAACATCATCTGTACCATTTTACGCAGGCACTCACACAACTCTCCATAGCCGGTGTGTTTAGCTCATATACCAAGCTCTGAGAGAAAGGTGATAGCTGACAGTGTGAAGTAATCTGCTCTATTGATCAAGCTGTCAGAGAGTGACTTCAGTCACTGCAAAAGCAAATGCAGCGAACATTAACCCTTTACACTGAAGCACACAGGGCATACAAACAAAGCAACAAGGCTGTAATACCAAAATGTAATTTTGAACTTCAGCTTTCATAACATACAGTAACACCTCCCTCTCGCTGTGTGAATTCGGGTTCTTCCTGCAGCGTGCTTTTACCTGTAAGGAGAGGAGTGTTCTGCGGGGATCATTTACTGACACTGGCGTCTACGGTTTTGGAGATCAGAGGGTGGATCCCGAGGGGGTGTTGATGCAGACTTGCGCTTTTGAGGATCTGTATTACGTTGCTCCGTCAGGCCCCTCTTCCATCAAGTTCAGGGAAACAGAGCCTGTTGTTACCCATAAGCCCGTGTGTCATTGAATATTTATCATGTATCTGATTTGAGGGAGAGAGATTCCTGAGATGTGGCAGCCCACCCCGCCCCCCTGAGGCCTGCAACTCAACACCCTGTAATAGAAGTCCTAAAATGTGGCTCTCATTTTCTGCCTCTGGGACATGGTTAATTAATTACACGTTGGCCTCTGCACTTAAACTCTCTGAGCAAACCATTCCACATTATCCACATTAGTGTCGTATAATAATGGACATATTTGCCTGAAAGAATATGAAACGCAGCCCAAATTGAGAAAAGACACAGAACACTCTGCAGATTTCCTCTGACAATTTACAGAAGCTACTGTATCTCCGTGTTATTAATGTAAACAAATCAGTCAGAAGAATTCGCAGTGCAAACATTATAATCTGGGATTATGTTAGGAGGGAGGTTGTGTGCAGTTTTGGGATCAGTGTGATTGCAGCAGAGAGGAATAATCAGCCTTCGCAGTCTAACTGTGAGGCTTGTTTGTTAGTTTATTGGCAAAGTAGATTAAAATAAATAGTTACAAAGGAAGAAGTAATTTAGCCAATTTAATGTGTATAGGCCGTCTAACTGAAGCTAATTTGAAGTCCCCGTCTCTGGTTAGGCTTTGCATGTTTTATAGTCCATATGATTGATTGATTAATCGAGAAATGAAATGTCAGATTAATCGATGATGAAAATAATCTGTATTTGCAGCCCTAAAATACAACAGGATAAATTCGGGATTAAAACAACAAAACATAAAACACACTGTGTGTATGTGTGTGTCTATGTATGCATCACTGTGTGTGCATTGACATGTAGGTCAGTGTGTGTGTGTGTGTGTGTGTGTGTGTGTGTGTGTGTGTGTGTGTGTGTGTTTGTAGTTTGTAGGAGTATATATATGTATATGCAGTGTGTAGGCGTATGAGAGGATCCATTCAAAAATCATTCAATGGTCACATTTTTAGCATTGTTTAAGCCACAAAAACAAAACATGTCTCCATTGTGTTTGAACAAATCAAAATTACATAATTACATATTGTTGTTATTGTTATTATTGTTGATGCTGTGCTAATCTGTGTTTCTCTCTCCCCCTCTCCCTCTTTCTCTCTCAACCCAACCGGTCTGTTCGAGGTTTCTCCTTGCCACTGTGACCACGTGTTTGCTCAAGGGTGAATGTTGGGTTTCTGTAAATTAAAGAGTACGGTCTAGACCTGCTCTATGTGAAATGTGCCCTGAAATAACTTCTGTTGTGATTTGGCGCTATATAAATAAAACTGACTTAATTTGACATAATTGGTAATCTGGATCCAATTCAGTAAACTGATAGAAATGCTAGAACATGCTACCTCACCACTAATGCCTTGTTAAGTCTGTTATTTACAGTTTCTCACAGCACGACTACCTGACAGACACTAAATAAGACTGTGTTTGTAGTGGCTGCGTGTTGATGTCACACTGTACATGCAGCACTTTTAGCACCGTATGTGTTTGATGTGCTTTCACTCCTCATCGCTCTGTGCATTTCAGTTAGAGCCGCTCCGGTGTGGAGGAGATCGATTTTCTGCAACAGGGACATTAGTGATTCTCGAGCCAAGGGTATTAAACTCAAATCATTGTGTTCTATTGTTTGGCATGTCATATTGATTATCTCCTGGGTTTCACTGGCGAGAGTGAAATATTGTAGCCTCAACAGTCTTGCACACAAAGAATTGGGCCCATTTTGAAAACAAATAACTCGTGCAAAGTGATACAAAATATCTGTTTAGATTTAATCTTTTCATTTGTGCTGTGGGGATGAATAAATAGCAAATGTAAGTGGCAGAATCCATCAGGTTTAAAGGTGAGGTAGGTATAGACGGCATTATACGGAGTAATTATCCCATGTGTTGCTGCCCTGCGGCTGCCCTGTGGTCAGATATACAGTGGGAGGAACAAACTGAAAGCAGCATCATTGGAACATGTTTATACAGCAACGTTTTGCAGTCAGACGATGACAGCACTAAAGGAAAAAGCTGTTCAATTATTGATCCGCTGGCACGAATCCCTCATTATTTCATAGCACCTGTTAGAGGGCAGTCCCCGAGGAGGAATCTTCACAGTAGACCAGCTCTGTGCTCACAGAGACGCATCGTGCATGATAACAATGATGAAGCCCTCGCTTTGCTAAAATCAATATTCTGATCCATGAATCACTTTTGCTGTTCTCTCTCTGGAATGAGACACAGCAGGTACTGAGAGAAAATGTCCTTTACAGAGGTGCAATCCGTCTTGCTGAGAACAAGGAATGAAAGCTTTTCTCCAAATATCGTGCTGTTGCGTCATTTGAGTGAATCTGATGAAACTGGCCTTTACTCTAAATGCAAATTTGGATACAAGACACTTCACAAGTTTAATTTGTATAATTGTCGCCTCTGTAAGAATTCTGTAATTTGTCTCGTTATCGTATGCCAACTAATTACGCACATTTTACAGCAGCAAACAGCAGTTTTGTCTTTTGTCGCGACACTCATCACTGACTCATTGTTTTTGATGAGTTTTAATTGTGATGCTGGTGAGACTTGTCAATACTCTGTGAATCTTCTGGGAAAAACTGATAAGTAAAGAAGCTTTGTCCCTATTGCACCATAAACAAAGCAAAAAAAATCCATCAATTTAGACAAAAGTTAAAACAATAAACTTTATGAACAATATATAGACAGCCTTGTTGCTTTTTTCTAAGCTCTATTCATCTCATGTGCTTTGTTTTACTATCAATGTGACATTTACTGCATAGGCTCCATTGAATATGTCACTCACAGACATTGTTTCTGTGACTGATGAATTTTGAGTCAAAGCGAACCATGAATTCATTTCCCTGAGTGCTTCTATTATAACACTAACAACGTGTATATTTGACAGTCTACACTGACGCTTCCTCACAGGGATTCTGGGTAGATCTGAGCCAGGAGAATGCGGCGCGGAAAATATGGTTATTTGCCCTCGATTCAAATGCAACACTAAGCCTTTTTTTTTGTTTATGCCTGTTGAGTTCTGCACTGAAGACTGAAACCTACCATTATCCTCTGTTCTCTGGCCGAGTTATTCATCTGGGTCTCCTGTCGTGTCTCCTAAATAAAAAGCTTGCAGCGCCTCGCCAACCTCCCACTCTTCAAGCACCGCAGGGTCTCTCAGAAAGCTAATGGTCACACCGGGGCCTGTCAACTCTCTCCAAAGCCCATCCTTTGTACACGCTCTGCTCCAGTCTCACCCCTGCTGCCCCGCACCTTACTACAAATGTCAAAGAATATTGATTTGGCTCAGAGTGACAAAGTCTTCACGGAGATAGCTGCCTCAGTACTCCTGCAATAAAGAAAAAGACCTGACCTTCATACATGCTGCAACTAGACTCTATCAATATTTCATCTCAAACTGTAAATTTCCTTTAGAATTTCTGTTTGCCTTTTATCAATAATACCAGGAAGCACATCCAGCTGCCTGCTGAAACAACGGCAGCGGTACAGTAATTGTGAAAACGCTACCAGGTTGTGAGCAAACCTCATAAATGCTGCTCCTCTGATGAACACGCAGTCTATTTCAGAAACAAGCTTCTGAAGCAGCACAAATATTCCTCCGAGCCTCTTAGCACCTTACTGCGGCTGTTATAAATAGCAAGGGGAGCAGAAGACATCATCTGAATTTCTGGCTCACATCAGCTTCAAAGGAGCATCAGAGGAGCAAAACAGACAACTGATGCAAATGAAACAGAGGAGGAACAAAGAAAACAGGAGGACAACAACAAGTGTGCGTTTGCGTTTGAAAAAGTATGGTACCAACTTTCACTTCCAGCAGATCCTTGACATATTTCAGCATGGATAGAGAGCTATGATTTCATAAATGACGGCCATTATTTGAACACCTTAATGTGCTTCGTGCCACAGATTCAAAAATGGCATATAATGTCCGATAAGCTGTCCCATTATTTGCTTGAAACAAAAAGAATGACATTACGCATTTATCAGAAAATGTAATGACTACGAATTGTTGCACTGAATCAATGTGGCATGATGCCCAGTTTCTTATGTCTTGCATGGCTGATATCTAATTGTTTCTGCAGAAAACTCATTAGGAGTCAGTTGACTGGAAATTCTCGCAGGAGAATCACTGCAGTCATCTGATAACCTCGATGTTGCCTTTCAGAGGAGTTTATACCAAATCCTCTTACAGAGACAGCGAGAACAAAAAGCTTCTGATTTCCCAGAGGTGTAATGATATTAGTACACCTGGTTTTATTGTTGGAATTCAGGTAGAAAATGCTGCTGCACTCTATGTACCATATACTGTATACTGCTTGATGGAAATGTTGTATATGGGTGACTTTGTCGCAAACACACAGAGTGACAAGTCTGAGCAATGACTGATAGGTGGATGCATTCACATAAATAAATTATCGGTGATTAATTGCGTAGGATGAATGCATGCTTTGGACATATACTTTTATGACACTTTGATCGCTTTATAATTCTTTGGTGAATGTGGGCTGTGGCTGGATGCCTCATCAGGGTTTTCCTGCAGTCATCAGTCTGAGTTCAGAGGCAGTTTGCCCTCTGCCTGTATTTGTACGTGTCCTGGTCCCTCTCCTCTTGCCCTGGTCGCTCAAGGGAGCACTTCACTGTAACGCTAGATGCATCCGTTGCATCTTCATCCCTCATTATTTTACCCCTCAAAGACCTTTGCTGGAAACAAGAGATGCTGCAATCTGAAAGAAAGGTTTAACTCTTTGTTGTGTCACTGTGAAGCTGTGTTGTTTCATTTTCTGTCCAGACGTGCTTAAGTAAACTCAGCAAAACGTCCGAGCATGTTTAAATTGGGGAAATTGATTTTGTTGTTGTAGAGCAAAATGTAAATGAAATACAAACCTCACTGCAGAGGTGTCACTAAGATGTGATGCTCAGTGATGAATGTTTTTTAGTTTTTAGCAATTTCATGGTGAGTGTAATATACTGACACAAACTTTTTACCCTAACATGGTGGTTCTTGAAGTGAGAATATTCATTATATCCAAATAAAGTAATGTTTCCTGCAAATAGGACACAAGGACACAAGGAGACAGATTGTATTTAATTGACTGTGCATTCAGACCACAAAACTGCAATTAAAAAATGCCATGGGCTGCATTGGTTGAGGCGTGTTGTTCTGCTTATTATATAATGCTTATTAGATTTTAGAACGCTGCTCAGCAGTTTTTGACTTTACTGCTCCGGCTAATGATAAAGTTAACAGTGGAAATATGGTTCATGTTACAAAGTAATCTACAAGGACTGTGCGCTTGATTGACCACCTTGCTGGATGATGTTGCGTTGCTGCAAAAGTTGTGCCTAGTTTAACTTTTTTTGCTTGATGACTCTCTGGTTGACAAATCAGGTGTGTTAGCATCATAGCCTGTATATAAAGATGGAGCGAGGTGTGACGTTATTGGTTGATATTGGAGCTGGTTTGAAGTCAAGACCTTCCAAATAAGGAGTGTGGGGTGTTGCCTTTCACACTCTGAAACACGCCCTCTGGCCGAAGCAAAGCTAGCTTACTGGGAACACCGAGTGGTGCACACATGAGCTAATTTTAGCTGTTTTAGCCAAATTGTGCTCATACAGCAGATATTGCAATCAAGTAACATTAAACTTACCGAAATATTGCAACAGTAGTCCAAACAGTCGGTCACAACTGTCAATCAATGTCCACACAGCAGACACCAAAGCTACTACAGTGATTTCCAAAATGACCACCAGCACACTTAAAAGAGGTCCTGAATTTAGCGATTGAGACCATAATGGCTTGTTGAAGAAAATGACTTAGTATCTCTAGACAGAAGTTGACGCTGTGTCAACTGGAGCCAGGGATTTTTTTGGCACCAGCATCTAGTGGCCGACGGTGTAATTGCACTTTAAGGTTTTTCCGCATTAGCTTCAGCCTCAAGCCGTGGTAGTTGCCACTCGGTCAACACAGTGGCCTCTTTCAAAGGAATGAGGAGGCTGTTTTTTTTCTTTTTTTTCAAGCAACGCTGTTGTCTGTCTGAACATGAAATGAGTTATTGGCCTTATTGTGAACATTTTCTTTTATAGCATACTCTAATTACAAGATGTGACCACAGTCAATTAAATCGTTCAAATAAATAATTTAACGGCTTTAAACCTTAAAAAAAAATTGATTGCAGATGCATTCAAATTTGCCTTGCTCACATCTGATTAAATAAATCTGACTGATTGCACCACTAACAGACAAAACTGAATTGCCCATGCAGCTGATGCTTTCACTCTGTACTTTGCTGCCTGATCTGTTCCATTTTTCAAAGGCTCGGCCTGTCTGTCCCCAGAGGCTTTCACCCTGCTATATAATGATTGATTGCCATTTCTATTTCATTTAGGAGTCAGGCTACAGAGCAGGTAAATGAATTGTGGGTGGGTACATCTATTCTATGAGAGGAGTGGTGAATACAGCGTATAAATTATCACAGTTTGACTGACATTTAATACCCCGATATTATTTTAACTGACAGACTAGAATTATTAGTGTGACAGACCAGCTCAGGTTGTTTCTGTCACAGATGGCAACTGAATGCACACAATAAACAAGAAAATAGACACTGGTGTCTAAATCCTTGTATGATAAATACTATTTTGTCACTTGTTTTTATGGGTTTTCTCTTTGGCTTTTATGTAGGAAGGCTCAGTTTCTTTCAATTTATTTAAATGTTGGGGGAATGAAATCCAGAAAAACTGTCTTTTCAGTCACAGAGGGAAAATGTCCAGTGACAACCTATTAAAAACACCAGACATTTTTAAATTGCTGTATCACAGGAGATCTGCATAAAATATATAAACGAAACTGAAGATCAATTTTCCACTACGGGCTTGAGCCGTGATGCTGCAGGATTTCAGGTGGAGTGCCAAAGAAATCCATTAAATGATTATGTTGTGAGGTAAAATCAATGGTGTGTTAAATAAATGATGTTGTTAAATTGAAGGCGCATTAAATAAACGGTGTTAAGTGTGATGCTGGAATTAGTTTTAATCTAATCTGACAAGGTGCCACTGTTACTGCTGGTGGTGCTCTAAAAAGATCCTGATCCAAGCTGAGCCTTTTAATTGCACTCGTGAGAAATGTAGGAAATGCAAATTTTTCTACGAAACATTCAATCAATCACAAGGTTTCTCCATAGGATTTAATACAAAATGAAGTGCCTTAACATCCTAATGGGGCGGAAACAAATCAATCAACCTGCTGATGTAAATATAAAAAGTTTTCTTCTTCTCTTAAATCTACTAAACCAAATCTCCTGTAAAGTTGGGTTCACTCTCTTATGTAGAAACTCTGCTGTGAAAAGCAGACTTGCAGGAGGAGGAAGTCGGCAAGGAAGTAGAAACACAGTCATTATTAATCGTCAGAGTTCATTGTGCTGAGTGATCACTCTGTTGTCGAAGTTGGATTGGTAGGAGGTAGGTAATGGAGATGGCCATCTCACTTTGAAACTCTCTGAAGCCTGACTCACATATTGATGTGCTTCAGCTGCACAGACCGTGTAGTTACTTACCTCACTGCAGCTCAAAGACTACAGCAGGTATTACAGTGAAACAGAGTCGTTAGTGATGTTTGTTGTGGTGTTTTGATTACATTTGGATTATTTTACTGTATGAGTTAAATTATTTTAACAATGCAGAGGAGCAGCTCTGAGGATGATATCAGTCCACCACTTGGTGGACTGAAATACCTTGACACCTACTGGATGGATTGCCATGAAAATTTGTAGAGACAATAATGTTCCTCAGAAGATGAATCTACTGACTTTACCATCAGCACCACTAGCAGGTTTAAGTTTTCACTTACCCATCATATCCACCTCAGGATGAATTGTAATAACTTTGGTGATCCCCTGACTTTATTTAGTACCACCATTTTCATTTGTCCAAAATTTAAAATTATGACTAAATACCTGCAGACTAATTACATTCCCATCAGCCTCATCTGTGCTTGTGAGTAGTGCTAGTTTGCAAGTGTTAATTTATTTGCTTAACGTAAACATTATACCTGCTAAACATCAGCCTCTTAACATTGTCATTGTGAGGATGTTGGCATGTTTGTGTTAGCATTTAGCTCAAAGCATGGCTGTGCCTATAGTGGTACAGCCTCACACAGCTGCTAACATGGCTGTATTACATATATATATATATATATTATATTACTGGTATATGACACAAACAAAACAGTGTGAGCGTGAGTGCCCAGTCAGACAAGAAAGTGGTGCTTACACATCCTCACAAATACAGCTTACAGTAATGACTACTTGTGGGGCTAGTTGGTGAACTATGATCTAACTGCTGATGGGCAGTTATTGATCTAGCAAGCACGGTCGCTAAGCGGACAAAAGGTTAACTATGCCATTGTACCATCGACTCATGACTGACTACAAAATATTCCTCTTTTGTTTATTCAGGCAGAGCAGTGTGTTATAAAATAGCTAGCCTAATAGTTTCCTCAATTTTAGACTGTCCTATTCTTGACCTTTATTACCGTAAAGGTCAGTGCCGCAAAGATTAGTCCACAACACAAATTGGTGTGTCAGTTAACCAAAGTTGATTTCTACACAGAAGCTCAGCGTGGATTTACTTTGTCTCCACAAGTGACTGAGGCTTCAATTGATATTAATTGATTTGTATTTTGCTATTTGCTAGTTTTGAACAGGCCCTACGAGTATCTGATGTGATACTGAAGTAGTAGCCAAAGCACATAATATGAAATCTGTATGAACATGGCCATAAAGAGAAAAGACAAACATGCATGCTCATAAAAAGAGCAAATTATTGACTTTTACATCATATATGAGTCCTGATTTAGATGTGGATCATGATGTATCACCCATGTTATACTATGCAGAATACTGATTAGGGAAATAAAGAGGCAGTAGCTGCAGGAAACAGGTGGTTCTTTCTTTCTGACCAAATGAGAATACTTTGGTCGTCTGCCCTGGACTGAGTTGAAGTTGGCGGTTTGGACCGCTCTGGTTGGCTTCTGGGCTTAGTTCCGCTCGGCGCAGTGTGAGCGTACCAGAGTGCCGTAATTACATTTGGCTCCCACTCCCACAACAGGATTAGGTGATTTGTGGCCAAGAGGCCTTTATAATTGCCCCTGCTTACCAGTTGCCAGTGCAGTGTAGAGAAAGGTCAGTCGGTCTGCCGTTCAGACACCCTTTTGGCCCATAATTCCTCAACACCCCATGTCTGTATAGTCCCCTCCCCAGTCCACACCTCCGACCACAGAGAGCAATTTGGATCATTACTGTTGTCTGTTATTGTCTGAATCCTAATGGTTACTCTTTTCCCTTCACTGTTCAGTGGATAGAAAACAGAAAACAAAGACATGCTGCAGCTGAAGTGAAAGCATTACCTCCCATGTATGTGGTCTATATTTCTTTTCTCAGAGCCATGGGTCCCTCATTATCTTTGGCTGAAAATACGTGACCTTGTTTGGTACCACAAGAAAATAGACGTAGCAATGGTGCATTGTCTGAAAGCAATTGCTTCTTCCCGCTTTCTCATTTTCGCCTCTCGTTAAGCTTTGTAAGGCCTTTGAAAAATTCCCTCAAGCCTCCTCAATGTTTTTTCCCCAAATGGAGCGATTCCTCCCCTCTTTTTTAATTCCAGCTTTTGTTTGCTGCTGAAAAGGAGGCGCTAGTACAGAAATAATTAGCTCTATTATATGTCGAGATATAGGCATCTCCCTTCTGAGGTGAAAATCCTTCTCCTATTCATGTTACTCCATGGAAGTACAACATATTTCTAGACTTAAGCTTGTCAGTGTAGAAGGTTTTACTACACAGAGGGTGAAGGCAGGGTGGGATAATTTGATATTATTTCACTGGCTTTGTTCAAGACATTTAGCACATGTGTATATACAATACCTGCATGTTCAGCTGAATGTTATGGAGATATCGTTGTTGTGCTAAGCAGTGGATAATTTGGGGTAAATTTGGTAAACTGACTACTTGTTTGTCTGTCTCTTTTACCTTCTTTCTGTCAGTTTTAATATTCACACCACATAAAAAATCTGAATTGTTAAACTCTTAAATTATTAATGTATTTTGCTCTTAGCATTGTTTTTGTAGTGCAGGGAAAGACTTTTGAAAGTGTCCTCTACTCTCAGGCTAGGCCAATATTTGCAGTCTCACAACAAAGCCTTTCGACTTGTCTTTGATGACTACTTTGTCGCCCGTAAAACCATGTTAGCTGCCTCTGGATGACGGACTCTGAGCTGGGCTTATAAAAGATTTATGTGAGAAATGGCACTTTAGAAAGTGTCAACGGAGTATCACAACATGTGTGTTATTGTTCATTGTAAGGTGCAGCCAGCCCACCTCCTGAGGTCCTTGGCTTTTTAGAGAAAGGATAATGTGAATGACCCAGTGTGACTGTTTGTTCTCCAATTTGTTCTGCAGTTTCTCGAGATCCTGAAATGTGCCTTTGGCTTGAAGCAATGCTGCCTCTGAAGCCGACTGAATTGCTTAACTGGGTGAGAAATGAAGATTTATCTGCACATCTGTGAGGCGCTCCGGGTTCTCAGTCACACTGTGTATCTTAACTTCTCACTGCATGCAGTCCAGCATATGTTAACTGAGGAGAAATTAAACATTTAAAGTTAGTGTTCGAGCACACTTCAATTTATATAAAGATTTTTTTAAATCCATCAGTCACCATAGCTTTCAGTTTGTACTTGCAGTATAAAATAGTAACTCAACTTATTCTATGCTTATTTGGACTATTTTATTTATTCAGGCTCAAACCCCACACTATCGCCCAAACTGCCACTCCACCTTCATTTCCTGCCAGGCCCCAGCGCAAGCTCTCCCTCATCTGACCTCTCACACAGTGAACCCCATGAATGGACAATAGTGCCCTTCAGTGGGGCCCCATGACCATAGCAAAGCCTGCAGCTGGAGCACATAGCAAGGCTGCCCTGGCCCGAGGGCACGCTAACAGCTGAGAAAGATCACTGAACTGCCAAGGGGATTTTTTGGAAATTCTGGGGGAATCACAGATGTGAAGGATGAAAAGTGGCCTCAACGCCATGTGAAAGGATCAAGAGTTGGAGCTGTTTATTAGATGCCGAGGAGAAGCGGCCTTTAACAGGTGCTCAGGGGCTGGATGGTGGATCTGGAGTTGGACGACATGAGGACGAACCCCTGGAAAGCCCCTGGCTATTTTTCATCAAACAAAGGAAGCAGGGGATTAGGACAGTTACTATAAGATCCACTGGGTTTCTTGAAGGATGTCAAAAATAATAACAGAATATTATAATGAAAGAATGAAAAACTAAATCTGTTTTCACCAGTCACATAACTAAATACACTGGTGGAAAGTAACATTTACTCAAATACTGTACAGTTTTGAGGAGCTTATACTTTATGTCAGTATTTGTTGCGTTATACTTCTATTTCACTACATTGCAGAGGAAAATGTTGTAGTTTTTACACTCCACTATATTTATTTGACTAGTTTAAAGAGTTTATATACAAAACACACACTTCATTTTTAAAATGTGATGCATATATAGCTTAAACATTGATGTGTGTTCAGACAGAATGTGAAGCAAACTTTAGATTTGGTGCAATTGCATGCAAAGTCAATGGAAAGATGCAAATTTGCATGGGGTTCAACGTCCGCACAAGTTGAAAATGTTTCAACTTGAGCAAAAAGTTTATATCCCAGAATCTGCTTCATGAATATACAAAGGAAACAGGAAAAAGAAGGAAAAAGACGAGAGAGACTGGAGGGATATAACAACAAGAGGAGTTTCTGGTGAGTTCTTAGTTCATTCTGAGGAGCTGAATACAAACACACTGGCACGCCCACAGACATGGTCAGTGAGTCCACTGCTAGCTAGCTACAGTTAGTTGGTAAATCGGCCGTTTGGAGCGAATAAACTCAAATCCTCGCACTCTGGAATTATTGTTCCGCAAGTCAGAGTAAGTGGATTATTAAACTATACTGACAGTAATTGTTTGAGTCACAGGGCGTATTCTTTGTATGACTGCATGCATTGAACTGTAATGTCCATACTGTGATGTTTCGGGACGAATACACGCACCATTTCACTCTTAATATGAAACGCTAGAGGGCTTTTAATTTGAAATGGACACAGGAAGTGGCAGCATTTGGCCAACCAATGGTGTAACTTCAGCACTCAGTCACAACTCAGCTACTCAGTCAGTGAGACATGGACAGTTGCGGTTATAGGGCTGACTCCGCTGTTGTGGTCGAGCCAAAACTGTACACGTATACCGGGGCTTCATGGATCATCTGCTTCATAAATGTACACAGACAAGAGGTAAAAGTTGAGAGACTGTGGGAAAAGAAAAGAACTGGAGTTTCTTCACCTTGTTGATAGTACTTGCACTTTTAAAGGAATAGCTCGAAATCCACACAAGATCGATACCAATGTCGTATCTGTCTGTTAAAATATGAAGCCGGCAGCCAGTAGTTTAGCACAAAGACCAGAAGCTGGGAAAAACAGCCAATCAGCTCTGTCCAAAGGTAAAAAATACGGAAATAAAAATAAGAAAAGCCTACCATCAGTTCTTTAGCTCACTAATTAACACATTGTATATAATTTGTGCAAAAACAACAGTTTTTTTATGGGCATTCATGTGCTGTAATTATTTCCTGGCAAACAGCTGGACATCATCAAAAATCATGAATAGGCAGGTGAAGTATTCTGCTTTGTTTTACTAAATGTTACATTTATGGCTCAGAAAGCTGGTATTGGATTTAATGATGTTGTGGAGCTCACTGATGGAGTATTGACCTTTGCATTGCCTGTGTAATGAATGATCAATGTCTCTTAGTGAACACGTGTCTGTAACACGCTGTCGGTGTTAGTGTTCTGACATCTTCGTATCGAAACTTGCTTTGCATCAAAGCAATCACTGTTTGGCGATTAGGAGCTTTGGCGCCCTACTCATCCCCCTCAAGGGTTTCTAATTAGATGAGAAAATCAATTACGACTAAAACACACCAAACATGTCTTATCTTCATTTGCCAGAGAGTTATTTGGTAGTTTGTGCCATGGGGCAAGTGCAGGCAAAAAAATATATATGCTAATGAGAAGCTGGGAAAAATTCAGTTTGGGAAGAAACCCATCAGTGTAGTCTTTGGACAAGATAAACATGATTAAAATTCTGCCATCATCCTCCTCATCATCATCATCATCATCATCATCATCATCACAAGGCTTCCTTCTCCTCCAGTCCTTTAATGATATGCTGTCCAAGAAGCCGTTTACTCCAGCCAGCCCGGCTGCACAGCAAAGTCATCCAAATACTTTCCGGCGCCCTCACTCGGCCTCTCCATATGAGCTTTCATTAGCATAATGGTGTGTGCTGCTGCTTGGTGATTTCTTTTAATCAACCTCGGAGTCACTGGTAATTAGTAACAGACGACTAATGGATTCTGATGGACACTGTTGGCATCCCCTGACTTATCATCAGCTGATTTGATACTAAGAGGAATATCAATGGCAGCAGCAAATGACAAATGTATTCATATAGTGTGATTGTAGGCAAACTGAAATAGGTTGACATGGATTTTAAAACAGCTGCCTTGTAGTGAATTCAGCCAGTTTTGAAATTCACTTCTACCTCGCCCATTCTCTCTCAGCACAGGTTGTCTTCAGCACATTTTAGCTCATTGGATCTCAGATTTGGCATCAGCCTAATCTTCCCCTGCAGGAACAAAACTGTCCCCATGAGCTGATTCGAGGAAAGCGACATTCCCTGCGCCGTTTTCATCTTAGGCTGTGTCTCGCAGCTTTGTTTCTCCACAGGACATGTGGTGATTGGAGTTCTGAAAGGTAATAGGAGGAATAATATCCAGCAGTGCAGAGACACAGAGTGAAAGACTCGGTGCTGCTGCAGAGAGGGAAGAAAAAAGTTGTTAAAATTCATAGAATGAAAAAAGGAATCAACTGCAGAATACATTACACAGCATCAACTGTTCCAAGGACACAAAAGGTCAGGCTTCTCGTCTAGCACGCTGTCTAGCAGTCAATAGGACTGGTGGGACCACATTGCACGAGAATCGGGGATTAAAGCTGCAGAATGGCAAGCTCCAAATCCATACACACAATCTGTGATGGCTTCCATCACTGCATCATTGTCCACATACGTATATATCTGTCCCCTGACAGCATGTGTGGGCTTGCATTTGTGGCACAAGCAAGTCCATCCACAGTAGTCACTGACCCATTTCTCCTTTCAAAATTGCCAGCCACGCAAGGCCCCGATGCTCCTCCTCACTCGGCTGCTCTGACCTTTGATTGAGAAGACTTAGAGATCATGTACCCTGCAGACAGAGAGCTTGTCTCCAACCTAATCTGTCCTGAGGCTGAGATTGATGCCGTCCAGGGCTTAGAGGAGTTCAATACAGACATGTTCTTTCAACAGAAATTCACCAGGATGTGTTACGGCAGGATTGCAAATTACCAAAGTTGTTTAATCACGGATTGATAAGAACAATAGTTTCCCAGGAGACCAGACTACCACGCATTTAGCTCCCAGACATGCAACCTCCCAAACGTCATTCTTTGTCATTCTGTTTGCTTATGGGCTACTGTTTCTTAAATATACATAGATCACTCACACTTACACATAGAAACACACACAGAGCACCCAAACTTGAGAGAAAAATTCAAAGACCTGTGCTTTCCCGTTCTTTTCTCACTACCCCCCTCCCCAATGCCCTCTAACCTGCAGCTCCAAACATACACTCCTTTCCTCCTCAGAGTTCCTTGTTCAAAGTTATGGCAATGCCAGATTAAATTCAAGCACAAACCCCACCCAGCCTGCCTCTCCCTCCTTCCCAGGGACTCAGTATTTCAACACAGGCCGGGAGGCTGGGTGTATAAGAGTGAGAGCCACACCCTGCAGCTGTGCACCTGGATCTGCTACCATTCCAGCATGGCAGTGAACCCACACACCTGTTCACACCTGAGGCCTGCGCCTCTGGACCGCCACCACCTCACCTGCCTTTGTTTCATCCATCAACTCGTGAGACTCATGACATCAACTGAAACTGGTAAAAGAATAAAAGTGTCAAGACGATCCACATCTCTTTACAGTAATGTCTGGTATGTAACAGTCGGAGCTCAGTGAACCGAACGTTATATGAACCTGTCGATGTCTGCTTTGATTAGACATTTGCATTATTTTTCACACCTCTGTGTAATCTCACCCAGCCAGTTAAGCCACCACCTAACATGACATGTTAGTATTATGAGTTCCAGGAAAGTGTGTAACTCATTTTCCTGCTTAGAGAGGAGTTCAGGATAGAAAAGGCGGCATTGTTTTGTCGATACCTTTCGCACAGAAAGCAACAGGTGCTGTGTGATGTATTGCAGCTGTGTGTCCTTTATCACATTACTGATCGCTATTTATGTCTGGGCGCTGTTGTTATTTTAAACCAGGAAAAGATACAAAATCTAGTTCACTGCACTGAGGATGTTAAAACCATGGGTGCTGTTTCCACTTCAGATAAGAAATGTTGAACTAAATTTCAGAATTTGCTGTTTCCATCATGTGATTTCTTCTGTCAAGCGCTCATCATTGTCCCTGGAGCCTCCCACACATTTTCTTAAATACATGATATAATATTATAAGATATATCATATTTTAGTTTGTATAGTCTGCACTGTTAAAGTCCATCTGAGTGGAAAGATTAGCAGTTGTCTTTGGCAGCTCAGCTTCAGTTATTAGACTCACACATCTTTAAAATAAATCTTTGAGCTTGGAGATTCAATCTTAACCTCGGGAACACAAATCTGCTGTAAATTATTCTAAACTCAGTTTTCACTTACGTAGCTTTCTGTGGCACTTTCAAGCATATCCCATGGCCTTTTACAGCCAATGGAACTTGCCCAGATGTTCTCTATAATATGAAACATTTGTGACTAAATAAGAAATAAAAGTTGAAGTGAGAAAGAAAACTAAGAATTCTTAGTTATTAATCAATAATAGTTTATCACTTGTAATCTCTAATCTGCTACTATAGTACTGTGTAGGTGTGGTTAGATATCATTCAATTGGCAATGGCATCTCACTGCCAACATAAACAAACAACTCAATAATTGTCATCAGAGTATGATTTAGATCCTTATTCTGATTGCATAGAAATACCTGACGTCATCTTTTTCCCAACACAGCCCTGCCCTCCTCTAAATAGACAGAAGAAAAATACGAATACAGACCTGCTTTATGTGAAGTCAGTACATTTGCAATCATAGCAAGCAATCATAAAGTGAAAACAAATTGTGTGAAGCAAATTAACTTTATTCTCTTTGATCATAGTGGTTGGTCCCAACCCCCACTATGGGGTCTTACACTAAGGGGTGTCAAAAACTTAACATATATATACACATATATATATACACACACACACACATATATATATATATATATATATATATATATATATATATATATATATATATATATATATATATATATATATATATATATATATATATATATATATATATATATATATATATATATATATGTATATGTATATGTATATATATATACATACATACATACACACACACACACACACACACACACACATATATATATATACACATATATATACATATATATATATACAGTATATCTCAGCTAAATGTAGTTGTTATTGTTAAAGTTTAGATGTATTTAAGATATAAACAAGTATGAGTGCAAGGTGAAGACATGAACACAAGCTATATTCACTCTGCTAAACAGCCTCATCCTGCATCAGAAAAGTACACAGTTAAAACAACCAAAGAGCTAATAGAACAACAGCTGAGTATCAGGGAGAATGCCGCTTCTCACACAAGAGCGAGTCTGTTATGTTAGCTCCGCCTACCCTCTCTGGCGGACCAACCACTGCTAGGTGATGGAAAACGCATCACTAAATGTGCACCACTTGCGATTTTCCCGCGAATGTCGCCACCAACACCCAGTTCGTAATAGTCATAATACTGCAAATGATAGGGTTTTCATCAGTGCACCATAGGCTCAATCACCATTGTGTTTCCTCATTTGGCGAAAGATTAACAGACGTTAACAGACATTTATTTAAAAGAAAATCTTCGAGATTAATACTTTAGGAAAAAATGTTGGGAACCACTGCCTTAGATCACCTGTCAGTGTCCCACCTGGGATACTGTGTCACTTTGCAAAAACAGCACAAACACACTCACTAATGACTTGACCACTCCAAACAAATCTGGGAGGTCTGTGCGCACTCAGTTGCAGCACAGCAGGACTCCCTGCTCTCCTTCATGCCTGCTGACAGGTATCGTGTCAGACCATCTGTTGTGCTCTCTCACTGGTGTTTTACCTCAACAAACTGAATGCATTCAGCAGCATCTGTGAGGGTTGACCACCTACATACACAAACACCACAGAGCAAACATCACATTAAAGGGAAAATAAAACCTTGGATACTCTTCATCAATCTGTGATGTTAAACTTTTTGTTTCTTTCAGCTTTCAGGGTTACTTTCAACAACCACCAGGATACAGGCATGAACTTTTCCTATTCATATAAACAGTATATGAATTTTTTGTCAGATAGTTTCTCAACGACTAGAGTGGCTTCCTCTTTTTACTCTAACTCTCATTTATAACAAATAAATCATCAGTGTAGTTTTACATATTTGATTTAACTTCTTTATATCTAACTTTGCTCCAGTTTTTAGTTTTTGGCTTTCAACTACTGTATTGTGGTTGTGACGAAGACCTAACTCAAAATAAGTAAATAAATAATAAATAAAGTATAGTAAATTACTGACTGAAATTAATACAGTCAATCATGTTTATTTTGTGAAAAACATGCTCACATCACTACACATATCCAGGTCCAGCTATGCATTATTTTTTTTAAATTATTTGTAGACAGAGCCACCTTATTTCACAGATCTGGTATCATCATCATATATATATATTGAGTATACCTACCGGTAATTGAATACTTGTAGAATTGTTGTGAATTAGTTACACCAAACAACATGTTTGATTAAACAATGCAGCCATAGAACCATGTTAATTACTTTTTTGATTAATGTGTAATTAGAGGATGTTTGCACATCTTTATGGACTATAATTTAAAATATTACCAGATTTTCTACTCTTGAACTCTATTGTAGCTGCTAAAAAAATCGTGACTTGACTTTATATCAAATGTTTTTATTCATCATGTGGAAAAGAAAAAGAAAAATCCCTAAAAATGCAAGAAGACACATCTGCAATCACTGTTTTTATTTATTCTTGATTTCCCAACTTTTCCAAGGACATTTTGATTCCCTTATCGTCTTGATCTAAGTTTATTAGACAATAAAGCAGTGTGCCTGAGAAATCAATAACGCCAAAAGCACTGGAATGTCTCAACAATGAACGCTGTTGTCAGTTTGAATGTCAGCCATGCGTCTCTGCTGGGAACGGATGTATCTCTCCAGTTTGGCACGAATCCCGTTGAGGTACCTCCAAAAGGAGGCCACCTTTCATTCTCTCCAGTCTCTAAGAATAATAAACTTTCTCTCTCCTCTCCATTTGTATCTGACCAGTGCTGGGTATTAGCCAAGGTTGTCACTGGTGAGAGCCCAATTAGAGGTCTGAGACCGCCCCTAGGACTTATTTTCTGCTCTGTGTTTTGGGGAGCCAGTTGCCAAGCACTGCCATGTGCACTGAAATCATTAGCAGCTCTCTGGCACGTCACTCTGGGACTCTAAATACTTTAATTCTCTACGGTTGTCTCTGGATTGATTAGCTAGTCGTCCACAAATAACACAGGCTTTTCTATCTGAACAAGCATCCAGTGTGTTGATATCCAGGTCTGTTTTAGTGTTTATTCCGCTGTCACATGAAAACTTCAGCTGCTCTTGTCTAATTGGCAACACCATTATTTTTTTTCTCCTTCTATTTTTAATAAGTTGCCTCTAAATCTGCCTCTGAACAATGTCTGGCTCTCTCACCTTCATTTGTTTGCACAGAAACACAGAAATTGCACCAGACAGAGTTTTCTGCTCTGCTCATGTGGTTATGACTTGAAATGTTTATATCATCATGTAGTGTATTTAGTTTTGCAACAAGAATTATTACAGTTAAATCCTGCCAGGTTCAGCTGCAACATCATCTTTGTCTAAGCTGCCAGTAATTGAATGGGAGGAGGACAAAACCTTTTTTTTTTTAAACCAAATATAGTCTACACATTTTCACATCATGTGGCACAAAGAACATACCAATGTCTACTAATGCAGGTATAATAAATCAATGTAGATATTAAACAAAAAAATAAAATATAATAATAACAGAAATAAAAATTACTAAAAATAAAACGTCAATGACTGAAGTCAGATGTAAATCAGCTGCTAACAGTGACCAGAAGAAGCTGGACCGACCAAAAAAAATACCAAAAACACTTGTGGTCTCCTGCAACAAGTGTTTATAGCGCAGGACCACCCACACAGTCAACTCACTATGACGAAATCACACTTTTTTTTTATTGCTTCAGTATAAAATATTGCAACTGGAGTTTGTGCAGCTTTAGCTACACATGAACGTTTGACACATGTGTTTGCATTTTAAAATTTGAAACCATTTCGAAACCTGATTTACCTATTGGCTTAAAGACTTTGGTTTCTGGTCTGGACTGCGTTACACTACAGGCAAAGACATTAGGTTACTTGTTGGAACCATAAAACTGACCCTCCTGCAGTGCAAAATTCATTTTCTGTGATTGTTCAACTGCAGCAGCAAAAAATATGAGGTTAATGATAAGTTTGCTGGCTGGCACAGAGTAGTAATCTCACTGTGCATGCGTACAGTGATAAGTAATTGTAAATTATAGTACTTTTGATTTCTTTCTTAATCTTTTTGGTGACATTTTTAAAATTTACCACTGTTCCCAAATATGGAATAAAACCATACAAATGTCAGAGGTCTTGTCTTTGTCATTCGGTAAGATGGTGTGAAGTAAGTGTTGCCTAAGGACTGTGCACGTCTCTGAGCTTAAAACAGTTTATCAGACCAAATAAATATTGTTCCACTGTTAAACACCAAACTGTTTCACTCACCATGCTGTATCTTGTAAAAATAACACATGTGCATGAAAGGACATTGTGAGGACTTTAGCTACATCAGTGTAACAGTAAAAATATCTCAACACAAAGTCCAGGTGGTGGAATCATTTGGCTATATTAATGAGTTCATTTGCAAGTGAAATTCTTGAAATACTTACCTATGCAGGGCACGCTCATATGGAAACGGGCTTATTCGTGTCATTTGTGGGATCAGGTCTGACTTCATCTCTTGGACGTTTCCATGAAGCCTCAACAGCAACAACCTGTTAAGAAATGCGTCATTTTAGTGCACACAATGAGCTAACTCAGTCGTTAAATACTCAATATCCTTACATCACTCATGTTTGAGACACAAATCTTTGGTCATTTACGCAGCCTGATGTTTATGCTGGTAGAGAATCAATAATATCCACATATGACGGACAGCAGTTTTGGTTATGACAATGGTAATGTTATCAGCTGACTGTCACGCTTGTCTTGCAGTATTTTATAATACACTTGAAATGGTAATACATGCACTTGTTTATGAGAAACATTACTTAAGCTGTCTGTATTGAATTTTCCTCTACATCATATTGATAAATATCTGAAGATATGCAAATGAATGTAGAACTGCATTCTGAAAATACATGTATGTGTATATTAAAAGCATTTAATGCCTTAACAATGTGGAGGTCTTCTAAGTGCAAATGTACCATATGGCCTCAGCAAGAAAAGCACACATTCTGAGAAGAGGGGGACGGAAGAAAAGCCCTGACCTTTGGCTGTCTACAAAGCATTCCCCAGACTATGGACCCATTGAACTGAGGTTCTTCAGAGGTTTTATATTATAAAGAGCATCTCTAATGTGACCGGCATGCACAACATACTAATATCACCCAGGAAACTAATTCACTGTGTAACTGCCAATGAGCCGTCACTGCCTGTACCTTCCAAATAGACTGAGGGATGAGTCTGCTGGATTCACGGCCTTGTTGTTAAGGTGCTTTGTTCATATGTAAAACATGTACTCTGTATTTTCTCTCCTTGTCACACACACACACACAGACACGCATGCATGCACGAAACCCAAATGTCATGTGTCCATCAGTGCAGTTTGTAAATCCAGTTGGTATTCTTGGCTTCACTCCGCTGAGGATATCTGTCTCCAGTTCAACATCTGTTTAACAGTCTTGTCAGCTGGAACAGTGGATCATCTATAATTCCTCCAAATGTGGCACGAGTCATGCATAATGCTGGCTTGAAGACAAGGAATATAAGAAAATGCACATCCAAGGAGCTCTGCCAGGATATAGATTAACTGCAACTGTCTCTTATTTATGCATATTTATTGGTCGGTGCTATCTAAATTTTACAGTATGAGTCTGCCTCCAGTAATCCAAAGTATAAAAAGTCTAACTCACAATTAATTCAATGGCTAAAATTTTATTTTTAGGTTACACCCTATTTAGTTTTTAAGTCACCAGGCTGTCAGTTACCTCAGATGTTGTAGAAAAGGTTGTTAGAAATGCTCAACACATTTAAAAAGTCTTATCTGCTCATTGTGTTTGCTCAGCCTCTATACTCCATCTGACTTCTTGGGTTTGGTTGATGTTTTTATGATGCTTATCAGGTGTGACAGCTCTTTGTCGTGACAATCTTCATGCTTCATAATGTTTTCATCGTAATCTACCGCAGACCATAAAGAAAAAAAAAGAAAGGATGAAAGGGAAAGTATCTGCAAACTAAATGGGAACACAGAATGCTATGTCATCCACCCCTCTTGTGAATGGCTTGATTAAGATCTAGCAACAGCGCATTTCCGCACTTTCAGGCAGGACTTATGTTGTTATTCCTTCGCTCCACTGAGAAGGCAGAGGAGGGCTTGGTGTAAACACCTGAGAGGGCTTTCGCTCACTTTCTGTGCAGGTGAGAAGCAGCAGCGCTCACTCCACAATGCACCTCTGCAGCAAGAGCACACCCCCCCCCACCTCCCCCCACACACAGAAGCTATCTTTTCATTGGGTTCGGGGGTCACTATTTTCCCACCAGGGAAACTCTTTTTCAGCTCATATACGATGGATGCATTATGGCCTCTGAATGAGAATTGTAGCTTTCAATGTGCATTCCACTGGGTTTCTGTTCTTGCAGAGGGCCAGTGAATAAGAAATCAGCATCTCTATTAAACACTCTTTTTTTGGCACACACACTCCCCCCTCCCTCCCTGTTCCATCTCCCTGGGCTCCCCTCCCCCCACTGCCATTCTCTGAAGTTAGGAATCCATAGGAGGTTTATTTGAGATGCAAGCACCAGTGTGAGAACACTGGGCTTGGGAAAAATCCTTTCCTTTGGCCTGAATGGGGGCATTTCAAAAACCGGACGTTTTTTCAGGAACTCCTTCAGCAACAGGCTTCGTCCTCTGTCAGCCGAACAAAACACTGCTGCCATTCAAGGAAAATAAAGCTTCATTACTGGTTAATTTCACTGAGCGTCATTGTGAGAAAAAAAGATTTTCCTCATTTAGAGTCTTGTTTCTGTTTTGTCATATCAGGATGATAATTGTAACAGCCCTATCTGGTAAACATGTTAGGGGTCTGCCGATGTTTGAGGGCACAGATCGGATGTTTTTTCCATAGCTGAGGCTCTGCTTAGCTACTAGTGTTCAGAAATGAAAAGAAAAGTCAGTCACACAGTGATACCCAGCGGCTTCATTCAACTCTGCTCCCATTTACACTTTCTAAAAACATCAAAGTCGGTCGCTGTCAGAGTCGAATCACAGAAAAAGAACCGGAGAAAAGGAAAAAACATGTTGAACTCCCTTTAAACTTCAGTTCAGCTGTCAAGAACATGAATAATGCATTGCATTCAGGGGTTATTGGGTTAATTTGTTACTCTAATTTTAAAACGTAATCATTTATTATGAGTTTGTTTCATGCATGTGGTAGAGAACATATTTTATTATATAAATCTCTCCTGCAACTTTACATGCATCCTCTCTGCATATGAGTTGCACTCATTTTCACCTAGAGTCCATATTTCTCTTTTTAAAAAAACAAAAAGAAAAGAGTTATTTTCTACTGACATCCCGACTGTATTTGCAGTGAGGAATTAGCACTAAGAAATGGATCAAAGCAGGGTATTTGCAGAGGCATTGTCACTGCAGCATAATGAGGTGAATCCAATAACACTGTTGTAAAAAAAAAAACATCCATAATGTGGAAAAATGTACAGACAGATGGCACAAGAGGAGGCCGGCTTAGAATGCAAACTTGGCAAAGTTGTTGCCAGATTCTTTGTTTTTTTTTCCCCCTCCGGATGTCTTTCACTTATTTCTGTTCTGCACCCAAATTTACAGACTTTCTAATGACACCATTGAGGCTTTTTCAGTGATGGCAGTGAAGCTTTTAGTAAGCCTGTTGCATAATCACCCCCAGACTTTACATATTAATGTTGCTGATGCTGAAAATGAGTCATGCAGCTATTTTTACTGTTTGCAAAATAGATTCAGATGCTTTCATTTAAAAACATATTTGCAAACCTTTATGTTGCTGCCTTGAGATTATGTCGAGTAGCCAGTGATTTAGACGATGATCTGCAAAAAAAAAGAAAAAAGTGCCTGTGTTTACATCTAAATACACTTCTTGTGTCTGGATGGATTGGATCAATGTTGTCTCATTGTGCTGAATATCACAGCTTTCTGGGAACAAAAGTCCCCGGAGATGAAATTGACACAAATCCAATTGTGCAGAGACTTCGCACATTTGTGTTTCATTCTGTCTGCTGTGGATGATTTGTGTCTGTATGACTTGGAGCTTCAACATGTTGGAGTAATGTTGTTTAAGCTCCAAAAGGAAAGTGTGTGAAATGAATAAAGTCTTTCAACAATCCACAAATGATGGTTTACACTTCATACAGACCTCCAATACACTTCTGTGGACTGCAATGCAAAGTCATTAACTGGAGCCCCAAATACATCTAAATGTTCATCTAAATGTATAATACTCCATAACATTTGGGTTCCTCACACATTTACATTTTGGCTGTAATAGGACTGACGAAAAAGCACCAAGCTGTTGAAATAAACAGCTTTTTGGGAGGTCTATCACTTTAATTAACACTGAGGGTGAGCTTGCCAGCTGTGATGGCAATAGGCAAGCCAATCACAGGTGCTGTGTGGGGCACAGGGAGGAATGCAAGCGAGTGTTTGACAGAGGAGGCCATGTGCAGAAATAAGATGACAGGTGGTTGGCCTGATCCAACACGAGGCTGCCAAAATGAGTTTGCCTTTGGGAGCTCCAGAGAAACATGACAGCGTTAATGAAAATGGCAGCGTTGAAAATGTGTTACGCTCCACATCAGCGTATCCCAAGGTCAGGATAGTAAAAAAAAAAGAACCTGGAATAGAAAATTCATGAATGGAAGGTATTTTTTTGACCTGTGGACTGAATTGAACTTTGCTGGAAAAGTTTTGAGAGTTTTTCCTTCAGATCAAAGTCTCCCTTAAGATCTGAATACTGTTTTTCTTGTGATCTATTTCTGAATATGATGTGAAGTAATGTGAGATGTATATTGAAAGTGATTAAACTGAATCTTATTTCAGAAAAGAGCTTCTAGATGTATAAATTAGACTCGCTTTGATGTTTGTAAATGAAATAAATCAGATTTTTGTCTTTAAAAATTCAGCATAAAAACAGAGCCTGTAGATCAGTGGTGGAGTGCTGACACATTTTTTTTTTTTTGCTACAACCTGACGTCCTCTGTATGTTTTTGTATGTCTCTATGGGAGTTGCTCTAAATACCTCATAGCTTTCAGGAAGTAGGCGCAGACACCCCCAGGTGCAATAATACAAGACATGACACACATGCGAGCGTGGAGACATGCAAAGAACATGTTCTCAAATGAAAGACTTTTTTATATATAGGTGTCTGCGAGCATAGAACCATCAACACTCAACATTTTAGATTGTATTGTATGTAAACCCTTTCACACTGACATAGAAGCATTAGCCAACAAACATGTATCCAACAAACAAACACAGCCTCTCAGAACATTTGTCTTTCTATAACCTGACAGCAGCACCAAACCAGATTCACCATTTTTTTTTATAAATTTGATGTAATCTTCACCCACTATTTCATACATGAATAAAGATAATCCCCAAGTTCAGTGACTCTGATTAATTTAATTGGCATTTGGGATCACAAATCAGCAGACACCTGCAAGATAACGCTGTAGTCATTTTATTTACAGAAAACTGATAAGCACGTACAAAAAAAAACCAAAAACATTTACAATCTTAAAGCCGACAGCATGTATATGTCTGGTGGGAGCGCACGCATGTGTACGGATCTGTTCTCATCCCTACCAGCATTATTCCTCCACATTACTGTAGATGTTCTCAGTGTCAGCTAAGTTTCCACAGTCTTTCTGCTGTGCGAGAAGCCGTGCATGCCGGGGCCTGTCTCCTAAGCCTGCCATTCTGACACACACAAAGGTGCTGCTCATCCAGGCTTTGTGTCGAGGATTAAGGGAGCAGATACGCTGCAGCCACAGAGAGACACATTCGAAATTGCTGCTTCCGTTTTCTCACGTAGACCCCTCACATATGAAATGGCTGGTAAATTCCTGAGAATATGACACAGTGTTGTCCCACGTGCCGAAGCGAAAGTGTCAGTGGCGGCCGATGATGTCAGAGTCTAAAAAGTGAAATCTTTACGTGGAATTAGCGAGTCGCCAGGAGGGAAAACGGTTAAACCAATAATCCAGAGTGTTATTAGCAAACAAAGTAGACTGAGGGAAAATAATTTAACTAGCCTGACGAGTTAAGGGTTTTATCACTGAGCTCACAGCACAGCACAAAGGATGTCCAGTTGTTTCTGACTGTTTCTCGACCAAAGAACAGCACGAGCTATCAAGTCCAATCAGTGCTGCTCACTTATGTAACAACCCAGAGGCTCAGAGCGCCGGACTGAAAGCAGCAGGAGAGGATTAACGGCCTCTGGAGCAGGTTACATGTTGAGGTAGTTATAAACATACAGTAGAAATGAGTTAAATTGTTCGACTTAATCTCTTTTATCAAGGATTCAATCATCCTTTTTTTAACCTTTGGAACTGAGTTGCATTTGAGTCTCAGTCTCAGATTTGCTTTCTTAGATATATTTTTTAAATGTGCTTAACCTTTGCTCACTAAATACACAGTTTGCAGTTGTTCTCATAGATTTATGGAAGACAAATTATTCTATCATATATCAATCTTGCAAGAGAAGCTTGAGCAAAAGAAGTTAAAAAAAGAGTTAGAAGATGGAATGAAAGCACTGATTAAGCAAGAAGAAAGACTGATGTTGTCACTGCATGCACGGCTGTCAATATAATGAATGATTTTTAATGTCTACGCCAAATAAACCTTTCTCTCCGACTTATTTGCTTTGCCTTCAATTGTGTTGATAAAAGCAAGACTCCGGCTGCATGGATGTCAGCGGCACTGTAGATCGGAGTGAGGCCTGTCTGTGCTCATCTCTGGATCCTCCAGCTGCCTTTTCATACACACTTCATGCTTTCTGTATCTGTCTATGTCTTCCTTGCCTGGGTTTATGTGAGCCGCCTGCCAGTGTGGATCCAATTGGAAGCCTTAAGATTTTCCTTTTTTCACCCTCCATTGTGTTAAAACTATACCAGCTGACAGTTGCCTCTAAGAAACCAGGGCTTCAGTTCTTTGTCAGCCTGCTGACAAAGAAGGACTCGGTAAATGAATGGAAAAATATGGTGGGAAAGGTACTATATGTGTCACATGCAAAAGAAAGACTCAGAGATGGAGCAGGAGGAAATAAAATACCAAGCAGGGTTTTTAGAATAATAGGTGAGCCCTTTAGGTTTACATCATTTTATTGGATGCGTGTTGGTCATAGGGGGAAGATTTTTAGAAATGCATGAGGGAGAGAGAGAGAGAGAGAAAGAGACGCCATTTTGAACAGCTTCTCTCACACGACTGCTTTAAATCTACTTGGAAAAACAGTCAATACAATCAATACTGATAAAATGCATCAGAAGACAATTATGGGCAGATTCTCCAGGTTTTCCTTGGCAGAATTCTTGGCTCTGGGATCTAACAGATATTGAGCTTCTTATCTAAAATGGCAGTGTAATTTCAGATTTCCTCTGCGTAGGCTGCACTGACTGAGAGTTCTGGTTTTATTTTATTTCATTCTCACATACTGATAGTCATGCCAATGTGTCACAAATATGCATGCGCACATCCAAACGTTGGCTACACATATTTAAAGGTACTGTTATAAAAATCAAATAAAGGTTTAAATCTGGCATTTTGTCTTATCTCGTTTCTCTTTGATTCATCTACATCCATCTATCTGTACTCTTTATTCTCTTGTGTGTTGGGTGTGGTAGCGTTTTCCAAATGGGGTAAAGTCAGGTGTTAGCTGTGAGACGTTTGACTGCTGATACCCTGGAATTTGCTGCAAAGATACAACTGGGATCATGAGTGCAGATCACCTTACTGTGAAAAAGAGACTGATAGCAGCTGGAAAGCAAATGAACATGTGTCAGCCATCTGGAAAAGTCACCCAAAACACTATGCATCCTCTATCCTGAGACAAAGGAGTCATTTTACTTTATGAAAAGACTTGTTCCCCGTTTCTCCAGTGCAGATGAGGCAGAAAACTGCAGTTTCCTGTTCGTCAGTTGCAACGCAATCGAAAGCAATGCAACAAATTTCAGCCAGGAGACGACTGAGGTTTAGTGCTGACTTTCAGACTGACAGTAGTGCTACAGCAAAACAGCGCAAGGTGCTGCATTGGTGTTGGCGTGTGTTGCTGCAGGGTAGAAGTAGAAGATGAAATGTGAATCTGAACAAGTCAAGATTAAAGGTTCATCAAATGCCAAGACGCTGCACAGCAGTTCATACACTTCTGAGGCCAAATTGAAGAACTTAGTGAAGCTAAACAAGCAGAAATCATTTTCTCTTCCATCTAAACACTACAAGTAACTACAAGGTATTCTACCTAGTATTTTAGCTTTGATTGGTTAGTGCAGTGTGTTGCACAATGACACTTTTCTAGTCACAAAAAAGTTGAGCCAGAACCAACTTTTTAGTCGCACCATCCAGTGTTTTTTGCTCAAGGCATTGTGCTAATGTACTAGTCTCATTAAAACAAAAGAGGAAGCCAGCATTTTTCGCCACAGTGTTATTGACAGAGTGAAAAGGGCCCTAAGGCTTTGGAAACCAGTTATGCTTGGACTGGACCTTGAGCTCATCCAGGTGTGGTTTGATATTCTGAGGAAAGGGAAGGCCATGCATTTTCCTCCTTCGCAGGAATGTAGTCTAATCTCTGTCACCACATTCAGAACTTTAGGTCTCACCTCGATGCTGCTAGTTCATCCAGTTTGTGCCAAATGGAAACCTTCACTACCTTTGAAAGCACAAAGACGCTGTCTCCTGCTCGACGCAGAGAGTATTAATGTAATGATATCAGAGGGCTGTGATATTTGATTACATTCAGAAATTAAAAGGGAAGCTTGTTCCCACATTCCTGTTCATCTTGTGCACAAAAAACAACTTGCTTGCCTTTGAATGTGCAGCCCTGCTAATGGCTCCTCACACCTTCAGTAAAGCTTAAGTGGCAGCTCCAGCTACTATCAGACTGCTTGACATAATAGCGGTGTGCTAAGTGTGTGCCTGGGTGCTTCCAGCCGACTGAGAAGAGGCAGTAGCAAAGCTTTGGGCTCTCTGATCACAAAGACCTGCCAACTGTGGCTTCAGGGGAAATTTTATTTCCTTGATCGGGACTGTGATATGTAAAAAACAACCATTTAATTGGAAATGTTTTTTTCCTAAGCACCATTTAATGTGGTTGTGCTGCGTTATTCAAGTAGTGTGCCTTTAACCAACGGTGCAAAGCTTGTGATATCACAGTTTCCTGTCATGGATATTCTCAGTTACTGTACCTACATGCCTTCTTGGACTCTTTTCTACCCTCAAAGCTAATTTGGCAGAGCAGTATTTCACTGGTTGCACAGGTAAAGAACAGTGCATGCTGTTTAAGCCTAGCATAGGCGCTTATTTTCAATACGTACCTGTTGATGGATGTACTATATTACACCACTATGAACAACTGACTGCATTGATTATTGAAGTACTTTTCACTGATATTCTTCTGCTTTCTTTCTTTTTGCAGCCAAAGGTTTAGTTGATTTACATGTCCTGACAGTTTTACCAAGTGTCTGTCGGGACATGTGATAGCTATACATAAAAGGGAACCTATTTTATCCAATATGTCATTTGTCATATCATTGCATTTTCAACAGCCGAAGGTCTTTTTCTTCCTCGGTTTGCTTTGATTGGCACAAATGAGAGGAAATGTAGACAATACATGGGCAAGTAGAGGCATAAAGGCTGAATCAGACTTTTCCTAGTCATTAGTCATGAAAACCTTTTTCTTTTCACCATTCACTTTCAATCTTTTTCCCTTACAAAGTGCAACTTACAGTAACTGCACCTTGAAGAGTAGAGGTCATAAATCAACTGCTAATAAATTCAGCTTTATTACACAGTCATCTGAAAACGGTCGCAAAAATTGAAATATTAGCACATAACTCCTCATATGATTCGGGCGAACTGACCGTGGACCACAACTGAAGTTTGATTTGAAAAGGAGACAGCATTTCTTATCAAATTTTTAAACTGTACAGTCATACAGACAAATTACGATGAGGTTAAATATGCGGTGACTCCCACTCTAGCTTTAATTAAAGTTACTGGTGAGCGGACCTGCCTGCATGTTGAGACAGAGGAGATAAAGTCAACGTGGCCTGAAGGCAACTATGACTCACTGATGTTATTTTGGCTCTGGCATTGGGATTTTTTTCAGAGGGGGGGTTCGAGTCTCCTCCTGTTTCACAACTTTTCAGGAGAGCCACGCTGTGCGAGGTGTCAGTAAAACATCAACAGCCTCCATCATCATTCCACTGCTCAACAAACACCTGACCAAACACCAGATGACATCGCCTCTCCAGCTGCGAGGACAGGGCCAGACTGTTGGAGCTCCACACTCGTTCAATTCACTGTTAATTAACCTCATTGCATATTAAGCACAATCCTCGAGCTAAGGCGTCTTTATAGCTTGTTCAGCACCAATGTTTTCTTTCTTTTTTTTTTTAAGGTCTGATCCAATTAACCTGCTTCTATAGCCTAGACAGAGAAATTACAGTATCATTTTACATATAATGATCAATAACAGCATCATTTAGCCCGAGGGAAAGGTCTACTGTCTCAGAGGGCTGGGGGATATCTGTAAGTCTTTTTCCTGTAATTAGACGTCCATGGGCTCTTCAATTAATCTGAACCCAAAGCGTTGACATTTCCGCAGCTCATTAATGAACCACAGCACACTTTACAAAGATGAAGTAGACTACAAGGCTGCATATGGTATGAACATGGATCACGTACAGCGCCGTGGCCCAGCTGTCTACAACAACAATACAAGAAGCATTTCCAAATGTTTGGGAGCATCGAATGGGAATTGGTCTTCTTTGGCCCGTTGAAGAGATAGCATCCATCTTTCAAATTAATCTATTCTTTCAGCCACCACTGAATTCCACCCTTCAACAGTTTTACAGAGACTATAAATATTTCAGCATGGAAATTATCCTTGTCTAGGCCCTAGAATTGCAAATTCATCTTCCCTTCACTGGAAAAGGATACAATTGTGTTCTTGGATGGATTGTCCTAAAATTTTATCGAGCACCTGACCCATGATAATGGCTCAAACTGAGAAAAGACTGCCAATTCATATTACAAATTAAATCTACTTTACTGCACAGATATTGGCATGAATGGCTCTAAAGTTTTATATCCACAAATGGTCATATTTGCAACAAATAATAATTTGAAAGGAATTAAGTGTAGGAAAATGTGAAATGGAGCAACTTGAGGGATTCGTAGAAGCGGCTAGCTTGGCTGGGGAACTTTAAAGTCAATGTGTGTGGTCAAAGTAGTAAAGACAGAAGGCTAGAAGCAGCTGCGGCTAAAGGTGATCCTTGAAAAACTTGTGAGCCATAATGCTGAAGATTTACTGGTCGGTGGACTGGTTAGAAAATAATTTTAGACGGTGTCTTATTAGATTTCAGTCCTGCTGTATTTTTAACAAGCAAAATGCAGCTGCTTCTAGCTCTCTCTCTCTCTTTTTTTTATTACATATAATAATGCAGATGCATCTGATTTTCCTGTGCATCGCAAGGAATCATCCTAATTTCTATCTCTCACTATTGCCAAAACATGAGAGCTGCAAAGTGATTTTGGGGCTGCCGATAATTTGCTAGCACCTGCAAAAACTTGAGCTTTTCACTGCAGCTATTGTGACAAGATGGGACAAAAGGAAGGGCAGGACGAAGCCCCTGCAGCTGTGCATACAGGACAACTCTACAGGACACTAGTAAAGTTCAACAACCAAGCAGAAGAAGCCAAGACATAAAAGAGCTTGGAAAAGAATTCAGACTGGCTGCTTATTTTCCAGCATTCAGACACTGGTAGCATTTACTCACAATAGCTGGACTGAGAATCAGTTTGTTGTGATGTTGTATACATTTTCTCTGTGTTTTTGTCTGTGTTATCACTCTGCCTTTACACTGGTCAAGGATGATAACCAGAGTTTAGATGGAGAGAAAATACTGGCTCTGATAGGAAACCATTCAAACACAGAAAGTTGCTTTGTGTTGTCGATCTGCAGCACAGAAATACAATATTTCAAGCACACTGAACAGTGCTGCCATGACAGCTGTGAAAGTGAAGGATCTCATTTTTTCCCAATAAAGAAGAAGATACAGATTTTTGTTATCTTAAACATTATTCTGATGAATTAATGTAATCCACACAATTTTATAATTTGAATTTTTACTAGCTGAGAGTTAGCATTGTCACATCTATTTCCATTGTTTGTGTAAAATGCAAAATAAAAAAATCTAATAATTGTTTTTATGGCAATGAAGGAAAAAATATAGGCATAATGCCAAAATTGTTTATTATTTCTGGAACTGATTAGTGGTGAATTACTTTAAATTAAATTGACAGAAAGGATTGTCACACAGCGTGGAATAAAACCTTATTTAATTTCATATTCATAAACTGACTATTTAGATAGTCATTCACTTTTTTTGCGCAGAATTTCAGAAGCAGGAAATTAAAAAAGGCAGCTGTTTTATTGAGATAAGCCTCCATTTTCTTGCATGCATTTATGGCATCTTGCATGCTAATGCAGTCATGGCTGCTCACCAGCATGTTTTTTAAAAACCCTGTCAGGTGCAAAATTGTGATGATCATTCATGGTCTAAAACAGTTATTCATTCACTAATGATCCTCCCTAAAATTTGGCTTGATGTGTCGTGTCTTTCACTGAGATCAGTTCTGCCTTGCAGTCTGTACACACTCTGTCTAGTTCGGTCCATGTCTGGAATTAAACAGTGTGCATAATTCTCACTGGATTGCAGTCTGGCTTTTCAAGAGCGAGAGAAAAAAAAGCTCACCTTCTCTGCTTAAATGAGAAAGGAGATTCTGTAATGAGGGTTTACACATTCAGGCCCATTCCCTCTGTGTGCACGATCGGGCCAATTTGCAAGCTTCCTGCATTCATATTGTTACTGACTGTGGCAGTAATTCCACACAGTGTCTGAGCCCCACACATCACCTCTTAATAGAATTTTTTGAATTCACGCTCACACCTTATTACTAAAGACGGTGCTGCTGGATGCTCCTTTTAAATGTCAATCATGTACATGAAACATACATCTAGTCTATTTGTACTTTAACTGAATACCAAGGCACTCGCACTGGTTAACAGTGTAACATTTTTCACATGTAATTGCCTTTTGAAGAAGTAAGCAATAACAAAGGTTCATTTGTAACACTGAATATTGCTGCTGATATATATGATATGTGCACGATTCCTACATGAATGGATATTATTTCATACTGTGGTCACGTCTTTTGGTGTGTGGAGAACACAATCAGAGGTCAGCCTCATTTAAAGGAGCAGATAGACATTAGTTTTTGTTACAGTTGTAACCATTACTTTTTAAGTCAACAGAGCAGAACCGTTTCTATAAATTACACATAAGTACAGTACTACATACAGCGCATAAGCTACGGCATGTCACAGGAAGGCCATTAACTTGGCAGCATTACTAGGAAGCGGTATCATTAAAAAGAATTGCGATATTTGCAACTAAACAGATTTCTTAAACGTTGTAAATATCCCTTTCAAGCTAAATAAGTTCTGTTGTTTTTTCAGGTTGTATTTGTGAAGAAAAATGTATGAATCCATGTGAAAAAGGGTTAATCATATTTTCAAAATAGAGTGAAATAAGTTAACATATCTCTTTCAGAACAAGGTCACCTGACATGAGGATGTGTGTTTATCTCAAACAGCCCTTTCCAGTCTCTCTGAGGTATCTGTACACACTGTAGTATGACAGCTCTTAAACAACAGACTGTGACGGGCTAATTGTTATGCTGCAGGAGTCCAAATGGCAACTGGAAGGTCAGTAAGAGCATATGATGTTTACTAATCCATGTCTGACTCAGAGATCCTGCAACTGCTGGATAGTTTCCCGCATGTCTTTCGTAATGTCATCCACTCCCAACATGTGGTCAGTCGTTGAGAATTTATTCAACTGCCAATTCTTATTGATGTGTATTTCTAGAGTTCAGAATTTGCCTGAAACATACAGAAACATACAGATGATCAAACCTGAAATGATATCGATCAATATGCGAAGCTTTGTCTGAGAATAAAAACAAACTGTGTCCATAAGCCAGGTTTATGATAAATTTATGATCAACGGCAGAAATGATGATTGAACAGTGAACTTTTGACCCAACAAAGGGGAAGTTGATGATCTGACGAAATCCAACTCACTGGATAGGGAAGCAAGATTTCAATGACTCTGTTAAGTGCTGTAAACTTGCGATTTTGCAATTAATCATGTCACAGAAAACTAGCAGCAATTTCAGGAAAAGTCAGAGTAAAGTCAGTCTGGATATGTATTCTTTCTCTAACACAAGGTTTTAAAAATAAATGTTCCTGCCAGGATCAAGCAGCTTGTAATCTTTTTCACATTGGTGCAGGAACATCCTGCTCTCTGTCTCTGCTCTCTTTCTTCAGCTTCCTCTTTCGACCTCTACTTTAATTTGCTGAGGCACTCTGACTTTAACAGATTTTTATTATGGACCAAATCACAGGCCGCTAAAGGCAATCACAGAGAACCCCAAGGGTAGGAATTACTGAATGCTTCTTTCATTTGGGCCTTTAATGGTTACACAGCTGACGGTCACTGATTTGTTCTGTAAAAAGAAGCAGAAACTGAACTGTAGCATGGAAAAAAAATCAAAGCGATTTATTAATCCGGTGATATGTAAAGCAGATCTGTATGTTAACTTGCCATAATACCTCAGCAAGGCAGCGTGTACACCAGCTGTGTTTGAGATGGGGCCGGCATCCGGCACCACTAAAAAAACCATTCTTTTCACACTGGGGTGTCACTCTTTCATGTTCTTGTGTTACATTAATGTAAAATACGCTGCCTCTCAGTGGCCATCTGGAGCGGGCAGGTCCGGGCTGTGATAGTAAACGAGTGGATTACAGGGGTCAGTTTCTTGCTGGATACACAAATAGGATGATGTAATGTGATGGCTCAGTCCAGTCTGTGCCAGAAGGTGAAATCACAGAAAGGTTTTCATCTCTGACTGTGGTTCTGCTGGATCGTGTGTGTCGATTTGCAGCTTGGCAGATAGTAAGAATACTAAACTGGTCATTTTGCTGCTTCTGTCAGACACTGTGCACTCCCTGATGTGATGGATTTCTTCTCATCAGAGAGAAACTGGAGCAGAGAGAGGCGGTTGTGTTGTAAGGAGTGGAGGCTTGGAGAGGAAGGAGGGGTGAGGGGGTGGTTGTAGGAGGGGGGGTTGTGGTGGTATTTTCCTGCATGCAGCCTGATCCTAAAACACAGGTGCAGCCTCCATGCAGCCCTCTCTGCTTTTGAGTGTACCACAGCGACCCCCCCCCCCCCCCCCTACCACCACCACCACCCCTCCCCCGGCTGCAAAGTGTTTGTCCATCTGATCCTCCATTAAATCCTGATTATTATGGATTTGTCTTTTTCCAACCTGTGATTTCCAGAGACGAGGGGCTGCTAAAGGTTATCTGGCGAGGGTATAGATCCAACAATGGGGCTGTTTGTTGGCAATCAGTGTCACAAATTAATAAGTGCATAGGGAGTAGCAGTTGTGAAATCTTGTCTTCTGTTGTCAAAGGTGCAGAAACTTGCATCCTACTGCAGTTTAAACCTTACAATAAACCAAAATAACCTCACCACCTTTCAAGAAAATGACGTTTCATTGAAGTTGATCAATGCTGACAAAATATAGATTTAGTTTCTCTTGCTTTTAAATAAAAAAAACCCACTGTAAAACTCAATATTGGCTTGTTTTCCCACCTAATCTGAGGACATTCCTTCTCTCAAAACATCTGAGGAAAAAAAAAAAACTAGCTGGAAAGAGGGGTTCACTGCGGAGATGTGGGGCTCCCAGAGGCGTCATGCAGAGTCGATCATTGTCTCTCTCACACTTTCTAACTAGCCATTTCACAACATCCAGACAGCGGATCTGGCCGTACGCAGCAGCAGCAGCAGCAACAGCAGCAGCAGTTTTGCCCTCAGGCTTTTTTCTCTCTCTCTCTCTCTCTCCGACGTCGAACCATAACTAACAATTTGGATTCGACGCGCGGATGAGGGCAATTACTGGACTTAATCTATCATAATGTCTCCTTTCCGATCGACTGATAGTCCAGTGAGTAAAGCAATGGCTGAAGTGTTCTGAGTCCGCCGGCTAGAGAAGAATTGGCTGCTCAGATGAATCCCAACTAAGAGGAGAAAAAAAAAGCACTTTTCATTTCACCGCAGAGGAGACTCGGGAGGAAGCTGGTCGGTGGACATCATGTGCAGATTGGCGGATTTTACACTCAGAAAGCTACTGAGTGCGTTTAATTTCGGATTACTGTGACACACAAGACGTGTATTTTTTTTTTTTTTAAGGGGGTAGATTTTTTTTTTAAGGAGTCTGTTTCCTCTCGCTCCTGTTCGCTGTCCTCCGGGTTCCCTGCAGGACTCCAGAGTCGCGGAGAGCCCATGCAGTCGCCAAGGTTTGTCTGAGACTTATTCTGAATTTTAGCCAGCGTTATCTGAGTTTTCAACTATGTCTCTATATCCTAAAATATGTCTTTTTTTACACCCATCTGTGCAGTCAGGAGAGCTGGATTTCTGCAATATTGAACTAAGAACTTGATCCATTTGCTGCCTGTCACGCAAGAAAACTGAATTTGATGGAAACTGTATTCAATTGGCTCACTCCTGGAGGATATAGAGAGAAGCACTGTTTTATTCATCATATTGTCAACATTCATTACATCTGTTCCCTAAAAGAAATGCTGTGGAAGCTACTTTTATCTGGCAGGGAATTTATGGTGATATTCAGAGCAGAGAAACAGGACATATGCGCCTGCTGGCTGCAGATTTTTTTCACCTTTTTAAAACATCCCAATTGCATGACAGCTGCAATTAGATCAATAACAGAGCTGTCCATAAAGCTCAAATTTAATGACAGGTTTGGTTGTCCTCATAATGCCATGTGCGTTAGTGTCATGATTTGAGGGGTTCATATCAGAACTCAATAACAAGCGCCATCTGTTGGGAAAAAAGAAGATGAGTCCGCTGTGACTGTCAATACAGATGCAAAAGGGGGGGTGGGGGGGTGGGGGGTGTAGGCTGGTGCACACAGTTTACACCGCAAAAGAGTGTTCACTAATATATTACTCATATTATACCATAGTTAGTGTATCAATATGTCAAAATGGTTCCTGTTGTAAATCATGTAAGAGGAGGTTTGACAGGTGATATCAGATATTTTAGAGCAGCCTACCATAAATGTGATTATACCTGCTGGATTTATGGAGATGTTTTATTGTCATATCATGTCACCTTTACCTGTTACAGCATGTGAAGCACAAGGTCTGCCTGATGTAAAATTGTGAATATTCCCTCAATTTTAGATGGTTTGTCATTTCAGTACACTGTGATCCAGTGAATGTGAATGATCTTATATATAAAACTAATCAATTAAGACCAAATTGAACAATCAGACACTCTGTTGATCAGTCAGTCACTCATATTATTATATAAAAATGACAAACAGCCAATGCTCATTATAACAGGTTAATGGTTGTTACCTAATTTGGATTGGAGGATTTTGTGATCACATTTGTGATTATAATTCAGACTGCAGCTAAAGATTATTTTCACTATCAATTAATCACTTATAAAACACTTATAAAATAGTAGATAATGGCTATCACAAGCCAGAGCTAAAGGTGACGTCTGCTAATTGCTTGTTTTGTCCGAACAGCAGCCCAAAGCCCAAAGATGTTCATCTTACCATGATATTAAACAGAGGAATACAGTGAAAACTCACATTTCAGAGGCTGGAACCAGTAAATTGACATTTTTGCTTGATAACAGATTAAATTAATTAGAAAAATGGCTGTCGAATAATTTTCTGTTGATCTTTTAATCGACTAAATCATATAGTAGATATTTCTGATTCAGAAGAAGGAATAAAGAGCTGCCAATAGAAATGTATTGTGGACTTCAAAGTAGTCGTTGGTCATTGATTTATATAAAAAATCTGTCAAATACAGCAGTTTGTCAGATTGCAGTCATCCATCTCGAAACATGTAGCGCTTAATTGAGACTAAAGCTAATATGGGACTATTATTGTAATAACAGAGATGTGACTATCATTTCCAGGTAATTACTGTCAGCTTATTCCCATTAAAAGACCATAAAATGACAAACTGACTAATCGTTTTGTTAGTCGACCAAATGTTTAACAACCAATTAGTCGACTAATTGTCTGTGTAAAAAGACGTGTATGTTAATACACAAACATATTGTACCTGAGTCTGCATCACTGCAACAGGTGAAGATGTCAGACTATCTGCACCATCTATTTTTCAGACATACAGAAACCAACAGCCCATTAACATGTGAATCAGTTTTAAAGATGTCTGCATCAAAGCACCTGGAGTATTTTTAGGACAGTGTCATTCCTTACTTTGCTGTCACATCCACAGTGTTGATGCCAAAAGCCAAAAAAAAAGCTTGACAATTGTGTTGTGTTCCACAATTCATGCTTATACCTTTCAGCTGCAGTCATTCATTTCAGATGTGAATACCCTGGTGTATTAGAGGTGGAAATCAGGCTGTTCAGGGCCACCCTTGTTGAAAACATGTGTAGGCTCAGACCTCATTGTACACGAGCGTATCCATCACCCATGAGAGGGACAGCAATCACAAAGACATTCACCGCTCTATGGAAAAATACAACCAGCCACAACCTGAACATGCTGCCATCTGTGTGGTAGAGTTTGAGTTGAAATGACAGTGAAAGACAAGAGTAATGTGTCATTTGTACAACTGAAATATCAGCGTGGTGGTGTTCTGCCTGAGTATTGGTGGAAATATGTTAAAATCCTTTAAACTAAAATGTAAAAAAATATTCTATTACAAGTCCTCCTTTAGTAAACAGGTATTATTAACCTGTGAACATGTATTTCATGCAGTACCGGGTGGTTGAAACTAGAGCAAGACATCATATTTTATGAGCTCACTGTTTCCTTTTTAGGGTAAATCTTTAAATGTTGTATCTAACTACAAATGCAGCCATCAGGCAGAGAGAAACGTACCATATTTCCATATTTACAAAGACACAAGTGGGGATTTTAACAACTTAAGGATGAGTTTGCTTTCTACAATTACAGGGAAACCTATTGGGGTTTTTAAATGCTGATTCTTATAGTCTTTAGAGTGAATATCTTTAAATGTGGCAGTAGAACTCAGAAATCAGTCACATTCAAATAAAATAAAGAAATTTATAGTGTTTCTCCATCAAAATAGTATTCTGGTGGTATGGAGAATTATTTGAAGCATGTAGGGAGATAACATTCACTGAAGATACAACTGAACATGTAAATTAGACTGAATAATGTGAGTCTTTTGGGTGTATAGTCGAACATGTCTTAGTGGGGTGGAGTTTCGCTCTGGGAATTTGGACTTGTGACCGCAAAATTATGGCTGTTTTGACAGGGACAGTGTCCCAGTCTCTGACTGAAATGTGGGTGACAAGTAAAATACCTTTAAGTTTGCACTGAAGAAGACTGCAAGAGCGAATGTAGTGAGTTACTTCCACCTTTTGACATTCAGTTTGATTTTATAGGTTATGTTTTGGAGTTTAACCTCCCTATTAACCCCTTTTAATCCAGTTCCCCCGTTCCCACTCACTTGAATTAGAAAGTGTGTCCAAACTTTTGACTGGTTTTGTATCTCTTAAGTTATTGATTGTTTTACCCTGTTTTACAGTGTTGTACATAGAAGTGAAATGAACTGAAAATGAATCTACAACTATTTTGATAATCAATTAGGCCTAATTGTCATTTATAAGGGAAAAAAGCCAAATGTCAGCTGGTTCCAGCGCGTCCAACATGATGAATGGATGCTTTTCTTAGTCATGTATGATTGTAAACTGAATATTTTGTGGTTTTGGACTGTTGGTTGGATAAAACAGTTTGCATATGTCACTTTGAGGAAGGAGGGATGGACTTTTTAAAAAAAAAAAAACTATCTTCTGACATTTGACAGACAAGACAATGAATCAATAAAATAAACTACAGATCAGTCGATAATGAAAATAATTGCTAGTTTACAGCCCTAATCATATGTTAGTTTGTTCCAACTCTCAAAATGAGTGAAACAGGCAAGTCATAGCCACATGACCCCCATGTTTTTCACAGCTGCACCATTTAAATGGAAATATTGTAGATGTCTTGTGTATCATTTTGTCCACATTCTCCAAAAAATCAGCCTAGAAAGTTTGATATGTTTAGATAGATAGATAGATAGATAGATAGATAGATAGACTGCACATCATGAGCTTGTCGAAGAGGTTATTTTAGATGGATACAAATATTATATAGAAGCTTTCAACATGATGAAGAGGAGTGTTATGTTGTGCAATGAAGAGGAGAAGCAGATAATGGTCAGCTCTTTGTGATTACTAGTGATTTTTAGTCTTTCTTCAGCATTTATCTCCTCACACTTGCTCAGTGGACGGAGGCCAGTTTTCCTCCACACTGAGCTGACTGTTGTGATCTGAGCAGCAAATCCAACCTTTCTCATATTATGGCCACTTTGTGGGTCGTCGAAGAGCAGAAGTCTGCACATTGAGATGTAATTTGAAGCTGGTGGAGGGGGGTTTTTTAGGGCACAACAGGCAGCAGTGATTGGTTGAGTGTGTCCGCTGGCCCACAGAGGCTGCACCTTCTCGACACTCCCTAAAAGGAAGATATATCGCCTGGCTGCTTTCAGCTCGTTTTGCCCCGCACTGAGTGTCAGCTAGCTAGCTCCGCCACAGCCGCTGAGTTAACGCTCAAAGCAACAACAACAAAAAAAAAACAACAAAAAACACAAAACAACAGAGAAACTTCTTACCAGGTAGTGATGAGAGGACGGGACCCACTTCAGACCTCTTTTATGGACTCTTTCTGTGTTTTCTCAACGAGGAATCAGCGGTTGTAACTCTTCTCATTCTTCCTTAATCCGGTTTGACCAGGGAGAGGAGTGAAGTGCGACCCCGAGCTGGATGGATGGTTATGGGGAAAAGAGGAAGACCCTCGGCGCTTGAAGTGTGCAGAGTCCTCGCTGTGTTTCTGTCACTCTTCCCCTCCGGTAAGAAGCAGCTTTATACCCTTAAAATCAGTGTTCAAACTGTGGTAAACGAGCATGTTTCCCCCCGTTACGGTGTTCATTAACTACAGGTTGATTTTATAAATGTAAAAATCTTCACAGAGGCGTCAACTACTTTTTCATGTTGGGCAGCAAAGTTGCACTATTTTGGCTAATTTATAGTGACTGTTAATTATTTTATTGATATTAAAATTGAACTAGATGTACTTAAGACTCCTAAAAACGATGCAGTTTTTGCTGAAGTGCGCAAATTGCGTAAAAACATAGCAAAAAAATATGTATAATTCGCATTTTAGCAATCAGAAATGCCACCAAATGATCAGATTGAGCCGGTGTTGCACTGGATTTGGTGACCTATCAGATGGTGTGTCCTGCAATGTTGGAAGAAGTACTCACATCCTTTTATTTAAGTAAAAGTATCAATACCACAATGTAAAAATACTTAATTACAAGTAAAAATCCTGCATTTAAAATCCTACTTAAGTAAAATTATAGAAATATTACCAACTGAATTTACTTAAAGTACTAATTTTGCAGAAAATTGGGCCGTGCCAGAGTACTTAAAATAGGATTTTAAATGCAGGATTTGTACTTGTAATCAAGCATTTTACATTGTGGTATTGATACTCTTAAGTAAAGGATGTGAGTACTTCTTCCAACACTGCAGGTAACAGAATCTGATGGGTCACCAAATACAGTGTAACACCAGATTAAGGCTGGGCGATATATCAATATTATATCAATATCGTGATATGAGACTAGATATCGTCTTAGATTTTGGATATCACAAAATCATGATATGGCATAAGTGTTGTTTTCTCCTTGTTTTAAAGGCTGCATTACAGTAAACTGATGTCATTTTCTATTATTTGTTTTTACCCATTTAGTCATTAAATCTACATAGGTAATGATTATTAATCAAAAATCTCATTGTGTAAATATTTTGTGAAAGCACCATCCCTTCAATAATGACACAATATCGATAATGAGGTATTTGTTCAAAAATATTGATTGAATATTAGATTTTGTCCATATCGCTCAGCCCTATGCCAGATTACAGTGATTTAAGGCGAAGTGTTTCCGTGCTGACTTTTGGGAAAGATTGAGGGCTTGGAAAATATTACAGCAGCTTTAAAAGTGAACAGGCTTGCGCAGATTTACGAGTTACTGTTAAGTATGTTGTTTTATCTGAGAAGACAGACCAAACTTCTAAGTCTTTTTGGAGCTGCTGCAGCCCTCAAAGCTTGTTTTGTTTGGGGGATGGGACACGCTTCAGTATTTCACACTAGCTCCTGGAAAGTTGCTGTTTTATTTTTCTTCTACCTTAAATTTATTTATCCTAAAGCAGAGAAGTGCAATTTGAGATGTTTTTTCTTAAAATTGCTGCCACTGAAACTATAGGAAACACATTTGTTTTAGGGATTATGATGGTTTTGAATGAGGCTGTTGAAATGTTTTAAAGCACACCAAAGCACCTGTTTTCAAGATTTTTCAAATGCTTCAGGGAAGAAAACACAACTGTATCCCATAAAATGTCGCATGCACTATAGTAGCAATGTAATATAATTGTATAAACCCACATTTCTGTGTTTAAATGACATAATATCCTTGTAATTTGACAACAGGATGACAACAGTGGGTCACTTTTTGCAGCCTTGCACATTTGCCAAACCCTTATCAGTTTTCCTCGTAAGTCACTTACCGTTAAGCAACGAAGTGATAATGCACTGATAGCTGAGATCAAGATTAGTTTATTGCCATCTATCAAATGGGTGGTAAACGGAGAAGCGGTGTGTTTGTGGGGGTTGGAGAGAGCTGCGGTGAAGCTTTCAGGAGAGATATTGTTTTAAGTGTGACTTCAAAGTGTTGATATGCCCCTTCCTCCCTCCCCCTCCCTTGGGACACACTGGGTGAAACTTCTCACAGCCCATTCAAATAAATGCTTTATTAGTCGAAGGTAATACTAGTCAAACATGGTGTTGCAACAGGGCATCCTGAGAAATGTTTGAATAACTTTTGTGTAAAGAGTTTGCCGGATGTGGCATTAAAGGCGGCGACAACAATCTCCAGTCAAGCAACGTTTATTATCACTGAAGGTGTAGATTAGGATTTTTATTGTACATAAACCAAAAACCACTGGGTGTGAAAGGGAAGTGCACTTCTCTACAATAAACAAAGAGGTTACCTTATATCCAGGTTGACCTGAGAGAAAGCCAGACCTGCTTTCTGCTTTTCCTTATGAGGTTTAATTGTTATTTGTTTTGCTCAAAAAGATAATGTTTCATGCTATAAACAGTTTTTGGTTTCTTTTTTAATGGTGCTTATACAGTTCATAGCAACATTCAATGATCCTTTCTCATTCTAACATTTGGAGGGTTTTTTATATTTTGTAACCAAATATTTGACAAAACCAAACTATTTTGTGAAAAGATAAGAGTCACCGCTTTATTGTGATCATGAGCATCATTTAATGTATAATAAGCAAAGTAAGATATTTAATTGAAGATACATTTGCAGCCTTTAAGAGAAACAACGTTGATTGTTTGGGCATTAGACAATAAAAATTAGGATTAGTTGGCAACGTTCTTCAATATTCTCATTTTAACTTGAATATTATGTAAATCTGTGGTAATAAACTATCATCAGTAACAAGTCAGATTGTATTTAGAGCACTATCTGTGTACTTGTACGTGTCATGTTTCTAAATGACATGGTGGCCTCTGGTTTGCTTCTTTTGTTCAAACTGTATCCTGTTCCTCCCTGACAGTGAGTCTGCAGTGCAAGATCCTCAAGTGTAACTCCGAATTTTGGGCTTCCACCTCAAACTCTGGACAGGAGGAAGAGTTTTGCACAGCGCTGCGAGCGTACAACAGCTGCGTACGCCGGACCGCACGTACCTGCAGGGGTGACTTGGCGTACCACTCGGCCCAGCATGGCATAGAGGATCTAATGAGCCAACACAACTGCTCCAAGGAGGGGCCGACATCTCAATCACACACCCGGACGCAACTTCCTCCTCAACCCACGCCGCTCCTGCCGGACAGCCAGGAGCGCTCCGATGGCCCGGAAGTGTGTCACTATGAGCGCAGTATTCCGCGCAACACAGCACCGCCTAACTACACCCACTGTGGCTTCTTCGGAGACCCGCACCTCCGAACCTTCGGTGACGATTTCCAGACGTGTAAAGTGGAAGGAGCCTGGCCGCTCATCCACAACAGATACCTGTCTGTCCAGGTGACCAACACTCCTGTGGTGCCGGGCTCCATGGCAACTGCCACAAGCAAGGTGGGGACACTTTCTGTTCTTCCTGTTTGCTTGTAGGGCTGCTGATGATTATTTTCTTTACTGATTAATCTGGTACTTATTTTCTCAATTCAGTGTTAACCCTAAGTAAACGCCCAAAACATATTTCCAGAGCCCAAAGTGACGTCTTCAAATTGCTCGATTTGTCCGACCAGAAGTCCAAAACTCAACCCATCCCAAAGATGTTCAGTTGAATTTGAAAGAAAAGCAGCAAATCATCACAACTGAGAAGCTGGAACTAGTCAGTGTTTGGCATTTTTGCTTGAAAAATTACTGTAACGATCACATTATTGTCAAAATTAGTCACTGTTGTGGATTAATTCATCAACTTATCGTTTGACCTCTAATTGAGTCATTTGTCAAGCCAAAACGGCAAATATTTGTTGGTTGCAGCTTCTCAAATGTGAAGATTTCCTGCTTTTCTCTTGTTTTATATTGTTTAATGTTTAATATGTTTGAGTTTTGGACTGTTGGTTGGATCAAACAAGCAATCTTAAGACAGTGCCATTGGCATTTTTCAATATTTTCTCACATTTTATATCATTTTAAAAAAGATTAAAAAAAAGATCAATCATGGATGAAGATACTCTTTAGTTGCAGCCTTAGCTGTACAGTTTGTTACATGTCAGTTGTCACTTCTGTTTTCTGTTGGTATCAGGTCCATAAACATCAGTGCTGTATCAAAACATCATGCGGTTCATATTTTTGTATATGTGAGTCTCCTCTCTCATGTGGTCAGACTGTGAGAGCGGCTGTAGGTCTGGTTGTCTTTCAAACTGTGGACTCTGGTTAGTGTTTGGATGTGCTCCATGATAACAGATGAAGAAGCCCAGCCCTGAACAATCGCTAAGATCTTGATAAGCCTTATAAATGATATGTTAGTATTATAACAGCAGTGTTGCATCAAATGTTAACATGAGGCTCCATTTTCACTTTCCACAGCGGACAGCTCAGGCTGATGTTTGACCTACTTAGAGTGTAGAGCGTACTGAGTACAGTCAATGTTGTCTATCCACAAAACTGCAGATATTTTCTCTGCATTATAAGATATTTTCTTTGAAAGTTTTATCAGCAGTGCATTTCTCATTATTGTTGTTGTGTTTAATGGTACATTGGTTAGCTTGTCCCTGAAATGGCTTTCAGTAGAACTTGAGGTCAAAGACAAAGATGCAGTAGTAGTTGTAGTTGGCAAATTCACTTAGAGTTGGTCCAGAGAAGTTTTAACAGTAATGATTGTGTACCCCAGTTAGGTATAAGGGGACTTTGTGCTTAACATTTGTAGAAAGTCTAATTGTCTGTAATCAGGGTTTCTTAATGATACTCTATTAAGCATTTGTGTGTTTTTTAGCTTTTAAAGTAATGCCATTTTTATATTGCTGTTCTTGGAAGCAAATCAGAGGCTTTTTTAAGATCTTGATTCTGGACAAAGGGAAAACAAGGCAGCAGCAGCCAGTGCCACCTGTGCAAACAAGACCCTTCTGGTAAAAGATCTGCATTAGCAGAGCTCTGTGTTGCTCTCTCCTGCTACAGCAAATAAAACTGTCTGGTTATTTCCATCTTCATTCTGATGATGGGATAATAGGAGCATTTTTGCTTTGTTTGTTTTCATTAAAAGCTTAAGAAATGAACCAGGAAAAAAAAAATTGAAGTTAATGTAGGTGGGAAACATAGCCGAGGGTTAAGGGAGTAGAGACAGAAGTGGTGCAACAGATGATATGTGGATCTAATAGAGTATTCTGTAGGCTCTCTTCTGTCCCCAGTGAGCAGACAACAGAGTCCCTAGGCTGTCCTGGTATCGCTGCTCTGACAATAGCTCATTGGTGTCCCGATGAAACCAAGCTTGCAGAATCCTGACCAGTCTCACTTAATTAGCTGCAGAGTATATCGCTCAGTCCTGGCCCGACGCCACTCCCTGGAGCATAGTTCTGGGGTTCACAGGCAGGTTTTTCAGCGCTATGAATGGATCGTCTTTGTGTCTGCAAACTGAGGCCTGATTTTACATGGCCGAGACTCGTGTTTTTTGAGGGCGTTTACCTTGGCCTCCCCCATGTTGAGCCAGTGCTGAAATGTGACACTTAAGTGGGGTGGTGGGGTAGATGGCACATATTGCACAAACTTGTTCTTAATGCAGAAGTATAAGCACTTCCCTCTTAATCTGATGTTTACATTTACAGCAGTTTACTAAGATTCTGTATGTGACCAGAAAAACAGCTAGTAATGGCTGCATACTCGCATTTGTGAGAAATGTAAAGGCTAAAAGATCTGATCATTCATGCTTAATGCTAATAAGGTTTATTATTTTCTCCCCTTCTGCAGCTGACAATCATCTTTAAGAATTTCCAGGAATGTGTGGACCAGAAGATGTACCATGCAGAAACAGATGAGCTGCCAGCTGCATTTGCTGATGGCTCCAAGAACGGAGGGGAGCGGCACGGGGCTAACACTCTGCGGGTGGTGGAGAAGGTTCCAGGGCAGCACGTGGAGATTCAGGCCAGGTACATTGGAACAACCATAGTGATCCGGCAGGTAGGCCGCTACTTGACCTTTGCTGTGCGGATGCCGGAGGAAGTTGTAAACTCTGTGGAGGAAGGTGATAACCAGGATTTGTACCTATGTCTTCACGGCTGTCCTGCCAACCAACGCATCGACTTCAGGAACTTCAGGGCTCGAGCAGCGGAGGCCCAGAGCACAGGCAGGACGAGGAGCAGCTCCGTCGCACACGGCTTTACTTACCAGTCTGCAAAGGCCAAGTGCAAAGAGCGGCTACCGGTGGAGGACTTGTATTTTCAGTCCTGCGTGTTTGACCTTCTCTCCTCTGGGGACATAAACTTCACCATGGCAGCCTACTACGCCTTCGAGGATGTAAAGATGCTCCATTCAAACAGCAACAGATACCACATCTATGAAAAGGATGCGTTTATGAGTAGTGCGGCACAGAGGGGCAAAGATTTACTTTCGCTCTTCTTGCTTAACCTTCTCGCTGTCTTATTGTGGATTGAGTGTTGCACAATTCATCTATAGTCACTTTTCAACAGTATCCTCATGGTGTATCTGTCAGTGAGTGTTACAGAGTAGCGTACTCGTGCCGTACATCAGCTTCAGTCGTCTGCTCTGGTTCTGTCTGACGTGACCAGTGGCTTGCCAGCCCTGAGTCTCATTTTTGTTGTATTGTCATGTCTCGACTTCAGTCTAATGACAAGGCGAGTTCACCGCGCTCTCACCTATCATCACATGTGTTTAGCTGGTTCATAGGGCTGGTCTTTGAAGAGAGCAGCGGTGAGAGAGTCCAGCTACCCCAGAGCTCAGGATATCCACCTGGGATTAAATCCCACATTCTCACTGGAGCTGCATGCCTATGGGAAGCCGGACAAGATGATCTTTTGCAGAAAGAGGAGTTTGCTGATCCTCCCTCCCCTGATCCCCTCATTGGTGCCAAGCCAGTGAGGCTCTCTGTGGCTCATGTGGCGAAGCGAGAGGACCTGACAAGGGCTTTTGTTAACCTTAGGCCAGAAGCAGCTCTATGTTTGATTAGTTTCCAGCTTTGGAAAAGCCTGAGCCTTTTGGAGGAAGCACTCAGCCAAAAGGATGTCAGAGTAACGTCTCCAGTTGTCTGCTGTGGAGATTAATGGGTCATATTGTTAGATTATATGTGTGTGTGTGTGTGTGTGTGTGTGTGTGTATGTGTGTGTGTGTGTTTGTGTTTGCATTAGTACAATATGTGTGCAGAATTCAGCGTCTGTGGTTAATTTTGAGTTTTTGGGTGCAGGCGTTCCCAGAAATGAGATAACAACCTCAAGTGGGGGAAAAAAAAAAGTTCCCATGTCTTTATATTGCACCCAGAATTTCAGAAATAGAAAAGATGAGGCGCTCTGCAGTCTGTTCAAATGGACTCTATCAGCCAAGTAGTAAATCCCAAAAGGGAACTGATAAAAATATCTCTCTTCATCTGTACTTCCATTCTCAGTGTCATACTGCCGTTCCCTCCATTGTTTTAGCTTGACATGTTGATCAGACAGTGTTTGTATTTCAAGTCTGTAATGTGAATGTAGCTAACAAGAAAGCAAAAGAACAAATTTAGTTTAAGGCACTCAGAACGTTTACAGAATGTATATCAACTAATCAAACTATGACTTAAGGGCAGAAAAAAAGGCATCTCTTTGAGCATTTTGTGAATTTGAATCTCCATTTCAGCAGTGGTGTAGATACTGTTACTGATACTAGCTGTAAAGACGTCACCTCTAGTCAGTTTAGCATTTTATAGACTACCAATGTGCTGACCAGACTGTGGCTTTGTGAGTAAATGATAAGCATATGTCTGTAGGCGTGATTTCATGGCTTAAGTCATTGCCAAAGAACAAGCCCTTGTGCCAACATTTCCCTAACAACTGAATTTTCATCTTTCAGTCTATTTAGAGAACTATTCACATTAGGGGATTCTTAACTGTACATAATTTGTGTTCGTGTATGAATTTAAGGCCAAACAGCTCTTGAAAAATGACAGTAACACACTGTAAAAGCAACATTTGTTTCTGTTTCGCAGTCTCACCTTTGCTTTTCTTGTGTTTTGTGATAACACTCCCTGCTACGAGAGGTTTTCCATTTGAACTTTGGCTCCCAGCTACAGTATCTGCTAATGTGTAAGTCATCCCAGTAGATACTGTTACTACTCGGGCTCAGTCTCATGGTCATTTATCTTTACACTGAAGTATTCGGCAGGCCTTACTACTGCTATTTGGAATATGTATTGGTGCAGTTTGACAACAACAAAAAAAAAACAAACAAATGATTGTAATGTTGAATCTTGTGTTAATAGATGTAATTTGTATTGTGAGTTTTACAGTATATGGTTCTACATGTGTAATGTGAGATTGTACATATGTTTTGTGAGTTGTTGAGTTTTTAATTTGTATATTACCAGTTGTGTTTGAATTTATCACTCCAGTTTTTGTACATCCGATGTTTTGGTGAATGTGAACCTTTTTTATTTTTAAAAGGGATTTTGCCAAAAACATGAACACCACAGAACAGAATATTCTAAAACAATACACACACATATTCATCACTTTTTGCTTACTTGGTTGTAATCTAAGTGAAACGTCCTGAATGCAGCCCACCTTAGCTAGAAAGGGAATGTAGGAACGTGTTTTGGGGTGTTCATGTTTTTGAGTTTCAAGCACTTTATGTTTTCTTTTTCATTTAGCTCTTACTTTGTTTGAAATTCTGTGTCAGACTTGTAATGGATAAAAAAAAAAAGAATAAAAAAATAAATAGCTGAACGGGAAATGCCAGAAAGATCAAACTGTGTTTGTATGTAAAAGCAAATGTGGTGTCACACGCCAGCTGTTTATAATGTAAATTATTTATTGAATAAAAGAAAATGTCTTGTTAATGAGGTGCCCTCTTGTCTCATTTGCTTCTTCCCTGAGAGCATTTTTTGAAAATCACCACTTGTGTTGAATTAATACAGTTAACAGTGTGTGACTGCCCCCTGCTGTAAAGATGTAGTGATGAAGGACAGCAGATGTTTATATCTATGCTTTGGCCAGTGTTTATATATCTTTATTTTCTTAAGAAATTGTGTTAAGAATGGCCCTCACCTTTTACTTTTCAGTCAGTTTTTTAAAATTAAAAGTAGGACTTAAAAGCTTTGTATAGAGTAGCTGAAGGTAATTTTTAGTAAAGTTAAGGATGAGACTCTTTAGTGTTGTCAAATAAGTAATATGATATATGTCTAACCATAATACCCTCCCTCAAGCACAGAATCGACCAATAGCAGACCTGTAAAGGTGTCGTGTCATGGCTGTATCACAGCTTCATGCACACTTTGATTAAGATTAACTATCTTTGATTGTATTTCATATATTTGATGCAATATTGTAGCATGCAAGAGGAAATATATTCCTCCTACAATTATAATGACAGAATTAACCAACATGCCATTTGAGATATTATTCCTAAAAATCTTAAATGAGTTTTAAAGTTGAACTATCTGTTCACACTATATAAATTTTATAAATGCAATTTCTGGTCATTGTTTAGATTTTAGAATAGGGAACACAGGGATCGACCTAAAAATGGAGCGTTTTCATAAACAAAATATTGGCAAGTTTATATATTTAAAATCTGTACACTTTGTGGTAACAATTTACATTAACTCCCCCTATTTAGCTTTAAAAAACACTTTATAACCACTCAATACGTGGTTTATAACACACTATAATATAGTTTTAAGCAGGTAAGTGTTTATTAGTATATTTGTCAACAACTGGAACTCCTGTGAGCACCCATAAGTGGATACTGGTATATAAACTGATAATGAATGACAATATAGTAAAACACAGTTGTAATAATATAACAAGTCTTCACAAGAGAAGTTATAAGTGATGACAAATACTGTACATTAATAAACACTTAAAATGTCCTTATATCTGCTTAGAGCTACATTATAGTGTTATAAACCATTTATTACTGTTTATATATTGCTTATAAAGATAAATAGGGGGACTTTAAGTAAAGTGTCACCCAGATGATGTCATCTATCAACTGACCATCAGGTAGCAGCTTTATACATACAAGCCCAGAAAATCTATTTTAAGGCTTTTGAAACAATGATACTTCAGAGTTTATATGGTGATGCAATTAATAATCAATTAAAAGTATTTTAATCAAGTCATCCGTAAGGAAACGAACACACGTCCATTGTGTAACAAAGTTTATTACATATGTCCAAACATATGTACAGCACATTTCTCATGAAGAGTGGTTTTGTCACAAATATAAATTATTTAGACTTTCTTAAAGAACATATGATACAGGAACTGTAGCTTGCTTGATGTGGAAGAAAGAGGTGCTGGCTGTTCACTGTAACAGGTTTGGCTAAGTGCCCTGGACAAAACACACAAGATTTCTTTATATTTATATTTTCCCTCAAATCATTAACTCTGTCGGAAAACACAGAACCGCACAACGATTACCAAGATACATGGTCCCTTCACCCTTCAGTCATTCAGAGCAATTTCCTTAAAATGTGACTGTTTAATACTACATCCTGCTTGCCCCAGTACTGTCCATGAACCAATATACAGTATGATAATACACACATAAATAAGGCACAAATGGAGAGGCATAACAAACAAATGAGGGCCAGAGCAGGGCCAGATTTGGCACAGGAAGAGTGACAAAAGGTAATAAACATAATGCAATGTCTTCAGCAATTTCCAGACAACCTTTTTAAGAACCTACCAGCAACAGCACGACTGTCTGTCAATATGAAAAATATTGCCAAACCATACATTAGGAAAGAAATGTTTTAATCATGTAGTATTCAGAGATAATTGAGTAGTTATAGGTGGAAAATGGGTGAATTAATCTACACTGAAGTACCGTTTTTAACCAACATAATACTGAAAGGCAAAAATAAAGGATTGTTCTAAGTCATAGTGTTATGAGCCTTTGCACATGTTGCAATAAATACTGCTTTACAAAGCTTCCATTTCATTGGGTCTACTAATAGGAAAGTGGTTATAGTGAACAAAGCAAGAGGATTTGCAATGATTTTTATAGCTACACAATTACAGAAATAATGATTATCTGTACACATGAGAAATATGAATTTGTTAAAACCTTTTTAAACTTCTGTTACGTATGAAGAGGGAACTTACTGGCTTGATAAATCATTCAAATTTAGGCTTGGGCCGTCCCATTGTGCCACCATTTTAACCCACATGGTGATGCTCCATGATTCGGTTCAGCTACATGTTCAAGATGAACATTTTGAAGGTGCAGATGATAACACATTACACATTCTTTTGTATTGAAATCTTCTAATGACATCATTTGCATGACTTAAAGCTAAACACAAAACATAATGTCCATGTCATGGTTCCTTTGGGAATAATCCCATACATTTACCATTCAAGAAAGGCCAAAACCTTCAGGCACTTTTAGGATTGAGATCAGTCATCATCAGTTCATGTATCCTAAATCTTCCTTAGATAATAGTCCATGGGACTAAGAATCCATAAGCATTCCACTTAGTCTTATCATGATTGACTGATCGAGTCAATTCATTTAAATAAAGATGCTCGTTTTAGTTTTTTTCATCATAAAGATGACAGGAGGAAACAAACTTCTTCCTTCAGGGCACAAATCATTCACAGTCAGTCACTGTGGGGGGAAAAAAAAGGAGCAAAATAGTTTGGTTTTGCTGGAAAAGAGGGTACATGTTGATTCCCTTTCCAACTGTGAGCTTATGATTGGCGAGTCCAGACTTGTCCATCAGCAGCATGTGGCTTTGACCCTGGACAAAACACCCAGATCAGTTTCTTAGCCAGCCCTGGCAGACTTTATGTTTTCCTGTTGTTCCAGTTTGGGTCTGCGGCGGCGTTCGGCTCTGCAGGCCGCTCCAGTGGTGAGCGGGAGTCCTGGGGAGACTTCTGAGCCGGTGGGGAACGAGGGTCCAACAGAGGAGAAGGTTTGTCGGGATGGAAGGGCCTGCTGTAGTGCTCTGGCCCTGGTGGGCCTGCTGGCCTGTGCTCTGGCATCCTCCTGAAGTCCTGAAGAGGGCCTTCTCTTCCCTGGTGGTAGTTGGGACGGAATTCATCAGGACGTCTTCTTTTGGGGTCTGGATGCCTGAAATATCACTCACAAAAGTTTTTAAAAGCTCACATTTTAAAAACAACTACACCAAAACATATGAGCGGGTTTGATCGACTCACCTGTCGTAATAGGGTCGGTGACCCCTGTGGTCCCGGTCATTGCTGTACTGATCGTATGGCCTTTTTCGAGGGGAGCTGTTGTTGCGGTAACTGCCTGAGCTGCGATAGGAGTCTCCGTGTGGACGTCGATCACCGTAGTGATCCTTGTAGCGATGCTGGTCGTACTGATGATGCCTGTCTCCCTGCCATGACATGTTGCTGTTACCAGGGTAACTGTATTTACGATCCCTCTGCCAGTCTCCCCTATCTGTAATCAAATATATACAAGATGATATTAAATGATGTATAATTTCTATGTCTATATCATGTATGATTTTATTTATGGTGTCCACACGTACCATCATTGCCAAAGTGCCGTTTGTTAGCCACGTTGTAGGGTTCTCTGTGGTGTCCGTGGGGTCCCGACTGAGTCGAGTGAGATGCAGATTTAGAGGATGGCTGAGTCCCTGTGGAGTCTCGACTGGAACCAGAGGGCTCTGGTCTGAAAGGTTTTCCTCTCCCTGCAGGGTCCTCCTTCTTCTTATGCTCCTTCTGCAAATGTCACAGATCAATTTCAGTGTTGGTAGAGACATAACATTCGCGCTCTAACACTTGAGTGTTAAATTTGAGACACGAGCAACTTGCCTCTTCCTCATGTGATCGTTTCTTCTGTGCCATTTTGTAAAGCTTGTGAAGCTTCCTCGCACCAAACTCTGTAAACTTAGACACAAAAATCCAGAGGTTTCTGCCAAAAAAGGCACAAAATAATCATTAGCAGAGTTTAACAGCTTAGCTTCATTATTACTTCAACAAAGGTCATGTATAATCATCTTACCGTCGCCATGTTTTGACATGTTCGGGGTCGCTGTAGGCTTTAAGGCACTCTGTGATCCGGTCTCCAATCTTCAGTAGGCATGTGCGTGTGTGCTGGAGCTGCTCCTGGTCAGACAGGCCTTCGTCTGGTTTATCCAGCTGCTTCAGGGCCTTTTTTACTGGCCTCATGCGCTCCTTACACTAGACACATGCACAAAATGTATATTATTATATTATATTATATTATATATTAATTATTATAAGCACTGCTTGTTGGACTGCATGGTCCTCACATTCACACCAGACCCTAGGAAAACATTATTGAACAAGAAACTCACAATACTGAATGTCTCCTGGTCTAGTTCATCATCCTCCTTTCCTTCGATGGGAACAGGTTCGGACCCAGCTGTAATGTGAACTGGGCCTTGAGTCTTCTTCCCTTTGGCTCCTTTAGGCTGAAAGAAAAAAAAAAAGAAACACAAGACATCACAATGATGTGCAGTATACCAAATAATAGAAGTGCAGTGAAAAAAGAAATGAATTTGAAACAGTTTGAGCAAAGCACACACGTTAAGGTAACAAACACTTTATTGAAATACCTTTTCTTTTCTGGGCTTGGTACCCTTCTTTTCTTTGTCCCCTTCCTTCTCTTTTTTCGGAGTTCCCTGTTTTTCTTTGTTCTCTTTGTTATCCTTTTTCTTTTGTCTCTTTTTGGCAGGGGACTTCTCTGTTCCATCATCCTGCTCAAACACGAGACACAACAGCAGGTCAAACACAAGAACACAAAGACTGTGGCTTCTTGCTTCTTCTATGGCTGAATTATACTTCTGCGTCGAGGTGTTGTAGTGGTTACTCTGTAGTTGCCGACATCTGATTTACCTGAAGTAACTGTGTCTATATTTTGACATTTTACTTTGTTATACAATGCAGCAATGGCTTTGATAGATTACAAAATATAAAGAGTCAATTGTTACTAAGAAAAAAGTTCTTGGTAACAATAGACGATAGCAAATTTCTTTTCCTTTGTTTGATATCCTCTTTGTTATCCTCCATGACAACAAACACTCATGACACTGCGGTCATATTTTTAGGAGGACCACATCAGCTACAATGGGACTCTGCATATACTGTACCTACAGAACCATCACATGTACATGTAGGCGCAAGACAACCTCAGTAGAGAAGCATAATTGAGCCTATACCTACAGTATATGTGGCATGTTTCAGTGTTTCTGTTGGCTAACCTTGACCTCGCCCTCCTCAGAGGGGTTGTCCGACAGGCGGGGGGAGGAGATGTCATTGCCCTGATCATCCTTGAGAATCTTGTCCTTTTTCACCCGAGGCTTTCTCTTTCTCACTTTGACCTTTAGAGAAAGAAACTTGGATGAACTTGGTGTGTGGGTGGTGGATCTCTTGGTGGAGATCAGAACAGTGTGGATGAGTTACTCAGTGATTAATATCTGCATACCTCCTCTCCTGTTTTGGACAAGTCTGTGCTGTCTTGTTCTTTTTTCAGCAGCTTGAGAAGATACTCAGCTCTCGCCTGCAACTGCTTAGCTTGAGGCTTCTTGCTTGGATCGTCTGGCAGAATCTGTGCAGAGGTACGTAAATGTTAGACTGCTTCATTCATATTCCAGTACACCATTTTTAAGAGGTGCCGATTATGGTGAAGAATCTAACTGTATTTTGACTTGTAAATGTCTTTTTCAAAGCTTTTATATTACCCCGACAAGCCAGGTGTAGTCTAAATGCTTACAATAACAGTAAGAATTCAAGATGAGTGTGCGCTTGTGTTTATATTTTTTTTTATTCCTCGTCATGGAAAAACTATGACCACTCAGTGCTAAAGGTAGAAAGATATTTGCCTTTTCAGCCAGCTTAAGGTCAGGATCCGTCTTGATCAGATCCCAGTTGCTGAAGCCGTGTTCATAGATGCCAAGTAAAAGCTGAATGTCATCCTGCAGATCCCAGTCAACATCAAAGTGGGCTACCTTGACCCTGCATGTCAGCTTAAACCTGTGGGAAACAGATCAACGTCAAATTTAATCTGCAGCACGGAAGCACTCTGCTGAACATCTTCTCTTAAACATAACACAAAGGCCTGTGCTCCTTCTTCAATTTGCAGTGGTAGCTTACTTATCCCTCTCTGCAGGGTTGGAGGGCACGACTTTGTGCAGAGGCTCAAACTCTTCCTCGTGCTGTATGATGGACTTGGCGTTGACTTGCACTCCTGAGATCTTGATGTTAATTCCTCGCCGTTTCCCAGGACCTTTGGCTGAAATAATAACATGTGTCATTTTCAGTTTTAGAAAACGCTGCATATTTCAAGATCCCTACACAGCTACAACCGACCTACCTTCAACTGGGTTCTCTTTTAGGTGTTCCTCGTGCTCCTGCACTGCAGCTACACAGCTAGTGTGTATCAGTTCACCAAGTCTCTTCAGGTCTGCTATTGACTTGTCCACCAGCTCAGAGTCTCGGGCAATGGCTTCTAACCTGCCAACAGAAAAGAGCACTTTATTGCGTGGTTTCTCAGAAGTGATAGAAAAGAAGCTGAAACAACTTAACTGCTCCTTGTTTAGCAATCAAATGATCCATTTATTTATTGATATGATTTAACAGTGCGCTTACCTTTCAAGTGGAGATCCAAATTTCTTGTATGCCTTAATGAACCTGTTAATAATATGATTATGAATACATTTTTAATTGTGCTCCTGAAAGGACTCCAACAAATCAAAGCAGACAAAAAAATTTGAAATAATTTACCTGCGGATCTCTGCATCAGTGAAACCCTCCACGTTGTTTTTGCGGGCTCGAGGTCTGCCTCTCTTCTTTGGCTTCTTGTCATCGTCACTGTCGTCAGTCTCGCTCTCAGAGCCTGATGAGCGGTGCTTCAGCTTGGAGCCCACATCACTGTCACTGTCGTTGGCCTGAGCCTGAAAGACACAGGAGTCGCACTTTTAGAAATCTAATAGGCCTGATTCAAAAGCTGAGAGATTGCTTGAATGCAAAAGTCCATTGTAACATATAATCCAAAAGCAATCAGCACTGGCAAATGGAAAACAGGATTTCTTTTGGCCAAATAAGTCTGGAATGCTCTTCTTACCCGCTTGTTTGAGCTCCTGCTTCTGGGCAGCATGAAGATGTCCATTTCCCGCTGCTTCTCCTCCTCCTCAATTTTGCGTCGCTGCTCCTCGGGGATGATATCATCCCAGTCCCGTATGGGCTTCTCCTCAAAATCTGGAGTGCTTTCTTCCATGGTAGAGAAATTAGCCACCTGCAGCAATATGCAAAGGAGAAACAAAGGAAAGACTGAGAAGTTGAAAGAAAGCTGGATGCTTGACATGGGCTGAAAGTAGATCTTTAGATACTGTACTGTAATGAAACAATAAAAAACAATAAAAACTTGAAGGTACCTTAAACTGAGATAGAAGTTCATCTGTGGCACTTGAGCCCTGGTCACTTTCTCTTGTTTCAGCCAACCTCAGGATCTCATCGATGTCCATCTCCTACAGAAACAAAGACATTCTGGTTTAAACATGTAACATAAAAGTTCTCAATGCACAGAAGATAATGGAGTCATTGTAATACCTGTGGTTCAGACTCCTCTCCTTCTGCCTCTTTAAAGAGCTCTTCTGCACCAAACTTGAGGATAGCTGTCAGTTCTTCTTTGTTAAACGGGTTTGAACTGTAAGACAATGCAGCAATGTTGAACATACAGATACAAATACAGATTCAGTATCTAAAGGAACAATCAGCAAAATCCAGTAACTAAATTTCTTACTTTGTGTTTCCTGAGTTGCTGTCTAACACAGTTCGACCGGTGGTGTCCATTCTCTGAATGACAAGATGGTCCAAAACCATCTTCTTCTTTGCCCTCTCAATGATGTCTTCCTCCACTGTTCCTTTGGTGACCAGTCGATATATATTCACCTATGAGGGGAAAGCATGGATATGTTTTTCTTATTTATTTACCAATCTTACAAATTATCCTGCAAATTTATAGTTAAAGTCATCATAGTTTACCTGTTTCTTTTGGCCGATCCTGTGAGCTCTGGCTTGTGCCTGCAGATCATTTTGAGGGTTCCAGTCAGAGTCAAAGATGACTACAGTATCTGCTGAGGCCAAGTTTATCCCTAAACCTCCAGCTCTTGTGGACAACAGAAAGCAGAAGTCCTAGAAAACAGATGAAACCATCAATACAGATCTCATGCTAAGAAAAAAAATGGAGATAATAAACTGAGTCACAGCAGTTACACGAATCATATATGCTTCACCTGCTACTGCTCTCAAATAAATATGTCCAAAAAACATCATGTGTGAATGTTAAAAAAGAAGTATCATTCTAATGAAATTTTGCACAGACTGTGATATCCTAACAATCAAAGACGTGCATTTGACATTTAATTTTTTCACTGAAATATTTTATTTTCTGCGGTTTGAACAGATATTTAGTGCCAAATCAAAATTTCAGACTTAAAATCTCTGTGACAATCAGTTAGTGGTGTAAAGCCTTTGGTATACATACCTCTGAGCCTTCTGCATTAAAGTGGTCAAGTGCTTGCTTTCGGATTTCTCCCTTTATGGAACCGTCCAACCGCTAAAGAGGACAGAGGCAAAGAGAGATATTTAACCTCTGAAGATTTCCTGGCCTGCTGTCTGCTATACTAATCATCATCCAGCTTTACAAGCCATTGTGCGGCGTCTGCATGCTCAGATTGATCACAACAATCTTCAAAGTCTAAGTCAGCAAAAAAAAAAACCCGAGTTGAGTGACTTGCAGGAGTCATGCTGGTCTTCAGCAGAAAATAGCTTGTTGATATAAATAACCACATGAACTCTCAGCCTGGCGGAGTATGTGTTCAACAACACTGACATCTGATCCTCATCTGAGTCAAAACACCCCCCCAACAACTCCAAAATCCCCTTCAGTATAAACACCAATAAATACAGCAGTCAAAAACTTCAGTATGTCCTCATAAACTGTCAGTCTAGAGTCAATTTCTGGAGATAATGGTGATGCAGCTGGTTCAACTTTTTAGAAAAATCGATAGTGGAGCCCTAGGGAAGCATAATTAGTATTAACTGTGAATTTTTATGGTGATTATATGGTCAACAATGAATATCTTTCAGCAAATTATAATACAAAAAGCAATTTCTCAGTTTTAAAATTCCATCAAATACTTCCTTTTTGCAGAAGTGCACCAGACCTTTGTCCTTTTGATCTATAGTAAAGTAACTTGTTAAGCAGGAAATTGTGTACATCTCATGGAGATGTTTACTCTGAAACAACTACAAACTTGTATCAGGTGGAACTTTGGTTTTTAGATGCTGATGCAAACTGTGGAATTGCTCAGATTGACTACAATCCAAACACAGTTGAACTAAATGTCGCGCTGACAGTGTAATGTTTTACATGCGAGTCCTGAGTGAAATCTGAATTCAACTCAAAATTGTGCAAATCTGACCTGGAATGGATAGCGTCTCTTGGAGAGGTATTCAGCCAGAATGTCCAACATCCTGACCATCTGGGAGAAGATCAGGACTCTGTTGCCTCTTTCTCTGAGCCTGGTCAGCAGCTTGTCCATCAGCACCAGCTTCCCGCTGCCCCGCACGAGACTCTGACATACAAAATTACAATGTGAAGACTGAGATTCAGGAAAAATTAAGTAGCACTGAGCCCACTGTTGGGACTGTCGTGTTTTCTTCTATGTTAAGTCAACTAGTTTCTATTGTAGAAAAGATTATCCTGAGGTGATGCTCAGAGCTAAAGAGGGTTCATAGGGAAACATACCTGCAGGTAATCCTGTGGTGTTTCAGTCTCTCCATCCTCAGGCTGTTTAATGAGGAAACTATGATTGCAGCACTTTTTAAGCTCCATAACAATGTTCAGGAAGCCAGCGGAGCTGCCCCGGGAGCCTTTGGAAAGAGCTTTGTAATTCCTTGTTAAAATCCACCTGGAAATATTCAGGAACAAATTAAGTTAATGGAGAGGAAAAATGCAGCTACTGTATATTTAATAGTCATACAAGCTGTAATTGTGAAAGACAGATACAATAAAAAGGTTACAAAGGACAGAAATTAAGGCAGGTACAATAAAAAGGTAACAAAAGACAGAAATAAAGTCATACTTGTAAAATTGTTTCTGCTGTGCGGACATGTCTACACGGAGGATCTGCTCCACCTTGGCAGGCAGGGATTTTTCCACATCTTTCTTGACACGTCGGAGAAGGAACGGCTCAAGGACTTTGTGAAGACTCTGATAACCGTTCTCCCTCCCTTTCCCATGCTCATCTTCAAAATCCTCCCAGGAAACAAACCTGGTGAGCACAACAGAGATAACAAACGTCACTCATCCTTCCCTGGAATTCAAACTGATAACTTTTCCACTGCTTTTTTTTTCTCTAATAGTCTAAACTAGTACGCACTTGTCAGGCATGAGGAAGTGCAGCAGTGACCAGAGCTCTTTGAGGGAGTTCTGCAGTGGAGTGCCAGTAATGAGGAGTCTGTGGTTAGACCTGAACTCCATTAATGTTTTATACAGCAGGGAGTCGTCATTCTTCAACCTGTGAGCCTCATCAACACCCAGGAATGCCCAGTTGATGTTCCCAAGCACCCCCTAGAGTAAAATATTAAGACACAGTAAGTGATTGATTCTCTTCATGCACACAAATACTGTGTGGTAAAAATACACAGACCACTGCACCTACCTTGTCTTTAAGTAGAATTTCATAAGTGGTTAATAGTGCATTAAAACGGATTCTTTTCGTTTGATGGTTCACCCACTCGTAGTCACGGATCTATTCAAAACAGAAGCAATGATACAAGTTTATCTAACCAACTCTGGAGATACCCTCAGGTCATCAATATACAAAAAAAACCCTGCAGATTAATAAAACCTACTGTTTTCCTGCTCATGACGTCACCGAGGTAGACCACTACATTCATATTTGGCGCCCAGGTGTCAAACTCCCTCTGCCAGGAAGTGAGTGTGGACAGAGGCACCACCAGTAAGAAGGGTCCATAGAGTTGATGCTGATGGAACAGGTAAGACAGGAAGGAGATGGTCTGGATGGTCTTTCCCAGTCCCATTTCATCAGCGAGGATAACACTATTGCACCTGAGGAAGGAAGAGGACACATTTCTTACACAGCTCTTCTTTTTTTTTTAACAAGTTCTTTTTAAATGAAGTGACTTAAACCACGCAAAGTAATATATTTAATTGCACAGTACCTGCACCACGAGTGAGCCAACCAGTTCAACCCAGCCAGCTGATAATCTCTCAGCTGTAGGGTCTCATCTCCAATATATGATGGTTGTTTCTTCAGCGGAACAAATCTTGGCCTTTGCTTTAACACCTGACATCACAGTACGAAAACAAATTTCTTTAATTATAAACAACAAATCGAGTTTCGTTTCATTTCAATTTAAGATAATAAACTGGAGATTTGAGCGTGTGAGTTCATTCTGGTTTGACTCTCACCTTGCAGTCTTTAGAGGGGACGGTTTTGCTGGAGTTCCGGTTTGTGAAGCTGTCTATGCAGTGCTGAAACTTCTTTCTAACCAGCGCCCCATCTTCCCAGCTGCATTCTGAATAAGGTAAGCCCATCCACTTGCATAGATACTCAGGCTCATTGGAGGATGGTGTCTTGTGACTATGAGCTGCAAGTTTTAAAAACAGACAAATTTGTAGACATTTGTGAAAAATGCACAAGAACAGACGACCATTAAAAAAACAAAAAAAAACCCAAAACAGGATGTTGCAGTAATTTAAAAATTTAGAAACGGGACTTACAGGGGAAGTCAGAGGATCCTGGTGTCTTTCCTGTTTTTGTTGCTGTTGATGATGGAATTAATTTCAGGATATATTAAATAAGCCGTTACACATATTAGGCTAAAATCTGCAGCGTTACTAGAAAAGCTCTTACCGATGATACGCTCCACAATCTGGAACTGCTTGTTCAAGTCAACAGTGAGCTCCTGTTGGCAGTTATGAAATTCAACATCCTCAGGGGACGCCCTCCTCAACCTACAAACACGGATATGATAAACTTTGAAAATTCTTTAAAAAAAAAAAAAGTGCAGTTGTAAATAAAACCTGAATCTAAAAGTAAAGATTTTCACCATGAATTGAGCTCGTCATTCTTCTTTTTGAAATTGTCCAGTTTCTTGAGTCCCTTGACCTTTTGCTGTGTCAGAGAGTCCATGCTCTCCCATGTGATGTGGATGTAAGACCAGCCCTTCCACTTGATCAGATACTGAGCCTCCCCCTCCTCGTTCTCGGGGTCGAAGCCTTCACACGGGTCCCCATTTTCCTCCATAGAATAGACAGTCGTGGAAGCCCCCGTGGCTTGAACAGCAAATAAATAAAATCACATTTTAGACCTTGTACATTTCATTACTAACTGTGGTAAAAGGTAGATTATTCTCAATGGCGAGGGACAAATTAAAATGCATCACCTCCTTTTTTGCCTGTCCTGGCGTCCATCACTTTCTCTATGGTCTCACTGTCGTCGTCCTGCTGCTCCTCGCCCGCGTCACCCGTCATTTCAATCAGGTCATCAGAGTCTGTTTCAAAGTCATGTTGGTCTTCTTTATAACTGCGACACAACAGAAAGACAACAGATAGAGGTCAAGTGGATCCATGTGATCAATCAATATGAGATATGTACATGAAACATTTTAAAATACTATTTGAGTAATTACACAACACTGTCTCAGTAATAACCGTGAAGTAAATGTGCCAAAAATGGATCAAAATCTCCATGAAGAAAAAAAATGAAAACACTTTGGGTTCAGAAATGCACCTTTTGACTTTTGTTGCTCCCCTTCTTCGAGTCTGTCTCTTTGGAGTGTCTTCCTCATCCTCGTCGTCCTCATCGTCGTTGTCATCGTCATCATCGTCCTCGGCAGATGAGTCCTGTTTCCTGGACTTCCTTCCTTTTTGAGACAGTTGTTTTTTGCCTGTTGATGATTTGGTCTGAGGTCTGTAAAACATTAAGTTAAGCCGAGAAACAGGCAGACCGCTTAGAGATAATGATCCAAACTCCTGCTTCATCTTCACAAACCTAAATCGCCTGACTGCAGCTGACGGCCAGTGTAGACAGTTTTTTTTTTTTTTTAACAATTTGAAAAATATTTGTATCATGTTTTATTATTTGACTGAATTTTTAGACTTAAGAACATCTGGCTGCAACATTCAGATATATAAATAAACCAAAGTAAATGATAAATATGCACTGATCACACAATATGGAATGAACTTGAGATGACCAGTGGGTAGCTGTCTGATGGCCAGGCCTCGCTACACTCTTACCTTCTAGCAGGAAGTCGTCTGGATCTAACTTTTTTCTCTTCCTGCTCACTGTCTGCACTGTCGGAATCCTCCTCCTCCTCCTCCTCCTCCTCCTCTTCATCATCATTTGAGTCATCATCTTTCCAGATATTTCTTACAACAAAGAAATGCCACAAGTTCACCCTCAAGGCCCATCACCACTATTTTACCTTTTTTTTTTTTCAATTTTCATGACATACTGGCCATAGGGTGTTGAACACAACCCAATTTGATCATGGATAAGCCGCTGATCTGACTGATCAAATTTGATGTAAATGCATAACATCACCTGGCTGGCTGAAACTAACTGAGCCCATTTGGAGCAAACAGATACCCATTTAAAATTAAGTATAAATGATAAGAATCACAATATGAACACAGACTGGCAACACAATGGGCCTCATTCACCAATATGTACGTAGAAATGTTCTTACTTTGTGCATAAAATAAGTGCACACACAAAATTACCATCAGATTCATGACGCACCCACGGGCCAATTATATTCTTCCCATCGTGCTTATGTTCAATCATTCTAAATTGACAGGTGCGTGCTCGCTATAGGTAATTAGCATACTACCACACCATTTCTCTATATAAGGAAAGCTCTGTTGGAGCGGTGCAGCAGTGGCGAGAGCTGTCACTCATTGCAAAGAGGGCTGTGATGGTTAAAATGTAGTGAAATGCAAACAATAGTTTCAGAAGTAGAAGCCAGAAAAGGCAGACTTGGCTGATAAACATGTCATTAGCACAACTGTTTGGAGCCTGATTGTGAATCTGCCTGCATACCTGTTGCACCACTATCACACAGTAGGTCTGTTGGTAAAAAGTTGGTAAATGTGTAGATCTGTGGAGTTGATCTAAATAAATTTCTACTGCTGTACCAGGTCGTGTTTTGTCTCTGTCCACAACAGGCCTTGATGTAGTGAAAGTATACCGCCCCTCCCTGTCAGGCTGTGAGGACACTGAACAGGCTGCTGGTTAACCAGCCACATATATCACAGCCAAATCTGATGGAGAAATTAATCGGTCTCACATTCCAATATGGAAATACTGATATATAAGCCATTGTCATCTAAAAGTGGGAACAGGACAATTTTAATATATTAATAATTTAATTCCATTTATGATGATGATTTATAGATTACAAGGTCTTACTTATTCATTTTATAATTAGTAAATAAATTGTGTATTAACAACAATTTCACAATTTTAAATGTTATATCTTTAGGTCCAATTATTTCTTAAACTGTGGTTCTTATATATTGTTTACATTGGATAAATATTGACTATATCGTTTTTCAAGACTGTGGGACGTTAATGATTTGTGCATACACATGGTCTAAGGCAGTTTAAATTTGTTCGCAGACTAAGAATAAATTCAGGTAAGAACATATTGATGAGTCCCGGATTTCCATTTAAAATGTTTGTACACACCATTTAAGCACAGATTTGTGTGTACACACTGTTTGTGAATGAGGCCCAATGACACAAACAGACATGAACTGTGAGAAAGTATCGTATGGGTCACATCCTTTCTATTATCTATTGTATGAGTTCAGTGTCTCAACATGGCATCATTCAAAAAGATTTAAAAGAATATGGTGCTGTACTCTCGAATAAATAATAAGTGACATAACAGCAATAAAATAATAATAATAATAATACAAATTACAAAAATGTTCACTTTGATACTTACTCCTTCTTTTTAGATCGTGATGTTTTCCTCTTAGGACTTTCACTCTCAGAGTCACTGCTACCCTGTAAATATAGTTGCACAGCAGATACACCTTTCAGGAGGAGCTTCTTCCCTGAGTGAAAGGTGATAATGACACTTCTACATAATATCCACTAGATGGCAGCAGTGCCTTGTCTTTCAAACCACTGCAGTATACTGTATGTGTCTACATTGTTTTACTATTCTTGTTTGAGCCATCTAATTTAAACTGTCATTAATTATCTGCTTACCCCAGCTCCTATGTTTAATCGAGCCGGCTCCTGTCTGCTGCGATTTGACCTCCTGACCCCATACACATCTGGATGTTCTTCCCACATCTGTAATCAAACGACAGCTGCTGTCAGATAACTACTGACTTTCTGCATCACTATACAAATTTAATACTACATACTAACAACATACTTTACAGTGTTGTACTAAAAGTAACTGATACAATATGTGCGCCAACTGACTTCAAACTGTAACTTTTTAAAGCCAAATACATTTCACAAATGTTTTTATAAAGATTTAATACTTTTTGTTTTCCTAAATTATTCTGTAGCTGTCTCACCATCATTATTTTCTTTTTTTGCAGTTGAGAAGCACCTTTTCCTTTCTGCATTGCATTGCAGGACAATTGTGTACATAAAAAACAAAAATCAAGCATCTTATTATGCATAACTTCTGTTTTGATATACTTAACTTTGTGAAAACGCTACATACATAAAGCCTGCTTAGACTTAGTGTGTAGTAAGGAATTGGGACACAGTCTAACACATTAAAAAAAGACAGGATGGCTTAAGTAAACCTTGCATAACTAAGGAAGCAACTATTAACACCCTGCAAGTTAAGCCTTCATAATAAGGTTTAGTCTGATTACACAAAGTTAACTCAATCATCATCATTAGAGGACAGGAACCTTAAATCTGCTTCAGAAATAGTACATCAGCACAGAAAACCTCGGTGCCTCTCTAAAGTTCAGTGGCCTTTACCTTCTTCACATCTGCCAGACGTTCCTTCTTTCTAACTGGCTTGTCTTTGACCTCTGCTGTCGTTTGCTGTGATTTGGACTCTGCAGACTCGCTCTCTGACTCTGAGTGACTCTCTGACTCTGAGGAGCTGTTTGACTCGGAGTTGTGGGATCTCCTCCTCCTCTCACTGCCATGCTCGCTCTCTGACTGACTCCCCGACTCCGACGCAGAGCGGTTGGATTCTTCTGACGCTGAATTGCTACAGGAACAAGAACATGTTCATTCTTTCCATGTTGCAGTGCATTTGCTGAGCTATTGCTTCTATATTTCTGTACACTCAGCAACAACATTGTGAGATGTGAGTTCAGGCCATAAAGGCGGCAACTTAAAAATGTCTAAAAATTGTAACTGTCACTAGGGAACAGGAAGAGCTTGATGGCATGAGGAAGTCTTATAATAATCTCATTCTTTCTAGAGGCACACAAATCCTCTTACAGTCATTTTGAAACGCCTGATCGTTCACACACCCACTCTTAGAGCTGCAATAGCTGCAATAGTTAAGGTATCACCTCTTGGAGTGGTTACATACATTAACTTATGTATAGCAGTAATATAATAGTAAAATACTACAATAAACATAATTTATTCTATGAAAAATAAAAAGATTTAAATAGTGTCATTACTCCCACTTTTCATAGTTTAAAGGTGTAATCTAAAGGTTAATATATGAAATAATGCATCCAGTGATCAGACCACTGATTCCTAAACCTTTTTAGCTTGTGATCCCTTAAAATGAAGCAATGTTTATTGTTTTTTTATTAACAAAATTGTGATTTCTTCTCAGATATTTTCATTTGGAGGATTTATAGAGGAATGAAGAGTTGAAAATCAGAATTTCTAAAAGGCTAAATATTGAAGAAATGTCAAAAAAATAAACATAACTTTGTGAGACAGAAGTGCTTTTTATCCTTTGTAAATCATCCTGTGGCTTCTTGGTTCCCCTTTTGATGTACCGACCTCCTTGTAAGTAACCACTGGCATTACATGTAATTTATTCAAGACAAATATCATATGACTCCGTGTCACTGCAAACAACGACCTTCAAATGTTTCAAAACCCCTTGAAAAGAAAATTGTTCATCTCAAAGAGTATATCCTGATACAGTAACTTCTGTATCCAATGTATCCGTTTTGTATACAAACTTTCTTTAAGATGACAGTGAATTTATGTAATAAGAGCCATCAATGGATAAAATATCTTGCTTGGCATGCCTGCAGTAGCTTGTACCTTGGACACATGGGGGCACTGTACCCATTCAGAATAAATCTCTGCAAACAAGGCCTCACATGGCTAAAAATCAAATGAAAGTGTGTTTGTGCCTTTCAAAGATTAAGATTTGCAAATAGCCTTCATTTCTCTAGTGGCTGTTTTTTAAGAAGAACACTCTTTTTTAAAGTTAGAGAGGATTTACATTTGTCATGTTCAATGTGTTAATAAGAAGCATTTCTATAGTCTGCCATTTATTCAACTATGTAAATCATATTGAAAGGGGACTTAAATTAAATAATTACATTGTAACTGATGACACAATAATGACACAACTCTGTTAATAGATTTCACAGCATGTCCCTTGTGCAGCTTCACTGACCAAACTCGGAAGTGCATGGCTCCTTCCGCTTTAAGTGAGGTCATAAATGGGCGGGACACGGATATAATCTCCAATTCCTATTGGCTGATGTGTTGCTAGGTGGAAATGTAGCCTATGGCAGTGCAGTGTTCAGGCTTTCCACTGTCTAAACGCTTCCTGTTCCTCCTCCATGTAGCAGAGTTTTAAATACAGATAAGTGAGCAAAGCTGGGCAGGCAAAGCAAGGGCCATTTTGAGACTAAGGAGAACATGCACACAGTGCTTCAGTTAGACATTATGTTACGCAAAGTCGACAGATTTTCTGTTGCTCGCTTGCTGCTCTGCATGCCCACAATGCTCATAGGTCAGAGTGACAAAGTTGGCCTGCTGACAAGAAGAGGGGAATATTTCACTCACAGCTCAAATACTAAAATGGCTGCCACAAGATCACACACACAAAAAAACTACAAGTGTGATGTAACCTGCTGCAGTGTACAGTCAGTAATATGCTTTGAGGGTTATGACCTGTTTTTAGCATCCAAACTTCTCTGTGTCTTTAGCTAAAAACACAACAGTCTATTGGGTTCAGGCAGCTTAATTTGTTGGGACAAAATGGCAGCAGATCTAAGAATTGAAGCTGGTATTGATATAGTGAATTTTATTAAATAAATGCTGGCCTCTTGTGTGGTTTCTGCATTCCTGACAACATGCAAATGATATGATATTAGTTTTTCAAAACATCTTTATTGATCAAAGTAGAATGAGGTTTCCACTGCTTTTGATGTAAGATTAAGATACCTGACGATGATAAATACACACACGTGCAAATATTCACCATCTTAAGAATAAGCAGACAATACTGTAAAAACAAATGTCACCATATTAAAAGTGACTCTTGGCCACAGGCCTTTAAGTATAATCTACCTGACAAATAATACAATAATAGAAAATACCCAGATTTAAAAAGAAAATAACATTGTTTAGCAAAAGTATTTACAGGCATCAGAAATGTTAAAAACAGACACTTCAATTTACACATTCATCTTCACATGGCTAAATATTAACAAAGGCAAAAGATGCCTTTCTAACTTAAATGATACTTTAAAAAGACATATACATAAACATATGTGATTGAGGCCATCAATGGATAAAATATATTGCCTGCAAAGTGAAAGTAAGTAGACAAATGTTTAAATTGAAACTGTCCATTCACATAAGGCCCATAAAACCAAAAGTAAAAATAACCCTCTCCTGAAATAAAATATATAAAGCTGTGGGTTAAAATTATGTAACATTGTCATGTAGACACTGACATAACTTCATAACAAATGCAGAGTGTAGTTGTTTTAGGTTTTTCCATTTATCTAAAGTAAGACAAAATCATTAACAATTCATTAACATTATTAGGAATTAGGGCTTTTAATGAGCAGAAATAACTAAGCATGAGAAAACTTGAATTTCATAAAACTGTATAACTTGTTCAAAACTTTAAAGTACAGATTCAGATTAAAAAAGTAGGCCTTCAGGTAGAAAATAAAAACTGTAGCTACATGGCAAATATATTTCAGGTTTAACAACTAAAAAAAAATACTACAGAGTATGTTACATATAACTCATCCAAAAGACTGGATATGTTTCTGACCATATGTAACACCAAAGCAATACATTGTTTCTGAAATAAATAAAAACCAAACAACAACGTTGATAAAAATGGTGCATTGCAGTACCAACTAGTAAGACAAGGTCACATTACATTATAGCGATAGGAGACGTTTGTGACAAATCATCTGCAACATAATACAGGACAAATAAGTTTTCCTTGGGTCTAGCACATACATCTTGTGGGCAATGATCTCTTAACACAGGCCTGAAACCTCGGTATTGAGTGTAAGAAATGGTAGGAAAAATCAGGGTGTGGCTATTAAACAATAGCAAGGTCATTCATGACACTGGTGCACTTCATCAAAACCACGTCGCCAATGTATACACAGGTGATCAACCATGCTTGACAAGGTAAACAATCAAACCAGATATGAAAAGGGTAAAAAGAAGTATATGGATCATACCTTGATGCATTGCTTTGAGTCGAACCTTCATCCTCTTGTTTTTTGCTTTTAGTCTTCATCATCGTAGTATCCTGAAAATCTTTTTGTGATAGGATGATCTTTTGTCCAGGTATTTACTGTCAAAAAGTTGGAGGAAGCATGAACTATCATACAAGTCCCACAAGATTGCCTTTGCTCAGGTGGCAGTTCAATCCAAGGCGGTGCGACACGAGAAAAGTAAAAGTCAATAAATCGAAAGATTTGAGGATCATTATTTATCGCTTATTTAAATATAGCAATGAACAATGACAGGTGCTGTTACAATAAGGTAAATATCCAACGTATGTCTTTCAATATAGTCCACGGATCAAGCCGCATGCAATTAATTGTAACTGCGTCATCAGATGAAGGTTTGGAAAAATAAGATTTAAGCGTGAGAAAATCAGTAATTTAGGCACTACACAATGTAAACATACCAATTCAATGTGGAGAAAGGTGGTAGCCTATAAACGGACTATTAGATTCACGTTCGCTGTATCACAGAGTTTAAATAATTATCCGACTCGAGTAAAAAATGACAAACTAAAAATAATAACTTAGTAATAAATTAGAAAAAGAGGAGTCTTGTTTGAAAAACGTTGTAGGCCTTCACGGTCTTCATCTACTGTCATAGACTCAGAGCGACAGAGGCGAGCAGCAGCAGCACACTAAAAATGGAGGCGCGCCATGGCTGCCAGAGCCCAGTATGGAAAACAACGACAAGCACTCCCTCAGCACAGACGGCTCCAACGGCTCGAATAAACAGTCCAAAAACCACACAAAACGCCTAAATTCCCGTTAAAACACCGATCGTATGACCAGAGCCATAACTTATGATCAAAAAGAAGCGGTCTCAGCCGAAAAACAGGCAAGAAAAACGGTCTGACGAAAGCCCATGGCACCCTTCCTAAGGCTCAGCCGCCATCTAGAGCTCCTTCCTAGCTCTGAAAGCTTTGCCTTTGATTGACGTTATTTCCATTTACCCCACACTCAGGTGATGTTTAAGTCCCTCCCCTTTTATTATGTTTAAATTTCGCTTTTATATAAACTCACATATACTTTCAGCCCATATAACACAAGCCTTGAAAAGTGACACCTTTCTTCCTACTTCATTTAGGTAGAAAGAATACTGAGAGGCTGTGAAAGAATATAATTTTTTGCACCAATTGCATCACTTCCTGCTCAGACAGGAAGGAGGACAACCAGGAGCCATTTTAGAGAGCCCTTGGAAACCATTTCTGTTCAGACCAAATCCCCTTTTAACTATTTATAATGCTGTCTTCCCAAACAAGTGTTTTCTTCAACTGTTTTTAATTGATGAAGTTAGGATTTAATGGGACTAATAGAAGCACAAAAGGCGTAGATTAATCGACCATTAACCCTTTTATCTTATCAATCGAGGTGCTAATTTCATTTATAGGAAATTGGAATATGACAGCATTACTTTAGCAAACTCGTCAACCCAGTTCGGAGCTTAAGCACTTCCGCTAGCTTATAAATTATATTGGCAAACCTTGATGATTAGTGGGACAAAGTCAGTGCAAACGAAACTGATTTGTTGTATAGATTAACTGATATTAAAACCAACTGCTGAACTGCAAGACTTCAACGTTAACAAAACATTGCGCCAAGTATCCATTTGTAATTTCCAGGTTAAATCAGCTAATGAAACAAAGTCAGGAAAAAAATACGAGGACATACACTTTATTTAAAAACAACATTTGAATATCAAATGTACAAAGGCTGATTTTGTGTTTCCCAAAAACAACAGTGTAATTTTTCAACGAGTCCACTATACAGCCAGCAACGGTGTTCCAGTGTCCATGTTGTCGTAAAAAAATAAAAATAAAAATCCAAGTGTGAAAAATCCAGTCAGAAAAAAGGTTTCATCTTGTCAAAATTTGGCTAACTGCCAAATCACTTGCCATCTTCACGTTAAACAACGCTGTCTCCACTTCAGCAATATCCAGTTGAATGGGGTCTTGATAGGATAAAAAAAGAAGGAAAAGTTGTAAGCCCACAGTGCAACTGAAATGAGTAATGATTCACTGTCCAGCACTTAAAGAAGGCATGCTAAACTAGACTACAATTAATACAGATAAGTAACATACGTGGCTAGCTTTCAGTTGCGTTAGCTAGCACTGCGCAAGTGCATGTGTCATTCTGAAATACGAGCATTTGTAAGAATACACTATTGTTTAAAAAAAGTATTAAAAACGCTAACAAAGCCGCTATTCCCATAAATTGTAGCTAGAATCCAGCATATCAACTTGATATGTGGAACACATACTACAGATTGGGACAAGATTATAATCAAGCTTCATAACTTGTTCTTTTTAGGATCAAAGCTGATGAAATACTGTCATACAGCCAAACTTTGACTTTGACTATTGAAAATACCAATAAGACATACAATACAACTTTTAATGAATCACATGAAATAGATTTGATAAAAGCTCCCACATGGGAATTGTTAGCATTAGGTTATACAGTGGGAGATGCAACAAGCTATACTAGCAATGTAAGTTCTGTCAAATGTTTGTAGGCCACTCAATTGCTATGTTGTTTGGTCGATTCGAAGTTATCAGCAGAATGAAGTCTGAGTTGAGTAAATGCTCCAACAACTCACAACAAAAGCTCAACGACTGACCACCAGGGGTATGACGAGTAAGAAGTTAGCCTAAGTCACTCCATGTGTTATGCGTAAAACTTGATTACGCAAAAACCATGATGTTTAAACTAATTATGATCAAAACAACATAACACTGAAATATGAGCACACACTGCTGAAGTGTAAATTAAGATAAATTTCCTGGTTTGACAAAAACATTACCAGTCACCAAAGCCAAGGCATGACAGAACAACAGATGGAAAACACAATAGCATCCAATAACTATGAAAGCAACCGTTCAAACATTGCTAATTTTCATACATCCACTGTTCAAAATCAGAAAAAAAAGTCCCTCATAGCTCTTTGAAGTGTTGACATACCACAGTGAAATAAAATAAAATGTGCCATGGTATTGGTCATGTTTTATCATGTTTTCAACTTTAAGGCCAAAAACATATCGGAGAATTTAGCAAAAATGGAGAATATAGCAACTTCTTGAAGAAATGTGGCTGTATGAGGCAATACTGCCAATGTCCACAAAAAACCACTGTAAATACATCTTAATTTATCGATAATGAATGTATGCAAATGATGAACATTCTTGCGCATGCACTACCATCTAGTTACATTTACCAGCTGCCCTTTAAACAGTGCCTTTGTTTATGCACTCTACCTGCTAACATCTGTCTTTTGCTAGCCTTAAGAACTCAAAGTGAATGGCATCAATGTAAATGTGGGCGGTCTGCTTAAAATAGAGGTGAGGAGTACTCAACCTCTAAAAAACTGAATGGATTAAAGGGAACAATCTCTCAAAATAAAATCTTCAGTTCATCACATTTTGTTTAAATAATCTGGTCAAACATGAAAAAAAACTTACAGAGCTGTCTTCTTTTTTCAAAATATGAAGATCTTCACACCAGTCCATGTCTGTGCTGTGGAAGAGATAAGGAGAGCAATGAATGATATCATACAGTATATCAGACACACACAGAAATTGAAAACAAGTCAACCACTCAATTTGTTTGACCCTTTTAACTTGTTTGACTCTTTCGGTCTTCTGATTTTAAATGTAAATTGCAGCAGACTAAAATGATTGACAAAAACTACCAGCAAACAACCATTTGAATTTGATGAATGTGTTAACACAATTTTCTCTGACCTGCACAGTAATAACTAATGATCAACAGATTACATTTTATACACATTCTACACACAGCCTACGCTCAAACTGATTGAAACAAATATGTTAAGCCTAAGTCTAGCTTTCATGTCTGTTTCATTAAATATTTTGATACCAGTAAAAGTTTTTCAAGTTTTTTTTTTTTTTGTCTATTGGGAACCAAATTTCTCCATTAGTAATAGAACCCTAAAATGTGATTAACACGCTACTTCTCATATTTGACATCATTACTTCAATATTCCCAATCACTGTTACTAACAGGACGTATTGTCAGCTAACTGTTCTACAAGTTAAATCAACTGGGTTTACTATGTATGTAAGGCCAAACACAACAAACAAGAATGTTCCTGTTACTATTATTTATTCTTATTATTGTTTCACTGATGGGATTTGACAAATTATTGCAACTGATTACACGTCTTATTACAACAATAACTGCACCTGATTATAATCTCAAGCCATGTGAGGGGTTTTGGAACTAACACACTAGTACAGATGCTGTTCTGTTTTTTTCCCCCACCCACTAATGTGCAGATGTAACCAAAACACACGTCACCATGTGTAGGGTTGAAACTGGGGTGTGTGGAGCATTTCTTTGCTCTTGGTAAACTAATACATCTCAGAGTTGTCATATAACCAAATTAAACATTTTATATTGCTAAATATATGGTTCTGCCTTTATGTTCTTTTTGGGGGGATTTCTAACTGTAGGCTCTTTATTATATGGAGTCTGCTTCTACAGGTACAAAATACATTTGAAGAGGGCAGCCAAAAAGTAAGCTTTTCTGTGTTTAGACTGACTTGGTTAAGTAGTGTCTATGGAAGATATGCATTGCTCCATTTAAAATACAAATTTTGATTCTCTCTTATTCATTACACGTGAACTGTGAAGTAGTGTAAATGTTTTGAAGATGCAAAATGGTTACATTATTAGGTATACATATTGATCACAAAGAGTAGGTATGTTGTTTACCGTTATTGTTCCAGACATCCCATATTGGTGCATGTCTGAATTTAACAAAGACTTTTCTAATATTTATTCCAACAACATTCTTTTGCCAACAAATAATATGACAGCTGCCAATAAAGGCAGGCAGTGATCATACTCTTGACTTTCATTGGCTGACCTCTGGCCTCTAACCCTGGCCTCTGAGAACTTTTTTCATGTGTTACAGATCAAAAGCAGTGGCATGAAGAAATAATGAACAAGACTGCTGTCATGATGCCCTCTACAGATCATGATTAAATTTGCATTTCTAGAATGCTGTATGGCCAAATTAGCCTATAGTGCTTTACCAATTAATCTTGCAAAATACCACTACTTAGACAAGATCTAAAATTTTTCAAACCCTAAGTCTAAGAGGAGCAAAGTCAAAAGTAATCAAATTTGGATTGTTTGCAAAGGTTTTCAAACTACTGACAGATGCAGCATCATGCGTACAAAATGTACATAGTGCGACTCTAGGTCTATGTTTTTAACATTATCTGTGCCAACTAAGATGTATTAGGAGCTTTAGTTCAACTCTTTATTTTGAATACAACTCTACAGTTGAGATATAACACCAAAGCCTAAGTAGTAAAATGATAAAGCGGTCCAAAGTACTTGTTTACAAAATGCAACCAATTACCCCACATGACACACCAACTTCAGGCGGGGGTGTATTAAGAGCGATGGACGATGCTGTACTACAACTACTTCGCAAAGCCAGTCTCTTTACAGCAAATGGAAATTAAACACGATCTGACACATCCTTTGGGATCGCACACCTACTAAATTAATTTATTGTCTTGTTCATTGCATTAAAACTGATTTGAGTGTAATGTGATTGATTTTCTTACACGGGACAAGGTTACGACTTACAAGAATAATCGTAAAGATCGTATGTTACAGGTTAGCTAGCTAGTCAGATGTCCATCACAAACAGAGGACGGGTCTGAATCTTTCTTTTGGTAAACGACTTAATGTATACTACAATTGTGTGAAGGGATCCATTATGAATTGTTTAGTTGTGTTAAGGTTAAAAATGAATAATTAATCCTGTCATCACTTTCATATACAAGAAAAGATGCCAATGCACGAAGTCAGGCACCGAAGACAACTATTGGTTGCATCTTGTGATTTTAAATCACATTTCAGCAGTATCCTAGGTTGTTAAAAGTTTATTTTACTGAAATTTCAAAACCACTTAAAGGTTTATCTAATCTAAAATTCATATTAATTTAATTTACACCTGACTATATATTTTTTTAAGTCAAGGAAAAATTACTCAAAGGGATCATGACATGTCATTCCGACTTTCCGTTACTGATCCTTTTGCCATTATTTGTAATGGATGTTTACATTGTCACTACATCACTAGGGGGCAGAACAGTTTCTTAATTTCAGGCAGGTCTGTCAGGGATTTTAGTCAAAAACAAACTTTTGTAATGAACGGAAAACTACATGGGAAATTAGATTATGCATGTCTCCTAATAATGACGTTTGAGTAAAAGCGGAAAAATGCACTGTTACCTGTTCTGTTTATTCAGTTTGTGTGCTCAGCAAAAACTTAATTAGACTTGACAGATTTGAAGAGTTCAATGCACAGATTACATGCAAGGAATCTTCCACAGATAGTTAATCTATCTAAGAAATTATACTTACAAATCCACATTGCAGTGCGCATCAGCCACATCCATCAATTCACGACTCCATGGTGGCTAAATGGCAACCCTTTAAAATAGGAAAATCAAAGCTCAGACAGGAAATGTGACGACAGCACACCCTACTGGCTACGTGTATGTGGCAGTAAAGACAAAGACGCTACTAAGACTGCGAACAACACTGAAACTGCAGCCTGGACTGGTTAAAAATAACATACCATTTTGCTTGCGTCAGGTGATCTCCTTTCTTCTTTGACGAGAAACATCAAGGGGAATCCCTATAGAATACAAAATGTGATTATTAAGACTTGTGGTCAACGTTAACAAAACCAAACATACATAGGCTGTTTATTTTAAAGATCTTTTAAATGTTATTTTTTTAAGTGTTTCAAATCTAATTAACATATTAAGAAAATCATAAAGAAATGGGTGCATATTTTGTCGGGAAAATGCTACGTATTTGCTTCTATTGGTGGTTCATAAAAAAAAAAAAAAAAAGTCCTTAACAGTAAGATCCTACTGAGAATAGCTTAGAGAGGACATTTTGTTTTGTGCAGTGTGGTACTAATCCTTTGGATTTAACAATATATAGTTTAAGATACAAATATAGTTTAGAAAAGATTGTATATCATCTTGTTTTATTATAGGTAGTATTTGTCTTCACATATGGATAAATCCACACCTCGTCCAGGAGACTGTGATATTTTAAGATGATTTTATTTCTTTACATAATTTTAATACAGTATTTTGTGTTTCTTCAAATTCACATACTTGTGTTGATGCTTTCTTGCAGAAAAATCTCCTTTACATGTCTTGCAGGTTTAATGTTACATGGAAAAGCAAAATTAATGTAAATATTTAAATTACTTCTCCATTCAGTACCTGAAAGGGTTAAAAGCCAACACCCTATTTTGTATTTCGAAGTATACCTAAGCTTTTTTAACATATAGAGCCTTTTTTGACAAACAAATCAAGTGTAGCTTATGTGTAATGTCTATAATGGAAGAATTGTGGGCAATAAACATATTTTTGAGCATTTTTATAACTTCTCACAATTTATTTAATCAATTATTGAATAATAAGTATTAAACATCTAACGCTTACTTAAATCTTGTCAGAGACTACATTGACACACTCTGTGGTAGGATAGTGTGTGAAATTGTCGAACTTTTAAATATTTTTTTCAATTTACAATTCGAGGAAACCCCTCAAAAAACGAATATAGTAAAAAATTAACAAAATTACACTGAAGCTTGTTATGTTGATGTCACTCGGTCTCGATACAGCATTTAAAAAACGAAACATTTGCTTATTTTTGTTGTTTTTGTCAAACAAATTCAGACAAGGGCATTTGCCCTTTCAAGGACAAAGCAAATTTTAAATGCGTAGGTTGAAATAACTCCAAACAGGTCGAGCACAAATGTGCTTGTCCAAATATGAACGAAGTTAACTCGAAACATGGTTTAGCAAACATGCAAATTCCACCTTCTAATACAATATTATGAGCAATTTATACTCTCTAGACCGTTTTCTTTATTGTTCGCTGACAACACACCATGGCCATTTTTACAACACTGCGTCTAACTGTCGTTCTTTCCACCATATTGCCCTCCACCACTGGTTCGTATTTTACAGCTATTAATGTATGATTACTCGTAAGTTCTTACCCATTTCCAAGGCCGTGACTATCCCCCGTCATCTGCCGAGGTCAGTGGCGTATTTTGTGGCGATTTTCGTCGATTTGGTGGGTCTTTCGGCCGCATCGTCCCGCTCTTTCTCCTCTCCGTCCTCGACGCCTTGCTCCTCTGTTTGTGCGTGTCCTCCTCTCTGCCTCTCCCTGAGCTGATATTCTTCAGCGGCTCTGCCCACTTTGCTCTCAACGTAAGCCAAACTCCACTTCCTCTCCAACCTCGTCAAGCTAGCAATAGCAGCCCACTGAATCTGAAACCCGCTTAAACTCGTCCAAAACCCACAGCAACACATTTTAAACCTTTTTTGTCTACCTATTACTGAATAACAAAACGAATTATATAAAGCCTATTGTTATAAAAGAACGGCTACACATAGCAATTTAGCAGTAAACCAGTCAAATCAAGCTAAACGTGAACGTTATTTAACGGTTATTGCGACCCACTCATACAGAAGTAACTTTAGCATTTTGGAAGATTTTTTTTTTTAAAGACAAAGGTATCTGTGTGTCATAGTGGTGCATTATTACTGTAAATATATACAGATAGGCCTGAAAAATACAATTTCTCTGGGCACCACTGTGTCTACTTTTGTGCTTCCCTATTATCAACAGCCCATATGGACTATATTTATGAATATTTGGTGTGAAATAACCAGTGTGTTTTGCCAGAAACACAGACCTCCCTTGACCCTGTTACTCTGAGGGCATTGTTAAGGTGAATGTGATGCAGGATTGATAATAGATTAGCAATAACATGTTTATTCCATGGTTTATGTGCAACTCAGTCCAGACATCAGACTTCCTGATATAGATGTAGGCTACCTGATTGCCACCATTTCACTGTGATTAAAGAATAATTGAGACAATGCCCCACTCCATTTTTGGAGTAAGTCATGCACCACACTGAAAGAATCTGATCTGAATGTATTTATTTTAAACTAAAACTTCATATTTATTGATATTTCCTGTGAAAGTGGGATTGGAAATTCCTCCTTCAAGAGTAAGGCCTGTTTAAAAAAAGTGTTACTGAACATGAATAGTGTCAAGCTTGACAGAAGCCTGTCCTGTTTGTATGGCAAAATGACAACATGTGTTTGATTCATTTTAACCAAAAAAAAAAAAAAAAAGTTTGAACAAACAGAGTCAGAAGAACAACCAAACTTGGCAAACTTTGGCTGTTCAGTCATTGCAGCCTTTGTTGGGTAGTCTGTGGAGTCTCTGGTATGCACTCCACCCCCATCACTAACCAATGACATGTTCAACACGACAGCGCATGCTCTCTGCAGTGGAAGATTTCTTTAAAAAGATCCTCAGCATAGCAACAGGAGTGCCCTGCAAGTGCATTACAAGCCCACACATTACAAGTGAACTGAACACAGCCTTATATTGACTGACTGGTTGGATTGGTTTGAACAGGGTAGTACTAACACACTAAATCTTTTACATAAGATTACGTTCCAAAAAATTAAACTTGTTCTTTTGGACTGTACCAGTTAGTTTGCAAGTCATCTGCTTGTTGTTATTGAAAATTGTGCTTTTTTTGGAGCAAAACTCTAGACTCTAATTCAGTTTTAATCAAGGCAGGTTGGCAATGATGTTGAGCAAATTACAGCTATTGGTGCTCCAAAAAAAGAAATAGTAGATAAATGCCTCTTCGATGGATCTGGATAATTAAGACACTTTTTTTCATTGTGCTTGATAAAATTACTTTAGTCCCTGTAAACAACAAATGTGTCTAGCTATTTTATTTAAGTACAGACTTCAATTATAAGTCAACAGAAAGATCTTCCTTTTTTACAATAGTGGCCCTATGAACTATGACCTCACAAGCCTTAAACGATGATTATCATGAAACATTTCTTTCTCAGAATGGGCAGGCGGAAATGGGACCTTTTGTTTTGTAAAAAGAAAAGTGCACAACACTGTAGAAGTAGGGTGTGCCTTACACGTTGCAAAAACAGCACAAGCAACAGACAATACTGCCTCCATGGGTGTTTCAGGTAAAAGCAATGACTAAATGTCACTGTAAATAACCTTTGAAGGTTGATATGAGAACACGTCAGCTGTGTTCTTATGTTTGCTCTTCAACCTGCAAGACAAATGACTATGTACACTGGTGTGGTCGTGTTGTTCAACAAATAGTTTTTGACAGCCAAGTGGAGCCAAGTGTGTAGAAGCTAGTATCTGAGAACTCAATTAATTCTCAGATTAATTAGTAATTAACCATTAATTAATGGTAAAGTATGCCGTCAGCTTATGTGATTTCTATAAGGGCCAAGATTAGCGAGTTTGTAAATCAGAAACATAACTTTGTTTTATGACAATATTGTAGTTAAAACACTTTTTTCCCTAATGTGTAAGCCTATGGCTTCATAGAAATGAGGACATAAAAATGACCAAATTGTGCACAAAGCCAGTTTAAAATAGTGTAACAGGATCAGTGTTGTCACAGTTTCAGCTGTTTCTCTGTACAAAGTTCAAGCCGTCCTCTCACAATGTGATATTCCCTTTCAGTTGAAGATTTCTATCTTCCCCTGTGGCGACTAAGCTTCACAGTCAAAATGTCCTCCATCAGAAATTAATCTGCATGCAGACTCAAGATAGAGCTGATTCATAGGCACTTAACGGTAGTCTGTGTACATGGTTTTGTGTGTATTAGTGCATGTTCTTCACTGAAAAGATCGTCTACAAGAATGTTTTTTTCTCAACTGCGTAATGCCACAGATCCTCAAGCCCAATCCGAACCAGTCTCTGCTAAATTTCAACCTACCCCTTGAAGGAAAATGCAGGCTCCATAGTTATTTTGTGCTGCCATCTGGTGGATCAAATCAAGTAGCCCTCACACAGAGGAGCTCAGTAGAAGGCAAACACACACAGTTGTGGGTGCACAGATTACAGAAACAAGCCGAGACGACCAGTCGGGCCAAAACTAAACAGGTTGTCTTCTGTCTTTTTTTTCAGATGACAGTTTAATACCCATTGCTGGGCGTGATGTCTTGCTAAAGTAGTTTAAACTGCAAGTCCCTCTAGCCACAGGCCATCATAGGGATTATTTGTGGTGACATTTGAGTGAATCTTAATGTTGATCTACTTTTTCAACAGGACTACGTAGATTGTAGTGTATAAATGTAAGTCTAGAGTATAGTAAGAAAAATAAATGGGGATAAATCATAAACTGTGTCAGTCTGTGTGTCTGAGTGAGAGAGAGAAAAAGACTGATTGATTATGTCTTTGCTTTATGCCTATAGGTCTGCTGAGTGGTTATCAGCATCACTGATCAGTTGACTGCTTATCATCGTCTTGTCTAGTCAAGATTTTTCCCTGGAATCCGCGGTCGTGACCCCGGAGTCTGCTGCCCTTGGAAAATTGAGTCTGCCATGGCCCATGGGTAAAGAGAGAAATGATGCCTTCAGATGCTCTTGGAAATTTATAACACTTAAGTCTCAAAGTCTGATAGTAAAGGTAAAGTACTGTAGAATTGGATTATGTTACTTTTTGGTTATAATTACACATTGATTTTAACACAATTTCAATAATTTGTCATTACACATCTTTGTTTTTATATAGGATGTCAACACATCTCCACTTGTGTCTCTTTAGGAAAAGGAGTAATGCAGGAACTATAATAGCCTGAGGAGGAGTTTATGTTGTACAATTACACACACGTTACACATTATGTGTTTTCAAAGTTAACTGATATTTTTAGTGTCACTATCTTTTGACAATATTTGACTATTTATAGAATATACATGACTGTGCAAAAGTTTTAGGCACTAAAAGTAAAGTGAGGATTCTTTAAAAAATAATGCTATAAATAGTTTTTTTTATTTATCAATTAACCCAATAACTAACTAACCCAATACTTGGTGTAACAATACGTTGCCTTTAAAACAGCAGCACTTCTTCTCGGTACACCTGCACACAGTTTTTCAAGGTACTTGGCAGATTGGTTTTTCCAAGAATCTTGGAGAACTTTCCACGGTTCTTCTGTGGATTTACGTATCTCAGTGTCTTCTGTGTCTTCATGTAATCCCAGACTGACTCCACGATGTTGAGACCAGGGCTCTGTGTGGGGGCCGTACCATCTGTTGCAGGACTCCTTGTTTCTTCTTGTCGCTGAAGATAGTTCCTAATGTCTTTGGCTGTATGTTTGGGGTCGTTGTCATGCTGCAGAATACATTTGGGGCCAATCAGACACCTCCCTGATGGTATTGCATTATGGACTCTAAACATCTAAAACCTCTGCACAGTATTGTATATATATATAATTCATAATTTAAATAAGATAAAGGAACTTAGTCTTCACCAGAACTGTATCTCTGGCAGTGTGGAGAAAGTACATTTAGGTTTATCATGCATGGCAAGACCTTTTGAAAGAAATAAAATAAATAATAAAAAAAACAGAACAGTTAAATTTGATTCGGCCTAATTCAATACTACTTTATTTACCACTTTAAGAGCAATTGTAGGCAGCAGCTTGCCACCAATCAGCACACATAATAGGAAAGGGGGGAAAACACACCAAAAGTGCTTAAAGGTATATGTGGAATGTATAATACATACATAGATAATTAGATATAAATATCTAAAAGGAAAAATGACCTATGAGGCATTGAGGAAATGAATAGCAGAAGGGACAAAAGACTTGGTTACTTTTATAGGCCGCAGAGTACAGCGACATCCTGAGGGCAGCCACGAGAATTCACCTGCTAAGGTTTGTTCAGGTAGGTTCAATATGCATATTGATTTCTTCGTGAATTGTTGCTCACAAAAGGAAACCAGATCCCCCTGTTTGACTTGAATATTTAACAGGTTTTAACACTGTTCAGACTGGTTCTTTCCCTCTGCAGCAGACTGTGGAACTAAACAGTAACAAAATGTTTAAAAGATTTAAAATAATCATAAAAATATACAGGCTTTTTGGTGCCTAGACAAAATTTTATGAGGAGGGTGGGGTTGTACTTGGGGATTTGGGACTCCAGACTTGTGTATTCTAAAATCCTGACTACAGCCCTGACTGTAAACTCACCACAGCTATTATGAGAAATTGAATAATAAATATTATTAGTCCTACATGTGAGGGACTTTCCTTTAAAAGCGCCATCAAACAATTGTTTTGTTTGTCATTTCTTGCAGCTGAATGACGCCAACATGCTTAAATTGATGACAGCAGGTCTGTAGGAGTTAGGAAGTACGAGGCTGACCTGAAGGCGGCACCAACCCACATAACAACGCTCCTCTTCAGCATCAGGAACACAGGGCCAGCCTGCAGAGCTCCTCCGGAGGCGGATTATCCTCATCTCCACACGGAGTCCTAATGCAATCAGGAAGGAATTGCCATAACTCACCTCGAGGAAAACACGTTTTGGAAGCAAATGCAAGTTAACGACAAAAAAGTCCATCTTTAGGAAAAACCTGGACGAGTAGAGATGGATATTTGCGTCTCACATTTTCTTTATTGTGTAAATAGCAAAGTCTGACATTGATAAGCCGATCCTTTATAATGTGACAGCTGTCGTCGCATTTCAGCTTGTTTGGAGAAACTACTACAAATCCTGTTTTTATTTTATTTTATTTTATTTTTTAACATTTTTATTTTATCACCATGGTGACACACAATCTAGCTTTAACTTTTATTATTGCATTGGCACTTTGGAGGGTCAGCGGCGAGCCACAAACTCTTTCTTCACCCGCGATGCAATTAAATTCAACATCATCGTCCATCATCAGCGAGGATCAAGTGACCAATAATGTCACAGATGCTGCCGTGGGATCCCGGATTTCATCTCTAATGACGCATCTCCCAACTCTGAAAAACATTGTCATTTTCATCTGCGTGCTAACAGCTGCTCTCATCACATGCCTGGTCATCAAAGTGGTCAGGTACGCAGGTTGATGCAAATGCTGCTCATAGAGGCTGTGAAGCCTGATATAGCCAGACATACAATGATGATGCAGTCACATTGCTGTATAAATGTTGCTCTTTGTAGTGTTTTTCTGGTAAATGAATCGATTAGGAGCATGTGGTTGTGTTAGGGTTCCATGTGATGGTGGTCTGGGCCTATTAATGTTGTTCCAGTGTGGAGGTACTTGAGTAAAGCAGTAGCCTAACATGATAGTGCTGTATGGAGGTTAGTTTTAATCTTTCTGGGCTTGTGACACTCCTGTCATAATCCATTAGAATATAATCTGTGAATATGCAGTGTGGCATGTTTTCTCTCACTTGTGATCATTATGATAATATTTCCATTTATTAAATAGAGTTTATTTTAGATATGTCGTCATGTCACGGCTGCAGACAACAGTCTTTTTCACTATCGATTAATCTGTTGGTGTTTTTTATGAATCGTTTGGTCATCTGGACTAAAACATGAGAAACTAATCAAAAATTCCCTTCACAAGTTTCCAGAGCTCAATGTCTTGTCTTCAAATTGCTTTACAATGATTTAAAACTGCAAATCTTCACTTTTGAGAAGCTGTTTGGCATTTTTGGTTGATAAATGATAGTCAATTATCACAGTTTTCTATCGATCGACTAATGGATTTATCGTCTAAACTGTGCGGACTATAATATCTTTGTAAGAAATATCAAAATTTTCTAACTAATCCTCTCCATCTGGCAAAACTAAAATAGGTTACAGCTAAAGTTTTGGGCTTCTCAGTCAGCCTAAACGATGTGGTTTTATTTCTAGAGCATGCCTCAATGTTTGGCGCTGTTCTCTTTTCCCACAGATCAGGGCGAAGAATCAGGAAAACGCGGAAATATGACATTATAACGACACCTGCAGAGCGCGTGGAGATGGCCCCTCTTAATGAGGAGAATGATGACGAGGACGACTCAACTCTGTTTGATGTCAAATACAGGTTCGTTCTTTACATTGGACTATCACAATCTTCTGTCTTTATTTTTCTTTCTATTTTTTTAACACCCACACAAAGAATGTTCTACATATAACAGAGAAACATGAGGCGTATGATTCCCTATATGGACACTGTCTGGATAGCAGTGGAGATACTGACCACTGTAAATAGGGCCACTATATCACACACTGTTCCACAGCCTTATGTTGGACTTATCTGTACATGTTTCTGTAGAAATAGTTGAGTGTTTACTCATATGGGTTTGGCTCTATCAAACAAACCAAAATGGCAGGATTAGCATAGAAGTCAAAAACAGAATCCATTAACAATTTCACCTTTATTTCTTTAATCACCTCTTAATGTACGTTTGTAAAAATGCAGTTGTTGCTGTTGCTTTTACCGTCCCATTAATTTTTACTTATATGTTTCGTGGTTTTACTCATGTTACCATTTCACTTCTTGCTCTCTGCCTCTACTTATCTCACTACAACTCTGTAGCCAGAAAATGTTTGAATTGTGATTTGCCTATGTAAAGCACCTCGTAAGTTTTATTTTGACTATGAAAACTTTGCAAAGTGGCACCAGGGTTTGCCACTGACGCAGTTGCAGTTACAGCTTTAAGTGGGTAGTTCTAACTTCATTTTAAGCACTTAAATTCTGAGGAAAAACACACAGACATACCAGGAATAACTGTATTAAAGTACGCTTTCACAAGGATGTGTTTGACCGCTTGCTCTCCTTGTAAAAACACAATTTTAAAGAAAGAAACAAGTTTTAGTCAAAATCCAATGTTGACATAAGGTTTCACCCTTCCGTCCTTTCAATTGTTCTTTAACGCACAACCACTTCCTCAAAGGAAGATATGACGTCCTGTTTACCTGACATTCTTGACTTCCAAGTCAGACAGGACTCTGTGGGCGTACATATTTCCTCCTCGCCATGCGGGCAGTAAATAACAGCAGGTCAAACTTTGTAAAGTAACTGAATTTTCATTTTTTTGCAGGTGAATCCCACATTGGACATCGATATTTGATAACTCCTGTTTTCCCTGGAACAACTCAAGTGATTTCTTCTATTTTTCTTCTTCTATTTTGTTTTGTGTTGCCAACTCAGCAACTTTATATGCTGCGTGTGCATGGCTTTTTATCTGTGTTTAAATGGAGGAGCCGCGTGGATATCTTTGTTCGCTGCTTAACTGATGTTTTTATCATGTGGCCCAAATAACTTGCGCACCTCTTTCCATTGTTAATGACTTGGATGCTTCATGTTGTGACTTCTCCTCAAAAGTCATTCAATAATCAGGCTGTTGGCAGCTTGGAGTTTAATCATCTCCATAACAGTCCACTACATGGAAATAACATTTTATCTTTTACTTTACTGTATATTTTATTTTTAAACTTGAGCTACAGTATACAGTCTGCAGGCTGAGGAGTTTATAGGTTCCAAGCTATGATCTACACATTATAATACAGGGTTAATCACATCTTTTGTGATCTGAGTTGATATATATTCTTTAATTAAATATTCGGTGGTCATTAGAGGCCATCAATTGATGCATAAAATGTTCACATGCAACAAATGTTGTGCAGAGAATATTCAGAAGAAGAGTTTGCACACTATGAAGAATAGTTATCCGGTGAATTACAGTGACTGCTATTTTGAAACTGAATTTTCATACCAAATGTTAACTCTTATCTACTAACCACTTTATTGTGCATATATACTGTGTAAGGCGTTCTGTCCTTATGTATGGAGTAAGCGTATATTTTTTTACTGTATGTGGAGTTTGAGATGTTCCTAATTTGCTGCTATCTCAGCTGTAGTTTAAAGATTTGATTAAAAGCTCAAATAATATTGTCATAAGGTATTTATGGAATACATCCATTTGCTATGAATGTGAATGCTGTAACCTGTTGTTTTAGATGTACTTTATCATTTGATAGTTTCATTTAAGACAATATCAACAAGAGTTTTAAAAGCTGCATTGATGTGCAGTACCAGTCAAACGTTTGGAAACACTTTTCCATTCAATGAGAAAGTGAGTCCAAACATGTGACTGGTACTGTAGTTACTTAAAATGTACAGTACATGCACCCAGTGTCTTATCTTTTAAATGCAAACAATATGTAATTACTATAATATCTATTCACCGACTGAAATTATCCCTAATGTTTGGTGTCTCTAGTGTAAGGTAGTGAGTGAACGGCTAGTTCAATATTAAGTAAAGTCTCTCACGCTAATGTCCATTAATGGCTTACTGACTTTTGTAATGAGTAACTTGAGGAGGGCAGCATGTTTTTTCCTGAAGTAATACCAAACTAAGGCCCTGTTTCCTTCAGTAAAGACAACATTGGCTTTATACTTTTTACAAACACTGGCATCGACTGTTGATGGAAATATTTTGATATTGGGATTTACAGTGGAGGTGTTTTCTTATGCTGACAAAGTTAATTTATTTGGCCCATTAGATAAGCATTAAAGGAAAAGGTCGGCATCTTGGGGAATAAACATTTTTGCTTTTTTTCGCCAAGAGTTAAATGAGAAGATCGATGTCACTGTCATGTATGTCCATTAAATATGAAGCTGGAGCCAGGAGGTAGTTAGCTTAGCTTAGCATACAGACTGAAAACAGATGGAAACAGCTAGTCCCATCCTGTCCAAAGACTCTGAAATCAACATAGCAACACCCATAAAGCTCACTAATTAACACAATATATATTGTTTGCTTAATGTGTGCAAAAAGTAAAAGAGTAAAAAATGACAAATAGTGGTTTTATGGGAGTCATGTGCCAGGCTATTTCAAGGCAAAGTGACTTACTGGAGTCATGTGTGCTCCTGGCCAACAAATAGTCTGGAACGTAACCGTTAACATGACCATGTTAATGGTAGGTAGATTTTCTTACCCTCAGACAGAGTCAGGCTAGAAGTTAAGATAAGCTAAGTTGGTACTAGCTGTGGCTACATATTTACCCTGATTCAACGTAAATGAAATGGAGAGGAAAAGGAGTTCACAAACCTTCCCAGTCTCTGCCTGCACCTTAAATGTGATTACATTATATTAACAGCAAAGAGTCCAACTAGATTAGGTTTCTGCAGCAAATGTGAGTGTGGGTGTTGTAGGTGACCTTCTGTTTTAATCCAAACTGTTATTTGATAGTGGAACATGGCCTGCAGGTGCAGGCTGTTTCTCAGTGACCTCCATCTGTGGTGACAAGAAAAAAGCAAAGAAACAGCACTGGCCAATCTTGTGCAACCTATTCAGCATTGTATTTCCAGGATAATTGTTTTTCCTGTGTTTAAAACAGCGTTATTGACATTTTATAGAAGACTGGATCTTTTTATTGTCATTGTTTAATATACAAGCAGGAATTCAGGGGTGTGTGTGAATGTCTGACAAGGTTTTTGAATAATACATTGAATCATACGAATCACTTCTGGTATTTGTATGTGTTTTCCATTTTATTATATGACTACTGTTCATTTCAGTATTGTATCCTGTTTGAATTTAGTCTTTCACTGTACATGCAGAAAACTGCAGATCCTTTTTTTATACTTCTGCTATGTTTGTCTCAGGCGAGCATGTCACCATCGTACAGTTGTCCTCTTGCATCTTGGTCTTTTATTTTATGTTTACTTGTCTGTGAAATTGTGGAAAAACCCATTTCATCTAATGATTCTAATTCTGGACTTTTATTTGAACTGAACCATCTGCTACAGATAGTTCCTGTTGTAAAATGAATCAAAGCCATTGTGGTAGCTATTTGAAGAGTCTAGCTAACTTCCCTGATCCCACATTTAAATCAAAAAAAGTTAAATGTTCAATTTGTTTTGGAAGTTTATTGAAAACAAGTCCCGGCTTGGTTTCTCATACAGAGATGTCGTGTGTTACCCACATCTGTTTCCTCAGTTTCCATTTCTTTGAAACATTACTGAAATAAAACTGCTTCCTTTGAAGTGTTAAATCATTTTAAGGGAGAGGTTTCATGTGTTATTTTTTTTCCATTCTGATCTTTTAGGTGTATTCTGCCACAGAAAAAATACATTCGCTGTGTCATAACTGCACAATTTCAGTGTCCTTGAGTCATACTGAATCTTTAAAAAGTCAAAAATTTGAATACTCAAGTGGTACGCTTCAAGACAAGACAAACATGCAAAAGTTCACATTGCTGGAATTTGGACAATAAACAGATGTTAATATACAGTATACACAAGAAAAGGTAAGACAAAACTATACAGCACAATCGCCACAGTCTCACAGCTTAAACTACATGTCAGTAGCAAGTTTTCTTAACTGTGGCAAATTCCACATTCTGGGTTAATTAACTTAATTGTGTTGGTCACAGAGTGTTTCTATTTTTGCAGAGCTCAGACGAGCTTTCACACACAAAAAAACCCCCCCATTCATTGCTTCAGACTGCTGACGTCTCTTGTACAACTTTCAAGTCTATTCTTAACTTAATTGGCAGCGTAATAAGGCCAACATGTAAATCAACAGGCGCATCCAGTCAAAACAACACTTTTATGGACAAATCACATGGCTGGAAGCGCATGAGAGGCTACTTGTTTAGCTGCAGAGCCCTCTGAATAGTTCAAATACTTTTGTTAATTTTTATTAACGGAGGCATTTTCTTGCAGAAAAATACCCAAAGCATTTGGCAAAAAGCCCTGATTCAAGACAAGACGACCCACAAACTCCATAAGTGAAGTTTGAGACTTCTAATAAGGTGGAGCCTAAAGTACACAAAGAAAAAAGCAATGAACCAATATATTGGTTTGATGAATCATTCAAAAGTGTTAACTTCTATTACAAAGGAGGGTCTTATCTGACCACTATTACATAAGAACAAGTCAAACATGACCTGCAATAAAATGTATTTTTTGCACATTCTGTTCAGTCTTTTCACTGTATTTTCATGTCTGTGTTTAAGAAGTAATCAACACTATTAAGACAATCATGTAACTCTGTTTTTCCATCCTGTCAATAACCTGGATGAACCCTGAACATTTTTATTTCTGGGCATGGGAATGGCCCAATTGTAATTGGTTAAATATATCGATTATAGGCACAAAACATTGGCAGCTTCATTCAAATCCACAAAAATCTATATTAAGCTACAGTATATATTGGTTGAATACAAACCCAAACACCCTACACAAGTATATTAATTTACCATCTCAAATGAATAAAGGCAAGTTATCAGCTCTTCCCCTTCTCAGTGGAATGAAATGTGACTGCATTTAAAGCACGTTATGGGGCTCATTTCTTACAGTAATTGTAAGAATGTCACCGATACATTCATTTAAAAATAAGCAAATCTCTTCTTACTACCACTTTACAACTACAGTCTGAGCTAACCACTAACATTTCCAGTGCAGAGACAGGGCTGGTGCTCTTTGAGAAAGGTTTACAAAGTGAGTTAACCGTCGGCTGAGTCTGTGTAAACAGGCTTATGTGAACAGCTGCTTCAGTCCTTCTTTATCCTCACAGGACTTGAGTATAGTTCAACATGCTTCCATTCATTCATTTGGCTCTCCAGGTAACCAAACAGTTTCACACGGAGGTTCTGGTTGACTGGACTTTTTAAATGTGTTCATCATTTAGGGTATCATCACAGTTTCTAAGCTACAAAAGCACAAAATTTTGTATGTTGCTGTAAAATTCTTTAGACTATTACAAGGTGAACATCATATTCACTCATCACTAAAAAGATCAGAATCAGAAGGGTTCATCATATTAAACTAACATAAGTTTGAAGTCGACCAGCATTTTTCTTCATCATCCATCTCCCTGATTATTAAGTGCTTCCATCTTGTGGCCCAACTAGCAACTCACAACAGCCATTAATTCAACAACTCTTCATGCTGTTAACATGCTGGGTTAATTACAACAACCCCTTTACCTATGGCATAAACTGGAAATATAAATTTATGTTGTCTCATGACCAAGTTTGAAAACACAAATACCCTTAATTCATAACCCTGCTGGAAACCTAAATTACTGTTACTACAGTTTTAAATTGGCTGCTTTAATAAGGGGCCAAAAGCTGGACATGAGAGGATCTCAACTGTTGGTAACACCAGCAGAAGGGAGTTAATGAAAAAAGGGTCTTGTTATTTTAAAGGTTGCCATAGAAATCTCATTAAAGGTAAAACACAGCAGTCAAACGAGTCTCTAAAAAGAGCTCGAAATAGAAAAAGTTCATCCCAGTTACTGAAAATAAGTTAATTCAAGTTTCATAAAAGTATGCTACCAAGAAAACTGTTTGTAAAGAGTTTGCTCAGTTAAGAAAGTGGTTTCCATGGAGGTCTTCTACTCATTATTTGCTTTCAGGCTCCACACAGGTCCCAGTGTGGAGCCGGAGCGCCCCCTGTCTGTGCAACGTGCTTAGGGTCCTGAACTCCAAAGGCATGGTGTGAGGACTGGAGCTGGAGGTGTACTCATATTTTAGAGTGTCGTAGTAGTGGTATTTGACTGGTTTGCCAAGCGGGTCGAGTGGAAAGGGCCAGAAGCCATAAAGATGGATCTCTTCACAAAAGCGAGTAGCCAAGGTGTACATGAGGAGCCCAGTGGTTGGACGCTTGATGTGGACGTTGTTGGTCAGCCAGTACCTGTTGATAAGGACATGTGTAATTAGCTGCACTCACTCACTTAGACTAGAGACACAGCAAGAGGAAAAAGATGTTCAAGGACTTCAGAGCTTTTTTCTAGTCATCCCACGTAGAGCACACTGAAGTCAATATTCATGAGGAAGCAACACTCATTTATTCATCATTTGGCAAGACCTTTCTCCCCCTGAGGTTTGATATTAAGCCAGATATACTACTGTACACTGGAGCATACAGAGTGGAGCCCAAGCCTTAAAAAAGACTGAGCTTTGCAAATATTTCTCTGTTGTAGACCAACAAACTGGCCCTTCAAAAACTGCTCACAGATAATCAATAAATGACCTTTTCCTTTCTTCTTTTTTCGTTCAGGACAAAAATCTCTTTCGTAAAAAGTCATTTCGTCAAAAAAATGGTCTGAATTTTTTATTTTTCTGTATTTTTTTAATTAATTGATCAGTCAATCAATGTTATCATTTAAGTTATTCATCAAGCAAACATTCTCTGGTTCCAGTTTCTCAAATACTAGATTTATTGCTTTTCTCCATTTTATATCTTTGCAAACTGAATATGTCTGGATTTTTCATTGGTAACTGGACAAAATAAGCAAACTCAAGTCATTTTTGTCTCTAAGAAATGGGGATGAGCAGTGATTTTCATTAGTTTCTGACAGATTATGATTATGCATGCATTTCCAATTCAAATAAACTGAACGAATCTCCCAAATATGCCATTTTCTTGATACTGGTGAATCATAATTCTATCTGTATCTCAAAGCTGAATTTATGATTTAAAACCTTCCCAGATTGAGAAAACAAAACAGCACACAGCCCACTCTGGAGCTGCTCAGCAACATTTGCATTCTTCCTACTGCGGGTGACCTGGGAGCTCCTACACCAGTGACATGCCAAATGTCGCTTTCAGGAGCAACTCCAGGGGCAGGTGGTCAGGCGCTCTCATGCCCCAACTTCATTTCCCTTTCCAGTCACACTAACTCATCTCTCTAGCCTCAAGGCTATCACCTCCTCTGGCTGTGCGTTCTCTGTGGTTAGTATGGAAGGTCGTGTTGAGATGTAGAGGTTGTACTATTTAAAGCGTGTGCCATGAAGGGCAAACAGTGTGCAGGTTTGCGGTCCAACCAAACACCACAGCTGGTTATGAGCACTCTAACAACCAGAGAAGAGGGTCTAATTAAGGCTGAAATGATCTGATGTGGCATTTGGTTGTCCTCTGCTGCACATCATTGCCGACTTTTGATGTAAAGTTCAGCCCCACTGGGAAAATGACAAGGTCAGTTGGAGTGCTTATCAGACACCACACTTAAAAGAACAAAGGCAGGTGTTTAATCTCCAAGCAAATTATTTTCTGTCATAAAACATACAGACAACAAAAATCACGGCCCAGTTCTTCTCCTACATAATACCGGGTGCTTGTTGGGGCATGCAAAATGGCATAATTTGGTCACTGACCAGCGGTGGTTGTCAGGCTTTTAACGAGGGAGGAAAGATCCAGAGCCGAGTCTGGTTGTGATGAAAGAGAGGCAAGGACAGTAACAAAAAAAAGAAGAGAGTGATTTTTATAAAAGCGTGAAGGCAGAGGAGGCTGTGAGACAGATATGCAAAAAGGATTTCTCAAAAAGGATCCTTGCCCAACTCTAAAATGAATCAACACAAATAATAAGGATTAACAAAATATACCCCAGTTTAACAGCACTGCTCGTTATCTGTGCTGTTCCTGAGCTCCTGCACAGGCTTGTTAACAGTAGGATCTAAATAACAGCAATAAATAATTTACATATAATTTAAGCATACAGCTAATTAATTCCCTTCATAAATTCACATTTTACTTGGAAAAGAGTTCATTTAAATGAAATGTTGACTGCAGTTTATTGTCAGCATTGATGGTCGACACCAGCGGTCGGACTCTTGGACTGAGGAACTAGTTCATCTATTTATCTATGTGCAGTTTATCTATCTGCCCAGTACTTCTGAGCTGTGTGTCTCTGCTGGTTGCATGGCAACATCACGGTGACAAGACTGCGGGAGGTCACTGCATGCAGCTGTCATTTGCAGAGAAACAGTCGAAGCGCCTAGCTCCCAATTAAACCACACATTGATAGTGAGCTTCCGATTCAAGAGGTGTTGTTATATGTATGATATTTTTGAGTCAGATTAGCTGTTTCCCTCCTGCTTCCAGTCTTTATATAGAGCTAATCACCTTGAGCTCCATACTTAACACACAAACATGAGTATGATATCAATCTTCTCATTTAACACTCAGCAAGAAAGCAACTAAGTGCACAGGTGTGCACGCGCTGAGTGGAGGGAGACACGCTGACTGCTCCTGTTGATCAGCTTTAATGCTTTGTTTAAAAATAGCCACCTGGGCAGCAGATTAGAGTCTGCTAGCCCCTTGATTATGCTGCTCACAGGTATTCTTATGAGACACAGCACACCGGGAGCTGCATCTTACCCCCTGACGGCGTGGAGCAGGCGCAGCGAAGGGAAGGCAGTGCGTATGTCCACAGTGTGCAGCAGGATGAGACGAAGGGCCCACTCCACACGCTCCTCTCCCCCCTTGGCCATAAAGGCTGGGATCCACAGCACACTGCCGCTGAGGCTCTTAAGCCGCTGCAAGAAGCGCTCCCTCCACTTCTCACTGACGAGGTCCTGGAAGGCCCGCTGCACCACTGAAGGGTTCATGGTCACCAAGTTGGTCCGCCACCCAACGTCCCGAGAGTATTCCTCCACTGGTGCCAGGTTACACCTTAAAACAAGCAAGAACAGGTTACACGTCATTAGATTTTCTGTTCAACCGTTGTGACGTCCTTCTTCTCTGCTTGCTGCTTGTGTGGTGGGTTTGGGTTACTGGCTCAGGAGCCGGTAGGCAGAGTTGAGGAAGACATGAGGAAAGTGCCTACACCTGAGGAAACTGGGCCCCAGCCTGTTTAAGCGGCTTGATTTCTAATATCTCTCTCCTCTTCCTCCCAGATCTCCACCAGCCAGTTTGGTTAGGCTTTTGTGTTTTGTTCACATAGATCACAAACTACACTCATCCACACAGTTAACTAGTTAACTAACATTATTATTATATTGTCTGAGATCAGATTAACAAGAAGTAACTGAAGCAAAGGTCACACCAACATTAAGTGTTTCATTAAAGTGTAAAGTGGTATAATGGTATAAATCCTACAAATATAAGTATGTTTGGTGGAGATGAATGATTACCTCTCCAACTTTTTCCACATTTCTATTTGACTTTACATTCAGTGAGTGATCAAACTATGACTAGCTAAGAAAAAAACCTGAATTAATTGTTGGAGAAATAGAGCAGTGACAAAAAACAGATGCTTCTCTACAGGGGTCACTAAATGGTCTGATGAGTATGAAAATTATGTGAATCACATGCTATGACCTTCAAACTTACTGAGGACTTGTGGGATATATTTGATGGAAACGCTCTTTATTATCATCATTAAAACTCCAAAGGAAGGAGTATCTTTTGGTTTTAACAACAGTGTTCCTCTCTTTCGGCAGCATAATTTTCACTTTTTCCAGCTTTTGTAAGCTACAATATCATCTCTACAGGCGCTGACTTGATCTCTTTCTTGTTTTACCAACGTCTGGAAGTTTCTCGTTGTAACAACTTACCAACTTTTTGTGTTATAATGAGAAAAGTTTGGTTATTTTGTGAAATAATGAGAAAGTTTTTGTGATGTAACAAGATCAAGTGGTACGTTGTTATTACAAGAAAAGTTTGCTGTTAAAATGATACTAAAAGAATAATTTAGTATCTAGTAATAACGAGAGGAGAAGAAACTATCTTGTTATAATGTGAAAAGGATCTCATAACATGTGAAGGGTCGTGGTAAAAAGAGAAAGGGTTCTCGCTTTAACGAGACACTGGACAATTATTTTTTTGTCATGGTGGCAGCAATATGCCGCCGTACTCCAGCTACAGTAGTCAAACCGTTTGCCTTGGAGAACTTTCTACCAGGAGTGAAATTCAGCAGGAAAACAGGATGTCGTTTTATTTATTGATGTTAACCTTTGATCTCTGAATAAATGCCAGAAAACAAAAACCCAGTAATTATCTTCATGGTGAAGCCTCGCTATTCTCTACAGCACAGCAGGAAATCACATCAGGAGTGCATTTTGTTAAAATAACATTGCATATTCAATTCTACATATTACAATCAACTTGTTGTTGCCGTCCAGTGAAAACCATGTATCTCCAAAACATCAACTTTTCAGCTTTGTGGCAATGCTTTTTTCCATTTTCAGTAAATGGTTTGTTCTGAATTTCCTAAACACATAAGGAAACTTAATTCTTCAGTTTATCTGAAAAATTAAAAATCCCCAAATTTAGAGAGATTTCCAATAATTTATACGAGTGATATGAGTACCCCATATCTTTATCATAATATAGAGCTTAAATAATATATAACTAGTACCCCCAAACACTGCCAACCTACTTTTTCTGAACCAACTGTAGGGCAGAGGTCTATATTTAGCAGAGACATTATCTCCCCATCTGATATGTGAATGCCACAGCGAATTCCTCAGCTTCTCAAAATGCCATGTTCTCTTTTGTCTGCCTTCAGCCAACCATTACCGCCATTCCCCCGGCCTTATTATCATGCTGCTAGAGTCGAGAAATCATGACCTCGACTCATCAGCATAACATCGCGGAGCTTAGGGAAAAAAAGACAAGATAGAAAGACAACAGAATCAATTTCAGAACAAAGAAGGGACAGTTTGAGGAGGCCGACTCAGCTATCGATCAGTCAGCTTAATGAGGTGCTGCCATGGGTGCCTACTTCCTGCTTCATTTATACCATGCCATTAAAGTAATTGATTTATGAAAGGATGTTTCTCACTACAGATATCTCTGCAGATACCGAATGTTGTGTTAGATTGTGCCTTTTTTTGCATTCCCCATTACGTTATCACCACAGACAGATTCATCTTCCATCAGTGACAAGTATGAATAGTGATGAATAACCCAGTAAGCAACTGCTTTGCATTACACCCAAACACTGAACAGAGCTGGCTGATGACTTCACAAACTAAAAAAGTAAATGAGAGCAGGACCGCTGCGAGCACCGGTGTTAGTCTGAAAAGCAATATGTGTTTCTGACGCTCTTCAAAATGTCAATTCTGTGTATAACCATGCATTTAATTGCTCTCAGTCTGGCAGTTAAAAAGCTATGACAGCCCTTTCATAAGTGCAATTAATATATTTTCAGCTGTGTGAGCACCAGCTCTCAACCTGAATTAAACTGGAAAAAGTGATTATCATTCCAATGTGAATTATATTCTCAATAAAGTGAGATAAACCCAAAACTGAAACTAATTTGCTAATCCATTTCAATTACGGTCCACTTTAGCTTGCAGGTTTTATGATTTATTTCAAGTGGAAGCTTCCAACCCTCAAATCACTTATGCCATTCTGGAAAAAAAAAAAGAAGTACCTGATAACAAAGTCATGAGAGTCAATCTCGGGTCCACAGCTGCTGTTCAGAAGGATCCCCGAGTTTCCCACAATGGCGCAGCGCCTGTGATGCTGGTTCTTCATGGGGGATACAGTTGGCAAAAGACGATAGAGATTTTCTGAAACGTTTGTGGTGCTGTGGCGGTCGAAAACATAGTGGATGATATCCCCTGGTTTCAACGTGCCTTTCAGAATAGAGATGTCTCTCTCTGGATCGAGGAATCTCAGAATATTCTTCCTGCAAAATGAAAAAAAAAAAAAAAATGTTGTGAAAGACTCTGCTTGGTCAAGTGTGTAATCGGGCTGAGATAACAGTGGAGAGCGGTGATTCTACCTGATGAGGTTGGAGAGGGTCCTGTTGAAGGTCCAGCTGTTTGACGAGAGCTTGGCAGTGTTATTGTAGCTCGGATGATGATGATGATTTATTATATCTTTACTTGATCTTGTCAAAGCAGTCGGATCCACGTGTGCTGCAGCCTTTCTAAATGAGAATAAAAAGTCATTGAGACACAAGGTTTGTGTATTGTGTTAATTTCTCCCTTTTTTTTCCAATTGAAGTTGGAGTTTTTCTAAACCATTGTACAGATTGTAGTAGTGAAATGTGATTAAATACTTGTGCTACTTTATAATTTATGCTCTAGATGAATATACAAGCACATAAAGTAGGTAGAATTAGCTCCACCTCAACTCACTTCAAAAGTTAAATACTATTTACACATGAATGCATCAGTAATAGTGCTTTAATAATAAGATATATATATGCTCTTTTCTGCATAATGAGTACTTTTACTCTGAAAACATTTGTGGAAATCACTTTTACCTGTAATTAAGAACAATTTTGATTGCAGAACGACCTACATAGCGATATTAATGAAGGATGCTTCTTCCACCACCACTCTAAACTGACCTCCCTTGTCTTGACTTGACTTGAATGAGGCTTAGAGTCATTTAAATGCAGTAAAGCGACGTTATCTGAAATCCAGTTAAACCATTTTGAATTTAAGTCGGCTTTATTCCGACGGCAGATGTTCTCCTCGTCACATGGATACCAACATATTGACGGGTAGAGCAGCTGCCTTCCTGCTGGAAACAGTAACGAGACTCTCACTGTGAATGACTCACTGTGTTTTCAAGGCTTGCACAGGAATAAAATCACCAACTGAAAATTATATAGAAGTGCCAATTAGAGTCCCACCGGTGGTCCACGTCTACGAGTAGATATAGATGCATGCATTCATCTATAGATTGAGTAATATAACAGAGTGCGTGTATGTTGAGATAAGTGGATTTCAGACCTGCGCGGTTTTGGGATGAGCCGGTGCAAGCTCATCTTCTTTGAATGTCCAGTATTTCTAGAAAAAAAACAACAAAAAAACAATTCAGATGGAATTACGAATCACAATCTGCTGCACAGATTCCTGGAAGATAATGAACAGATGCTGGAGATATTTCCTGTAATCATATCAAGACAATAATCCATCTACTGTATTCAGCACCAGGCATACTGTAAGTTCTTTTAATATAGAATGAAGGTGAAAGACACACATCAAGGTATTTTTAGAGCAATCCACTGTGGGCCCCTTTGCTGATGTAATGAGGGGAAATGTGGCCTTAATGGAGCCCCATTATACCCCGAGCGAGGTTCTCCTTTCACAGGAAAGTGAGCAATCTCTCCACCGTGGCGTTGAATACGCCAGCCAAGATGCATTTACAGTAAACACAATGTATGTGTATTCAAGAGACTATTTTGTAATCATGACCTTGGTCACGTCTGATCAAACGTGACAAGCTGCCGACATCCGTCTAATGCAGAAGAAGTGAGAAAATGTCCAAGTGAAAGAGAGAGAAGTGCTCTGATAGACAGACAGACAGACAGACAGGTGAGCTGCTCTCATGTGGATGCATGCTGGCAGCTTTAAATATATTGTTGTAATTGTATTAAGATGCATTCATGCAGCGTTGGAATTGGTTCTAGTTCTCTTCTCCCACTGCAAAATCACAAACCAATATGACCTCATTACAACGTGAGCCACAGCCGAGTAATTGCATTCAAAACAGAATGTTCTTGCTGAAAGGGAAATGTGAGAGTCCAAAAAAGCTTCCTGGAGCGGGGGAGGAAGAAGAAAAAAAAAAGTGAATTTATACTATTCAGGTAGTACAGCATCTTTTTTGGCTGTGATGATAGTAACGAGAAGAAATGGATGTTGCACAGTCGATCTCTGATTTGGTTTTTTACATCCGACCTCAGTATTTTTGATGCTGAAAATTAAGAATGTATTTTCTTGCAGGTCAAATGCAAGTGGAGCATGTGTGCTTGTTTGTGTGTGTGTGCTTGTTTGTGTGTGTGTGTGTGTGTGTGCGTGTGTGCTTATGTGTGTGTGTGGCAAGGAAGATTTCTGCTGGACTGCTCAACAATTCAAAGTGTGAAAATGAGACAGGGAAAAAAAGAGCAAAGCCTCTTTTGTTTCCGATCTGTTGCCCCCCCATCCACCCCTCTCCACCTCCTCTTCCTCCTCCTCCACTATATCTGTCTTTCACTCTCTCTCTCTCTCTCTCACACACACACACACTCTCTCTCTCTCTTGTAGTGTAAATGTATCCTATCCCGCATGCAGGCTGCTGCAAGACAAATAGCCTAATCCTTGGAGACCCAGGCAGGCAGGCTGCTGTCTGAACAGCTGCTCCTGCTGCACCCAAGTGTTACAAATGTAGAAACAAACCACACATACTCAACATTCAAACTCCAAACTCCATTCACATAAACTCATTTATCCTTTTTTCCCACTCTCCCACTTAACAGATTAAATCCTCTGAGAAGGAAATCATCAAGAAAACAATGGGCTACACACACACACAAACACACGCACACACACAAACACACACTCAATGAATGAATAAATGACGGTGGGCTACTTACGCAGTTTCTTCTTCCACTTCTGCAATATCATCAATGATCAAAATCACAACCAGCAGCGTTATAAAGCCGAACAACAGCGTGCGGGAAACAGGCGGCATGGTTGAGGGGGAGGCTGCTGCAGCCGGCCGGGAGTCCCTTCTTTCAGCTGTTACATTAACCTTCTTCTGTTTTCCATTTATAAATCGAAAATCCGCTCAGTCATCTGTCCCTTTGTTCTTATCGCCGGACACTCCCATGCGAGCTGCGGTCTTTTTTTTTGTGGTCCTTTTTCTCTCCTCTCAGATGATTGCCTTGTGTCTGTTTCCCGACGGAGCGATGCCGCCGCCGTTTCTACCTCTATTCCCCAGTCAAACTTTGAAAGCGTGCACCGCCGGAGCCTGCCATGGGAGCAGCAAGATGTAGACCACATGCAGCCTTAAAGGCGCAGCGGCCAACTCTTTCTGTCTCTCTCTCTCCATCTTCATCCCAGCCGGTTTGATCCCAGCACTCACTCTCCAGGTGTTGACTCATTGAGACTGCAGCGTAGATTCACTAGACAGGTGTATGAGGAGTGCAGTTTTAACATATGGCGGATGTGTTGCCTACTTTGCAATAATCAAAGTCTCATGTGGCAACCCAAACACACTGAGTGAGCCCCAGTAGATCAGCTTTCTGACGCGTACTGTGAGTTAATGGGGACATCTTTTTATAGTTCAGGTCACTAGTGGTGGAAATTAACTAAGTACATACTTTACTTGAGTATTTCCATCTTATGCTGCTTCATAGGCAGCTCTTTACTCCCTCACTACATTTACTTGGCAGCAGCTGTTCATATTATAAGATGTTACATTAAAGGACAGGTTCACATTTTTTCTTTCTTTTTGTTCATTCCTCCTGCTCATACTGAACTCCTTCCTAAGATGCTTTCACTGTAAGTGATGGGGGACACAATCCACAGTCCTCTTTTTGTGCAAAAATGTATTGCAAAGTTCATCTGAAGCTAATGTGATGCTTCAGCAGTCTCTTTAGTATACAATTCCCTCTTTGTGTTTCCCTGTTGAGCTGTGGAGGAGGGATTGTAACAAAATGTACTAAAAAGACTTTCACGTTGGAAGATATGTGCTGGATATGACTAATTCAGACAGCCGAAGCTCCACAGCCTGAAAATACATTTTTGCACAGACTGTGGATTTTTTATCACTTACATTGAAACCACATACAGAATTAGGATCTCTTGATGGCCAGTGTGTACAGCAGGAATGATTACAGCAAGCAAAACCTGTGTCAGTGTTCATTTGGGCTCTCGACTGTTGTTTTAAGCATGACTTGAAAACATGTGAACCTGTCCTTAAAGTTTATAATACACAAAGCACTGTTGAAGATTGAATCAGTGTCTCTTTTGGCTTGTGACTTACAGAAAAGTGATGTGTAGTTGTAGTGGCCTCTCAAGTTTCAGATGTCGATGAGTTGTCACCAGTTCTTCTTTCCACACTCATGAATTATTTCAAAGCCCCCCAGATTTATCTTGTGACCTTTAAGAGGGGGCCCGATCTATATGTTGAGAACCACTGGACTTAAATATCAAACTGTATGTAACATAGTTAAAATTAGCTCCACCTCAGTCAGCTACATGCTGCCTACACATCAATGCATCAGTAGTAACAATCTAATAATGTAATAATATAATCAGTCTGCAGAATGAGTACTTTAACTTTGATACTTTAAGAACATTTTGATGTTTCTGTACCTTTACTGAAGTAGGTTTTGAATGCCGGACCTTTACTTGTAATGGAATACTTTTACATTCATGCATTTGTAAGTATCTGAATACTTCCATCGCTGCTGGTCACATGTGTCCCTATCCCAGTGGTTCTCAAACTTTTTCACATCAAGGACCCCTAAACTGACACAAATTAGACCACAGAGATTTTGGCTTTTAGATGTTTTATTACAGAAAGTGTATGAAACCCATGACCAAAATAGGCACACACTCTGTCATTGTGTTACTTATGGATGGAATTATAGAGAAAAAAATCCTCACCTCACTTTGAGAACCACTGCCCTATACAGTGTCATTGATTTGAAGATAGATGGATTGAATATTCTGGACATAGGCACAGTAATCCTGTAGCTACAAACCACTTAAATCATTCTGCAGGAGCTCTAATGAGATGTTCAGTGGTCAGTTTAGGTTTTTGATGTTAACTTCAGCAGTTTGAGGAGAGGCTGAAATAAATGTAGCATAACTTATTTTCATGAGAGTTGGAATTTTTCTCAGATATGAAACGACAGGACTGCTGACTGCTGATCTCGGAGAGAGAAATGCATCAGCTCTTATATCTTTTTATAACCAGCAGCTCTGCTGTGTCTAGTAGTTTTTAAAGCCATTTTATCCTGGAAAAACTCAGCTGAGCACGTTTGCTCTTTTTTTTTTGCTGTTTCCTGCTAAAATATCTGCTGCACCTCCATCAGAATAATGCTGGGATCAACTTGCATTACATTCACTACTTAATGCTTAATTAAGTAGTGATGAAGTGCTGAATAAACGCATGTTAATAGTGTAGTTATTAAGCAGTCACCATTTATTTTACAGTGGCCATTTTAATTTATAACAGCTACAAAAACACTGCAAGCTATCAGTTTAATTAAATGCAGCATGTAGCAATATTGTAGTATATTAAATTAACATTTTAATTAACTCAGAATTAGCCTCATAACTAAAAGTTAAGAAAATACATACAAATTAGTTCATTATCGTCACAGTACAGATTACATTATACATGTATTCATCATTTTAGTGTCCTGCAGGAGGTTTAGTTCTGTTTATACTCATCCAGTATCCACATTTTTATCCCGTTTGTGTTTGTTTTGTATCATAATTTATTGATATGCATTTGCTGACTTTGACTGAAACTTACTTGATAATTGACTGCATGGTTCACACAAGGTTAGTAGGTGTTACACTGCATATTGAGCATTAATCAGTTGTGGCAAATATACAATGTTTTCTCAGTCTGTTTTCAAATTTCATGCATACATTAGCTGCATTTGTATTGTATTTCATAGACATGGATAAAGGGCTAATTTGCATGAAGTGAAAAGTGCAGCTGGAGCCTTGAGAGTGCACATAATGACAACACTCACCGTCACATTTACCCCGCTAATAAAGCTGCATCATTATTAAAACTGTACATTCTGCTTTTTTAATATGTGATTTGACACTTATCATATTTTCTAAAGTCTCACATTTGCATTCATCTGCTTCAGTTTGTGAACTTATTGTTGGGAAAATAGTCATCCAAGTGTGAAAATGTAAATGTCAGCAGGCTGAACTCCACACACTCCATTAAATGAATATTCACTGAAATACACACAGTGTATCAACAACATGAGAAAGAAATAAGTCAGAGAGCTCCACTGCCGATTCCTTGCTCAATTTTTCCTGCTAGAGTTGTTGTGGAACATTTCTTCTTACTAAAGCACCCATTAGGCTAATTGAGGCCTCTTGATTAAAGAAGAAAAGTCTTGCCTGAAGCAGCTTTTATTTCGAGGTTGGTGGCTTTTTTTGTGTTCAACTTTCACCAGGGGACGCTCTCTACTGGAGACTCGCAGTTGCATTTTGTGTGTGTTTGATGTGACGAGCATCAGCAGTGAGGTGTGTGTCAGAGTGTTGTTAACGGAGGACAGACGCTGCTGAGACTGTAGCGGTTGTCAAACACCAGCCTTTTTTTTTTTGTCTTGTTGAAGAGTGTCACGGTGCTATTAATAGACTTTAAGATCACACACACACACAATGAGAGACTTATGACATGTTTCTGTGGCTGCTTCAGTACATGAGCCAAAACTTTAAATGCTTGAATTAAGTTATAATTTATTGTTTACATTGGTATCAATTATTTATTTTAGCCACGTTAAACTGCGTATTTCACTCCCTCTCAGCAGACTATATTTTGTCGTATTTTGATTCAGTCGACAAGGATTAAAGACGACAAGGAAACAGCGCCTTGATAAATGTGAGTGTCTGTGTGTTTTGGCTCAGTTGTTTAGAACTGCAGAGGGACTTCAGCTTAGATTTAAAGTCACAATTGTGATTTATTTAAATTGCTGAGGCTCAGGCTTCTCTGCTCAGTCTTCACAAGCTCACAGATTGTGTGAAAGCAACGTCTGCACACACTAAACCAAACTCTGCTGCTGTGGCAGGCGCAGGTCAGTCACTAATTAGCTGTGAGCAGGTATGGCAGCTTCTCTGCAGAGACCTGCCGGCTGCCCTTTTGAAATATTTTGGGAATGTAATTGTTGACTACAAAGAAATGACATTTCTTATTTATTACTGTTCACTTAAACTGAGTCAAAACTTGAACTTTAAGTATTTGTCTGGGTAGTTGATGGAAATAAATCTCTTTAAAATTTTTTAGAGGACACTGTTTTTTTTAACGCAAAAGGAGACATTATCCTTATAAATGTCATTAGTTGTATCTTGGCTGCTTTGTATAATTTATTCATAGACGTCTCCTCGTTATTATGCTGATGTTGCCTCACATTTGGTGGAATATGAACGGTCCAAAACACAATTGGATGAGAATTCAGTTTCGTCCCTCAGCAGTGTTTGATATTAGATAATCTGAGCCATTTTAATATATATCTATAAATATATCAATAACCATCCTGATTTACACAAACTCTGTGCAGCTCAGATTTTCAAAAGTATAAGTCTGAAAATGCATCAAAATCTAAATCAGTGGACGACAATAATCCTTATTGAGCTTTTCTTGTTGAAAACTGTTTGCATACTTTCTTACTTAAGATGATGTATGTTCAGTTATCTAATATATTTTATCTAACATATAGCATCTTATTTTACAGCTTCTCAAGTCCTCAGAGGCTCCATTGCACTAACGAATAGTGAGCGAGTGTTAAAATCTAAAAGCCAAAGTAAAAGCTCTGAATCTGCGGTGCATATGAGGAGCCTTTGTGCTCTTGTGGTCCATTAATCTCTAGGGTCAATACTTCACATCTTACTGACAGAGCACTTAGCACAATATTGAAAATGTTGATGAGGCATGAGTAGAAACTGACAGCTGGAAATTTCAAGCTTTTACCATTATGGTGCTCAACAGTTTGACAAGACCGTTTAAAGGTTAAATGTAGTATTTAACAGAACATTGTGATTTTATGTCACATGTACGTAAAGCCTATGAAATTCACAGGTAGAAATATAGTACAGTACTTGATATATGATACATATGGAAAATACAGTGTGTTCATAAAATTGAATTATGCTTGTATATAATATGAAAACCTGGACATGGCAGCTCCTTAAGTCCCCGAAAAGAAAGCAAAAACACTCTGATTTGATTTCTTTTCTGAAAAATAATTTATTGCCAGAGTAAAATAAATGATATGTTGCCATACAAAAAGTGTAAGAAAAGGGACAATGTCAAAACTGTAACTGCAGAGAGATCAGTAGAGTAACCGGTCGTATGTGCCGAGTCGCTTTAAAAGAGTTTTTCAAATAGGTATCCAGGAATAAATTCAGTGTGTTCTCTTTGTCTGACCTTGCACACACACATCCTCCTGTTGCATTTCTGTAACATTTATTCCAGATATGACAGGCCTAGCTTGAAGACAAGGATTGTGTTTCTTTTCTGCAACATCCTACTTCCACTGCTATGAGTTGTCCCAAATCTTTTTTGTGACATCAGACACACACACACACACAAATCTCAGACAGTTAGATTAGATATAATTTCAAATACAATCTAATAAAAAATTCTGGGCCTAATGAACAAATATATTACTCCTAATCTCTTTTACTTGAATGTCAAAACACATACAAATATTACTCTTTATTTTCTTCTTTGCTCTTCCACTAGGTGCAAAAGTCAAAAGAAAATATAATTAACAATCTTTTTTGAATAATCCCTTATTAAGACATATTAGACTGAATAAACTCTGCAGATGTAAAAACAAACATGGAAATGACACAAACTGCTATAATGAAAAACAAACCTGCAGTCTGACACACAGGACTAGCAATAAAGACGACGTATCAGATATGAATTGCACATTTGCACCTATGAGACGAGACTTCAACAGTCTAGTCTACGCAGTATCAAAAACAGTGCCTATGATCCAGCAAGAGAACATAAACTCAACAGTGCATGATGACATGAAAAACACTATCTTGTTTTTAAGTAGACTTGATTTTCTGACAGTTAAAACATCTAATAGGCCACTAAATTAACCCAGTCAGGGTGAAGAAACCGGTCTTGCATTACTGTAATAAAATGCAATTATTAGTCTGTAAACACTTGGCAACTTTTAAATATGAATATATGAAGAACCACCCCAACTTTTTTTTCTTTTAATTCATAAAAATCTCACTTTAGAGAGACAGACAGAACACACAGTGCACTGACTGTAAGGAAACTGTCATTTTTCACACGCGCACACACACACGTCACTGGAATCATGACAGACCTAAAAGAATATGGCAACTATACTTGAAGTAGCATCGTGTCCACTCACTAATAATCAACTAGGACTGAGCTGTAAGTTGTCTCCTACCACCAAATCATTGCAGGAATTCGCCAGCAACACTGGAAAACACCTCGCTCATACGACTAAAATGGACCCTTTCAAAAGTTTATCGAGGACGTGGAGTGCAGAGCGACGGCTCCTGTGACCTGAACGGGGCCATTAAATACATCGCCTTTATCAAAAAACATTTTTATCTTAACCTCTCGAGAAAAGAAGAATAAAATCATAAAATGTTCCTTTGAGAGAATAAGAATGTTCTGTATTGTCCTTTTCTTGCTTTATAAACTATAAAACTGACTCCATATTTTCACAAAACTCATGTTCCTCTAGGCTATATATAAACTTTGTCCTGTCCACTAGTTTGGGGCCGTCTGTGAGAGAGGGGTAAAACTCGGTTGGCGTCATGTGGCACTCGTGACTTTTGATGTACTTCTTGTAGTTCCTGTGTAAGCAATACCATGTGGTGGTGTAGAGGAGGAAGGCGATGCCCTTGAGAATGATGGCCAGGCTCACATAAAGGTGCCTGTAAGCTACATTGTCATACAGCAGGCAAGCACCTTTATCGTCGCAGTCCGAACTCCAGAAAAGGCAAGTAGAGTCAATCGCAGCACCAAAGATCAGAGGAGGGGGGATGAATCCTGCAAAATGGAAACACTTAGTGAGCCTCTTTGCACACAAATTACCTCAAAGATAAGAAAAAACTACTTTATGTGCATTGTTGGTGAATGCCACATCATCAGTAAGCTTTTTATTTTCTACTCTTTCTGTTAGAGTGACGTAACGTCACGAGAACTGAACACAGTCTTGCTACAGTAATCTATGCTCTACAATTACACATAGTTTTAAAAGTGTTAATATTTTATTGACGTCAACAAATCCCCTGAGAAGACCAAAATCAGTTTGTCCATCTGTTAATACTTTCTAACTTCTCTCTGTGGTTCCTGCCCATTTGTTCCTACTGAATGTTAACCTTTAAAAACGGGTCATAATATATAGATTAATTTAAAAAAAAGACTGTAATTTCCTTAAATAGTTGGAAAATGTAGTTTTTAGAAGCTGTTACTCAAATAAGAATAAATAGTGTATTTGTAGGGACTATTTTCAGATGTGCATTAATACACATTCGGTGCTCTAGCGAGTAGTCTAGTGAGTATTTATGGCAGCAGGGCGGTGTATGACTCAAAATAAATCACCCATGTGCTCAAGTTCATCGTGATGAAGGAACATGTGTGGCTCATTGATGTATTTTTAATAGTTTTGGACAACAGTGGAGGTCTATGCCTGTAGCACACAGCTGTATCAGACTGAGTTCATGCAGGCAATACTAGTTAATTCATTGTTGCTTTTGGTCTTTTCAAGGGATTTGTGGAGAGCAAGAAAAATATAGAATATCACCAGCCTCATCTTTAAATGTTTATATGCTTCTTAACACAAAAGCAACTTGAAATTCAGGAGCAAATGCAAATGTTACACAGTGTTCTTTTGGAACAACTGCAGCAGCAGAATATCCTATAATGATTTCAAGTCTGATAAAAGGTCAGAAACAGCTCTTACCGAGGAGTCTGAGCAAAAGAAACAACACTCCAAGTGCGTATGATTTCAGCTCAGGGCTCACGGTCCTTCAAGAGAAGCAGAGAGATTAAATTACTATGTTTTATTTTTCAAAATGAATTCTGCGCATGAACCCATCTATTCACACATGCTTCTTCTGAGACTCATGTATCTATATCCACAAACATACCTGATTAGTATGATAACAGAGGGAGTCTGAGCCATGGCTCCAACCAGGCTGCAGGCGCAGATCACACACAGGAAGATGAGGAAAGCCTCCTGGCAGCCCGGGGTTGGACATTTTCCTGGAACCGCCGTGGCAAATTCACTCTCAGCAGATATACAAGAGCACCCCGTCAGGTTCTGTGACCAGAAAAGGACGAGATGGTTGACTGAAGAACTATTTAAACAATATGTAAATCCAATTATAGAAGAAACAAGTTAAATCTTCTAATTTAACATTTGGATAAATGTGTGGAGGTAAAGCTTGGTATCAACACAGCTGAACATATGATTTGCACTTAAAAAAATTTAATTTATTCCTACAAATGCAGCGGTGAGACAACTGGCAGTAATAGTGATATTTTATGCTGCTGAGCTGAGAGCAATTCTCTCTGCAAGTGATTTGAATATAGAAGACATTAATCTGCAGATTCCCCTGCCTGTGATAGCTGATGACAGAACTATGAAATACTAGACTTTTTTTATTTTGATCTAGGCAGACTTTAAAAAACACAGTATATACAACACTTTTAATAAGTTAAAAGGAAAGTTTGTAACATCTGTCATTCATTTGGTCTACTACGGTAGATAACGATCCTTTGCAGAGATTGTGATTACATTTTTCTTATGTAAGATTACAGTTTCTGATCTATCACGAGACAACCGTAGGGTGAAGACCTGAGAGATGCTCGACGAGGTAAGCGTTCTCCCTGCTCGGGTGCAGCCGGCGAAGCAGGCAGACAGGTAGGTGACACCGTTGGAGCCGCACACGGGGCTGATGGAGGAGGTGAAGCAGTTGCACTGACTGATGCACTGAGCTTCTGGTTTCTTGCCCACCTGCAGCGTCCTAAACAGAGACACAGAGGAACCTGAGCATCCATCCCCACTGTAAACACCAACTACATCTGCACAAGCAATGCACAAAATCCAAGATGCACTGTAGTAGAAATACAGCCCTTTATCAGTCATATTTTGGGTCTCTTTCTCACTTTTAACCAGGGTACATCTCCATGGAAACTGCACTGCACAGCTAATCTGCTCAGGAGTAGGTCGAGTTCAGGCTATCAAATTGAGAACTAGTAAAGGCCGGTCTGCTGCTCAAAAATCAGCTCTCTGGAAAAATAAAAGTGGCTATTTCTACAGGACGCACAAAATTACTGCATTCACATTCAAGCAGCGCGAGATAAAGGCAACAACAGGGTGTCGAACCTCAAAACAGACCTCAAACTGTGTCTGTAACAAAAAGTACAAACATGTCAAATATTTTTTTACTGCCTTCTAAAGATGAGAAACTTTGGACTCAAATAGATCTGAACTTCTTTCTCTAGCACAAAAAAAGAGGCTCAGGGCCAAAATAAAAAGGAAATGACAACAGCTTTATTGATCTATGGTGGCCTCTGATGAACTGCTTGTCCTGTGATCTTCAGGTAAGTGACCTAATCCTGACATTTTTATTAATACTATGTACTTGTACACTATAAAAATTGAGGGATAATGTATACATGTGTGAAAATGTGTGCTTTTTATAATTTTTACTGTGAGAAAGCTAATTATGCCCCCTTAATTTACTTTTTCCCTCTTGTAGCTCAGGCTTATGATGTTTGATATTGTTGTGTTGAACATTGTTGTGATGCTTTAGACACATTTAAATTCTGTCAAGTACTGAAAGTTGGCATGTCTGGCCAGACTGTTTTTCTTCTTTACTTATTCTTAAACCAGAAATCTACTGATTTCAATCATAGTCTTAGACTATTTTTTGTATAACTGCTTGTGTTTAAACAACTTTTACTATTTGAGAAGTTTGGTTTCTTTTGTTAAATGAAAAAATCATTTTGGGAAAGAAAAAAAAATGTTCCAGTGAGTTTTGTTCTTCTATCAGTACAAAAATTACTAATATTGACAAATTTTAAATTTCCAGCTCTGGACAATAACAGGCTACAATGAATGAACAAGTAGTGACAAAATGAGTGTGAGTATAATATTGTGATCCACCACAACTTATAAAACTTAACACATGTTTCTGTCTGTGTTTAAAAAAGCATTTGGAAAAGGAGCCAGTAGCTAGTTGACCAGTTCATCGATATAAAAGTGAATGAAATGTCCTGTTGTATAAGTGCTCTATAGCGATTATTACACCCTTTCACAGGTTTGAGTGATTCAGTGAAATCCTCTGCATTCGTATTCAGTCTGTGCAGCCCGAAGAACACGAGGCCACTTTATGAATAGAAAATCTTTTTATAGACTCGATAAGATGACACAGAGTTGTTTGAATAAAAAGTAAGCCCACTGTGCCCCAATGACCATCAGTGATATGAATTTTTATTTACGCATTTAGACTCTGCAGTTCACCTCCAGTAAAGTCCTCTAACCTTGGCAGCAGAGTTACTTTTCACTGCTTTATTGCTGTTAAACATAAATGTTATAAATCAATTTCTTATAGCAGGTTCAGTCTGGGGAAGACTAAAATGTCAGGAGGATACATTAATATAATAACACATTATCTGTAGTTTATTGCTTATAATCTGGTCTGATCTTTCTCTGGTGAATCATGTTGCTTTTTGACAGTGAAATGAGCCAATTTCCTCCTGCGGACGACCAATTCCATCTTACGTCATGAACAATACTTTGTTCCTGATCTACAGATGTTGCATTTGATTGGTTAGTTGTTACAAAAAAAACCTAATCTAACTCTAAAATAACACAATTATGTTGCTACTCACTTAATAGCAATCGACTTCAAATACAAATGTCGGCCATAAATTTAAGCTTCTAGTACCTGTTGCTGTATGCGACCGTCACTCCTGCAACGGGACCCGTGTCACAACCCAGAAACAGGAAGGAGACATAGCAGGCAGTGGAGATCAGGTTGACCAGCATGGCCATTCGAATGGCTCCCAGTGCCGACAGGTTCAGCTTCTTTACCAGCAAACCGCCCATGAAGATCCCCAGACATGCACATGGAATGGCTGTCATACCTTAAAAAGTAAGTTGGACAAAACATGTTTATCATCCTGGTTTACAAACGTGCATGTCCATGCATATGTATGTTTGCTCTGAATACAGACCTAGTAGCTGGTTTGCTGAGGTGGTGGTGAGGTTGAACTGCTGCTCGAGATACTTCCCCAGAAAGGCTGCAAAGCCAGCCACCACAGCGATCTCCATACAGGCTGCCAGGATGATGCAGGTGAACACTGGGTTTGACAAGAGGTGCTTGGTCACCTTTGGGATCACTGGTAGACAAAAAAGAATGAGGGAGGACAATCATTATTATCTTAGCATGCAGGTTAGTCTGAGAGCTCAAAACACTGCAGCTTAATAAAACATGCAAACAGACAAAACACGACCAATGAAAAAAAACATCTTTTTTGACAACTTCACTAAATATAGAAACAAACTGAAACAGAACTGAAACTGTTTTGTTTTTTTTTAAACATTGTGCTTGTATGATTCAGCAATAACGTATATGGTGTTCTGGTAAATGTTGCGTGTTCATGCTAAGTCATGGAGTACTATGATTGTTAACTATGATTATCAGTTTTGTGTGATGCGTGGGAACTTTGTTGTGTAACTTGTCACAGTTTCTTTCTGTGCAACATGCAGCGTTTTGTATTTGCTTGTGTTTTCTTTATTTGCAGAGTGATTTGTTGCTGCACACTGTTGTCAAATTGGTGAAAATGTTCTCTTCATTTGATTGTGTTTTATCTATTTGTGTTTTGTTTCTGTTTGTTTTTCTGTTGCATGGGCAACCGTACTTTTATGTCTTTGGCACCTGTTCTGATCACATTCGATTAAAGTAGTCAAGCACCCCCCGAAAAATAACACGAGTAATAAATAAATTACTTCACAATTTGTGCTACATCTGTGCAAAACAAACACATCTGAGTGAATTCAATAACAAACAACTTTAGGCCAATTTCAACAGTATCAATCTAACAAACTATCATTTTAATTCTCTGTGTTATTCAGTGGTAGAAGAAAATTTCAGATCATCTACTGAAGTTAAAATAGCAATAGCACACTATAAAAACACTCCATCACAAGTCAAAAAGTACAGAAGTATTATCAGCAGAATGTATTTGTATCAAAAGTAAAAGTACTTATTATGCAGAATAGCTCCTGTCAGTGTTGTATTACTGCATTATTACTGATGCATTAACACAGAAAATGTACTTTCATGTTGTTGTTGATGAAGGTGAAATTTTAAGTGCTTCATATATTGTTCGGTAGTTTCATCTATAAAGATGCATAATATTTCTATATTTTGATAAAATCTAAACAGCTACGCAGTAATTACAGCTGTCGGATAACTGTAGTGGAGTAAAAATATTAAGTTGCAAATAGTGGAAAAACTAAAGCATGTAAAGGAAATACCTCAAAGTTACATTTAAGTACAGTACTTGAGTAAATGCACTAGTTACTTTCCAACACTGTGGTTCAATTAACTAATATAGAAAAAAATGCAGTATTTATAAATGTATGCAACATATTTGTAAATGTTTTACATGTACAGAAAATCAGTTTTCATTGCATGGAAACAGTGCAGTATGATTGGATCTTGTGTGCTCACCCCTGAGTTGCTGACAGCAGGTGGGGCTGTTGGCAGGCTCATGGTTGTGTGCAACCCCATTGCTGGGCTTTGGAGTCTCATAGTCTGCAGTCATAGATGGAGGAAGCATAACTTGCTCACTGTCTGCTCCCTCCTCTCTCTCCTTGTTGGGCAGTGACTGAGGGAAGCCAAACATCAAGAGAGCCGAAGAAAAGAGTAAGGCACCACACAGCAGGAAGCCTGCCCACCAGGCCCCGATCCATCGCGGGTCGTCTGGAGTGATGTTGAGCTTACCTGCAGAGAGGCACAGCAGAAGTCAATAACCCGCATGCACAGAGAAGCACACACAATAATGCAACACTGCAGAAAATTTCAACTCACTAGTGTCGATGAAGATAGCATCCACATAGAACTTAGTGCAGAGGGAGCCGAGGATGAAGCCACAGGCGGGCCCGAACACCAGCGTAGAGAAGAGGATTCCTGTACAAAAAGAACAAATATACATAAGTTTAGACTAATTTCATTCACTTTTGGAAACACTGACAATTATATTGACCAAAGCAACCCAAAAATGCTTTACTTATGTTATTTATTGTGTACAAGTGCCCGTGCACATGGATTTATGGGACACCAAAAGTACTGTTGCAGTAGTGAAACATTTTGCAGACAAGAACAGGACTTCTTACATAACAAGTAAAGAACATTGTCTCTTGTCCTGAGCTCTACAAAGAAATTCTATCACAAAAAAAGGTTTGCTTCCTGAAACACAGCTCAAGTATAATACTGCTGTATACAGGAAAGCTCCGACTATTGTTAATCACACTTCACTTTGAATTTGAAACAATAACTTCAGGACCACGCCAGAGAACGCCTTCAGTAAACAAAAAGATGTAAGCGTGATCTTTTGTACTACGTGCAATCAATTTAAAGAACAAACAGCACTGAAATGTTGGGAGATTTCAGTAAAATGAATCAACTTTTGCACATATATTGCTGTATTGCTCAGGATTTGTGATACGTGTTGTGTGATGTTTATTGTTTTTATTATGTTTATTGTCTTGAGACAAGGACAAATTTTCTGAGTTGGTAGGACAACATAGTTTTATTCTATTCTGAAGGCCAGTGTGGCATGAAACAATGTCACGACTACAAAGTCAATATAAAAATCTGAATTTTATAATGAATACGATCAAAAAGCCAGTTTTAGAGAAATGTATCAACATCCAGGAAGGCTTTGTGACATTCTGGATGAAATGTAAGTTCCCTAACTTGTCATTCTTGGTCACTTTTATGCAGCTTTTTTCCCAGAAGGTAGCGTGTGAAACGAGACAGCAAACAGGGAAACATTTGGACTGCCATGATGCATCAAATCAAGCAGTTAATACCACAAGGCAAGTACAGCAATGGTGGCAACAGACAGACAGACACACACACACACACAGTGACTGTGCTTGTTATGACCACATGGCTCAGCCCTGAACACACTGAACAAACAGATACACACCAACACACACACTGTGGATGACACGCGACAACAGAACCAGTTGTTTTCTCCCAACCTGCTCTAGCAGGCAGCTGGGAGATAAAAAAAAAGTGGAGCTCGATCCAAAATCCTCATTTAGAGCGCTGTCAGCGGGGTGAGAGTCCGGCACAGTGACTCAGACTGCAGGCACATAATGAAGACTCAAAGCTCAATTTGGGAGACAAATTTCTCCCTGACTGTGTGTGCTGTGATCTGTGGATTTATCAGACTGAGCATGGAGTGTATCTGGGACACAGCGACAAAACCAGATCCCGTTTTAAGTTTGACCACTACTCCTCATAAGAACAGCAATGCTAGCACCAAAAATTGCCATTAAAATAAAATGAAATCATCTGTTATTCCACTTCCTCCTCCGGCACTGCAGCATCAGTAACGTCTCCGTCTACTGGCTGCAGGTTGACCCGAACATCGCTGCTATCGGCTCGGCATCTCCAGTAAGCCTGAAAGATGTTGTTCAAATGCCAGGAGCAGCAACTTAATGAACAAGCATGGAAACTGTGACTAAGCTGTGTATGTATTTGTGAGTGCTGAGAGTGAAATCATGGTCTACTTCCTGCCTTGACCACCCACATAGGGAAGGAGTCAAAACATTTACCTAACTGTGGCCTCATTCACATCATATTTTATTCTTCACATAAAGGAAATGGCTCACAGATTCATGAGGTGCAGCTCTGTACGTAAAACGTGGTATAAACAGAGTCAATTACGTGAGATTAGGAGTGAAACGAAAGAAAGGGGCCTTCACGCTGGGATGAGAACATGCTTTTTTTCTCAGACATACAAATGAAACTTGTGGTTGACAGTCCGACCAGCACGGAAGTGTACAAAGATACAGATGTGTGTCCATGAGGCGCCAAAGCACAGCAGGTTTTACCTCTTCCTCTTGCTAAGTGTAGTGGTTTTATAATATGAAAATAAGGCTGACAAAAAAGCTAATGCTAATTTCTTCTGCTGACAGTTTAAAATAAAAATATGAAATCAAAGTTTAAAAAATGAAGCTCAAAAAGCAGCGCTTCACCACCTTTAACCCTCACAGACTGGGGGATTCATAACACAAACACATGCAGACACACAGGAAAGACTTAGGCTGTGGAACATCAGGGAGTGTTTACCAGACACCAATGAAACTGTGCAGTTTACCAGCACTTTCATGGAGGAGGGCTGCAGTCGCTGTGTGACTAGTGAATTTGCCTGTGGTGTTGCAAATGAGGCCGGTGCACTCTCTGTTTCGAGTGTTTCCTTAGAAACTGAGTGTTGTCTTCTCATAGCAACAACGCCACAATCGTTGTCACCACAGGAAACCTCAGAGAGGAAATTCAGTTAGTGAAATCACCTTCTAGGACGATGACGGCTCACTAGCCCACGAGTCCACGACCGCTGAGAAGATAAATGTTTCCATTGAGATCCGTGCTTACCCCCGGCCGCTTTAAGAAACGCTGTCTCCTTGATGATAACATTGCACCACAGAGTGAGACTCGCATGTGAAAAAGATCACTAATCTATGAGGGACCATGCCTCCTTATCAATCCGCATCGTAACAAGGGGGCACGTGATTTTGAAGTTGGTGATGATAATCTCCTCATGAAAGATGAATATTTTTGATCTTAAGGTCAAAACCCTGCAGAAGAAAAGCGTGCAGCCAGTTGAGTCTCTCACAATGGCATTAAACTGGCATGAACACGAACTGGGTCCTGTAGTCAAAACATAAGCAAAGTATCAAGTTCAATTGAAGTTGGATTGAAGCATCAAGTTGCTTCAATCCAGTTTTTTTCTCCCCTCCACCATCCAGAGCCTAATCTGCTTAATGCGAGATGCACAAGATAAAAACTGTCTGTCTTAACTTTCTGTCTCATCATGTCCAGTTTGGCTTGAAGGAATTCAACATTTAGTAAAATATGATTTCTTGCCAAAAGTTAGATGAGAAGGTCAATACTTAAATGAACACAGATGCAGGTGAAAATTTACTTTAAACTAACTTTGGTACTATGGCTGGACGACGATATTTTTGAACAAATACCTTGATATTGATATTGTGATATATACAATATTGTAGGGATGACTATTGGTGCTTTTACAGAATATTTACACAATGAGATTTTTGATAAATAATCGTCAGTAATGTGGATATAATGACTAAGTGGGTATCATTTTACTGTTATGCAGCCTTTAAAACCAGGAAAAAAAACAACACTTGTGTCATATCACAATATTACAATATCCAAAATCTAAGACGACATCTAGTCTCTTATCACAATATTGATATAATATCAATATATTGTCCTAGCCCTCCTTGGTACAATACCTCAAATGGTTATATTGTTTATTATTGTCCCTTAGAAATAAGATAAAATACATAATAATTTCAAAAAAAGACATGTGAGGCGATGCTGCTAGCCTGGCTCTCTCCAAAGTTCAAACAGTACAGTTACTAGCACCTCTAACATGTCATAAACAACAATTTGTGGTTTAATAGGGAAGTGATGAACAACGGTTTAGCTGTCCGCCTCACTACCTCTGTGCTGTGGAGATGCTGCACATACTCTTCAGTGTACAGACAGGAGCAGAGCAGAGGAGATGAAGAGCATGTGACCATAAATTAAGAGTTGATCTGCCTCATGTGAAGGATTCCCCAGGGCAACAGTGACAAGCTTGGTTACTTTTATTACAAACTTGTATTCCCCATCCACTTCTGCGCTGTGTTTATTCTTTCTCCTAATCTCATTTCAAATAACTGACTCTGACTGTGACTGGAGACCCTTAGTTGCTCTTAGGTCAAAGATAAAAAGACAACTGTGCCTGTACAAGCTGGAACGGGAATGTTTTTCACGACAGGATTAAGCAGGAGAAAAAAAAAAAAAAAAAAAGAATACCTAAGCACATTAAATCTCCATGAAGGACAATACACGACCACAGCCGCGGGTAATCTTTGTAACACACTACTTTTCCAAACTGCCTCTAAATCCCTTTTCCCTTGCAGCAGTCCCGTTATGAGATAAGTACAAAACAAACTAATTTGTTCATGTTGTAGTTTGCCCAAGCCTTTTAGTATCCTGTGAATTATACTCTCAGGGGAGCATGTCAGACGTAATTCAATAACAAAGCTCGACTCTAGTGTTTTTGTCTCCCTCTAATTTGTTTAGAGACCAATAGAAAAGGCTGGGAAAGCTACTGTCCATGAGGCTTGTCCTTTCCGGATATTAATTAACACGCAGATGCAGCCCACATCCGACTGGCTACACGCTTCCCCTTCAAAGAAGACACAAACCATATCTTTTTATCACGAACAAACTCTTGACTGGAATAAGTATTTCACATGTAACACTTGTGGTTTTGAAAAAAACAAAAAAGTCCTTGACGTCATGCTATGTATTTTCACACTTCTCACGGCCTTTCCACACCAGTGCTTGACTGTAAACGAGCACTTCCATCTTACAGAATCTCATAGTGGTTGAGCTGAAACATTATGCAAATACTACTGTGACAAGTTGGGCTGCACCCTTCATAAAAAAATCGCTCCTCGGATTAATGCCAGGTGAAACCCAGGTGAGAGGTTGAGATGCAGATACAAGGGCCTCCACAGAGCTAATGGGTGTTTATATAATCCCCAGTTGCAGAGTTTAGTTTCTTTAGAGCATCCAAAGGGGTTGAGATTATAAGCCAATACAGCGTGAAGTTAAAAAGAAAAGCTCATGGTAATTGAAATGTCAGATGCATTACGCCTGCACTGTCCCCAGTTCATTTCCTGCTCTCACTGTACAAAGGGAATTCCTTCTCCTCTTCCTTTAATCCTGCTCAAGTTGGCTCAGTAATCCCTTGAGCTAAATAAGAGCAGAGGGACACTGCGATGTGGGAGGCCAAACAACAGCTTGTGCCACTTTCACGAGGGGCCAGACTGAAACTGAGAGTGAGCTAAATGATTACTAAAGATAAAGCCGAGAGCTGGAGTCTCAGCTCTCTACTTCAGAGGCCTAAACATGAGTTTGTGTCAAAAGGTCAATTGAGAGCTGGAAGAAAGAGTCTGAGGACAGAAGAACTGCATAAAGCAGGCACAAAGATTCAAGGCTGTCTGAAAAGTGGCTGTAAAAAATGAACTTTCAAACAAAAGCCCTCTCTTCCTCCTCTGTCGTACATCAGGTCATAACATCCTCTTTGTAGAAGTGTGAAGGCATTTTAATTTAGGATTGAAGAGACTCGGGAGAAACGCTCCGACAGGCCAGAGATGTCAGACTGAGCACAGGCTGCTTCCTGCATGTCCACTGAAGTAAGATGGCATGATCACTCACGCTGACAGTTACACAAGAGTTAGAAAATTAGGAGACTAAGTCACAGCACCACACCTAACAACCAGCTCTCTGCTTCCTGGCAACCTGCTTCCTTTGCTCGCATCAAACTGCACACAAACAGCGTGCAGCCCTTTTCAGGTATGCACAATAACTGCAAACTGTTCTCTGGTTTGTCAAAGAAATCTGCTAACATGCAGAGTTTAAAATGTTAAAAACACTACAGCTTCTTATCTGTGGATTTAAAGCCTTTTAGTCTCCAACATTAAAAGGAACTAAAATTGAAAATGAAGGTTTATGACATTTTAAATTAACATGCAATGACCAAATCCTAAATAAAGAACTTTCAAAATCAAAACTGACTTACAGAATTACAGTATACACTGTATGTTCTGCATCTGCTCGGATGAGGACGCTTGGTTGGTCTGTTTTGTGGGTTTAGCATGCTAGTTACAGTAGCTGCCACTGTTGAGTTCTGCACTCAAATGAAACATGACAGATAATTATTGTTGCATAATAAAGAGTGTGAATTTAATAAACCAGAGAGTTATATGTATCGTGGGCGAGAAACTTAAAATAATGTGCGTATGTCATTTTCTATCAGTTTAAACAAGGGTTTTTTTCAGTGTTTGGTGATTGTCAACTTGTCAATCAATACTGTGTTGTGGGAATGGACACAAATACTTTAAGTTCAGTCAGCTAACTCACGAGGAAAAGATTATTATGTAAATGTAAAGTACTGTATGTACAGCATTAATGTTTGTCCAGGATCTGACCTTGTCGCTCCGCACATGGAAACACTGAGCTCAGTGGAGTGAAGAGCTACGACACGAACTTCCCACTTACAGGAAGGTATATTCAGAGCCTACTGGTGGATGCTGGGTTGGATGTGGAGCTTTCGAAAGGCTATTTGAACAGCAGCATTAGTGAAAAGCAAAGCTTTGGGTGAGCGGTGTGGCAGCAGGCGTGCAGCAAAAGTGTAAGCAGAGCGCTGACGGCTTAAGTAAACCGCCATGATTAAAAGGGTGAACTGGATACTGTATATGTTGCAGTGACAGCAGTATGCCATGTGAGTACAGTGGCGACTGCAGCTGGGCTGCCTGAACTAGCTCACAGGCTTTGCTTCATTACATGTACAGTATAAGTGCCGCTCTTACATGTAAAAGCTGCATAATCTGGTTACAGAAAGCATTTTTGATCAAAAATGACATACATATACAATTCCATAACATGGACATATCACCTGACCAATAAAACTGTAAAAACATAAGACATATAACAACCCACATAAATAGCCTATTTTATCTAAAATAAAATTAATTAAAAAATACAGAGGCTGCGTATTGTGTACGAGTTTAAGTTTAATTACATTAACATTTACATTTTAAATTAATAAAATAAAAAAAATCATATTTTTTCCCCCCTTGTTGGTCTGTGTCTTTGTTGTATCAGGTCAATACTTTCAACTAGTTTCCTGTTAAAAAGAGACATTTTAACTATTTAGAAAAGACTTGCATCAGTAGCATGTGTCCATTTCCCCTGTTTTACAACCCACCACTTCATCAGAAAGTGCATTTAGATATCAGGTCTTAGTACATCATTCATAAGTAAGAAAGTACTAAAGTGTGCCATGATGACATAATCTGGTTCTCAAATTACTACAATGTACATCCTCTAATAACAGACTCTGTTAAACACCTACACATACTGAACCTACATGATGTTATCAACTATTATCACTTCATCGATACACATTCTAAAAATGTTAATGAAATGTATCAAATATATTTCAGGAAAATGTAATGAAATGAAATTGAAGTACTCAAGGACCCTGCTGTGTGTAACATAGAGAGTATTTTATCTGCTTGTCCTGTTTCCGTATCTTTTTGTACTTTTTTTGCTGTCACATCTGATCTCAATCTCAAAGTCGTTTGTCTTCAGGCACTCTGAGGGGAACTGACAAAGTTCTTATCTTACATTTCTCAAACAATATATATCTGAAACACCGCTGCCTACTCTATCTTCTGACTGATAGTACTAACACTCTAATCCTGCAGACCCTTGCTCAGTGGCTTTGTGACATTTGTTTGAGGTCCAAGATGTGAACCACAAAAACTTGCTGACAGGAAATTGGCTAATTTTGACAGAATAAATCCTCTTACTGAGATCAAATGAGATTTAAACTTTGTAAACATTTGGTGTCAGACATGATGGGAGTATGACATCAGTTTATGCAGATGGATGTTATGTAAACGCGGCCCCCCCCCCCATGCAGACAGGATTAGTAACAAACAGGTAAAAGTCATGCAAAAGTCGCCTCTAAGGTCAAGTCTATTTTGATGAGGTACAGAGGAGATTAATGGCTACCAAATTTTCAGTGAACCATAAATAAGTGCTAACAGCATTAGACAGCAGCTTTCACCCCAGGAAGTGAAGCCCCAGCCCACTTGAGTGGCTTTTAGTATCAACGTCAACGTCAGTTGTCAAGGAAAACATTATTCATACCGAAGGCATCGAGTCTCATTCTATAGAAAGACCTAACGAACAAACGTATGATTGTAGTTTTAATTAGATGAATTATTATGGGGCTGTCACTAATGATTTTTTTGGATTTGTAGATTATTGTCTTGATTAATCTGTTTTGTTCAAATTACAATTAGTTGATTGATCAATTAGTCGATGAACAAATTTAATTGGCAACTTTTCAAAAATGGATCAATCATTTTGAGATTTTTAAGTTATTTTTGGACTATTGGTCAGATAAAACAAGACATGCGACGGACATTTTTCACTATGTTCTGACATTCAATAGACTAAATGATTCACCAACTAGTACAGAAAATAATCAGCAGATTAATTGACGATGAAAATAATCACATTAGTTCTTATTTTATCAATAAAATGTCAGAAAACAGTGAAAAATACCCGTTATAGTTTCCCCACAGCCCAATGTAATGTATCCAAATTGCACGTTTTATTCAACAAACAGTCCAAAACCCAAAGATACTCAGTTTAAAATGATATAAGACAAAGAAAAGCATCAAATCATCACATTTGAGAAGCTAAAAAGCATATTGGTCATTTTTGCTTGAAAGTATGACTAAACCGAAATATTTGCATTTGTTAATTTTCTCTCAATTGACTAATTGATAAACTAATCATTGCAGCTCTAAATGAATACATTAAATAGCTGTATTTAATGTATTCATATATATATATATATATATATATATATATATATATACATACATATATACCCTATATTGTTTTAACATAAGCCACTGAGTAAACCACAGAGTGAAAAAACAAGCGGAGATGGTGTGCTGGTGAGCTGTACCCTATAGTAACCCTGTGACTTTACACAGCCATGACCTAAATAACATGCCAAAGCTTAAAGTAGGCTCTCAACTCACATTCAAATGCCATTACATCAGGATCATCCTACTTTAACTTCTGCTTATGTCAAATCATCTAAAATGTGAAACCACCTCTCTGCACACCTTTATTTTTTCTTTTGCTATTATCTCAAAATCAAAACAACTTCCTCTCATCTAGTTAACTTCAAACTTGCACCGGAGCAGAAACGGTTTCACTGACGCCATATGGTCGCTATATAAAAAGTGCAGCTTAAGGACACGTTTAAAACTATTAGCATTTTGACCCTTGAGGATGAGCAGTGGGGTTACTGCAGAGCTTCGTCCGGGCTGCGGCCGGCCGTCACACCAGCTTCTCAGCGGCTCTCTTCCTCCCCTCAACACCCTGCCACGTTAAGCCGAGCTCGGGCTCAATCTAAGCCTCTGAGAGGTCACGGCCTGAAATGGGAGGTCAACATCGGGCCTCGCTGAAGGCTTCACTACTTCATATCAGCGGTCTATTTTAACAAAGAGCTGATATGAGTCTAGACTGCTGATAGCGGGATATTTTAAAGCAACGGGACAATCAGGTGACTTTCACTGAGCCAACTGTACATGCAGCCTCTGATTTACCACATTATCTGCTATAATTCACCACAGTTTCACTTCCTGATGCCAGATACATGAAACTTCTTTTTTTACTATAAATAGTAATGAGGAAACACCACTTAAACTAATATTTAATGCAGAGCTTATATTTGATTTCTACAACAACTAAAACATCTTTCTGTCTGTGTGAATGTGTTAGAATCTTAAAAATGTTGTATATTTTCTGACCCTACATGGATGAAAAACCCAACAAACCCCAATAAATCTAACATACACTAAAATAAAACCACACACATTTGTGTAATAATAATAGTAAAACAAATATCCTTTCACATTTTATATTTGTTCCCCATATTCCAACTTTTTAATGTCTAAGAATGAGTGAAGATGTGCTGTGCCCAACAGATCTCTGTCCTGTTTTATAATTCAGGGGCTGCGACAGCCGAGCTGCCACATCTCATGACTCTGTGGATGACAATAAAGAGAAAAATCACTTAAGTGAGACACACTACAGCGGGACGGGGAGAAGAAAAAGGTTTTATAGAGTGAGATATACAGCAGAGCTCTAACAGTGAAGTCCTGTCATGAAAATAAATGCTATTTTAATCTTAAAAAAAAAAAAATCCACATCCTGCCCTCTTACATTATATAAGACAGAGTGAAGCCATCATATTAAACTTTGGCGAAAGAACACACTGTTCATATCCTGTGTGTCTCCTTATGGATAAATATTAGATAATAAATGAAAGTGAAAAGGTCAAGTCAAGTCAACTAACAGGCTTAAGTGAAATAAGTGAACTTAAAAACGGGAGTGATTATTTAAAAAGCATCTTGACATGTAAAAGGATAAGAAAGGTTCACAAGCCTATCTGAGCTCAAACTACACTGTTCTGTTACACTTCATGAAGAGCTCAATGCTTCAATAGTCCACAAGAACCCAAAAGGTGGAAACTAGCAATGAGAATGTTTTCAGCATAAATATTAGACTGATAAAAAACACATTATCTGGCCTGTACTCTGTTTTTGGGTCATCAATGTTGTCAGTGAAAGGTCATTTCAAGACTAGAGCTGCAACAATTAGTCGATTAATCGATTAGTCAACTGTACAAAAGTTAATTGCCAGCTATTTTGATAATCAAATAATTGTTTTTGTCATTTATTAAGCAACAATATCAAATATTCGCCGGTTGCTGTTTCTCAAATGTGAGGATTTGAAGCTTTTTTCTGTGTCATTCATGACAGTAAACTCAATATTTTTGGATTTGGGCTGTTAATCAGACAAAACAAGACATTTGAAGGCTTCACTTTGTACTTTAAGAGGTTGTAACAGGCATTTTTCACTATTTTCTGCCATTTTATTGGCAAAATGATTAATCGGATAATCGAGGAACTAATCAGCAGATTAATGGATAATGAAAATAATCAATAATCAAAAGCAGTGTTATTATTACACATGATGTGCACACTCACACAGGTGTTTTCAGTTAATTTGATGATTGCGTTGAAGGTAGGTTGAACTACGCAGGTTACTACATGACATCACCAGACTCCGTGCACTAATAGGGATGATAGTGGTGTGATTTGTCCTGATTGAACAGGTGCAGCGAAGCTAACGGGAGAGTCAGGGAGATGTCATTCAAACATGGTCCATGCATATCAACACAGTCGTGAGAAGATGTGAAAGGCCTTTTTTTCACAAAAGACATTTTAACATGTCACACCAGGTAAAGCACAGGTGTAAATAATAAAATGAATGATGGCTGAATTCCATCTAGCTGCTTCAGTTTCAGGGTCCTGGTATCCTGTGCACTGCCTCTCTGACTTATTGTCATGACTTACTGGGACACTTTAACACGATGGAGTTAATGTTATTAGTAACACTTGTGCTTTTCCTACTGTTACAAATCAAAATGTCTGCTGTGAAAAACACCAATTAACTAAAGTAATTAAAATCACCTGTGTGGATGTTTAGTGATGTGAAGGCCTTTAAGGATTTTCTGAAGCTATAATGCTGAATGCTATAAAATGAGCTATAGAAAGAAACATGATAATTAAAACAATCTCATATAGTATCTTATACAGTCTTATATTATTTTACCCCTAAAAAACATGTTTGTTTAATGCCTTGTTGTCACATGTTGAGGTATATTGTTGTTTTTCTTGTCAAATAAACTTTCTTACTCTAACAATGTTTGTATTTGTGTTGTGCTCATGCTGCCTGTGATCAGCTTCTACTTGTACCTTGTAGGTCTACGGCATTAGGCTTCTTTAACCTGACATGCTGTAACATAATCTTTGAGTCCAATTAACCTCATGTCATCACACTCCAACTATTCCAGGAAGCAGTAAAAGCCCTCATTAACCTAAATGGCATCAGTATTAGTTGGCTCCAACTGAAGTCCATTCGTTTTTATGTCATGTCCTATGGATTTAAATCCACACTCCTAATTAAAGAGATGATCTTCATTGTTAGCAACCAGACAGCATACTGCACCCGTAATCATAACACTCGACGTTTAATTTACTGTTTCTGTGACTGCCAGCTTTTTGCTGTGCATTGCTAGCATTTTTTTTAAATGTTACAGTAATGCGAGCGTCGACTGCTGTTACAATAATAATGACGGTCTTTCTGTGCCATAAGATTACATAAACAGACCGGGCATGTTTTCAAACAGGGCACTGATGTGATGTTGGAAGCTCAGAGGACTCGGCCAGACTGCCAACTCTGCGAGCACCGGGTCAGTGGGAGACAGAGGGAGAGAAGGATGGACAGACGGTGGGTAGGAGTTAATGTAACAGAGCAAAGCCCTGTCGTTGTGCCCTGCTACAGCGATCTGTTTGTGATCCTGTTTCAGATGTTTGCTTGGGGGCTGAGACGGAGCCACACACAGTATCCATTGTTGGGCAGTTGGGTGGTAGGATGAAGGCATGGAGGAGAAAGGGCACAAGACCAGAGTGCTTACGTCTCTCCACTGGAGAGCCGCAGCTGCTCTATTGAAGGCAAGAAGCACAGAGAGGTTTGGGACTCTTTGACAGCAGCTGGTAACAGCTTCTTCAGCAGGTGGCTTGGCCTAATTATCACGACAGAGATGCCAACAGCCTGTTTCTCCGGGAACATGTGAGAGGCAGGCGCACAATATACAGCCGATTGTACAGCACCATGTCTGCCTCCAATTATAATGGAGCACTAATTGTGCTGTATCCTGAGGAAGAGGAGAATTGATGAGGCAGGCCAGATGTGGGAGCTGTTTCAGGGAGTAAAAAGTTGCCTAAGAAGTACAGACCCAAAGGATATTTCTGGCAAAATCACAGAAATAAACAAATTGATGTTCTGCGCAATTAATCTTTTTCCAAATCCAAAATTCAAGATTCTAATACTTTCAGATTCCTTCATCAAACCTGTTTGGGGCCAGCTTCTACATTTGAGGAACTAAAGTTACAAAAAAGTAGGACTCAAAGATTCATTTGAGATCTATTATCACCTTTTGTCTGTTGTGTTGAGGCACAAGCACTGTAATTTGAATGTTATGGCCTACTTACTCACCACAACCTGTTGTTACCACCTGAAAATAAAACAAGCAATATAAGTATATGACATGCTGAGATAACACGTGTAGCCTACGTGTAGTTTTTCATATCTTTTTTCAATAATGCTTCAATTATTGCTTCCAATTCAGCACATTTAATCTCAAAAACTTAAATTATTTGTCTGCATGAAAGTTTAACTGAGAGATTCTGAGTGTTGAAACTGATGTGAAGGGATTAGTTGGTTCAGTCACTAGTCAGTAGTTTTTTTTTTACACTTCTTATTATGTATTTATCATTCAAATAAAGGAGGATATATCAGAAATGCTGCTTTAGCTTTTGAGCCTCTGAGTGGGCGGGCTGATGTATATGTTTGATTGACAGCTGAGCCAGGAGGGTACCGGGACACAACATAAACAACATGTGCAGGTAAATGTGGCTTACAAGTCAAAGACAGACAGGTTTTGTTAACAGTGATATTAAAGAATAAGAATAAAGACCACATTTAGCATCTTAACTGACTGAAATAACATTTGCAGGCAAGTTTTTAAGCTGCTCAGTGTGCTGCAGCTGACTGATTAGCTGGCCTGCAAATTGATGTTAAAGGTGCACTTTACCCCCAGTTTGGTTGGAGTTACAAGCCAAAGCAGCTTGCAAGAGAGCACATTAAGAGCAGTCATGACTCTGATATCTGATATAAATCAGCTGCAGTTGATTTTATTCCAATAGTTCAAGGCAAAGGTCATAATCGGCTCAAAATGGAATGGCCTGCTGAAGAAGACCTGATCCGAAGAAGAGTGAAAATGGTTGCCCTCAGAGCTTTAGTGAATCTAGGAATTAAATGGAAATCCAGCCTCAAACTAAACTATTCTCACACATGAAGAAAAACATACTAATAAACCATTTAAGAATCTTTGGAGAACATAATTTGTGACACAACATGATCATCACAATGTGATTCCACTAAAAGTTTAATTTAAAGTGACAATTTGAGGTTTCTATAACAATAAACGAAAAAAAAACCCCGACCTACAATGTGGCAGGAAAAAGCTTTGACTCATCCATTAACAAATGGAGCACAACATGATGGGATCAGAGTGAAGCCAGATAGACTCGCTTGTGTTTGTCCACTGAGTAAGTAAATACTAGTAGACTGAATCAAACAGTTAATTATAATAACTGCCCACCTATTGATCAGAGTCCATTTAATTAGGCACTGTTATCCCTCTCTCTCCGCCATCAGTGATATGGGGATTAAGTGCTGAACATGCTTCTGAGTAATCCTAGGAGCCCATGGAGCAACCACTTGCACACACACCACTCAATCAATGAGGCTCGGGATTTGTGGTAAAGCCACAAGCGCAGCGTGAATCTGTATTTCCTGAGCAAAGTCCTTGTCCAAGGTCAGCTGCATGAATCCTGAAAAATGAGCAGTTAAGAGCTCGGTGAGTCTCAGACCTGAGCTGACCGGCAGCCTCTGTGTGTGTTTGAACTGTGTGTTTGAACTGTGTGTGTGGTTTGAAGATCAGGCCGAGCAGAGCGACAGCTGCATCATACACAGCAGGAGCAGAGAAAGGACTGAGCATCTCAATCCAATAGTACAAAACACAGCATAACAACTGGCCGTTTCTGTGGCAACGGCTTGCTGATGCTGCTGTGTTTATGATCTGTCTCCTCCCACCTCTTATCTGCACGCTCCTCCCCCAATGGATGACAAAAAAAAAATCCCCTTTTTAATCAGCAGTGACAGAGCCTGACCTAGATTGCCTTGAGAAGGCTGCGTGGTGGTTGAGGTTTACTGAGGCCACAGGGATTCATGATGGAGAGGAAGGTGAAACAAGCACGTTTAGGCCAAAGTACTGGCCACGCTGCAGCGGGATGCTACGTGGAGCACCATTCAGGCAGCTGGAAAAAAAAAAGTGCACATGGCAATAGCCAAAAGCTTCAGCATACGGCTCTGCAGGAGCTGGTTAGAGTGCCGGAGAGTCTCATAACCATATCTGGTATCCAACGCCGATCCATTTCATATGACTAATTCAATGCCTTCCAAATTCACACTTTCTCAGTTCCTTGGCAGCCCAGCTGAGGAATGAAATGTTCATCAGGGCACAGGTCAAACTCACAGGAAGCAGGATCTTTAAAGCTGCTCTTGGCTCCTTGTGGGCAACAGGCTGCCGTGTTTCCACCAGTTTCACTCTGCTCAGTTAACCGGTGAACATCCAGCTGTGTGGCTTCATTTATTAAAGCAGTGATAGTGGAGGCTGCTGTTACAGGTTTCACCAGAGTTTTACAGCCACAAACACAGAGGGAATTGTTCATTCATTCATTCAGGAATTATATGATTAAATAAAGTATCTGGCACATATGAAAAGTCCCTTACTGAATAATCAGTCATCATAATTCATTAATTTGTTCATTACTGTTTTGATTCATTGTTTAGTCTATAAAATATCCTAAAATAGTGAAAAGAGCCCATCAACAAGTTGATTTCTTGTTTTGTCCGACCAATAGAGCAAACCAAAATCTATTGAATTTACAATTATATACAACATACTATTACTATCCAAATTTATACAACTGTTTATACTGCTTATATCTGACCCATAGAGTGTTCATATTTATTCATATTCATATTTATTCTGCTTAAAACTGACCTACAGTATATTCATATTTATTCATTATTTGTACCATACTTAAACCAGTGTCTATACTGGTTATATTTTCTACAGGGTATTCATATTTATACTACTATCTATAGTGTTTATTTACTGTTACTAGTGTTCACACTGTATATATGTTAGCATATTAATATCACTCTGTTCATACTGTTCATTCTGGTAATGCAGTTCATACTATATATATATCTTAACATATTCATACCTACCCTTACTGTTTTTTCTATTTATATATTATACATATGTACATTGCTTCTTTCACACTTCTTGTTAGATGCTAAACTGTCTCAGTGTTTGTACTCCGTTGTTGACCCTGACTCCTCCTTCTTCTTCCTTTGCTACCAAATAACAAGAATCATAATTCATGTAACCATTAGGGCGCTTCCTCACTTGAACACAAACAAATGTTGTTCTGGTGCGTTTTTCTTGGGAGGACAGTCTCTCAAAGCCACAGAACTGTACTTAAAATCCCAGATAAGATCCCATATATGTAAAGTATAATGTTCTAAAACAAAGTGTAAAAAAATGTTTTATCTACTGTATCTTTGCTTCAGGGAACACTTAAGATAAGAATTTGGACACACAGGTCCGGGTGCTCCCCTTGTATATAAGTTGTCAAAAACTAAATAATTAATAAATGGAGATTTAGTGAAACTTTCGAGTGTTTATGATCTGACCAGCCAGACATCCAACAAACATGACTGGACAGATTGTCGACAGCAAAACATGCACTGGCATAATTAGAGTGTTGCTGCAATTCTAACCCACAAAAACAGCAGATTGACTGGGGGAGGTGATTCAGATGATGAGTTGCTACGAGGCTACTACATGGTCTGACACAGCGGAAATCTGAGGGTGTTAAAATCAACTTCGAGTCCACACCCATCTGGGTTCATTTCACACCATCTGATAGATTTGCCTCCCCTGTCCCATCCGAGTCATACCATATCTACACGTAAACAAACAACTCATCGGGCAGTTCGTTCAATCTCCAAACAGCTGGTACTGAAAAAAATCTAAAAAATATTAACAGTGGACAAATTTGCTCTGCATGTTTTACCTCATCACCAGGAAGGACTGAGAGATGACCTTATTAGATTTGAGGAGAGACAGCAGACTAAAATCAAATAACTCCCTCTGCTCAAATTTAATGAAACTTTCATCTGGGATAGTCACTAATCAATCACTATGATTTCCCATTTACCGAAAAGGGAGGACTGTGAAATGCTGAACATGTTGGCTCAGTTCCTTTCTGACTACTTTACATGATGTGATACTCATGAGTATTTGGGGATAATTGCTGATAAGCTTTGAGGCAGCAGCAGCATGTTGTTGACCAGTTGGATAATCTCATGTTTGCTGCCCTCTCTACCCTCCAGGACCAGCCTGAGGTAACTGAGCAGGCTGCAGCCACGGCGTCCAGGTCTGCAGGGTAATGTAAGCACTTCTGGGTCATTTAGCACATAGTACAGTGGGCTACTGATCGTCCTGCCACACATGAAGGAAAGACAAACCCACACAGTTCATCACAGTGATGCAGAGGAGCAGCAGCTGCCTGATGAACGTTCACTGCAACGCCGTTTATCATCTTGAGATAAAACAAACTGGTGTTGCTAGGCAAACTCAGCATGCAGCTTATGGCAGGGACGGAAAAACCCATTTAGAATCTAATCCTTCAAGATGACATTAACGTACGCCGAGTTTAAGTAGCTTATATAAACGCCCTACTGCAGCAACTGTTTGGAGTCAGAGCATTTGAGCAGGAATGTTGACAAGTCTCTCGAGGATCCCTCTGAGACCTTTGTCACAGCGACTACTGCCATCGGTTTTCCTAACAAACCTGAAGCTAAATTTATACCCCCAGAGCTGAAGTGAACACAAAGTGGTGAAATATGTCATTAGCAAATTGCTAGAATCTGTAGATTTGAAGAAATATGCAGTAGGTGTGGTGGAAGACAGGCCTGGAAATGAAATATAAACCAGTGGTTGGCAGCAAAATACAAAGATATGAGAGGCAAATTCTTTAGACTTTTATGCTCCAGGTAGAGGCAGTTATCTTGTCTCAGGCCACAATGGAAAAAAGGGACCTTTGTGTTTGCCCAAAGCTAGTCGCCAGTCTGTCATTCCTAGTTTGGTAGTTTGGCTGTGCATATGAGAGCAAGCAAGAGAAAGAGAGAGAGAGAGAGATGGGCTTGTGTTCATCAGTAAAACTCAAAGGCACTTCATACTCTCGGCTGTTGCACTGATGGATACTGTGACTGCTGTCTGTCATTGCTGCATGAAGCCGTAAAGGCAACTCAAATCACATTTAGTAATCCCTTATTGCGGTCAAAAATCATATCAAAGTGATGCACTTGTAATATTTATTTGTTATCAAAATGAATGAATGAGGTATCAGCGTGTATGTACTATATGTATCAGTAATGCTACTTTAGTCTTCAGGCCTCTAAGGTGAGCTGGTGTACACTGGTGTTTGATTGACAGCTGAGCCGGCAGAGAACTGAGACACAATGTAAACAAACAGTAGCTTACAAGTCAAAGACTGGTTTCGTTTGCTTTGGTATTGAATTTAGCATCAACATGGAGCAATCTTGAGACTAGCAGGTATGTCTTTAAGCTGTTCAAAGTGCCACAGCTGACAAGTTAATTAGCTCGCATGCAAACAAGACTAGACTTGTTTGTATATAAGGAGGAGACATTTGTTTTTTCAAAGTCAGTGCTCTTTGTGTAAATGGCTGCTGTGTCACCATCAGCCAAGATGTTAAAAAATGAACTAACTTAACTGGGTATAAGCAAAGATGTTCTCTGAAGCAAAGATAGGGGGCACCATTGTGGAAACAATAAATATATAATATCAATCGAACTTTTGGGTATTGTTTTATTTAGTTGCAGGGCTCTTGGCATGTGGGTTGGTCAGTCCACCACTTTGGTCCAGATTGAAATATCCAAACATTTATTTGATGGATTAGCATCAGAACTGGTTCAGACATTCACGGTGCCCACAAGAGGAATCCTGATGACTTTGTTGATCCTTTGACTTTTATGACCAAATACCTGCAAAACTACATTACATTCCCATCAGCCTGTACTTTAGAGCTAATTAGCAAATGTTAGCATGCTAACACGCTAAACCAACACAGTGAACCTGGTGAACGTTGTACCTGCTAAACATCAGCATGTAACGCTGCGTTTCATGCAAGTCGGAGGTCTGAAATTTCCCGGTTGAAAATTCTGTCCTCCGAGCTCGGAGATCCACATCTCACAGCATCAAACACAAACAATTGACATGGCTGACTGTGAGAAACTCGTATTCTGGCAGGCAGCATATGAATATCTGCGACGTCAGCAGAGCCAATTGGATACATTAATGCAATGGAGGAGGATAAACGACTCATAAGGTTGTCACGCATAATATTTTACATCAGTTTATTCAGAATATTACACACAATAGACTACCAAGTACCATTATCGTCACATTTCTGATAGCCTGTGTCATTCACTAATATGTATTCACTATTCATTTAACACCATTCGAACTTCTCTGGATGTTTCGGAGCTTATTAAGCGTAAAGCCTTACAGAGCTGCTAGCTGTTGACTCATCTTTCCTCAAAAGTGAGCACAGGACACGTGATTTATGGGGTTAATTTCAGTTGGACTCTAAACTTATTTATAACAACTTCAGAGAGACTTTTGCCAGCTGAAGAAGCGCTTTTGGAGAATTGCACTTCTAGCCTCTTCTCCATCAGTGCTTTTGAAACTGATCATACATTTCTTATAGTTATTATGCAACAAGCGACGTCCACATGTCCACATCTTTGGGATATTACATAAAAAGGCATGACATTGATGAATTAATTAATGTCATCCTTTTTAGTCCCCTCACATGTGTATATGCCAGGCACTACAGACTGTACATTATAGTTTAATGAAGAAATCCCAGGCTGTTTAAAAGCTTCTGAAACCTGGAGAGGCAGCTGGGTGGAGATTGTGCTGTATGACATGACGTTAGCTCTAAAACCCTCTCTGTGTGTCCTGTACAGTATATTTTTGTAGTCAGGGGTCCTGTGGGAAGAGCCAGAATTAGCAGTGGATAGTGAAAGGTCATAGAGCAGTGGGAATGGAGATCCTGTTGACGCAATCTGTCCAATCATATTTATTTCCTTTGGCCAGAGACGAGTGCCTACGTCCAGACTCGGGGAAACAAAACAAAAACAACACGATCCCAAATACAAGCAGTGTTCATCTTTTGAAGTCTGACGGCAGTGGTAATGGCATTCAGACCGGTTCCTTGAAAAGTACTTCCTTTTAAGAAGAACTTGTAGCACTTAACAATACAAGCTCTCCCCCCCAAAAAAATCTCAACAATGACAACAAACAGCAAGAGCCAAAAACGTCTCTGAAGACAGAGTCACGGCAGACTTTGCTTGAGTGTGTTTTACTGTTGTCTAAACAGCAGTAAGCCACGTCTGCTGCAGTACGCACAGCAAAAGCAGGCCGCCGGAGCCTCTGGAGGAGTTGTTTTTCACAGGCCTATGTGGTATGCATGTGCGTCCCGGCCCACTCAGACCCACCTCATGGCTGGCTGGTTGGCATTCCTGCCTCACTCTGTAATTATGGCTCTTCTCCAGGCCTCCCTGCTCAGCTCTCCCTGCAAGGCGGGACCTGCCTATGTTGAAGATTTTCACCTGGCCATTTAACTCACACTCTAATTTTAACAATAGCACATCACAGGGGCGAAAATATGCCTTGACAACAGGAGCAAGCAACAGTTGTGGTGGTGAGGGAAAAAAAAAAAAAATCACACTTGGTGTCATGTGTCATGAATCAGGGCTAATCATGATGTTTTCCACCTTGTGCTGACACTGAAATTATGTCATATTAAATAATTGAGGTGAAACAAAAAATAACAGTGAAGTGCTTTGCTTTAAATCCTGTTCCTCATTCAAGTGTGTGAAAAGACCACAACACCCTAAGCTGAGAAAGAGTTCACGTGCCAAACAACACGTAACAGACATGCACCTGTATTTTGGCAGTGTGAGAAAGCACAATGGTAGCAGAGGAAGTTTTACTCTACGTGTTCTTTCACATCTGTGTGCAGCTGTTGTGAGAGACATGCTACTTTCAGACTCTACAGGTGTTTTCTTCTCTCTAACTGCTTTTCAAACCACCCCTAAATTCCCTGTCTCTACAGAGCCAAAACAACATTTTTACTTTCATGTCCTGAAAACCTCATAATAAAGCTACATTTATCTTATCTTAAATCAGGCAATCTTATGATGTTCACGTGATAATATGGGATTTATTCACAGTTCTGTTTGTAGTGAATTAACAAAACGAAATACAAGACTTAAGTAAACGCCGTGCCTACAGAAATTGCGCAAAACCTACAGGAAATAAATATTTGGCAACTAAAAAAGTGTTTTGAAAACACAACTTTGTGTCCCTGCTCGAACAATGTGAATTTGTTGACGTACACTGATGAATAATCCAAATGTATTATCAGTATGTGAAAGGAAATCTCACAGAATTTCACACAATCTACTCCATTCATGCAGCTGGGGGCACATGACATGCCTGCAGCAGAAGGATTAGGACGATCAGCTGAGCACAACTCAATACCACATTGTTCCTCGCTGCTCACCGCTTGTTTTTCCTCCAACTCTCCTTGAAGCTTATCAGAGGAGGACAGAGCCAAGCGCCTGCCAAACTTCAATCACTCCCGGTCCACTTCCCACTGTAAACTGTGAACAAGCCACCGCGGTGGTGCCAAGATGTCAAAGCCTTTTGTGGTACTTTTTTCAGGGTCTTTATTGTTTCACACAAAGCTTGAGGTGTTTTTTGTAGAACAGCTCATGTTCAGGACAAATAAACACAACGAATGGCAATTAAGAAAATCTGCTTTGGGCTTGAGATTACAGAGCACACAGCTGCCTTTGTTCGCAGGTCACATCTGTATTTGAGTGACAAAAGGCAGCCACACAGCACACTGCTGTGTGAATGTTTCAGAAAGGGTGTGTGCCAGCCTGAACTCATCCTCCATTCAGGCTCTCATTGTCTCTGCTCCACACTGATAAAAAACAGCTCGCACTATGCAGACACATCTCATCTACTCCATCAAAGGCTGATGTGCTAGTCTGGACAACAAATTACAGGCAGGTCCCCGTCAAAACAAGGACACACACTATTATGTGGATTTGTGGCTGCGGTTCACAGGTAACTTTGCTCTTAATGCCATCAAATTTAAAGCAGAAAGGTTTGACATGCAGAAATGCACACAGTCTTCACCTCTAAATGTCTAAATATTGCTCTAAATTTTGTTTTCGTCAACTGCTGGCCTTCAAAGCAAATGTATGTCTAATTTCAGTCAGTCTCATCGGCTGGTGCTGCCTGTAAAATTTGAATTATTTGATATAAATTCACAGAAAAGCTGTAGTATGGCCACCACAGCATTTTATGCAAAGAGTTTAAGCTACCGTCTATACACCACAGTAGAAAAAATATACATCAGAGCAAATACATATCCCTAAACAGCCATTGCGTATTCTGAATTTTGCACAGAAAGCACTTTGAATGCACCTTTAAACCTCGAAGAGCCGCATCAGCAGCATCTTGCTTTTGAGAGAGGACTGAGCGAAGCAGAGACATTTAACCCGCCTCCACGCCACTGAAAACACCATAATGGAGATTAAAAAGCTCCAAGATCTGCTCACCTGGCAACTTACATGGACAGGCCTGTGCTTGGAGTACGGGGAGATGCTGTGCAGCAGAAGAGCTGGTAAATACATACTGTGTTGACTCATACTATGCAAATATCACACCTGATGGCAATGAACACGTTCATGATGGAGTTTCTGCTATTCCAGTTTTAGTTGCCTTGGGAAATCAGTGTGCTGCAGCAAATAGAGTTTTAATTTCCAGTGTGATAATCATCTTTTTCCTTGAACACTGCTTATCTTAAACAGTAACTGCATTCAGCCTTCAACAGCGGCCTTTAGCAATCTCTTTGGCAATCTGTCTTCAATTTCTGCCTTTTTGCTCCAATAGATTAGGTGATATCTGCATTTCTAACATTTTTGTTTGCACAACATTATGAGTATTTCTCACCTATATAGAGTGAGGAGTCTTTCTTCTTCACATGATCATCGATGTAGGACACCCCCAGGGGCTGCACCGGCGTGGCTCCGATCCCCAGTAGGACCTGGGCTCCGATCAGCAGCAGGTACATCATGTTAGTGCTGGCCTTGTTGGCGCACACGGCCTTCTCTGCATTTTCGGTTTCTTCCTTGCTGGTGTTGGAGCACACATCCCGACCCGCATCAGTCCTCCACATTTCCCCTATTTCATACTGATTTGTTAGAAACTCGGGGAGAGCTGAGAGAAGGGCGCCAAGCGCCATGACGATGCCCCCGCAGCCAATCAGACGTGGCCGATGTGCTTTGGCCCCAAAGTAGCTGACGAACAGAATCAGCGCCAGGTTGCCTATCTCAAAGCTGCTGGCTATCACCCCTACATCAGCACTTTGCAGGTTGAACCGCCGCTCCAGGGTGGTCAGCACGCTCACCTGAAAACAACAGCAGGACACAAAATTAAACCAGGGTCAAAGGAATGATGCTGGAAAATGCAAAAAATGTGGCACAAATACAAAACCAGGGATGTGGGAATCCCATGTCACCAACTGGATGAGAAAATTCACCATCAGTGCATCTTAAGCATTTCTCTACATTTGATTCTTTTAGTCATGCATGTTTTCATCATCAGTCACGCCATTTTAAACTGTGTCTTTCCATTGGAATATCCTGCATAACAAGCTGTTCAGACGTTCCACACTGTGGCTCCTCCCTGCCAACAGGCCTCTGTTTCTGATTAGCCGGGCACAGCAACATTTACTTCCACAAGCTTCTCTCTATTTTAGCAGCTGTCATCCACAGAAGAGTCACAGCCTACCAGAAACTTCCAGCTGAAGCAAATGCAGTACATGGTTGTTTAAGCCCTGTTCAGGTTTTTTTTTGTTTGTTTTGATGCAGCGATTCAAAGGTCAGTGATTAAAGACTGAGGTATTTATTCTCACACAGTGAAGCTTTGTAGTTAACTGCAGTATTTCAAAGTTAAGCCTTTATTATACGTAGCATCATGACTCTGCTGTAAAATGCAGCATGGATGTTTGCTTGTGGGAATGATCTCTCTGCTCCATGTGAACCACAGTGTCACCTTCATACAGTTATCAAGCTATTTTAAGATCTGTCCCAAACTGTCTTTGAAAGGGCATAAAAATTTTCCATTCCCCACCGGCTCTATTAAAGAGTTTTGACTGAGCTCTAAAAAAATGTCAATACAAACATCCTTTTCTGAAATGTTTCTAAAAGTGACTCCATTGCAGGATGAATCAACTTGTGGTTTTGCTGTTGGAAGATTTTTTTATCCATTAAATGCTCAATTTTGGCAATTTAATATACACAATTACCTTGGATTGCAGCTGTTATGCTGAAGTATAACAGAGTTTCTACTGTTAGAAGGTAAAACACTGTTCTCTTCATGTGAAAGGTCACGTACTACATTGAACACTGCTGTATTTCTGAGGAAAATATTTTGGTGGTTTTTACAGTCACCTGCATTCAGCATGTAACACCTACATTTGACCTCTGTGGCGGTTAACAAGCTCTAAAGATGTCCCCGTATATGTCATTTATACAAAGTGACACTTTTTAATTTACTTTATTCTATAACATTGAAATCTGTACACAAGTAGAGAAGTAACCTTGTTCCTTTCAGTCCCTCCAGATGCCTGTTGTGAAAATATGATTGTAAAACTGGTCTTCTCAACAGTCATAAACTTGATCACACCCTTCCTTATGTGCATTATTTAGGCAAGCAGATGAGGAGGTGTCATAGTTGACAAAGACAAACATTACTGAGCCTGTTTGCTTTGTCGTCGGGCTTTTAAAAAAGTTGTGACTTTTTTAAAGTCACTTCTTCTGTGACTTCTTGGAAGCAGAAGTGACAGCAGGTCTTTGCTGCAGCTGCTGTGAACACCACTGCAGCGACTCCTTCGCTAAAGATCAAAGCTCAGGGAAGATGATTGTTGGGAGCGGTTCGTGCCAGAGTCCCTCAGTGAAGCTGAGTGGATGGAAAAGTTCAGAATGAGTCATGATGTCTCTGCCCCTTGAGCGGCACTTTCTCACAAATGTGAACACACTGTGTACGGGGCTGCATTTACGCCTGGCTTGCTCCGCCCGGCTGGGGTCTGATCGCAAACATTGTCTCATCCGGTTCTTAGAAACGACGCCAAGCCCGAATGACCTGTTGACACTATAGCTTTAGCTTTAGCTGGACAGTGTGCTGGACAGGGAGCAAAGCCAATCCAATCAGATCCCATCCCATTACTGAAGGCTCCGAGCAAGTGATGTGACTGACAGCTTTTGCTTTCAGTTCAGCAGTGGAAACACTCTGGATGAGTTAAGCTCTCGTCTCCAGGTTCAACATGTTTGCGCACTTACACTCTGACTTAAAACAGGCAACCTTCCAGGAGGATTAAAACCAGAATAAATTACATAGGAAAAACAGAGTGGATTGCATATCGGTCAGTGGTCACAGCCACGTTTTATCCTCGTAGCAGCTCAAACTGTGGAAATGTTCAATCTGTTGCGTGGCAACAAAACAAACCTCATCCAGTTGTGTGACATCCCATTACCTCACAGACGAACGAGTCTTGCGGGAGCACAAAGGATCCAAACTTCCACAGAAAAAATGCTTTACTTTTTTTTTTTTTTTTCAGGTTGCTGAATTATCAGCAGGCAGAAAAAGCTGCTCAATGCTGACATTCACTTCGGCACATTAAGGTTTAGGATTGACGTGAAAGTGCTGAAATGGTCCTATTTGTGAAGGCACGGCAGCTGTTTATAAGTGAGGCCTCGGCTATTTAGAATCATTTCCATTCTGTTTTATGAGGTGTAACCCACTGAAGGTTGACTGAAGGTTAACTAAAGGTACTTTAACTGCTCCGAATAAGCTGTTTTTAAGAGTATTTTAATTGGTGTCTAAAAGAAGCGACAACTACAGTGTTAGCCAATGGCACACAACATATTTCCTCCTTATTTAAACCATTAATCGTTATCTTGTATCCTTATTTTATGAGTAAACGAGCAAAGTTAACACATTTTCATCCTTTTTAGCTCATGCATGAGTGTGCTCCAAACATGCCTGACATACACTAGAGTGGATTTTGAATACATTTTCTATTTACTGATCCGTGAAACCAACTTCTGACTGTTTGTCACTCTGGATTTGTAAACATTTACCACTTTCTCAGAGGCACCTGACGTTAGGTAGTCTGTAAATGGCTACACCTCTGCACTATTTAACGAGGAAGGCCTCAGAGTAATAATAAATAACCCAGGTGTTATATTTTTTGATTTATGTCTGCGTTAACCTGAAATAAAACTGAATTATTTGACATCTCAGGATAAACTGACGTAATGAATCGATAAAACTGACTAAATGGATAATATCTGAGCAAATACCTGTGATTTAACTGAACATAGCTGTTATTACTGAGATTTAACATACTTTAAAGGTGACAATAATGTTTTGTTTGGGCTTCTCCTTCCTTCAAATATTCAGCTGATTCAGTGCGACCGACCAGAGTTTGACAGGTTTGCTCAGCTGAGACGAACAGAGTTTAGGTTCAGGTGTTAGTCACACTTTGCAGCTCGAGCTCTGGAGTGTCAGATTTGGTTCTTATCAGGGAGGTCTTACTACAACCAACAGAGCTTACACCCCCAGATGCTACAGAAGTTGCAAAGTGACACACCAGGGTTTAATGTATAGTATTATCTCCTACAATTACAATCAGCTGGAATTAACAGCAGAGATGTAGGCGTCAGGTAGTATTAGTGACAGGATGCATGAGTGTACAGCCTCTTTTGGTACATGATGTCAAAAAGCAGTCACACAAAATATTCATGAGTGCATAAACACACTTGTTCTTGTAGCTTTTAATGAGATAAAACAAGACAGCTTGAACAACTGAAGTGTGAAGTGTGTAGGACCTGGATGACCTTATCAAGTTATCAGTTCACACATGATGGCTCTGAGATCAGTGAAATGAAGTTCAAGTATTTCAGGTTTGTTCCTCCCCAGCTGGGGCTTAAACTAACCATGATTTTCATTACTGATTAACCATTTAATCTATAAAATGTCAGAAAACAGTGAAAAATACCTGTTATACTTTCCAAGAACCATAGGTGGTATCATCAGATTCCCTGTTTCATCCAACAATCTGCACAAAACTCAACTTTGCTTCTAAAAACAGCTGCAAATCTTTTCATTTGAGAAGCTGCAGCCAGGGAACGTTTGCCCTTTTAACATGAAAAATGACTGAGACATTTAATCGATTATCATAACAGTTGTAGATTAATTTTCTGTCAATCGATTGATTAATCGTTTCAGCCCTACATACAACTTTTATCTATGTAGCTTTATAACTATACAATAATGTCTTGCTTGTTAACAGGGAATATTATTGATCTCTCATGTTATACCTTCTGTGACTAAGATGAAAAATGTCCATTAGAGTAATTCAACAACTGCTGAACAGAATAGTTCATTTACTTGAGATACACAATAGAAATGCCATTAATTCACTTAAATGAACATAAAAAAAATGTTAAAATAGCAAAGTGAATTTATGAGAACGGAGAAAAAGAAAATGAAAACAGGGAACAGTGATGTACTCAAAACTGTACTCTTGTGGTATCTGACTACGTATTCACTCTGCTAAATCAGGACTCCCAGCATGTTGCTAAGTGTCTTGGACTGTAATCAGCTCACAGAAAGTAAAGGGGGCCACGATAGTTGAGTTTTGTCCCTCCACTTCCAGCGGATACTCTTAAGTCCCATCATCCAATCAGAGACACCACAGAAGCTCACGTAGGTCGACAACAGTTCACCAGATTGCCACTGAAGGAGGTACCTAATGTCCTCTCCGTGTAAATAAAGCTCCCTCTAAATGAGCTGTTGTGTTGACGAACAAGAGAACAGAGAGCCTCGTATGTTTATCTACGCAAATGATCCCAAATCTCACCTGAAGCTCCAAGTTTATTGTTTAAACTGATGTGTTTGAACAGGTGTCCAAAACTATAAAAAAAAAGCAGAACAATTGTAATAATAGCTGTATTGTACCTCTAAAATAAACGATAAAGAGGAAGAACGTCTTGTTTAGGAAATCATCATCATACAGTAACTGACTCTGAGTGGCACCACTGTGCTCTAAGCTGCAGGATCCTTGATGCTTAGCAGGTCCGCTAACGGAGAAGATAACATGTTCCACTCCAAATATGGCCAAGGCATTTAGAGTTTAGTCTATTAAATGCAACTGAGCGTAGAGGAAACATGGATTTCTGGAGAATAAACATTGCTAATGCTGAAACTAAAAGTTCACAGCGGTGGCCTGGGGGCTCTGGAGGTCCTCTGGGATGCTTTTGAGGAATATTTTGGAGCACTTCAGGAAGTTTTGTCCAACAAAAATCTATGTAAAAGTCCCTGCATGCTTTCAGGCTGTGTTCATTGCTACAGCATCATTAAAATGTTTGTGGGTTTTAAACAGTAGACAGGATGTGTTTAAAATCTTAAAAACTATCATCATTATGCAATAGTAAAAGTGAAAGGATGAGTCAAACTAGAAATAGGAAATAGGAGGGATAGGTTTGGATCTTGACCTTGAGTGACATTTTGGGTAAAAACAGTCAACTGCTGCCTTCCTTAAAATATTATAAAACTGTTGTTATTAGTGCCACCTCTATTAAAACCAGAGCTTACAAGTCAAACACTGGTTACTACATGGTTGATGAAAATGGGTTCAATTTGTGTTGTGATTATAACAACAAATTAGACATAAATGTCACACATGTAGCAGGATATTTTCTAAAATACTGATAAGCAGTGACAGGAGCAGTTTAGCAGCCTAAAGGTTGTACTTTTCTCTGCAGAAGACAGCTTTCTATCTCATATTTCTATCTCATATCTTTGCTCTGTTGCACGTTATTTAGTCCACGGCGTGCAGAGCAGCTGAAACCCCAAATGCAAAGCCGAGAACCGGATAACAAAAATATGACCTACAGTAGCTGAGGAGTGTAGTGCAGGTGCTGTGAGCCCATTTGCATGGGTTGTGTTGCACTCACCAGGTATGCTCCGACGGTGCCCTGTGCCAACATGAGGGCGCATTCCGCTACCAAGAACACCTTGATATTGGAGAAGCATGAGGAGTTTTTACGGAGGCCGTCTCCTTCCAGCATGTCCCCGCTGCTCCGGTCCGACTCTCGGTGCTTCTTCACCTGCATCCTCCCTCACTTCAACCACAGCTCTGCGAGGAAAAAAAACCCCGAAACACACAGCAGGAAGACCGCAGGAAGACACCGGCAGGTTCAGTGTTTCGCTTTCCCCCCTGAAGACTACATTCGCGGTGCTACTTGTCGCTGTTTATCTTGATTCAATTATTTTTGTCTTCTTACATCTGACAAGCTAAGAAACACACACATCCAAACTCCGCGGGGCTCTGCCGGGTCGTCTGCACTCAAACATTGGCTCCTCGTCGACGCGCTGGAACATGTGAACTCCCTGAAGGTGTTTGCGAAGGCACGAGTGGAGCACGGGCGCGTAGATCTGCGTCAAATCGCATGTTTCCGTCGCGGGTTTTGGTTTGTGGTTTTTAGCTGAAGAGGAAGATTTTGCTCACAGGCTTCATCTTCTCTCCTAACTCTTACATGCTCCGGTCTGTCATGGTCCTTCACGCACAATGACTGCTCTCTGCTTCTGCGCTCCCACCTCTCTCTGCTCTGCTCCTCCGACCCTAGAGGCGCTGTGCAGCAGCAGCAGCAAGTCTGCTCAACTTTGAAAAATCACTACAGCACTCCTGTGGGGTGTGTGTGTGTGTGTGGTGCGAGTTTAAAGTGACTTGCTGATTTTTTCTGATCTATAATTTTCCCACCATAAATCTATAGGGATTGGCTACTAAGACCCTCCACGATTATTTTCATAATCAAATAATACAAGTTATGTTCTCGATTAATCAATTAAAGCTGTGGAGTGTGGGATTTTTGTCACCCCCTCTTGGCAGTGAGAGTAATTACATAAACACTGTATACAAATAACGGACGTAGCCACCGTGATGTCACCCACTGGTTTGTGGACTCCCATTTTGAAGCCAGAGTTTGGCACCATCTTGGATTTTTGGAGCCAGAAGTGATGAGAAGTGACCATATTTGGATGAGAGGGTGGAGCTAACCCTAATGCTAGCTGCTAGCTTGATTAGCACAGTGCATTTACAGTCTATGGTTAACTGTGATAATGCTAATGCTAATGCTAATTTTCGCAGGCTAAAAACAGGCTTAAAACCATTAAAACAAAATGTACTTAGTGGAAAAACTGAACATCTGATTCCTTAGAGTGTCTTTTAGTACAACCAAATGCTGAACAACAGTTTTTTAGGCAACCAAAATGTTGAAAACACACTGAAATAATGAGGCTACGGCTACAGCTACGGCTACAGCTACGGCTACGCGTATACTCTGTGAATATGGGGTTGCATCATGGTTAGAGGCTACTATGGCGACAAAGTTGGTTATCTAACCAAAGTTTTGGTCCATAAAATGTCAGCAAATAAAGAAAAATGCTCATCACATGTTCCCAGAGCGTATGATGATGTTTAAAAGGACTTGTTTTGCCCAAACATTAATACAAACCCCCAAAATATAAATTTTACATGACATATATGACAAAAGAAAACCAGACATATATTCACATTTTAGAAGCAGAAGTCTTTTTTTTTTTTGCCATTTTTGCTTAAAGATCCCTTTCAGACATGTATTAAGATATATATAAATACTCTGCTTGGGACAATAATGTTTGTCTGATATGGTTTTTCTACAGAATAAAAAATATAATTACCACTTTAAAATCCTTAAAATGGCATTTATCCCTTCTTCCTCATTAAAAGCCCAGCATTTATGAATATGCAAATGTATTTAATTTCAGAGGTTTAACTGCTGAACACAAAATATCTCCTTTACTGTAAAGTCCATCCTCAATGTTTGTGTACTGGAGGCTTCAAGTCTCTACATCACACTTGGACCATGATTGGCAAGTTGTGATGTCGTAAATCATGTTCATAGGCCCGTCCCTTTTCAGTGAGCTCAGAGAAACTTTCCACTTTTAGCAGATGAAAGCGAAAATAGTTGAACTCTGCACAAACATCACTCTGCACAGTGACATTCAAACATCCAGCTGTATATGAAAAAGAAGAAAAACTTTTGAGTGCAAGGGGACTTTAAATATGCCATAATCAATTGATAGATTTGTTGCTTCTGTCAGTTGACAAATCATTCTGCTGATTATTTTCTCAATTCATTAAAACAAGGCAGCTTGAATGACACTGTAAAGTGTGTAAAACTTGGATGACCTTATCAAGTCATCAATACACATGATGGTTCAGGGAATTTCTAACATTTTCTGAAATAAAGTTCAAGAGTACTTCAGGTTTGTTCCTGCACAACTTGAGTATTTTTTTTATTGATTAATCATTTGGTCTGTAAAACATCAGAAAACATCAGACACAGAAAACTGAAAAATGCCAATTACAATCCTATCAAATGCTTTGTTTTCGTCTGACCAAAAGCCAGACGATTCACTTTAATTTCACAGCAAAGAAAAACAGCAAATTGTGAGTAGCTGAAAGCAGATATCTTTTTGGCATTTGACCTGATTAATCTGTAATGAAAATAGTTGCAGCACTTCCTGTTTACAATGATTTGGTGAAGATATAGCAGGGGCTGTGATGTTTGCACAGTATTTTCCAACATTTATTACTGGATGTTGTCAGCATGTCTGGGATGAGGTATTATAATGGCTATGATGTAATGTAACCACATAATATGATGATGGCGGGGTGGAACTAAACAAGATGATAAACAAATGTTGTGTAAAGGCTGTGAGGGGGTTTCTACTCAGTTGTTTGGGTTACAGCAGTTTTCACAGTTTTGGTAACAGCAGCAGCAGCAACAACAAGCCAAGTGAAGGTTAAGCAGATGCGCTGGTAGTCAGTTAACTGTGAAATATGACTTTGAACCAAACAGTATATTTACACACTGGTCAAAGCACAATGCAAAGCAAGTGGTTTTATACTGTTAGAGTTATCAGAGTAAGTCGATTAGTCGATTAGTTGATCAACAGAAAAATAAATGACACCTGCTTTGATGATCGATTGATTGTTAAAAAGTAATTTTTCATCCAAAATGCTGAACATTTCTCTCATTTCAGCTTCTCCGATGTGATAATTTGCTGCTTTTCTCTCTTTTATATCAGTGCAAATTGAATACCTTTGGGTTTTAGATTGTTGGTGGGACAAAACAAGCAATCAGAAGACATTATGTACATTTTTAACTAATTTCTGACATTTTATAGAGTGATTAATCAAGAAAATAATCAGGAGATGACTCGGTAGTGAAAATAATCATTAGTTGCAGCTCTTAATACTACAGTATTAATATCTGAACATGAACTATTTCTTGGTTCATTTTTCTTTCATTCCAGTCGTTCTTTACTTGTTAATAGAGAGACTTCATACAAATACAATATGCAGTTAATAAGACTATATATTAATGGCTACAAGATAAATTTATGATCTTCTCCATATACTTGTACTACGGCAAAATTCTTATATCAATATATTGTTTTTAATTCTGATAAACAAATGATAGAAAAAACATTTAAATCATGAGAATCAACATGGATTTAACCTTTGAGCCTGTGAGCCTTTTGAGTAAAAATCAATGTCACAACCATATTACTGTGCATCACCCTTATAGTAAAAACCTGAGAACCTGACACTGACCCTGTCTCACTTCCCTGAAACAGAGGCAGAGCTCCAAAGATGATGCACAATGAAAACTATAAATGACTGCATGATTTCACAGTCGACTGTTTGTCTCAGACTGCGTTTTGGCGGCTGTCCCATGCAAAATAATCATCAATCGTTGACGCTCCCTGACTCTCAACCAGCGCACTCCCACACAAAAATCCATCCCACACTTCTGCATGTGTTGCTCCCTTCGTTCAGCCTGCTGGGAAAATCAAAATGTAGACTGTCAAGCTGACACGTTTAGCATCAAACAAACTATGTGTTACAGTGTTGAAATCTCAGTGAGTGCTGAAGTGCCAAAACTGAGAAAAGTATGTAAATACTGAAAACTGGAAATGGACAGCCAGCGTTATGAGAAATGTAAATCTGATGTAGAGCAGTTTTGGGCCTCATGTTACTTTCAAAAAGGTTGTTTCAAACCAAGCAAAGATTAATGGTTCACAGTTCCTCTAACTTACTCAGCTGCAACAGGTACTTGGGTACGTGTTCAGTATTGACTGTAACTCACTGCATCCCAACCTTTTTGGATTGTAACCCTTTAAAATGAAGCAATGTCTACATCTGAGCTTTCATCACAGGTTGTGTTGACATGAGTAAAGTCAAGTTCAACCAAACTGTGATTTTTCTTTCCCAGACCGTTTCATTTGAAGGATTTTTTGAGGCCTGAAGAGCTTAAGTAGGATTTATACATGATGCAAGCGGTAAATGACAGTCCAAAAGTAGATACCCAAGGCCTGGGTTTTGATAGTTTAGATTTCAGTCACTGATATCATCACGGCAAAGCTAGACAGATGTATCATACATGATCACCTTGTGTCATGCTTTAAATATATTCCCCAAAGTTGTTCACATTCTTTTGTTTGCTTTTTGAAATAAAACGACTATGATTACGACTAGATTTCTGCAAATGCTTAAAGAGGCCATATTATGAAAAACTCACTTTTTTTCAGTGCTTGTGTGTATGTATTTGGGTCTCTGATGTGCCTACTAACACACAGACTGTGAAATGAGACCACCCAGTCAGTTTGGTGTGGGCTGGCTTGCTCTGTAATCATGTGATTCAACAAGCCATTCAGATTTGATGCCCTTTCTTACCTCACATGGGGCAGGGCTAGGTGAAGGCTAGGCTAGGCTAAGCCAAGGGTGAAAAATTTGCGCGTATTGCAGGGCTGGACTGGAGGGCAGGGCTTGCCGACAGATGGTTACTGAGCCCTGGCGAGCTCTGCAGGAGAGAGCCAGCCGGCGGAGCAGAGCTGAAGAGTCCTGCATTGCTGCTGCTGCTGTCTCATCTCCTAGAGGAATAAACATCCAATTCTGCTCTGATCTGGAGCAGTTTAATGGCCGGAGGAGTTTGTTTTATAAACATTTGGGATTAAGTGGATTTATCTTCAATCTTGCTTCTCAACCTAGCCGGAGCTAACACTTTAGCTACTGTCATCCATGATAAACATCATAAATGCCAGTGTGTTTATATGATTTTAAAGTTACACGGTATGTAGATATCCATGTGTATAAATGTCGCTGCAGTATTTATGCCTTTAGATGACGTTTTGAGTGTGGATGGAGCAGCTACAATGTTAGCGTCGCTCTGATCAATATGAACTCCAAGCATTTTAAACAAGCATTTTAAAAGTTCTTTGCTTGTCGTCTTGCAGACAGACCTGTCAAAGGATGAATTCAGGCTTTTTACAAATCAACATCATGATTTGGTTATTTCAACATCCTTTTGATCTGTTTATCGCAATTAAATCACAGCAAAATCTAAGTTTATTTACGCTAAAACCAGCCGTTCCGAATCGGGCTGTTTAAACAGGATGAGAAGGCTGCTGTGGTGCTTGATCCTTGTGATATTTCGACCAAGGCATGTCAGACACATTTTATTAAGACCCCAGGGAACTGTGTTAACTTGTGTTAAAGGGGTATAACATGGCCTCTTTAAATAATTGCCATGTTTATGTTCACTGATTCGCTGCGGTAGAGAGCGGCCATTGCAGCAGGATGTCTTTGCTATATGTGTGTTATTGAAAAGGAAATGATAAAAGGGACTTTCTGCAACTTTCTTAATGTGGTCTTCACCACCAACTATCTTTACCAGCATTGGAAGCTTGTAGGAGAAAACACAAGCAGCAACCAACCACATCTTCACTTGCTGTCTTCATGTGGTCTCTGTGGCATGACAAGTAGCCTGATGTGCACATCAGCTAAGACATATAGCTACAGGTGCTACTTGTGTAGACTCCATAGCTGTGCCTTAACACAGAACAATAAATCCATATTAAATACCAGAAATGTTTTCTTCTTCTATAATCATATTATGACCCCTCAGATTTATCTTGGCGCCACCTCAGGGGTTTAACCCGCAGATTGGGAACCACTGGTTGAACCTTTGGACAGCAGTCATCTCAAGCTGTGTACATATTATTTTTCTCACTTTCTGTCTGTCACAAATTTAGTGCAACAGGGAAGACTTTTTTTAAAAAAAAAGATCTGTTTCTGTCTCTCACTAATGACTGTAGCTGTTCAGCTCGTGCTCCAAATGTGTTGCGATGAATATAAAAGTTATTGTTTGTACCATGACTTCATATTAAATGGAAAAAAACAGTCATGGAAATTAACTCCTCATTGTGATAAAAATGCTTTGTGCTCTGTCTGATTCAGATCAGTCTCTGGGGTAAAAATAGTAGGATTCCAAACATGAAGCAGAAACGTGTGTGTGTGTGTGTGTGTGTATGTGTGTGTGTGTGTGTGTGTGGGCGTGTGTGTGTGTGTGTGTGTGTGTGTGTGTGTGTGGGTGTGTGTGGGCGTGTATGTGTGATCATAAAAATGTGTTTGTGCAGCACTGTTTACATACAGTGGATGTGCAGGGACATGAGTCAGGTAGTAATGGGCGGAGACGTCTCTGGTGCCAGGAATGTATGAATAGGAAGGCCTGCAGAGTATTGTTCTGCCCTCTGAAACAACTGCTATTTATAGGAGGAAGGGTGGACTGTGGAAAAGGAGCCCTGCCCGTCTGCTGGGAGACACTGGGAAATGGGAGAAGTCAGAGCAATAGTATAAACAACACAAAGCTCTACAGTAACGTTTCCTGTCTAAACTTTTGAAGAAGAAATGGCTGCACTGCCTGTTATTTAACAATGTTTACCAAACCAAACAAAAGTTAAACTTTGTTTAAAGTACATTACTTTTTTTGTACATGTTCATAACACCTTCTATAGCTACCTTCGCCTTCCACTTCTACTTCTAATGTTTCTTTTCTTTCTTCTTCATATGTAGAAACCCATCATGGCGCAGTGAAAGTTGTACGTGTTGTTAGCTGTAATGCATTTAATTAAATTCATACCATTACTGATCAGAGAATACTGTATACTGGCATCATGCAGACTCACACTCTAACTGGATCCTGATTCCACTTGTACCTACAGTATGTTGTAGATCTGATGATAAAACACCACTTTCACAATTATATAAAAGAGAACATCTGTCACACAGATGAATAGAAACATTCAGGTGTTTTTGAATCATGATGTAATTCACTGCAATTGAGTGGCTGAATCATCTTTTCTGCAATTAAAAATGTGGGTAATTATCTAAATGTAGCAAATATCAAGCAAATAATCTTATAGGCTGATTCATACTAGTTTTATAGTGCTTACATTTATCTGTTAGTTTCATGAGATATCAGTTCATATGATTTGACATCTAGTTTTTAGGATCAGTGTTAAACTCAAAAGTGATACAGTATAATTGAAATTATAAAAACAGCAACAATTAAAAGAATGTAACCTTGTACACAATACAAACTAAATAATGTACTTACAGTCAGTGTAAAGCCCTAAATATCACACATATGTCCAGTCCTTCAGTATATTGATATGTGATTTCATAACCAAACCTGTTTAATGAAGGAAATTACATTAAAATCGAATTTCAGGTAGATTTTCCTGACAGAGTTTAGTCACCTCCAAGCCCTCACTAACATGTCTTTACTTATTCTGAGTGCTTTTACATGTTAGGGTCCTATATGTGTCTAGTATTTTTCACATATTTATACGTTTGTAGCGCCAAAGAGTCCCACATTGGGACTGTGGATATTCTGACTTAGACAAATCTGATCTTTTCTATGTGACTTTTCTTTTCTTACACTGTTGCAGTCCACAAACTAACGCTGTCTCTGACTTTTCATGGTTCACTGCACTTTTGGTCCCACACGGGGGCTTTACCTAAAGTTTCTCCTTGTCTGTCTGTTACCTCAAGCTGTCAAACTTAGTTTCTTTGTCTCTGCATGCCACAACTGAAACATCAAGCACAAATTCAAACATGGAAAACATCTGGAGCTCTCTGCAGCACTGATTCAGTCACTGAGGATGCCTCCACAGAAAAGACCGGCCTTATACTGTAGAGGCGTGCAATCATTTCACAGTACTAATTTAATCTGTCATAAGATCTCAGCATCCATCCAAAAATCTTCAGAACGGCTCTTACGCCACAGCGGTTGCCATGGAAACAGGTCCAGGAGGATATGGACAGTAAGCATCGTGCATAGGGACTTTCTACTTGCGTTGTGAACTTACTAACAGACCCTAATTAGAAAAGAGATGTGTGACTTACTGTAAAAACATAAAGGGTCCTTTTGGGTAACTGCTTATACTGCTTGGTGTTTGATAACATTTTTCAATCATGTTAATCCACTTATTTTAAATCTTATGGATTTTATAGGAACCAGGTTCCTTCAAGATGATGGGGAGCTGACTGCATAAAGAGTCTTAACATAAAGAGTGGAAGCAGGGAGAAACAGCAAGTCTGGCTCCGTCCAAAAAAATCCAACTAGCACCTCTATATCTCACAAATTAACACGCTACAAATGCTTGTTTAATCCCAACAGAAACCGCAACATAGAAGAGGAATTGCATACCAACTGTTTCTTGGCAAACAGCAGCAGACACAGTCACTTCCTGGAGTTTTGTTGTCACCATGAAGATGCCAGGAAATACTTCAACGTGTTGTTTTTACACTTCTGTTTTTGTCCAGATTAAACAAATGACATAGATATTTTTGGTTACCTTGGTTGGTTTGGGTAAACATGTCAGCAGCTTTATTGTTGAAGTTTGGACAGTGTCAGGCCAGCTGTTTCCGCCCTTGCTTCTGGTGTTTATGCTAAGTTAACTGCCTCCTGGCTCCAGCTATGTGCCATATAGGCTGTATATAAAAAGTGAGGTGTGACATCACCTGTTGCTTTGCATTGAAGCCGTTTTGAAGCCCAGAGTTGCAGCTCCCAAATAAGGAGTGTAGGGTGTTGCCTTTCACGCTCTGGAAACACGCCCTGCTGCCTCGAACCGGAGCGAATGCTAGCTTACTAGGAACACCGAGCGGTGCACACTTTGGCTGATGTTCACTACTTTAGCTAAATTGTGCTAATACAGCAGTATTGTAATCAAGTAAACTTACTGAAATATTGCAACAATAGTCCAACTCAGTGCAAGTCCAGGAGCCGGGGAGAGCAGCAGGTGAGCCAACTGTCAATCACAGCTGTCAATCAACCCCCACACAGCAGACATCAGAGCTAATATAAGTCTTATTAACTTATCTTATAAACAGAGCAATCATTTTCAAAATGACCACAAGCACACTTATTGGAGGGCCTGAATTTAGCGACTGATACCATAATGACTCGTTGAAAAAAAATATTGACTTAGTATTTCTAGACAGAAGTTGACACTTCTCAAATGGGAGTCATTTGGAGCCAGCATCTAGCATGCACTTATTTGGCATTGCACTTTAAAGTATGTAAAAACATGAGACTCGTATCAATCTTCTCATCTAACTCTCACCAAGAAAGTGAGCAAGTGCATTTCCCAAAATGTCAAACTATTCCTTTAATCCTGGAATTTACATTGTCCTTTTTCTACCGAAATGTTTCATATCTTCAGTGCTATAGTCATTGTTCAGTAACCTGAAAACAACATTAATAACTGAACTGACTGAGTTTACCCCTTATTTTTATTTAGCCAAAAACACAGATAAAAGGCAAAATGCTGAACACTTTCCTCATTTTTAACAGCCTTAGACTGAAACCAGTTTTCCACAAGTTCCACTGCATGTTCAGGCAGTCACACCTTCTTCACTGCGGGCCCAGAGCTGCCTCCTTCAGACTGATGCCCGGCCAGTCTGGCTCCAGGTGCTCCACCACCACCCAGCTATGCAGCGCTGCTCAGTTGGAATTTCACCTTGAGGGAGCGGCCTTTTCAGAAGACGGTATTCACTAAAACTCACAACACATACTGCAGGAAATAAGTCAGTGGAAAGCCCCTGACATGTTTCATGTAATGTCAAGTCTTCCTCAGATAACTCACCTGCATCCAAAACGTTGTGTTTGTGAGATAAGTCGTAGTCAGTTTCATTATGTGCCAAGCAAAACAACAAAGACACAGTTTTAAGGTGTCAGCTGCTGGAATGGAACCATGTAATTAGGAGCCATCTGTGTTAGGCGGGTTTCGTTTGATTTACTTTTAACTGGATCTTATTGTTGCACTTTATTGGCTTTATAACAATGACTGTTCATTCTCTCAGTAAGAAATCAGAGTTTTCTGTCCTCATTTCCTACAATACAGACAAAAGGAAGAGTAATTGAGGGGTCAGACTCAAACAGTGCAGATTTACCTACCAATATCTAACACCATACTCCATTTGCTTGCAGTAACACGGACTGACCAGAAGTAAGGTTACACCTCAAACTCAGTATTCTTCGCAGACATCAGCAGAGATCTTCAGGGCACATAAATACTGTATGATTGTAAGGACAGTCAAATGGCATTTGCAGCTTGATTGGGGAGTTACTAAAATGTCATGAGGCACTTTTTGTGATTGTGTCCCATCTAAATATAGAGCGCTGCTGTCTGTTCTACATTTTAAGCCATTTCATGCTGCTGCTCTGCTGTCTATTTTTACACTGGTATCAATAGAAAGGGCACCGTGCGGTTTTAAAATAGAGTGATATCGTCTGCGCCACTGGGGAGAGGGTTTCAAACATAGCATATATAAAGCAACATGGTCTACTTTCCTCCCCAGGGTAAATGAAGCCATGGGAAACGTGTGCTTATTTCCAGATGCAACCTTGCCTCATGGAGCTGAAGAGCCTGCTGTTCACTCAGCTTTGATCCAAATGATCTTTCCTGGAACGTGTGATGTTGAACACACCTAAGCTTCACAGAAAAGTTACTCCACCCAGTAGAGGTAGCATATTTGTTGACATTTCTGCAAAGCCATTTTAAAAACACCAGTCCAAACTGCTTCATATGAATGGCAGAGCTGGAGGTGCAACTTGAATGCATTTGTGGGGAGAAAAAAATGCAAAAAGGGCTGCTGAAACCTGACAGACGAGTCGGATGGCTTTCACAAAGAGTTGGCAAAAAACACTGGGGGCCAGCAGAGCATGGGAAAAAAAAAAACGCACATAAAAAGTTTTGGGTTTCAAGTTGGGTGAGATGGAAACAATGGCAGGACAGAATGAATGTCCTAAGGGAGCTGCTGAAAGGACATTTCAGTCACTCGACTAGTCATAGTTTGTTTTTTCCACATCGGCTTCCATTCTCTGTCAAAACAATATTTGCAAACATGTTCAACTCGCTCCCAAAGTGAGAAACCACAAAGTCAAAGCGCCGTGATGTCATCGACATGTACAACCTGGAACGGCTGCACTGGGACTTTTTTGATGACTCATGTTCAGTGACCAGATCTGAAAGCTAAAACACAGAGGTAGTTAAACAGCTTGTTACAGGCATTATTATTGAGTGTGTATTTAATGTTAAGAAGTTATATAACCTTAAGAAGTAGTCACATGCCTCTGGATCACTTTCTTAGCACACTGTGCTGCAGTGGAGCCAAAACTCATTTAATCTGCCCTTTGGAGACCCACGTGCACTGCCAGCATGTTTGTATTTAATATTGTTGAAAGAAAAGGATGCTATGTTTTTCTATGGTAGTAAACATAGTAGCTCTACTTTTGTTCACTGACATGTGCTTTGTTACTGTATGGATTTTCTGGGCCTCATTTCATCCCAATTAACTTTTAGCCAATATTATCCAAGACTCCACCAATCATTGCCAATGGTAAAGACATACATGAATGGCACATCTGATTCATGATAATTTGCTGAATATGACTCTTTTATAAGTCTCATGGATTAAAAACAATTGGATTTTTTAAACATTATAGTGGATTTTCTTTCTTGAGCCTGACTGATACTGGATTTTTGATATTTGAGAGTTTAAATAAGTCCAATAACAATATATTTTACAGTTGAAAAATAAACTTGTTAGTGCTTCCCGGTGGACAAACTATAAGTAAGTAGTAGCAATAATATTTTTTTCATTTCTGTACTGTAAAAGAACAAAGAAATTGTCCACATTGTTGATCACTTGAAATGAATTCACTCATTTCATGAACGTTTTGGTCCTCAGACCTTCATCAGGTAAAATTCATAGATGAATGGTACCAGCATAGCTCAGGAATTTCTGTCCTGCACTGTTTTGTTACTTATTGTCCAACATATACGCCGAGACCAATACAGCTGCAATAAGCTAATAACAGCCGTTATATTGGCCTGGTCAATTTATCAGTCAGAGCTCTAATTCCAACCAAAGACTTCTCATAATAACACATCGCAACAGCATTTAATTAACATGAAAAGCAATATTCTGTTTTCATCCATCATCAATATCTCATTCGATTGATACCTACAGTACATGTAGCACTGTGTGTAAAATCAACACATTTGCATGTGACACTTTTTTCTTCCCTTTTTCTGGTTATACTATGTGTACTGATGCAACATGATGCAACTGATTTGAGGATATCACCATAAGTTTTCGTTTCTCTTTAAAGTTTCTCATTCTTGACTGAAATGTTACAAAACAACTGCAGCAGAAACAAAGAAAACAAAGCTCTCACCACCAGCAGTTTAAGAGGGGTAAATAGCTTTTAGTGAAAGAAGTATATGTTTTGTCATGTGACCTTTTTTGAAATATGAATTACCACAAGCCTATAATCCCTCTAATTAAAGCCTTCTTGCTATAGCTCAGCTACAACTGGCAACTATGAAGGAACAGACTCACAAATCAAAGGTCGCTACTCTGGACTTAAAGGGGAAGTTAAAGCAAAGCTTTGTTTAAGATGGGTGGGGTTATGCACATGGTGGGATTTGACTGCTTCTCTTATGAGAAACAGAAACCAGCTCTACCTCTGCAGTGTGGTCTTAAAGCATGAAATAGTCCACAGTAACAGCAAAGCAGTTTTGTAAGCTTCATCCCTTCACTAAGCAGATTTCATCGTTCCTTTTTGCAAGGGAGATATTTTAGTCGCTGACATTTTGATTGTCAGTGTTTGGCATGTGGTGGGCTGATAATTCACATTGAAAAGCTGACTAATTGGGCACCACATCCAAAAGGCTCTCTGTCACTGGAGGCTGTCCAAAGTTAAGATGATTTCATGCAACTGAAGAGATAATTCACTTGCAAATTTTGCTCAGCACAGCACAAGATATTCATGTGACTTTTTCTTGCCTCAGTGATGTTCTTAGTAACAGTGTAGATCATTCTCACAATTTTATGACAAACTTCTTCCATTCGATGTTGTTTTTGCAACATTTGTTCTAATAGCAACTAGTTTATTTTCATCTTAACCACAGTGTTTTATGATTTGAAGCACTTTAGTTAGACTTAACTAAAAATGTATTTTTCTGCAATCCTGGCTCAAAACAGGGCAAACAGTGAAATAATCTTTATGATACTCTCTTTCTCTCAAGCCATGAAGTTTTGTTGAACATGTTTGAACTTGTGTTGTTGCCTCAGTCTTTCTGAAGCCCATTTACATACAATACATGTATGCAAATAAACAGGAAGCCACTGCTAAGTGCGCAAGAGGAAATACTTTTACCATATTATCTAATGTGTTTTTTGAATAATTATTTAAAAATACACTCCCCGATCTTATTGCAGCACTCAGCACTAACAGCCCCAAATCCCAGAATGTTCCCCCAGCTTATACTGCTGATGCTTTAAAACTAAACACAATTTGGAGTTGATTTTGCATCAGCAGCGGAAATATTTTGATTTAAGGGCTCTTGGGTGCCATAACAAAATCTGGAAATTTTTGATAATATATATAAATAAAAGGATTGGCTATGAAGTGTTTAACAGACATTCATTTGTCTCTCATCTTGAGTCAGAAGATGATGATCAACTCCAAGATGCAAAAGATCCAAATCTTGTTTCCCCCCCCAAAATTATTCTCAGCTTTATAATCTTTCAGGCTTCTAGACATAACAATGTTTAAATGGTGAATGTTGTGCTGCTCTGTCTATAATTATAATGAAATTAGCTTAGGTGAGGAAAAGTCCGTGGCTCTCCAACTTGGTGGGCACAAATGGAGAGGAAACATGGGAGCGATGGAGAGGACATTATGGGAAATTCTGAAAAGCCTTCAGGGACCAAAACCACTTACCATATTTATACCATGAAATATTCAGGCAGCACTTTTCCCAGGAAGCACACAATTGCTCTTCAAGTCAAATGCAACCAAACGAAAAGCAACATGTGAACATATGGTCACTTAACAAAGTCAGCCGCAGTGGGACGGCAGCCTGGAAAAGATGTTTTTCTCAGTGACGACGATGGCAAAAAGTCAGTATGTACCGATAAATCACATCTTTATATAGTATTTTACAGAAATTTAACAACTCAAAAGTGTTATATTTACAATCAGATTCTAGCTAAACATAGGATTTAGCTGAAGACATAAAAAAGCATTACAGTTGTTTAATAACTTATTAATAACTTAATAAATTGTGTGTACAGGCCTCTCTCTTCCTCAATCATGCTGGCAAGGGCAGAGGAGGAATTATTTCAGTCTCTTTATATAAAAGGTGGTGTGCCCTGATCTGTTTTCCTCATCCTGTAATTCTGACGGTGCTAGTCTGAAAGCTTCCTTCCTGTCTGGGAAATGACATGCTAATGGCCTGCTCTTCCCTCCTCTCCAGTCCTGTATCACAGCTGTCTAATGAGAGCTTTGGTGGATAAGTGGCCGCTGATGATGGATGCCTTCGGTTTTATCAGCTGCAAGCAACTGATATCAGCAGGCATGAAGAAATGATCTTTTTGCTTCCGAGTGAAATGCTTAATCTGTCCTTGTCTGCGGATGTCCAAGTACAGATTTCTGCTCTGCATCTTTTGGTGACATGAATACTCTCTTTTAAAATCTCACTGTTTTACAAAATGCAGGCTAAAATGTTCTTTCAGTCTAGTATTGCTGTTCTAAAGGTACACATCTTTAAAGCAACACTAATCAGTATTTATTTTATTATCAATGGATTCAGTGACTGTGTATAATGTAAAACCAGTGATAAACTGGCAGATAATTATCACTCAACTCAACATCATAATTTTTTTTTGTTTTGGTTTATGCTCTGCAGCATATCTGTTTTTGTTCACTCTCACTCATCAACATCATATTTGACTGCAGCAGTTTTAAGCACAAAAAACTCTGATAAACCAACTGTACGCTACCTGTCCAGCAGTTGGTTGAGACCAAAACAGAGCAAGTGAATATAAAACATTCATCAGGTGAACAGAAATACGACTCCAAATTAATGCTAATGCCGCTCTGTGCCTGCTGAATGTGAATATAGGCAACTATATAACTATATCATTTTAAAAGGTGATGATAAGTCAATGTTGTGTTTACAGCTTGTTCTTCTACCCCGAAGCAGCAAAAAAAAAAACAAGAAAAAAAATCACTGCTTTAATATGATTGATCATAGATCACTATGAGCATTTAGGGTCGGGTTATGCTGGCAAAGAACTAATTTGTTCAATGTTTTGTCCGACCACATTCAACCAAAATGATTGTAGCAGATTGAAAGCGATGTGAAAAGCCAGTCGTCATAGAGAGAGGGGAGATGTGATATTGTTTAAATATGGAGATAAGAGTGCACATCAGGGTGCAAAATTAACTTTTTTGTCCACCAGCCAAATGTCTAGTGAATGTTCAAATTTGACTAACCACTCAATAGATTACCATTGTTTTTTTGGCTGGTGAGTAAAGCAAACCTACCAGCCACTTGCATATTTTACCAGCATTTGGCTGGTGACTGGTGCTAATTTTGTGCCCTGGTGCACATTTTCAGACTGTCTCTCCTGGAAGGCATCCATAGTGTTGCATTCAGCTGTGCACATGAAAAGAGCCAGAATTTGTTGTATAATAAATGACAAAAAGAGATAAGCCCTGCTTACTTTCTCACCTCCACACAGCTGGTCAATCATGATGTGAAGTGGGTGTGAACATTGGATTGTCAGTTGCAGTATACTGGAGTATACTGGTGCCTTAACTAGCTTTACATTATGTCTATGTGCACTAGTGTCTATGAACAGGGATCAGTGGGAGAAAATCATCTATTAGCTGCAAAGGAATCTGTTTGTGAAGACAAGAAACATGTGCATGTCTGTTGCGAAGAGTAAATACATACAGCCATATTACAGTTAAATCACTATACTGTACATAGGAAACCTTGATGTGCATTAAAGTGTATAAAGAGGACTACAGTTCTTCCTCGTCTTCTCAGAGAGGTGAAAAATATTTCACAGGGTATAAAACACAGTCTGGAGCATTGTGGACTTTGAACGTGTGGAATGTGGATAAGTCTTTTTCTCCGACATCCTTTAACCCAACACTTATGTTGCATAATAGTTTTAAAATGAGCTGGACATGAATTTAAATTTAATGTGTACACATCTCTGACGAGCTGAGCATCGTGCTACTGTTTCACTTGGTTCAGTTTTATCCCTCTCTATTTAAAGTGGCACATTTCAAATGGAATTGCAAATCAAGCATAAATTTAAATAAGGCCTGCCATCCAATGTCTTTTATCGAGAGGATAGTTTTCAGTTTATTTCCTTATCGCACCCCTGAAACAGGGAAAAGTGGAATTATCACACACATAAAGTGAGTGTAAGTTAAGTCCGTAAGAAGATTTATTTGCATAAGTACACACAGTGGAAGCAGCTTCCTGTGAAACAGCTTTGGATGAAAAGACCTTGTAGAGGGAATATCACCACTGTACCACTTAGTGTTGAAGAGCTTCGTGTCTTTATTCCTCTAATTTCTTCTGGAAAATTTTGATTTTAATGTACTGATAAATATGTTTGGTATTAACCCAAATACATGCAGTGTTACCTGGTGCTTTTGAAGCAAGTAAACCCCCCAAATATATGTCTCTTTAAAAAAAAAAAAAACCCTGAAGGATGTAAATGCATTATGGAACATGAAAGGTTTGGTAGTTTAGGGAAATAGATGTCTTGGTTCAAAAAAGGAAGAGAGACAACAAGACAAAAAACAATAACAATATAGGCATAAGTATACTATCAGAAATGTTGGATTACTCTATGGCTAAACACTTTTACAATGTACATAACAGTAATCCAGACAGACTTATGGTTGACAGCCTAGAAACCATCAAAAAGAACATTCAAGGTGTTGATCGACTGAAATTATTATTGCAGAAACTTTTATATATATATATCAAATGCAGGCTACAGTTTATCCTGGACTACATGAAGAAATTAATTTCAGTCCTTTGTTCTGATGCATGTAGATGCTGCTGCTGCTATAGATGGGTATATATTATTATTGTTTTTTGTCTTGTTGTCTGTACATCCATTTTCTCTTATTTTGCTCCCATTATTTTTTTCTTATTATCCTTGTTGTCCTTCTATACACTTTGTAGAGCCATCTAGTGGTCATACTTTGCTTTTTTTTTTTTTTACCTGTGAGGTTTGGCTTTCTGTAGGTGTTTGCAATCATGTATCTACAGAAGGGGAGACTATGCGCTGAGGGTACAAACAGCCTGAAGAAGGCTGTTTGTGCCGCTAAGTGTGGGTTGTATCCCAGCTCTATTTTGACACGCACAAAGTATTGTCTATGTTTTAAGAATTTCATCATGAAATAGCCATCTGAATAACAGCTTCTATACTTTTTTGCCAGAAGAGTACCTTTGACCTTACTTCTTTTTTTTAAACTTTTGTGTTCCCTACCAAAGAGCACCTTCATCACACTTGTTTGAACTCCGGACGTTTTCTTTCTGAAGATGTCTTGCTTCCTTTAATCTTCAAAATTCCCATTTTTTCCCCACTGTTCCAACTGTCTTTAGTGCTGCACTGTTCACTGTGATACAATTATACATCACATGCTGGAAACGGTCACACAGGACTTTCAGTTTGACAGCGTGATGTAAATAAAATTCAGTTTGCTGAGCCATAACATACAGACCAATGAACAAAGTGTGAGCAACCTTATACAACCATTGATTCAAAGCTACAGTCATATGTTCTGTTACTGGATGGAGAAGAGTTATATTTAACATAATTTTCTCTCTTTGGCATTGACTATGTTGACTGAGGTTAACAGACAAGATCAGCGTTAAAACTAATAAATCTTCACAGCTATAAATAAAGTCATTTACAATGCTGAGTCAATGCTGAGTTGTGCTGTTACACATCTATTCCGACACGAATCAATGAATTTACATCAGTTATGACTCTCAGACTGACAGATATTCACTATCATACAATTAAGAGCCTAATTTGACTTTATCAGTCATGTTACAGTTGGGACACAAAGGATTTGCAGTTTGAGTGAAATTATGTGACGTGTCTTCTTCTGGAGGCACTGTCAGAGAACCTAAATGATCAAATATGGATATAATTAATTTCCCTATTTTGGTGTCATATTAATTTGTTACGGTATTATTTCCTTCTTAATTTTTTGCCTCAGAACAGAAAAAATATTTCTCACCACTGTCATATAACTCTACATGTGTATGATCTGAGTTTTCATGAATGTGGCACCTTCTCTGGCCAGGAAACTTAATGTGCCCCTGATATGGGTGATGAATTTCACACAGAGGTGTCATGATGATAAAGGTCATGGACTGTGAAAGCCTGGGAAAATCTGAATTTGAACTGGTTTATTCTAATTATTATAAAGAGTCATGACTTTCTGAGAAACATTCACACTCCAACGTGTGAGTGGACAATAATTAATGTGGTTTTAATTTTGGGGTTATGTATGGATACAGTTGAAACGGCATGAACACAGGATGTTAATTATGATGCATTTGTTTATAATATAACCTATATGTGCAAACATCTCATAAATGTAGTTCCATATATTATGGTCTTATTCATCTCTTGGTTTTAATGAGTCAATGCAACGCCTCTCATAATGATAAATAGAGGCATTTAAAGACCATATTAAGCACTTTTTCCATTACATTGGTTTCAGTTTTATATAGTAAACTCAATTTTTCCATGTGAATTTGCAGTTAATGCACCAGTAAACAAGCATAAAGGCCACAATTACTGCATTTCTAACATATATACATGTTAAATAAGTAATGAACACATTTATCCTGTGACGCGTTAAACATTGTGATGTTTGCATTGTTCTCAAACAAAACCTCGGAGGATGAAATTTAAGGAAGAAACATAAGTGGGAGCTGCCTAAAATGTAATATATTATGTGCAATATTTATACCAGCGATATCCATCATATGTACGATGGAAACAGCCAATACATTTGAATACCCATCTTCTTGGAGCTTCTAGCCTCAAAATAATCTTATTTACATGAGATAAGAGAGAAAATGATATCAGAGATGATATGAGGGGGTTCTGTGATCTGGTTTCACTGTTGCAGCTTAAAAAATTGGAGCAGTCACTGAGGAGTTCATCTCACTACAACAAGGCTTTAACAAACACAGGAAATCAAAAATGCATTTAAAGAAACATGTTTTAATCAAAGTGTATTTTAAAACCACACCTGGTGAAATGACTGGATCTTCTCCTGTGATTTATTCACAGTGTTATTAACCTTTTTTTAGCACTACAGCACGTTTACATGCAAACAAGAAACAAGGTTGGTGAGAAAAATCAGATTAAAGCAGGAAATTGTAGCCCACTGAGGAGTAAGTAAAGCTGGATAAGATAGAGACAAATTACACACACACACAAATGGGGAGGCGGGTGTTAAAGTCTGGCTCTACAAACAGCCAATTATTTGACAGATGGTTTTTATTCAGCCAATCAGTGTCCAGGCTGTCTCGTCTGTCTTTTCTGGCTCCAGGAAGCAAAACAAAGTAATCTGTGTGAGAGACATTTACTGAAATCTACTCCCCCCTTGTGGCTGATATTAAAATCACAGCAGCAAGTAGAAAATGCTTCACTCACTGTTTGAGACATGGATATGATGTTGATAGAAAAGACTATGTGCAATACTAGTTTAGTTTTTTTAAAACACGTGGTCAGTTTTAAAAAATAAATCTGAGATCTGGATGTGAACAAAAGAAGTATCCTCAACACCGGTTTAAAGGGGCAATCCACAGACTTCGTAATGCACTTCCATGAAGTTGTGATGCTTGAAAGACTGAAATGCCTTAAAGGCATTCTGACAAAAGGTCAAGCTCCAAAAACACTGAATCCTACAATTCCCATAATGCACTTTGCAAAGCAGGCTTTCTGTTAAGAAATAGCTGAGATCATCCCTGATGACATATTTCTTTATAAAGCTTGTGTAGTATTATCCATGATGAGTGAACTGATCTTCATGTGTAAAATGGGTGAAGTACCCCTTTAAAACACACCACACGTCCAAATTGACTGACAGGTCTTTTAATGCACTGACGACCACTATAATATGTAATTAATGATTTGTGATGTTGTTTTACAACTGTAAGTACATGTAAAACAGGCACATTTTCATTTTTCCACCCATAAGACAAACTTGTTGCTTATGGCTATAAACTAAACCTGCAATTTATATATTGTGGAGAAATGACTTATTTAGCCTTTACATGATTTTAAGGGCGAGTGCCAAGATAACAACAACAACAACACAGCACATAAAACATATGTTACAAAACAGACAGTACCAGTCAAGAGTTTGGACACACTTTTGTGTCCAAAGTATATTATTATAAATTAAATAAATGTTAAGTTAGTGATCAGGAATCACAAAGCACATATTATCTAGATGATAATGTTAGTTTGATAAAATAACAGCAATAATTATACAACAGAGTGAGAAAACAAATATATTTGGGTCCCTTTATGGAGTATAATTCATCTGAGATAGTTAGCCATTTATAATAATTTGAATTTTGAATATCATGTTAGGGCGATGTCATATGACATTAAAAACATTTAGTTTGGGGGAGGTTTGTTTTTTCTCTTTCTATGCTATTCAATTAGCTGCCACAGACAGACAGATGCATGTGCCAGAACACGTGAGGGAGACATCATTAAGTTATTGCTGCTGCTGTTGTTGTTGTTGTTGCTGTGGATGATTTGTTAACCCCACCCCCGTGTCTGTCCTATAATAGCCCCCTCTCAGCCGGCAGCAGCAGCAGAGCAGCAGCCTCCTCCACCTCACATGGAGCTCAGTGGCTCGGCACAGCTGTTTCACTGAAAATGGATGCCAACATTGTCGTAATGGGGACAGAGAGTGTTGGAAAATCAGGTAAAAACTCTACAAAGTAGACATTCAGTTATATATTTAAGTTTCTGTTTCACACTGTGTGTTAAAGATTGGTCTTTTTTTTTCCAGCACTGACAGTTCGACTCTTAACTCGGAGATTCATTGGAGAGTATGGAGACATTGGTAAGTGTGCAGTCTGTCTCATTAACTTTGATTTAATGCAGTCTTTTATAACTTCATCTAACTTTCATTACTTTTTGCCTTGCAGAGTCCATCTACAGTCACAGTTTTATTTTAGATGGGAGAGAAATCACTCTTAATATTTGGGATTCACCTTGTTCTGAGGTAAGGACATGAATAACTATCTGACAGTTACTATCAGTGACTTGATCACGCAGTTTTATCCTGCTGACATGTTGAAAAATACTCTGTTAAAAATTCTGCACTCAAAATTTTATAAAAGCAAAGTTTAAGATGTTGTAACAGCACAACGTACTAAAGGTATCAACAGTAGAATTATGCAGAATGGTCCCTGTCATACTGTTACATTGTTATGTAGCCTGTTTAATATTCTTTTAAATTACTGTTGCTTAAAGCAGCAGGTCTGGATAAAACTACTTACTGCACTGCTGTTTAATTTGATCTATAGTAATGTATCATATTTAAGAAGATAATCACAGTTTTGCAAAGTACCTAATAACCACATCTGTTACATAAATGTAGTGTAGTAGAAGTATAAAGAAGCATAAAATGGGTACTTGAGTTACTGGCTGTTGCTGCAAATGAACTTAAATGTTTGATTTCGCAGGATTCATCTGTGGAGACGTCACACTTTGAGAAGAAGGTGCAGTGGGCCGACGGCTACATTCTTGTCTACAGCATCTGTGACAGGGCCAGTTTCAACACCGTCAGCAAGCTTATTCAGACAATCAAGTCCACCAGAGACTTCCTGAATGCAGACAAAGCGCCCATAGTGATTGTGGGTAACAAGAGGGACCTGCACCACAGACGGACAGTGCTGAGCGAGGAGGGCCGGCTCCTGGCTCTCAATACAGACTGCCACTTCTACGAGGTGTCAGCAGCTGAGAACTACCACAGCGTGCTCATGGTGTTTCATGGGCTGGTGGACAGGATGAAGGACGCCAAGGTGACCACAAAAAAGCCACTGAGGTTTAAGGGGATAGTGAAAAGCATGTCTGCAGTGTTTGCCAGAAGACGGACAGACTCCTTTTAGAAAGACAAAAGAGGAAGGATTTATCTTTGAATCTGCATAAGAGATGTGTATTCCACTGAAGTCAGTGAAATAGTGTCACATGTTGTGGTGCCGAAGAAATGACGTTGCTACCTCTGCAGAGGCACTGACACTGCACAGATTGGAGCCGCTTTTCAGTGAAAAGTGTGGTAAAGACTTCAGAGAAGATCGAAAGCCATTAAGCCGCAGAAAACACAGAGACAAAACAATGTGAGAGAGGTTACAGATGTGTTGTGATGTTAGCTGCACTTCAAGCGAGGTAACTTTGATGAAAATACAAAAAATAGTCATTATACAGAAACTTGACATGTAAAATACTCTTATGTATGCAGTATATTTGAGCTGCATTCTATGTTTTACCAGCTATGGCCTCAGATCGGAAAACATGCTATGCACAAATAAAATGTGCCTTTATGTATGATGTATACACCAAAGATAATAAAGTGTCAAGACTGAGAAAAAAAACTCTTTAAACCACAAGTTACATTTTTGAATTGTGGGGAAATGTTAACTTAACATTATCCAGTTCAGTCCTGCTGCCATTAATTCTGATTAACCTGTGATTGATTTTACTGAATTAAAGAGAAAAGAGAAGAAATGCTTTGAAAGTAAAATATACCTATTTGTATTTATTAAAGTCTAAACACTGTAAAGTCAGAGAGCAAACTTGTTGCTTTCTATATTTATGTTCTTTATGTTTATGTCCATTGATTATGTGTCATGTACTGTTTTTGTCTAAACCTTGTTTTAGTGTTGATAGGGATTGAAATAAAGTATAAAATGTGCACAAATCAATGTTTTTCAGTTGTGTTGATAGTAAAGGTAAAATGTTTGATGTGATTCTGGCTCCGGACTTCTTCATAGGGAGTCATGTGAAAGACAGAGCTTCAGATCGTTAATCATTAATTACGAATTATCATGCTGCTGTCTAAAACTTTCTCTCATGAATCTTAAGCACATCAGTGTTCACATTAACACAGCAAAAGTCACAAAACATGTGTTTGGATTGTTGCAATTAGCCAAGAAGTTTGTTGTACTCTTATGTAGCTTCATGTCTAATGTTTTACTTGATTTCACACATTTATCACATACTAATCTTACACTGCAATGTTCAGATGTTCAATGTTCAATGTTCAATGTTCAGTAAAGGCATAATGCAGTGAGATATTATAATATCTCTTAAAACTTATTTTATGAAGCTGGACAAGTAGCATCAGTGGACCTGCATCCTGTGGACTGTGTCTGTCCTGAAGAGTTTGCAAATAGAGACAAAATAAGCTCAAGGAAGTGAAATATATCCACCATAAATGTATACACAGAAGATGTTGGCTATAAAACATCCACATGTTCAAATGCAAATACTCTCACTTCTCTCCCAGTCTCCTTAGATATTTAACAATGCTAAAACGTCCTCTTTTTCAGGGAGGGTCTGTGAATTCCACTCTGCAACTAGGAGACCATTTCCCTTGAAAAAAATCCTCTAATTTGTCTCTGGCCTGCTCCACTAAACTTGGTCTGACCCCCAACATTAAGGGGGAGAAATGTCTTTTTTTTTTTCTTCCCTTCACCCTTTGTCGCTAAGCGTCAGGAAGATGTCAATTGTGGCCATTAAGGCTGCAGCGTGGGAGGCCAAGTGGCAGGTAAGCTGGTGCCAGGTCCGCCTTTTCTGTTCTTGTGAATGAGGAATCTGACAGGAACAAGTCACAGGTTAACAAGGTAAGACTGGGACAGTCTGGCCCCTGCAGGTCCTTGTCACAGTCTCTGACCCCTCGGGGTCACCTCACAACAGCACCCCGACCAAACAGCAGCCTGACAAAGATGTTTCACCTGCAAGAACTGTCTTCAGCTTCACTGGAGCTGAAACGATGTGTCATCGTGCTGCTGCAATGATACTTACAGTACAGAAACAACAGAAAAAACTAAATGTGTACGTCAGACAAGCATCTGCAAACCAGATCTCTCATTTTGAGATTAAAAGAATTTGGCCACATTTCCACAGAAGAAGGGCATAATTTTCACTTTTCATGTCATTGAATGAGGAACATTCATTTGGAATAATTATAATGTAATTACAGTATCACATTAGCATGTTAATTAGCATCTTAATTTACAACCCTTGAAATTAAACACAGTTTTATGACACTTGGCAAGAATTTTAAGCCACAAAGATACTTTTGTGACAGTCAGCACACTGTAAAAAATGCTTTTTTTAAATGACACTTGAAAGGACATTCATGCACATTTCCAGGCCTATATTTTTAATCAGGGGCTCTACTGGAGTATCTTTATTTTACATAACCATAGTAGGCTATAAATGCTATGATAGTGGCATCCTGTAATTGTGTACAATATCTGTCCCTGCAAAAGCAAATAAAAGTGCAGTTGCAGCAGATTTTTCATCAGCACATTAAAATTGCAAACAACCTATTATTTTATAACACAGACTGAGGATGCTTTATTGGGTCAGAGATTAGAGACTGTCCAGATCAGTGGACTGAACTCTACTGTTTTAGTTTCTTCTTCCTTAAACTCGAGCTGTGGGTCAAGTTTTGAGGACATCCTTCTATGTGTCACTGAGCTGATTTTTAAACACTTGTGACCTGCCTGCTGCTTTGGACGAGGTACCTTGAATCACTCACTTAGACGACATGCTGGTATCTGTGTGTATGGCACTATTGCTCAAATTAGTCAAATAGTAACTAAAACCACTGGACCCTGTCTGACTGCTCTGAGTGAAACTCACACAGCTCACCCTGTAGAGGAATGAGGTATGTAGACAGGGAAGTACAGCACACACGGAAAAGTAAAAAAAAATTACTGCTACAGGTTCCTCAGACAATACTCAAGGCCTTAAAACAAATCCAGATATATTCATGACATCACCAGCAGTCTTCATTGATAATTTGGGCATTTTTAACTACTTGATTTGTTTTAACACAGTCTGGAAATGTTTTCTTAAGTTACTGGGCAGAGCATCTATGACGGCATCATCAAAAGGCAGCTGGTTATTTTGTTGAAGGGATTTATGTGTCAGCTCTGCCTGTAGGTATACAGGATGTCTCTACTGTGGCTTCAAAGACACTAAACCTACATGAAAGTAAACTGTGCAACCAATCTCCATGTGTTTTTTCCACAGGGAATATAAATGGCATGAAAATGTTTGGATTCTCTGATTGAGTGACCGACTTGACTTGAAAGACATCTCAATGTAAATAAAAACATATGAAAATTAATTCCTAGCAACAGAAATAGACATTACAGTCCAACACATCCACATTTCAGGAAAAACGTCTGCAGTGATACATGAAAGGCGAACGCAGCAGTAGCTTTAGGTCACTTTTCAGACGTCCACTGAGTTGCTGTTTTCTGCCTGCCCGGCTGCACGTTTTCAAGAGACATAACTGATCAATGCAGTAACACAATGTAATTTTCTGTTACCTTATTAAATACAAGCAGGTCTTATTTCATTACTGGGTAAGCAGTTTATGCAGGATATATGGGTTAGGAGGTCAGCAAGTTCAGAAACCTGGTAAACAAAGAAATAAAACAGAGGACACATAAACTATTCTGTATGATAGTGTTGAGCATACATAACAAATATGAACTAAATATGAGCTAAAATGTCTTATTGTAGAGTGCAGATTTATCTCTGTACTGATTAACTAAGACTGGACATTTTCAGTATGACACTCCAGTCCATCTGTCCTTTTTAATTTTCCAATAAAACAGCAATCAAACAGTCATGACACACTGAATGTTGAGGCTAAAATAAACTGTATTTTGATTATTGATAGTTCACGGGGTTTAAATGTTTAAATCTCTCTGTTTCGTTACGTGTGTTTATCTATCAATTGTACTATTAATATACATCTAGATACAGATTTAATAAATTAATCAACAATGTAATAAATTGAATATGATATGATATGATTTAAAGGTAGCCTGACAACTCAAAATAGTGCAAATTCCACTGGAGTCAGAAGCTAATGCAGTGGTTATGCTGCACTGTTAAGCCAAGCTAGTTACCTTTTAGCAGGACTTTATTTGATAATTTGATTTAGCTCCTGTCTTATTTATGTGGAATGACAAACTGAATTTACAAGTAGACATTTAAATTTAGCTTTAGCTTTGACTACCCATGGCTATTTTTGACATAGTTCTCTCACTGCAGGTTTTAGAGACCGAAGTTTACAGACTGATCAGTTACTGCAGTTTAGCTTGGTTTGTTACTATGTTTTGTCATTACTGCCAATGTTACCTGCTGGTTTTACAGAAATAGTACATTTTCTATGGCATAATCATTTTGAGCAGCGTGGCTCTGGGGATCGGGGTCAGTCCACTACTTTGGTCCAGACTGCTAATGAATTGTAATGACCTTAGTGACTTTTCATCTAGTGCAACCGCCTGCATCTCCACGGTTCAAAGACGATGCATGCTTTGACTTTTCCTCTAGCACCACCATAAGGTTCACATTTGTGGTTTTGAAGGAAATGTCTGAACAACAATCGGATAGATTGCCATGAAATATGGTCCACACATTCATATCCCACTCAGGATGAACTTTGTTCAATACTTTGGTTTATGACCAAATACCTGTCAAAATAATGACATTCCCATCAGCCTCAGTTGTGCACTGGGTTGAGTGCTAATAAGCAAATATTAGCATGCAGGTTAAAGTAAGGTGGTATACACTGTGAACATTATACGAGCTCAACATCAGCATGTTAACATTGTCATTGTGAGGTGATGTTAGCATTTAGCTCACAGCTGTGCATAAAAGCAGCCTCACAGAGTTACTACACTTTTAGTTTCCACTCACTGTTGTAGGAAAAAAAAGCTCAGTATTTTGTCATATAACAAACAGCAAGAACTCAATACCCCCTATTTCAACTGAGCCAGGCTTACACCTGGACTCTTACCTTGTGGCATTAAAGGCTTTTTCAACTTGACAATGACTTTTCAATTTCCTAATAAAGGATTTACACGGGGGGTCTGGAATGTGTGGACTGTAAAAAAAACAAAACAAAACAAAACAAACTACGGTGCTCAATGAACCTTTTCGTCAAACAGGTTTAATTGGAAATGTGTTAACTGTTCAAAAATGCCAGCTATCCCTTAACGTATGCCCTTTTGCCTTTCCAAAGCTCCCCTGCAAAGAATTAAGGACCCCCTGCAGCGCTCCACAGCTCAGCAGCTTTCCAATAATGTCCTGGTGTGTGCACACAGTAACCACGATTCACCCGCCAGCAGTGAAAGTAGTGAAAGTTCAAAGTTCAGTATCACTTGGTACTTTTTCACATTAGGATTTAATGGCTTATCTCACTGGAGCTTTTTCATGCCTCAGGGATCTAGCAGTGCTTTTGCATAATACCTATAGTACATGGGAGCCAAAAAACCTGTTGAACAGAAATTCCTTTTGCATACTCGTGCCACATTTTTCTTGCATGTGTAGTTTTTCCACCTGCCTGATTTCAAACTGTTACGAAGGGCGGCTTTGCATGTTGCTTTTAGCGTACATCTAGTGCACAATGTGAGCTTAATAAAAGAGTTTTCCAACTAATATGATGATTGAGTGGGATTAGAATTTACATTATTATTCCCATGAAGGATTATTAAATGGTAAAATAAGCTATTTGTATTTTGGGTTTAGCATCTAAATGCATCATAAGCAATATGATCCTGTGGGTCAAGAGCTAATTTGCTCATTTGAGCCTTTAACAACCTGAGACTGCACTCAGAGCAGGGTAGTCATGACTTGAGGGCAGAGCTGATAATGCTTTGATCTAATATAAAATTGGAGATTGGGTTGGGAAAACGTTTCCCCCCGCATGAGGGGTTATGAGGGGTTCACGTGGAGGGAAAGTGAGACAGATTTTCGCACGTGAGCCGGCAGATTAAATCAGACATGAGGATGAGTGACTCATCGCTCCATAATGGGTGATGGGAAGTTGACTGGGTGCCCCCCCCCCCACCCCCCGTAACTGCCACCGCATGTAGTCACATAAGAGACGACATTACTGGCACTGTTACTTTAATTCTCCAATCAGCCACATTTCTTAAAAGGAAAATTTATCTGAATTGAATGATTGAAGGCAAATATTATACTGACATTCTTGTATTTAAATTGCTGTAGATGTTTTTTTCTTAAAGGTATTCATTACTACATTATATTTTAGTTTTCAATGAAGCATCAAAAAAATGTATTTAGTGTTCATTCAAAAAAAATCTGACTCATCACTGAAACTCATATTAATGAGATTTAGCCTGTACCACCTGTTCAACAGTAAACATCATCTTAAATAACTGATGACAAAAACATTGCTGAAACTTAAAAGCCCCAGAAAACTGAAGTATGTCTGTATCCATTCAATCAATATTCATGACTATATTGGCACTAATCAAAGTTGAAGTTTGGAATAAACATCTATGGCTGCAACTAATGATTATTTTCATTATTGATTAATCTGCTGATAGTTTTCTTGATCAATCTTATCAAGAATATCAGAAAATAGTGCAAATATTTGTTATAATTTCCCAGAGTCAATGGTTACATCTTTAAATGTCTTATTTTTTCTGAACAACAGTCCAAAACCCAAAGATTTTTAGTTTACCATCATGTATGAGAAAGAACAGCATTAAATAAACACATCTGAGAGGCTGAAACCAGTATGTTTTTAGCATATTTGTTTTTAAGAAATGACAAATGATAAACTATTTCATTATCAAAATAGTTGCTAATAGTAGATTAACTTTCTGTCTATCAACTTATCAATTAATTAACTAAACATTGAAGCTCTATAAACATCCTAAGTTAATATTTCACTCTGAAATCTGATCTGCTTCATCAGGATTGTGTGGGAGAAGTTTGATCAGATTAAACTGACAGTGATCTGGCAACATAAGCAAACAGCCACTGTCATCAGATGTTGAATCAAATGTCGTTTTACTCTGGTGAACGCAACACAAACTGTTCTAACACTGGTAGAAAATACAGTGAACATGAAGGACCATATGACACATAAGGCTTTTATAAGGGCCTTTAAAAAATAATTACACATTAAAGAGACAAACATCAAATGTATTTTTCTGATGATGTGATCATTAGCAGTTGACAATTTTGCCCAGTAATACATTTTAAATATATATTAGCCTTATCTTAACTCCTACTCTCCCTCCTATCCTATTCTCTTCATATCATGTTAAAAACTGAACATTTTATCTGAATTTGTAAAGATACTGAGCACAAGATCAATCTACAATTCAATGTAAATAATCAGTTTTGTCTCTTTTTAACTGTTCAATTGAATCTGAAACTTAATTCGCTGATTCTTTGCCTCTGACCTCAGAACTATCAGCAACTTACAAGATCTGAAGTCTGAATTTACCCTTTATCAAGCTCTTGACTCAACCTGTCTTATAAAATATCCACTTTACACACAACATACTTCACACAGCATGTGTGTAACGTGTCCTCTCAGTATGCATATACATCTTAACAGCTCTGGTTGCCCGCCAAGCTGACCTTACCGCAAGGGTCCACTGTTGTGTAACAGCCCCTTTTGTCTGATATTCATCCTCTGAATTATACTGCGAAAAGGGGAGTTGCAGGGAATGTGTACTGAATGTGAAGAATGCTACTGATTGCATTTCCAAGGAATTTCTCTGAGAACTGCATCCAGGGTCACACAGCAAGACATCCAGTGGTGGGTCAGATATTATATACGGCTGCAGTAATAGCAAGATGAGTGTGTAGTTGTAGTTAGTAGTGGTGAGTGAAGGGTAAGCTTTAGTTGATAAATTCTTCATGTGCGTTCATTTGAAGGATGTTTTGTACATCAAGCTTTCTGACAAACAATCCTATAGGCTGTTTCAGCTAAATTAGTTGCATCTGCAAAGTAATGAGTATTTTCTGTTTTGTGCCAAAGGCAAGGAAACACCTTCGACAGATTACCGGCTATTACAATGCTATCGCATATACAGACTCATTTTCACACCTGGGAACAATTCAGAGACTTCAGTTGATAAGGTGCCAGTTTGTGGGTTGTGGGAGGAAACTAAAGCAGCTGGAGGAAGCCCACACAATGATAGAGTAGAGAAGAATATGCAAAACTCTATGCAGAGAAAAACAAGTTGTAATTCAAGCCAAGCTAACCTCTAAGTCATTGACGTGTCCCACTCGAATTGAAATGTGACCAAACAGAGGCCCTAGGGGAACGCCATGTTTACGCTGCGCCGGGTGTAAATGAAGTACCGCCCTTCACCATTGAATATCTCAGCAGATTTAATCAGATGCAGAGCAGTGTCAGCGGGCCAAAACCAATTTTCTAAGCGAATGATCATAATGCAATCAACAATGTCAAAAGCAGCAGAAGGTCTAACAGATTTAGGGAGCAGCAGTCACCTCTGTGTCAGGAGGAATGAGGGATTAATCATTCATCATGAGGTGCAACTGCAGTCAGCTCTGAGACTTGAATGAAAATGCTTTAACGGTTATTGTAATTAATAGCAGGTGTAATGAAGTATTATTTTAGGTTACTACACATGGTGTCTTTATCAATTTAATGAGGAATTTCACTGTGTTGTATGTGGAGCAGATAGTAAAGCAATACTATTTACAATTAATTTACATTATTACTTTACTTTACTTTATTACCAGTAATTTGAGCTGAGGTGAAGCTGAATACTGACAGAATGGATGTGTGACCAGGTTCATTAGAGTTATTTATGATTGCTTACACACTGAAATTACAATTTACAAATTACAATTACAAAACCTCAGCCAGATCTGCACAACTGTAAGCACATTCTCAGCCTCACACTTTTTGCAAAACACTTCACACACTTCTCTACATTAGACTAAAATGATGTCACTTCTTTGCCATTTCAAGGTACTGCCTCTTAAAATACCACACCTATGAACTGACTGATCAAACATGGCCGTCAGGTGTTCAGACACATAAGTGCGTCATTGTGAACTCACCAATCAGGCGTAACGCCTATAAAAAGGCAACAGGTGAGTGTACCTGTTCTCAACAAAAATGGAATGAAAATGAAAAAGGCAATGTTGCAGTAAGAGGAAGAGGAAGAAGGAGAGTGAGGATGAGAGGGGGAGCCCATGGAGGAAGAGGGGTAGGGAGAGGAAGAGGAAGGGATTCAAGCAACATTGGTCGACCATGTTGTAAAGAGTTCAGCCCAACCCCAGCAGATAAACTGCTGCAACAGTAATTCAGCAATTTCGACAAGAGCACAGGTGAAAAACAACTTTTCTTTACTGTCTACAGTAAAATCAGTACTTAGTATAGTATAGTAGCCTACTATATGCACTACATCAGTATTTTTTGGTACCCATTCACTTCATTCCATGTTTGAAACAGCCTGAAATGCCTTGTACGCTGTCCTGTAACATTTTACATGTATTTTGATTGCTCTATATAGGAATGAGGGTTTGTAAACACGGTTTTGGCTAATAATGCGATAGGCTTCTAACAAACATCCTCAATGACCACACAGTTTTCAATAATGTCCATCAGGACTCTCTATCAACACTGGGGCGAATCCCTTAAAAAACATCACATACAGATGAAACAACCCTACCGACTGCCAATTCTGGGAGTAAAAGACCTGCAGCATGAATACATAGAGGTAAGTAATGTACAGTTCAGTACGTGCACTACACATAGAACCTTTTTACATGTAAATTTATAGAAGGGCTATATTGAACTACACAATGAATTTTGCAAATGGAAGCTGATGCAATCCCTCATGAATTTATCTTCATAGATGAGGCTAGGTTTAATACACAGAGCTATTTCAAATGCCCCGGGCCAACGTGGTGATCAATGCAGAATGGGGTCCTCCACCGCTGTGCCAGCTTAGGTCCTTACAACACAGACCACATACTCACATTTTTAGAGCAGATGAGATACATTGTCATCTGGGACAATGTATCTTTCCACCAATCTGCTCTGGTCCAAAACTGGTTTCATCAGCAACCACAATTTACCTCCCACCATACTCTCCATTCCTTAACCCCATTGAGGAGTTTTTTTTCTGGCAAGGTGGTGGAAGGTTTATGATCTCCAGCCATGTAGGAGGCCTGCGACCAAACTGATGCAGGGTGTGTGCAAGGATGGATTCGCCATTCAAGAAGATTCTTCCCTCGCTGGATGAAGGATGACGCCTGTGATGTGGACGAAGTGCCCGGGCCAGATCCAGCTCGGCGAAGAGATGATGCTTACATTTTTTTTTGAATCCATGCTTTCTCTTTTGTCTCCACAAATGTTTTTGCTGTGTTTATGAACTATACTCTATTTAAGATATGTTCTGTTCTGATTTTCAGTGAGAAATACAACCTTTGGAAATGCACGGATGTATTGACTGATTTTACAATGTGGAGAGAAATAAATATCTTCATCAGTTTGCAGTACTGGTCTTGTGTGTTACAGTACTTGTGTGTGTGGTTGTGTGAATTGTTTTCTGTGTTGTGTTTTCACAAAATGAGCCGTGTTTTCAAAATTGTGCTTAAGCAATCGTAAAAAAACTGTAACTCGTGTTTGTGTGCTTGAACTAGCTGACAAGCATCTGATCGTAAGCTCCACTGCACAAAGTGCTGTCCAGAGTCCAAAGTCTTTTGGACCTGGGAGGCAGGCCAGAAGACTCTTGTTCCCCAGAAGTAATCGATTTTTGGAAGAAACATGGATCGCACTGAACTGCTGGACAGGAAATTTAAAAGTGGGGTCTGTCTGACTCTCTACCTCCCATCATCACTTTACATCATTGGCTAAAACATCTGATGATGGCTAAATGAGATGGGACATGACATAACCAGAACAAATTCAGAGTTATGCAACAGATTTTGGCAACCACATTATTCATTTAACACTCATCTTGTTCACATTTATACGGATGTGCAAAGATTCAGTCTACAAAGACTTTCCAAATAAGTTGAAAGTGCCAAAACCTCTTTGGATCATTTCAATGATTTCAATATTAATTTTAAAAATTGCTCTTCATTCATGAATTCATGAACATTGCTGATAAACAAGAAGAGTAGGAAAGAAGAAAAAAGAAGATGTGAATGTTACATTTTTTTAATATCCCAGATTATTTATGGTGTAAACTCACTATTATGTATTATTTGTATTTATCTGTTTTTGACTGCCTGTCTGTTATGATTCACTTCATATTTATTTCTTAGATTGTAGATCAAGGCAAAGCTTTATTAACACATTTTATGTTATGTTATGTCGGTGTATTGAAACATCTATTAAAACCAGTAGTGTACATAAACACCAACAGATTCAGTGCAGCCAAACCACAAACTACAGTCTCAAAATTGACCAATGAGTTGAATCAATTTCTCTCTGACAACCAAAACTTATGTTACAACGGCAAACTTGTAATGTAAGAAATACTGTACTAAATGTACTGTGTAATTTCTTCAAATATGGCCGGTATGGTTCATGAATTGTTATGAAACACACAACAAATGACTGCTCTGGTGGAAACACACACATTGAATTTCTAAGAATAACCACAGGAGGGCAGCTGTGTCCAAAAAAAACATTCCCATTGAATTCACTTCTACTGACTGAAGGCACTAATTCTGTTTATAAGTCAGTCTGCCTGTCTGTCTCTTTGTCTGTGTGTCTATCTGACAACCAATATGAAATGCTCATTGCATATAATTTCCGAATATCACCACAACTGAGTTACAGAAAAAGAAAAACTTCATCCCTATTAGGCTTATCTAAATACTAGGAAATTAAGCTGTGTTTCGTTTGTTGATGTGATCTGTGTGGAAAGGGATCGGGGCACCAGAGGTTTTTTTTTTGATTGCACTCATTTAAATTTTGGTCTCATATTGAAACACGTCCAAGAAATCTGTTTGTGGTTCATTTCCCACCTGTCTGAGTGTCGGTCCAGGTGCCACATATGGTGAAGAATACTGTCATGCTGATTACTACACACTGCATTGAGAAGCTGAGAGTGATACACCAGTGAGGGGGTAAGTACAGGAAGGAAAAATGGGTTCTGTATTCAAATATACATGGTGCACTACAGGAATGTCATACTGTTTACATTTATATGCAACAGTTTTGTGTCACCACTTTACAAGTTCATTACCAACGCAAGTACATTCACAAAGTGGATTTGCAGGTAAGGGTATGAACTAGGGGCAGTGAATGAGCCTTAAAAACATTTCCCTTTGACACAGCCAGCCTGGGTTTGAATCCTGTTGACAAATTTTAGTGTTCAACTATAACCATGTAAGTTTTTACCGAATCTTAATAAAGTGGTTTTAGTCACCTAACATGAACTAAAACTTAACGGTACAATAGTGCATATAATGAAGAAATGTCCCAATGAAAATTTTTTGAATGTTCTGTCTATGTTGAAGAAAAATACATTAGCCATAGTTCCAATTTTATTGTCTCTCCAAAACATACATTTCTAATGTAAAATTCTTCCATATGAACACTATATGTAGGGGCATCAAAAGATGGATTTCCCTGCTCTCTGATAGCTCAATGAATTGTACTGCTCTTAAACTTCTGCTCTGTTGCACAGTAGCTGAAATGGAGCACAGAGGCACTGCAAGATGAAATGTTCAAATGTCAAACACAACATGTTGTTTTGATATTGGACACTTCAAAATGTTCGAAAATCTTCGTCATCTTCTACACCTTTAGATTGGGGTGAAACTGTCTCCTGCTCAACTGTTGATGGGTTGGCAACTGACAACAAAACTGCCTGCAACTACTCAGCTTTTAAAGCCACAGCTGTACAGAGGTCCATTCCAGAAAGCAGGTTCAACAAACTTTGAGTCTGAACTCAGAGTTGATGAAATCTCAGAACAGCTGACCAGAGTCAGTTCAATTAACCATGGATGTATTATAAAAGCTCTTGTAATACATCCACGCAATTAACAGAGAAATAAAAGGCAGAGCCTCCATTTTAATCCAGTGGATGTAGAGATATTAATGCATGTGTATGCAGATGGTGTACACTTATCTTTAAAAAAAGAGCCTGAGTCAGAGTGAGGGAAAGTGTCAATAAGTTAACACAATAAAGTTTTATTCAGTGTTGTCCATTAATTCATCATTTACCAGACTTACATTTCCTTAATGGATGATAAAGTGGAATCTGACTGTGTGTCAGGCTGTAGCTACATTACATGTTAAATGTATTTGTTCAGCTTTAATCTGATGGGGGACAAAACACAAGCGGCAGAAACTGAAGATGAAAAAGATAGTTAAAGATTTAAAAAAAAAATATATAGATCAAAGACAGAGACATGAATGTAAGCTCACAGTCTGATCCAGTGATAATGTGTTTGGTAATTTGCACTTGAAAAGGCGTCAAGTGTTATAACAGAAGGACATGCGGAGGTTTTATACTGAGCTGAGGCTGAATTCATGCTGCGTAATATTTGAATGTGAAAAATGCTGTCAAAGAAATGACTGATGCACATAGAAGTGATAACTTTGTCCTTGAGTAACAAACTAATATCCAACCAGGATTTTGACATACAGTAAACCTCCGCTAATTAATGTGCTTTGATACAGACTGAATGAATAAGGAAATAATCTGAACCCGCTTTTTGGAATACACCCCAGGAAAGTTCATGAACAAATGAAGAAGAGACAAATGAAACAAAAACTCTGTTTTGATCACGGAGCGAGAGACCTGGGCCCTGTTTCAGAAAGCGAGTTTAGTTTGTTAACCCTGAGATGAGGGACACTCTGGGTTTTCAGTTCCAGAAAGAGAGCTAACTTAAACTCAGGGTCAGTTACCATGGTAATTACTGATTAAGAGCATTAATTAGTGGAGGTTTAAGTGTCTGGATATTAATTTGTTACTCTAGGACTTTCTAAAGTTAACATTTTTATGTGCATCAGTCATTTCTTTGAACAGCAGTTTTTGTCTTCACATTCAAATATTACACAGCGTGAATTCACCTTCAGCTCAGAATAAAACCTCTGCATGTCCTTCTTTTTGCAAGTGGAAGTTCTTCTTTTTTTTATGATACATTTTTCATCTTCACTTGCTGCCTCCTGTGTTTTGTCCCTCGTCACATTAAAGCTGAACAAAAATATTTAAAATATAATGTAGCTACAGCCTGATACACAGTCAGATTCCACTTTATCATCCATTAAGGAAATGTAAGTCTGGTAAATGAGGAATTAATGGACGGCACTGAATAAAACTTAATTGTGTTATCTTATTGACACTTTTCCCTTCTGACTCAGGCAGATAAATGTGCACCGTCCTGCATTAATATCTCTACATTCACTGGATTAAAATGGAGGCTCTGCCATCTATTTACCTGTTGCCATGGTAAATCATAGTATTAGAGCTCCGTTTATGATGACTTTTTTCATTCATCACACACGTGCTTAACTCAAGGTGAAGATACTCAGAGTTGATTGAACTGACTCTGATCTGTTTTTCTGGAACCGAAAATTTCTCCGAGGTTGTTAAACCTGCTTTCTGAAACAGACTCCTGGCTAGAAGACAGTTAGGTTCAGAGTAGGAGATACATGGCAGCCAGCAGTTGTGACACATAGCCATGTTCAGCCATGGTCTTTTGTGATCTAAACACCGGAAGACAGAACCTTTCAGAGAAACAGACGACACCTGCTGAAGAGCAGAGAGGACAGTTTTCCAGAACCACACAGTACAGATCAGGAAGACTTTGTGGCATTTACAAGTGAACCAGCAGAGACCACCTTGATGATGCCAGCACCTGTTCCTTCCCCTGTAAATTAAACTGTAACATGTAAAGTGGCTACAGCAGTTCCAGTAAAGACATCACACTTTGGTAGACTCATTAAACCTCCAAAACGTTATTCACTGTAAATTACAATAAGTGGAGAAATGTAAACTTGTACAGTTAATATTGTTACATTGCAGGTAGCAATGGGTAAATGGTTGTTTTGAGTTGAAAGTAACATTGCATAAATGTTTATGTTGACTAGAAAATAAACCAATTAGAAAAACAGAGGACCTGAAAGCTAACTGTTTAAGTTAAGGAGAAGCAAAAAGAAGAAAGATGGGATTTGAAGTAACTAGTACTTAACCTGTGGGGATGCTGTTAAGTTGGTTACGTGCTGTAATGACCTGTAATGTGAAGTAAAAGTATTGCAGTCAAGTCAAAACACAGGCTGTGTTCGAAATCACATACTAAATATATAATGTGTGTAATAGACTTAAGCATGACGTCATATTGAGTTTGTAGTAGGCAGTACGTTAGTATGCAATTTCAAACACAGCCTCAGTGCTCTCCACCTGAGTTCATATGTATACACTTATCATTGATACATAACAATACGACACCCATCCGTAACCACGGGTGATGCCAAATCAACAAGGACTGAAATCTTTAGTATTACAACTTTAAGGGACTTCAAGGGACTTTATCAATCAAAAGCGCCTTTTCTAATGAGTTCTGGTACATAAGTTAATTAATCTTAGTTAATTCCTCAATCACATCAGACCAGCACTTGGTTTATAAAGATAATCGTTATCTCACCAGTCTGTTATCCAACACAGCTACCAGAAGCACCCCACTACTGAGAGTTGCTAACTCACACATTAGGCCTTTCAGTATTTTTGCTTTTTACTCATGTGAGTTAACTGCAGTAGTAAATTAATACAGCATACGTAGATCAAGTTGCTAAGTATATGATGACGGACCATTGACTGTATATAAATAGTCAATGTAATGGACTGATCACCGTGTTTACTGATGACCTTTTTGTTAAGAGTCAGTATCCTGTTGTTGGGGGTGTGACAGAGAGTGATGAGGGAAGATCGGCCTTGTCAAGTTCAAAGTGATTACCACACAAATAGCTACAATATCCAATAAATTTATCTGAATCATAAATCCCTTGTGGTCTGTTAACAAATGTACCGGCCTGCAGTCCAGGAGTTGGGAACTTTTGTTTTAGAGGATGTAGGAGGGTCTGCCTCAGTCTACAACTATTTACAGGAATTTCAGACCAAAGGGAAGATACTAATACTAATCCCTATGCAGGTGTTTGGCCATATAGCTTGGATGCTATGAAGCTGTTAATAAGATGACGCTGGCAAATATTGCATGAGATGAGAGAACTGTTATCATCTAACACCTGTTAGATATACAGGGTTGAAGGTGTGATAAAATGTCTGTGACCTATTTAGTTCATCAGTATCTCAGACCTGATTAGTGAACCAATTACAAACCTGTATCAGAGAAATTATATTTATACACTACTAACTTGCAGTTGCTAAAGGGTTTTATGGAGAAACATAATGCTGCCAATTATGTTTTTTATCAACATAACTAGGACACTGACATTGCACTGACAACATACTTCATTTGTTTTCCCACAATATACACTCTTGTAATATCTGCTCATAATAACTAAAGCATCTCATCTCATTATAACATATTTATAGTTATAATTAGACACTTGGTTAAGATTTTGAATTTGGTTAAATATTGAAAAAGTTTAAAAAAAAAAAAAAAAAAAAAGGATATGAAGCATGAGATATTTTTTCTTCCCTTACTTTAAAGGATAAGTTCATGTTTTTTAAGTCTATCAATACTGACAAAACCATACTGTATATATATTAAAACAGTTACAGTATTGGTCGCTGTAATTGTTCCTCCTGTCCATACTGGCAATGAAATCCCCTCCTGAAACAACTCAGATACAAGAGACTGAAGAACTACAGTCCTTGTTCTGTGCAAAAAATACACTCTAAAGCTCAGCTTCAGCAGTCTGAGTGAGAAAAATCAATTGAGTGTCTTCCAGAGTTACAGTCTTTTTAGTAAAAAAAAATAGTATGAGTTGCAGTGGAGGGACGGTAACACAAAGAGGAAATTTTGTTTTAAAAAGACCATAATTTAAAAATTTTGTACAGATCAAGGACTGTGATTTTGTCCCCCATCTGAGACATTGGAAGGGATCTTTTCACAGCTGATATGAACAGGAGAAACACTTACAGCACCTGATATCTCTTTCAATGTACATGTGGATATGTCAGTATTGTTTTAAGACTGACTTTACACCTCATGACCTCCCTAGGACTTCCAAGAGATACAAAAATATTGCGTTTTGTTCTCTGGCAAAACATTCACTCTAAACATAATCCTGGCAGCAATTCCCTCGAAACATAACTGGTAAAGCTAATTAGTATTTACATAATCATACAGTAAATAATATAGTAATACAGAGAGACAAGGTTAGCCTAACACTCTCTCTTGACTTACTGATCTGCTGAGATAAGTTTCCCTTCTCCTTTCACTCCCTGAGTGACAAACATTACTACTATTGCCATACAATTTTGTCAAGTAAACAACCTCATCCTGTTCAAAATTGTTGCAGTCCATTACCACTGTGTTCCAGGAACAAACACGATTTAGTACGAATTACGTCACACTGCAGCCCTGAATATCTTCATATGACTGCAAACAAGCTTTCACATTTCGAGACGTGTGTGTACAGCTGAAATAAATGACCCAATACAATGTGCCCTCACTGATGACCACTTTCACTGCTTCAAGACTGTGTGATAAGTAGCACTCTCAAGAGATCAGTGCCATGTCTCAGCCACTCCAACATGCACTCTAGGTTGCATCTGCATCATAATGAAGTTAATAACCAGCATACAAAATAAGCCTGGTGATAAGGAATGGGAACAGAAGACTGGAAGCTTTTAAAATAGAGATTCAACAGAAGAAGTAATAACATTTAAAATTCTTGTGTGATGTTTAATGTTATTCCACTTTTTGTTTGTGTTTAGTTTGTTTGCATTGACTTCTGGTAATTGCAATTTTGTCAGATTAATGCCAGGGAAAGTAATTTATTGGAGTCTAGCTGGTATAAAGCTTTGTCTGAAAAGAAAAATGGAGGTTCTGACTAATGTTAATATTAAAAATGAATGACACATGGCCTTTTTCTTTCAGACACATTTTATCTGTACCATAGACAAGTAGTAAACGCATTAAAGAGGCTGCTTAACAGCTGTACACTCATTTTCTATTCTTTGATGTTCCACCAGCGTACACATGAATCATTATAGCTGTAAGATATTACATCAAAGAGCCTGAAGTGTTATTAATTTGCATATTATAAAATTGTGTTCCTTTACATATTGCTGAAGACTGATAATTGTGCCATTCATGAATTTTAATACATTCAGAAAATTTTGCTTTGCTCAACAGAAGAGTTTTAAATCAACTATGAAATTGTAGTGAGAATTTGATAATTGAGTCATGCACACAGCTATTATTAGATGTAAGGACTTAAGGCATGAGTCTAAGGCATGTGCAGGTGAGCCAGGCTCCCAGGTGACTCCCTTAAAGCTTGTTCACTTTCATATAGGTCTCCAATCTCTCATGTTTACTTTGCCACCCTGGAAATGAAGCAGCCAGAGATGATGAGACTCCTTTCACTTCTACTCTTATAAGACTTCCTCTGGCTAGCAACAAAACCCACACACATCTGTTTTTTTCTCTCACACACCCTAAAGTACCAGTGTGTTCAATGAATAGCAGTTCAAGATAAAAGAAACACTCTATCCTAATAGCACCCATTTTTCTCAGTTTTTGTGCATCCCTGGGAGCGATTAAATATGATTATGTGGTGTATTTCATCTCTAATGTGCTGTGACACTGTGAATGCGTTGTCTGTCTAATGAGTACTCTAACTGTTATACAGTACAGTTATTATTGGCAAAGAATTGTAGAGGGGTGTCTGAGACTATATAATTTTAGTAGGTTTTCAGGAGGGTGGGTTTTACATTGATTTTGAGGTATTATAGGTATAATGACTTTCATTCATCAGGACAAATTGGGTTTCCTGCTTTTCAAATTCTGCAGGGAATAGAGAATTAGGGCTATACAGTGTCTGCACAATAAACCATGCAGTTTCTCATCTATATGAGTGGTGACCACAACAAAGCATTTCAAATTTCATACGTGTTGATTTCCCTGTGATCGTAGACAAATTTGAGAGAATATTGAAATTAATTTGTATACATTACATATCTGTACAGTATGTTTATGAAAAAGAGGATAAAATGTATTTTCTGTCATTCCAATAGTTATAGCTCCCAGACAACATTTATGATGATTTGTATAAAACTGGCAAAGGCTCTGGCTGATTCATTTTCTTGGCTTTGTGTTCTTCATTCATTGTTGTGTCTGTCTGTTGTTGCATCTTTGTTAAAATAAAAAGAGAAAAAACAGAAAAAACAGAAGAGATTTTTGAGAGAGAGCAACGAAACGGTATTTTCTACATTACATAACTTCTCTATGTACGGAGCCTTTCTTCAAACAGATCAATGACGATGTTACAGTATAGTAACTGGCAAAGCATGTTGTTGACAGAGAACAAGGATTAGTCTCAAGAAATGCCTTGAAAACAATCTATTTTTAGACTTACGGAGGTTTATTATGGTGTTCAGTGTGATATGTATTCTATTGATCTACAATGACAATGTAAATCAATGGATGCATTATATAATTGAGATAATTATACAATACATCCTCTCCATGCAGGAAAAAAATCATTAAATCAATCAAGGAATTTTCTGAAAGAATCAAACACTGTATTGATCTTATTATTGCATATACATCAGCCAATAAAAGCTGCAAAATGCTTGAAGGTGAACTCTCAGGGATGTTCAAAACTGAAAATAAGTGGACATAATGCATCACAGTAGCAAAGAGAAACAGACTAAATTACATGTTATTACACTTTATTGATTTGGAAGATATATTTGTCCAAGGTGACAAAGGTGCAAAAAGTTTACTGATTTTTTTATTTGTTTTCCCTTCAATATAAACTTACAGCAACTAAATAAACTTTTTTATGCTTGTGTGTGAACACTCACAGCACTTTGTTAAGGCTGGGTAATGCTTGTGGTCTTGATTAAATATCAAAAATGTCAACACTGCCTTGAAGCAAGACTTTGTTACTTACTTTGTTAACACTGAACAAAAAAACCTAACCTTAACCAAAGAGCTTTTGTTGCTTAAACCTGACCACACATGACAAATTCGTGTTTGTTGTACATGCAGTATAAAAATGTAGCATTTCCTTCATTGGAAAAAATGTTCCCACTGAACACAATCCAGGCATCAATTAGTTTTCCTCTCAAAAGCAAAAAAATGTTAGTGCATTCCTACCAAACGCTTAATGGGATAGTTACTGAATTCCACAGATATACTGTTACAAAAAAGACCAAAGAATTTAATTTGTACCTTTGTTACTGATTCTCAACAAAAGCCTTAAAAAAGGCAGACCTGCTCAAAATATACTCGTCACTTCTGTGTACATCACACAGAAGGACTGGAGCCAAGACTGGATCTTTTTATAAAGTGACAATGAGAAACAGTGACTCACTCAGCTGATCATGATAAATGAGCCACTCAGTGAAATAATTCTTGCTCCATCTAAACATCTTCAATGTTAATGAGGCTTTGACCACAATAATACAAGTTACTGGGCAGAACATAATTACTAAAAACAGGTAAACAAATGAGACAGCCTGGCTGAATGCCTGAGAGTAGAACACGTGAAATTAAAATCCAATAGAAATATGAAATAACAACAATAACAAGTGACAATGATGTATGAAGGATATTGCAAAAGCAGCTAAAAATGATCACATCGTCAACAAATCTCCCAACAAAACAATCAATTGATTTTTAACAAGTATCATCTGTGTAGCCAAAGTTTCATATACTTTATTTTTATACTTTACTTTTTTTTTTTAACAAAAAATATTAGAAACAGCCACATTGTTGCATTTGGTGACATGATCATCATTACAATGAACACAGGCACTGTAGTTTATTTTGAATCAATCCCACATACACCGTTCTGCTGCTGCAAATACTCAACAGTGCACCAAATGTGTATTAATGCACTATTAACTCCTGTTTGAGTAATGATTGGTAAAAACTACAGTCCCCTGCTGTTTAATGAAATTATTTAGCTTTTTTAAAATGCAACTCTACATGTATTTGTAGTTTGACAAAAAAAAAAAATCTTGACTGAAGGACCACTTCCTTTTTTCTGGAGCTTTCAACCACATCCTCAGAGGATGGCATTTGTTCGGTTGTCATCACGTGACCTATGCTCAGGCTCGCCTTATAACAGGTGGTCGTATCCTTGTGTCTGGTCAAAGACGAATGTACTCCTTGAGCTTTTTCCACTGTTCACTGACTTCTGGCCAACAACTTTTGACCCCGTTTTCCAGTGGATGCTGTGACTGGTTTTGGTCTGCTGTTCACAGGCAGCTTATGTTTTTCTGGTGTTCATTTAGTGTCTTGTTTGATTGATGAAATATTCCTAGAGTTGTTGCATGTGTGTTGAACTTTTCATTAGTGAAATGAAAAGTGCCACAGATAGGGTAAGGAAGTCAAGAAGTGTTAAGAGGAGGACTAACGCACTGTTGGTTTTGGTCTTTTCATGGAATTTGTCTACAATAATCAAAAACTAAAACAAAAAGTCAGCTTATCCTTTAATTTACAGATATAGTCTTTATAGCACTTACTATAATACTATACTGAATTCTTAATGATGCACCTGAAAAGTGACCACAGTATTTTTTCCTCATCAGTAGCTGGAGTTTGCTCATTTGTCAAATATAATTTCAGTCACGTGATAACAGACGGACATACTGGATAAGGACCTTGAGAAAGGAAGACTGGAATGGTGTATGACATTAACTGTAGAAACCACAACATTAATAAAAGGCAAGGACCCTTGACAAGAGACTGAATGAACACTGAAAATATACAACATCAGCTACCTGTGAACATCAGACCAAATCCAATCACAGGAGTGATTGTGAGGAGGTCAAAATCATCAATGGAAGGGAGTCAGTAGGCAGCTGGAGAACAATCAGGGAGCCTGCTGACATCCGATGCCAGAGACCGTCTTTGAAGAGGACAGGGGTCATGATTCCCACCTGTATGCAGCCATCTGTTATCATGTGACGGATATCCAATCATACCTCTGTCACATGATGGTGACCGTGCCATCTCCATGACAACTGACCAAACTCCACACCTGATGAAGACAGTAAAACAACATTGTGAGGTCTAGAAAAGGCCATCACGTGTAACTGTGTGAGGATGGTAGTAGACTTAGGTTATGTGTTTCTGTATTTATGACAATAACATGTATGGAAATTAACTTAAATAAAGTGTTTGTATCCAGTTTGATCTATACAGTCACTGTACTGCAAGTGGCTGCATTAACAGAGATAACTGTCCTGAAGCAAAGTGCTATCAGTGTGTCTACCCGCGACACTAGATGCAGTGTTGAAACAGAGCTGATAATATATGTTGTAGCCCATGGGTAGGATCATCCTCTTTTTCAGATGAACTTGGGCGTACCGCACCGATTTGTGAGGGGATGAAGTGGCTCATTGAGAGTGAAAAATGGAAAATGCATGAAATTGTGGATCATTTCTACCCCTCTAGTAATTGTGGATCATTTCCCCCCCTCAATCCATCTCTATCCCTGTGTGTGTAAACTCAAGAGGCTGTGTGTTACTTTGAGAGAGGAGTTGATTCACCAAGAAATTCCACTAAATCCAGAGAGACAAGTGACAGCATTCATTCTGGCTGCTTTAAAGGACCAGTGCGTAGAATTTAGTGGCATCTAGTGGAACACACTTGGCAGAAATGGTATATAATATTCAGAAGTATGTTTGAATTAGTGTATAATGAATGTGTTCTTGTTACCTTAGAATGAGCCTTTTATATCTACATAGGGAGAGGGTCCTCTTCCATGGAGGCAGTCATGTTGCACCGCCATGTGTCTACAGTAGCCCAGAACGGACAATCCCAAACACTGGCTCTAGAGAGGGCCACTCACGTTTTTCGCTAGTTTCGTGGCCAGCATAGGTTCTCCTACACACTTGGAGGGGGAGGGTGAGGGGAGGTGTATTCAATCTGCAACCTCACCGCCAGATGCCACTGAATCTTACACATTGGTCCTTTAACTTTCTGTGATTACCTGCATCAATGCTGGTCAAGTCTGTGAATTTATCTAGAAGAGTAATCCCGTACACGTCATCAGGGATGGCTCGACATTCCTCAGGTATGACTGTGAGGAATTATCTGCCACTGAGTTGGCCTCTGTTTCCATTTCAGCTCATAACCTCGAGATATAATCGATTGGATAAAAGGATGACATTTAAATCATTGAGTCAATATTGTGCAATAAAAACTATATGACAGTTAAAATATCTTAATGAGTCTATTGTTTGCTCACAGTGATGTCATTCTACATTTAGGTTGCTAATGTACGATGTTTACAGTATAAACTTTACACCATAGAGTATGGTACCCGTAATGGCTCCTGATGCATGCCCTACTTACTAAATGCGTCAAAGGAAGAGCGGACTTTTGTAAGAGGATAAAATAACATTGTTTATCAGTTAGTGTATGTTAAAAGAGACATGTGGGCCAAATATAAGCTTTTACACCAAAAGCTTCAAGAGAGCATAGACTGAAACAATCTTAATTGTGCTGTTTGTCTTACAAGCTGTGATGGTTATTCTGGATTTCCCACAAACATAAAAAAGTGAATGGAGACGGCAAAAGCCAATTGCCAGTAGCCAATTGACTACTAGCAGAATCATATTGTGATGAACTGTCATTGTTATCATTCTACGAGTTTCTGTTTTTTAAATTAATAATTTTGAACATCAATAAAAAATGAACAACATTAGTAATCGTATTGTAGTAGTCTGTTTTACACATATGAAAAGTTTGGTCTCATACAATACATAATATTAGACCCATGGCTGGATTAACCCACTAGGGGGCTCGGGGGCAACAATTTGCTGTGGGCCCCCACTGACCTCTCTTTAGTGGTAATTTGAGACTGTCCTCCCATGAAAAACAACACAATAGGTTGTAATGTCAGTTGCCCAAAAACAACATATATCACTGAAACCACGTAGTTGCATGCTGTTTGAATCATTGTCTTTACATTGTGTAGTTATCTGATCTGTCATGTTATTTGTGTTATCCTATGTAACTGTTTGATGATGTTCTTTCAATAAAAATCATAGATTTTAGAGCACCCCATTTGAAATCCAGAATTTGAGCTTTGTGATTGGCTGACCAGAGGACCGACCCGCACTACTTTTTCTCATATTAAGGTTTTCTTATGATATCTTAAACATTTCTCAATACAAAAACACAAAAGTGTCCTTGATAACTCAACAATATGATAGGTTAATCATCAGTTTTAATGATTTCTCCTTCAATTCTGAGCAAGAAAGTTTTTTTTCTGTCAGTTTTCAATTGCAGAAGCGGCTTCATTACCCATGAGCCTCATCAACCGTTATGGAGAGTGAAGACAGTCCACTTTGCATATGCTACAAAACTTTTATCAACTATTATATATGCTATATACTTACTTAATTACTGAATTTATTGCAAAATTATTAAGATTTTTGTGTGCAGCTGATTCATTGAGTCCTCCCCCACCCCATTCACTCACACACACACATACACACAACGTTGGATGATGTAGCTCATACAATGTTTTGTGGGCAGACTTGTGTGCATTCGACTCCCCAATTTTACAACCCTACTTTGCAAACCGGAAAAACTACAACTGTGGTGCTGATTTGAATTGGTAAATTGGTGAAAATTAATTTTAACCATATTTTACCCATATCTGACAGCGCCCCCAGTTGTTGACTATACTCACATGATAGCTGAGGTCTCTATAACAGTTGGTCCCATGTCTGCAGCCCCTTTTGTTACTGAATTATAAGCCTTCAAACATGCACAGAGGTCAAGGTTCAAAGGTCAGTATTTCAAAGCAGGAGCCACAAAGAATCTTCATACTGACATACAGTATATTACTCTCCAGGTGGAGACCTTTCCAATGATATATTTGGTTTGGTTCAGTTTCTGAGAGCACTTTGAAGGCTCAATATATAAAATGAAGCTTTTTATTTGTTTGTTTGTTTGCTTTTTCTTTTTCAGTGGAAATGAAAGTGACCAAAATGAGTCACCTTCAGAGATTACAATACTGCTGACAATCTAAGGCATTACTACAGGCTTGGAGAAAGGTCTGAAGTGCTTGGGTTAGGGTTGGGGCTGAAAAGACCAACCCATTCTCTTTCAAGCATAGGCTACTACTTACACAACCCTGGAGATTTTTTGTATCTTTATGATTCTTGGTTTTGGGATTTTATGTCAGCATAACATACAGTAGCCCATTCAATCAGAATCTGTTTTATTAGCCCATGCAAGCATACAAAGAACGTGTCTTGGCTTTTGCTCCCAAAAAATGCAACACAAAAGGATAAAAATAGACAAAAGTAAGGTAATAATAATAATAATGAAATAAACAAAGTAATAGTAGAATTAAATTAAAATTTTAAAATCTATTTAAAGAATAGAATAGTAATATTTTCAAAATGGGATATAAAACTTGAAGTGAAATATTGACTGTACAAAGGAAATAAAGTGTATGAAATATAAGAGCAAAATTAAATGTGACATAAATGATTCAATTATATATCAGGAGGTTGAATGCAATGCACAGTCTAAAGTCCAGTTAGTTGAAATATATGAAAGTGACAAGAGCAAGGATTAAATGAGGGATGTGAAATGTAAAGTCCAGTTTGATAACCCCGTCTTCAGCGTTGGTGTGGGGGAAATATTTGTGTTCCCCGGGTCATTCTCTGGTAATTTTCTATGCTGGGAGCAGTGGGTCATGACCTGTCTCTTTCAGAGCGGTTCATCTCTCTGTTTCCTGAGGCTGGCTGGGGTAAGCAGCTGTTTTGAAAGGCTGGCTGTCTCCTATGGTAACCAAGGTCAGGTGGAGATCTGTTGTGCTTTGTGCAGACGGTCAGATTGATCTCCTCTAGAATAGATAGTGATTTGTGTACAGACTATGTGACTTCAATTAACTTTAATCAGCATAGTGTCTTGTTTATAGCTCAATAACCAATAGAGGCATGGATGTGTGAAGAATAACCTTATTTGAAGGTAGTAAGGGTAAGGATTTGGGTTTTATTCTCTCGTCCAGAAGTAGACCACAGAATTCAGTGGCATTGCGCAGTGTTTTCACTTGTACCGTAACTCTGCTCTTCTTCACTTTGGGTTAACCAGCTCTCCATCAGTTTCTTTGCAGTTGGAGTGCGTAACTGGATGACGGGAACCAGTAAGGGCTTTATAAATAAATAAAACCCAGTGTCTATCACACCTTACAGAGAGGGAGGGCCACTCAACCTTAGCATACAGCTCACAATGATGAGTATTATAATTAAAATATATAAAATCAGCAAAGCAGTGTTGGAGAGATTTCACAGCAGAATGTACAACATCTGCAGTGCAATACAAGATAGTGTCATCGGCATAAAGATGGATATTACATCAAATTACAGCAGAAACAATATCATTTATGTAAAGGGTGAACAGAACAGGCCCCAGGACTGAGCCTTGTGGCACAACTGCAATATGAACAAATTCAGATTTTACAGTTCCATTAGCCACAAACTACCGTCTGTCCATGAGGTAACTCTGAAACCATTTATATGCAATTTCATCAAATCTGACACTATGAAGCCTTTTTAAAAGCAATGCATGGTCAACTGTATCGAATGCTTTTGAAAAATCAATAAAAAGAGGTACACAGTGTTTCTTTCAATCAAATGCTACAATTATGTCATTTAAAACTAGAGTGGTGGCAATAATAGTGCTGTGTTTTTCTCTACAACCAGATCGGTGTATTTATAACAGAATGTGCGAGAGGAATTATTTAAGCTGATCCTTTACAAGAGATTCTAGTATTTTTGCTATGCATGACAATTAAGAGATAGGCCTTTGATTGTTGAACTTGACTGTTCCAACGCCTTTATGTAATGGAGTTACATAAGAACCCTTCCATACCTTGGGAAATGTACCAGATAAAAAAGAAAGATTAAAAATTTATGTTATGTAGCCGACTACAATTGGAGCAGCAAGCTTTAAAAAGTAGGGATCAAGTTTAATCTCACCAACCAAAATCTTTAAAAACTATAACTTGTAATACAGTGGCTGATATTGTGATTTAGTTATGCATATTGGCAAACAAATCTGGGAATATTTAAAATTGCCTCTGGGGGCTTTTTAATATAGCTAGTGATGCACATTGATATTGGAAAATATCCCTAATAGTATCCAGATATAGATTTCAGCCATTTCACCCATCCTTACAATACATATCAGACACTTTTCATGATCCGGTAGTGGATAATGATTCAACAGTTGGCTTCATCTCATGTATTCAGTTGTTTTTCTGCATGACAATAGCAGACAACCGTATTCGATGATATTTTCTATCTTTCCTTCCTCTTTCTTACTACCTACTTTAGTCCTGTTCACTTGAACAAACTGATGACATGTGATCTGTCACAACTATGTCAATTTTCAAAAGCAAACTGAAAACTTTTCCATCTTCTCAGGCTTTTGATTTGCTGTTGATGTCTTGTTGTCTAGATGTGATTTCCTTACTCTCTTTGTGAGTTTCACATTTCAATGTAAAGCATATCAACCTCTTCAGACATGTATTAAGGCATAAAAATACTCCGCTTCGAATAATAATGCATGTCTGATAGGGAATTTCCACAAAACAAGTATAATATATATATTATAATTACCATGTTAAAATACTTAAGCGATGGCCTAAAGGTTAGAGAAGCGACCTTGTGACTGGAAGGTTGTCGGTTCAATCACCGGACTGGCAGGATAAATCTGGGGGAGGAAAGTGAAAAAGCATTACTTGCCCCTCCCTCATTATTACCACTGAGGCACCCTTGAGCAAGGCCCTTAAACCCAACTGCTACAGTGGAGCTGCTCAGTGGTTGGCAGATCAGACTGTGGTTATACTGGGCAGCTTCCAGGTGTGAATGTGTGTAACTGTGCAAATGTGATCAGGGCGTTCCTGCAAAAGAAAGGCTGCCTCTCAGTGAAACTTCCCTGGATAAATAAAGGTTAAAAAGAAATTACATCTCCTCCTTCTCCCTTATTAAAAATCCCACAATCTGAATATGCAAATATACTCTATTCCATTTCAAAAGTTTAACTGCTGGATACAAGATGTCTCCTACTTCACTTTAAAGTCAATTCTCAGTGTATGTGCACTACAAGTTTCCACATCGCACTTGTGTAAGGTGAATATTGAAATGAATATGAAAACAGCTTCCTGGTGTCAAACTCTGCACATATATCATCCTTGCACAGTGAAGCTCAAACATCCAAGTTGAGTAACAAGAAGAAAAACACATTTTTGAGTGGAGGGGGACTTTAAATGTTCAATATAAATAAAAATGCCTTTCCTTTCCTGGTAAGTGAGGAGAAAACTCAATGTCAAAGTCTGCAAAATTCCTGTAAACAACAAATGAAGTGTTTTGTTTTTTTTTTTGTTTTTTTTTTTAAATAAGTGTTGTTTGAAATAACTCACAGCGAATGATCGCGTTCAAGTGAATAAAAAACGGAACAAAATGTCACAATTGATTTGCCCTACGTGAGACCAAGCAAATAACAAATTCTACAAATACATTTTATTATTGTTTATGAGAAGTTTCTCCAGTGAGGGAGAAGAGCAAAGGAGAGGGCTGCTGTGCGCCCTCCTCCCTCCATACATCTACCCCTCCCCAAAAATCATCAGATTAAAAAAAACTATTCTGAAATTACGTTTATAACAAATTCATAAGCTACGGCTCAGATGATTGCTATTTGGGGATTTTGGAGAGTTTCACCTGTCAAAGCAGAGGAGCCCTGTAGTTCATCCAACCAGCCCGGCTGATACAGTCGCTTGACATTTTGCACGTCAGAGCGGAGGAATGAAGCGGGTTGAAGCAACAGCTGCAGTGACTGCAGTAGGAATACTCTCAGTGAGATCCTCATTAGCGCTCACTGTCAGCACCGATCCTAATTGCAGGTAAGCTATTTTTTATCTGCATCGAAAATTGGTTTAATTTGGATTTCTTTCTGCTCTGTCTCTTCCTTCGGCACAGTAATGAGACAACTACCTTTAATTAGAAGACTGTGGGGAAATTAAAGAGAAGGGAGGTTAGAAGTTCAGCAAAAATGTAATTCTAGTTATTTTTCCCCTTGTCATTTCTGTTTAGCAATATATTTTATGACGCTCTCCCCCTATTTCTTTGTTATGCGCGTCATTATTTAAGGTTGTGTGTGTGATCACTTTGCCTGTCTCTGAATACCAGATATAAGCTGTATAAACTGGCTCCTGGTATGGAAATGTATTTAGCCTATTGAAAGATGCATGCACCAGGAATTGCTTAACACACAGCACCTATCACATGTATAAAACACACAAATCCAGTCGCGCATAGAAGAGAAAACAAGAAAATTGACACATAATTGATTTCTTTTCGCAGTTTTCACAGTTGAAGTTGCAGTTGGAGATGCAGATGGAGAAAAAAGACACAGCCTAGGAGCCTGGATTATTGTCTTGCTTTCATTTTTTTCCTCCCGTCACCCAGACTCCGGTGTTCATCATTATGTTCCACCAGCTGACGGATCAGACAGTGAATGGCAGCTGCCAGGGAGCCACCTCTGTGTGCAACAAGAGCGCTGATGGAGACGCGCTCCAGCTGCCTACTTTCTCCACCGCGGCCAAAGTCAGAGTCATAATCACCTTCACTCTGTGCGCAGTGTCAGCTGTATGCAACTTGGTTGTGCTCTGGGCTGCCAGCCACGGCGGCAAGCGCAAGTCACACGTCAGGATCCTCATAATGAACCTGACCGTAGCCGACCTGCTGGTGACTTTCATCGTCATGCCCGTGGATGCTGTGTGGAACATCACGGTGCAGTGGCAGGCTGGAGACATCGCCTGCCGGCTTCTGATGTTCATGAAATTGGTGGCAATGTATTCCTGCGCTTTTGTAACTGTGGTCATTAGCTTGGATAGACAGTCTGCCATACTCAATCCCCTGGGCATAAGTGAGGCCAAAAGGAAAAGCAAAATCATGTTGACTGTGGCTTGGACCATGAGTGTGATCCTCTCGCTCCCACAGGTAAGAGAAATTCCATTAAGTATGTCCTGCCATTCTGGTACTTCACAGCAAATGGACCTCACTACACCCTGTACTCATTGGAGGGTTTCTGGAACATGAGAGCTGCTGGTTGAGCACCTTTCACATCAACCTTGATGTGAAAGCTGCTACATACACTGAGTGTGCTTTCCTCTTTTTTTTTTTCTTTCTTTTTTTTTTTTTTTTTTTTTTTAAAAAAAAAGGAAGCTTGTTAAGGTTACCTGAAAGAGAGATTAAGGTTAATTGAATTGTCTGTTAAGTCTGCTTAGGTGAGCACAACATTCACAACATTAAAGGCAAAAATTTTCTGTGACATAAAAAATGCATCTGACTCACTGAGTCTGAATGCTGGAGCTTGCAATGGAGTTTGTGGCAGACAGAATTAAAACAGGTACACTCTGCTTTTATACACTGTGCTCAAAGCAACTAAAAAGATGCCTTTGCCTTTACCTGCTCTGTACAAGGTGTCAGATTTAACTGAATCCATTTGATTTCTATTGTTAAAAATGTTTTCAAGCTCTTTTTTTTACAAGTTACAGAAAGCCACACAGGCCTTAAAATTTGCGTGGATATGATTTTTCTCCAGCACATACAAGCAAAAGCTCCTCACTTGTTGCAAAACAACATATCAGAATTTCATTACAGTCCTTGAATGGGTCTGAACTGATGAACACAAATGAGGCAGCTGCTTGCAAAATTGGATTTCTGATCAGGTGTTGCATGATGTCTGGGGATCATTGATCCAACAGGCCTTCGGAAGGTTTGCAAATATCAGGAATGCTTGTCAAGGACCTACTCAGGTGTAGACACCTTTTTTTTCCTCTCCTGAGCCTCCACCAGTGGAAGTGGACCACTGGTGAAATGAGTCAAGAAATGGATTAAACTTCCCTTTTAGACTGTAATTATATGTTGCGAGTACTTAGGGATACTGAGGTCATGATGAGTTTACACTGAAATTATATTAGGTTAAGAGTCCGTATCTTTGAACATATGGAGTAATAATTAATATGTAAATAAGTAAGTAAAGTTTGTTTAATATATCACATTTCACAGAACAGGTCACAAAGCGATTCACAAGATAGTACAATATAAGATAAAGGAAAGAAACAATAAAACATAAACAACAACATAACTTAATAACACACAAAATACAAACACTAGACAGCATCAGGCAAGACAAAGGCCAATTTGAATAAATAAGATAATAAGATGATGATAAGATGGGTGTGATGTGAGTTGTCCTGCTGGACCTGGTCAACAGCCTTGCAGCAGCGTTCTGGACCATTTGTAGACAGTCCAGGGACGTCTTGCTGAGGCAGGTGAAAAGGGAATTGCAGTAGTCCAGCCGGGATGATATAAAAGAGTGAATAATCATCTCTAGCTCAGGTTTTGATACAACAGACTTGAGTCTGGTAAAGTTTCTCAGATGAAAGAAACATGAACATGATTGATTGAAGTGCATTGCCTGATCAAATATAACACCAAGGTTTCTAAGATTAGACTGTACAGCTGAAGAAAGGGACCCAATACACTAAGCAACCTTGGGAGCTATGCTATCTGAAGCAATGATAATGCGTTTAGTTGTAAAAAGTTGTTTGCCAACCAGTCCAAATCTGTTTTGCACAATTGTCTATCAGTTACATCAGGCTTAAAAGAGACATACAGCTGAATATCATCAGCATAACAGTGATAAGAGATACCTTTAAATTTGCTAATAATATGACTTAATTGAAGCATATACAGAGCAAATAGTATAGGACCCAAGACAGAACCCTGGGGCACACCACAGGAAAGAGCAACAGTTTGACATGTAGGGAGTGATACAAGTGATACAGAAAAAGTCTTATTTGATGCATATTTCGCAAAGTGTGGAACAATGACTTTGGGTCAAATAAAAATAAAATGAAGGGATTTAGTGTTTCTCCACCAGAATTTCATTCCTGACAGTGTGTGTTCTTTGAAACAGTGTTTTTCAGTAAGTGGAGCTGAACAGTGAAATGAATAAATATTGTACAGGTCATATTTTTTGGCTTCAAGACAAACATTTCCTAGAAATTTGGACTCATGACCTCAGTATGAGGGGAAGCAGCACAAGGTATTGACCTCATCCTGGTGTAAATGAAACCGTTTCTATTTGTGTAACGGTGTTGGGGCATTATCATTTTATAACATAAGAAAACACACCTGACGTCATCATACATGATGAAGCAGACTAATGACTCACCATTTCAGAGTCACTTTATGTTTTCAACAGTTGGTTACACTCATGTAGTGTGCCATTGAAATGATCCTTATGTGACCTCTGTGTGGCCCAGACAGTATTCTTCTCAACCACAGGTGTGTGAAGGTGATTATTTCAGCCTGGATGCACCTGTGTAGTGTACAATGCTCAAAGTCCTGGGGCTCTCCCATGCAGGGCACCTTTGAAAAAACAGAAATGGAGAGATGACTCACCCGCAGCTAACCAAAAAAAGGAGAAAAATTCAGCTCAGAACTGTGTATACAATATAGTATGTGGTGTGATGCACCTACAAGTGGATTATTAGTCACTCTATACAAGTCACTTTGGAGCAGAATGAGTACATGACCTTGAAACATAAATGCTCTTTTGTTGCTATATACCGTTAGTTATTCTGACTCTAATGCAGCATTCCTGCACCTTCTAGTGAAATGCAAGTCAGTCTGAGTCACTGAGGAGCCTTAATAATTTTTTGTTCAAACGGTTCTCAAAAATTCTATATAACAATGAGTCAAAACATACTGTCAGACTTTACCTTGAATTACTAATTATAAGTCGTAGGTACCTTTATTTTTACTTTTTCCACAGTCAGTGAGATTAGAATTAGAATTAAAATTCGCCACTGTTTGCTGATTCATGGTGTTAACACGTGTTATTATGTATTATTTTCAGGGCCACTATAATCGTGCAGATTTTGTGGCTGTCACATTACACCTACCCTACATGTGATGTGGCCTGGTTTAAACTTTTTTAAACCTTCATCTGACAGTCTTGATGTAGCTACTGAATCTATAAACCAAGTCGCCTGGGAGAGGTGACAGAAAAGACAATGACACAAATATTTGAAAGCTTCTCTTTTCTTTTTTTCAAAGAGTCAGGAAGGAATACGCAGCCTAGTCTCAGCTGCTGCTGTGCATCTGAAGCCTTTTCTCTGTGCAGTGGAGGCAGCAGCAGAGACAGTGGCTGCAAATATAAAGAGGGTAAAACAAGTGTCCTCTTTATCCACATGTTGCATCTGTCATCTATTTTTTATAATGATTCATAATGCAAAAATTAAATAACCACCAGTAGTCTCCGGCCTCACACTGTGTTGGCTAACAGATATTCGAATGAGTGCTACTATCTCTTGACATAATGCTCTTCCTGCACCTCTAATCTCTCATAGTATGGAGCTACCAACAACCATTGACCTCTGAAAAAAACACCTTTCTGCTGCAGAGGTTCTTCAAAAGGCAAATAGTTATCTCAAAAACCTTTTTGCTGTTTATTTTTGAAGCTTTGAAAGATAAAAAAAAAAAATGGAACAAGCCCCTGCACACTGTCTTGCATATAAATGTATTGCTGCAGTATTTGGGTCTTACAACTTTCATCAGGCAACAGTCAGAACAAAATAAAACCCAGAGCCTTTGTTAGATGCACAGATAAGATGAACATTTCTACACATGACTTTTTTGTACTGCATTTTTGCATTATTTGCTAGCTTTCATAATTGAATAACTAATTTTCAATAAACCTAAAATAAAAGTAATTTCAGTTTCAGAAATTAAGCTAAACTTGGTTTTAACAAAGATCTTATTGATTTATGATGCAGCATTTTCATCAGCTGAGCTACAACAAACAATGGCCATCATATCTCTAGTAATTTAAGTTTAAAAACAAATGTTTTACTGTACTATACCATGAGAAATCTGGCTTCTATACAGCTTATTACTTGCTTGAAGGTTGTTCAAAACATTGATCATTGAAAACATTGAATTTTTTTTTCATACAGTGTTTTCACATGGCAACTGTGGTATGATTGAGGTTATGGAAAGATAATGGTTATGACAATTAGAATACAGCTAAGAATAAGCTGCTATTAGCTCCTGATGACTATTTTCACATTAACAGTGGATTAAACTATTATGTGTAATGTGAAAAGTGTTGCGTATTATCACCAACTCTGCAGTTCTCCTCAGCTCTATGTGAAGTTTTTCACATTTTTCAGCTGATTGATTTGGTGTTACAGTGCACAACTAGGCTATACTGCTTTGGTTCATTCTCACATTTCATCAGCATCCCAGGCAGCTGTTTTCAGTGAAAAAGCTCTAATAAATCATCTGTGTGCTCTCTGTCCAGCACCAAACAGCAGACATAGAAAGTTAGTGAATAGCTGGTGAACATATGTGGCACAAAAAGAAGCTAAAAAGACACATTTCCCTCAGGAGTTAGTGGACACCAAAACAGAGCTAAAAGGAGAGTGAATATTGACTTACATTCATCAGGTGGATTCTAACATGACACCAAATGAATAGTAATGTTTCTCTGTATCCGATGGATGTTTAAATAGGCAAACGTTTGCTAACAAGTTGCTTAATAAGATGATCATACTGTATGTCAGTGTTGTGTTTACAATGTGTTTCTGCTGCTCCCAAGTGGCCAAAAAAAAACAATTCATGCTGATTTACCTTTAGGGAACTAAAACATTAGTTTAGGGTTAGGCAAAAATCGTGGTTATGGTTAACAAAAGCAAACTTGGAGGTATGTGACCTGAACTCCAGTCCCCTGCATGAAAGTTCCCCATCAATATCCAAAAAAGACACACTGCTACTTTAATCATCCACTAAGACACTGGGCTGAAAAATGCAGCTCAGAAATAGGGGAGTACCACATCATCTAGCAATGCAGGTGAACAATCTGTAACTTTGTCACCTTGCAAGTTTTGAGACAGAAGAGAACATTATTGCTCACTTGGTAACTCTAGACTTAAAATCTTTTCTCTTAGAAGTATACATTTCTGTGTATTGTCTTCTGATAAGTCACCAAACAGGACTGGTTATAGCTTATCCTGTCAACAGTAACCTGTAGCAACCAGCCCACGGCTATGCAGCTCCTTCTGTTTTTTTTTCATCCTAAGCTATTCTTGGTCTGAACTCAGTCTAATTCATGCTCCTGAAATTTTCTTTCAAGGCTTTAGGTTCGTTAGAAAGGATTGTGCTTAAGAACAGGAGAGAGGACTGAGATTAAATTTTTATGCACATGTAGACGCCTAGAATGGATCTTAGGGTTGTGCAGCTGACATTTAGTCATCTGTATTACCAGCAGGTGTAGTACAGCATAATACAGATGCTGCTGGAGCACTGGACTGAATATTGGATTCTAACCACATACAGTAACTGTCATTGTCTTTACTGTGGATGGTTACAGGATCAAATGTGCATTTACAATTGTAATAAGGCTGCATTCTAGCAAAAAAGAAGAATATGAAGAGAAATAGTTCATGTTGGACTGCTAAATAACACTACTGTTATAAATAATGTAAAAGCAGTGTTTGTTATAGAAGGGTTTAACAGCTACTTTAAAAAAAAAAAGCTTATCTCCTTTATCAGATAGAAGAATACAATCATAAAATTAACAGGAAGTGGTATATCTAAACCATCTCCATTCTGAGCTTTGCACCTGTATCACAAGTGTTACTGGGGACATTGATGTTTCATCAGTGAATCCACCTGTGACATGTGGCAAAGACAGTTAGACCCTCAAGCAGTGAACATTTTGTCCAAGACTTTCTTTCATGGAGAAGCAGCATTAGAAAAGCCAGTCAAAATGTTTCCAGCTGTGTATTTGAGTTATGTCACAGCGTGAAGCTCACAGGAGAAACGTGACTGAGAACAGGTGAGTTGTTCCTCACACTTACATGTCACTACAATGCAGTTAAAACAATTTTAATCTGAAAGATATATTCTTTGAATTTCTTTAAAGATTAAATTGATTAGTTTACTAGTGGACCCAAGCGCAGAACACAGACTCAGAGGCAGATGATGTTTCACAGATTCATTGTACTTTAAAAGATGATGAGAATACTGGGGATGGCTGACGAAGGCAGGACGAATGGAGATGGCAAGGCAGCGTGGCTAACGGAGGTAACGAGGGGGAATGAACATGCAGGCAGGTGAGCAAACAGAGCGGCAGCCTGGCAGTGATTCTGAGGCACAGAAGAAAAACGGGCATTAATCCAGTTGCAAAAGCACGAAGATCTTAACTCAGAAAACATGAACATGCAAAGGAAACCGGAGTATAACTACCACACTGGCAGAAGCAACAATCTGGCAATGAATGGGGGAACGCTGAGGTAGATGTCCTGGAGAGGTGATTAGCGGATGCATGACAGGTGTGTTGGCTGAGGAGGCGATGCGCTGATTACAAGTAGGTGTGTGGAAACCAGGTTGGCAGCAGGAACACATACTCACAAACACACACACACAAACAGAGAGAGACAACACACGGACATTTAACAGGAGTAATGGGGAAACATAAGGGGAGAAAGGGGCATGGCCATGATGTAAATGCCTTTCAGCTTTTTTTGTTTCACCAAATTACTGCCATTATTAATTTCTACCCTTTTTAAATTAAAACATTGTTTTTCTTCCATCTGAAAAGCTTCCAACAGAGTCCAAATTACTGCATGTTTATCTAAAAGACATAGCAGTGACTCCTCTACATCTAGTAACTCTGTTCTTGTCATTTTCCTCATCACTTTACATCCATCCATGACATTGTAGAAAGTTTAGAAAACTTTGTCATCTGGTAACAGAAGATTACGCTAAACCTCCAGAAGATACAATGTGTCGAGATAAAGTGAACTCTATAACTAGTAATGTTCATGAGTCACCCTGATAGTTATTGAGTACAGATTTATCTCAGGATGATATACGACTAGTGGCAGCATTTAGCAAAATAGATGCTAAATGTTGCCATTAATTTTGTATGAATAAAATAAATACAAACTTACAAACTTACTCTAGCATGTCCTCCCTAGAGGAATTAAAGTTTTACGCCTGAATAATGCGAGGTTCTGGCTATAACCCTCACAGCTTGTTCCTGCTGTAACTCATTTATGTGTAAAGTTTCTTCAGGAAACCTGTGTGGAAGTGTGGAAGTGTGGAAACGTTACGCTCTGCATGAACTGCTTCAGTTACAGTCCTTTCTACATACAGTGCCGTAGGTAGAAATCTTAGACAGGTTTCCACACTCCAGGCAGATGGGTGGTGACTGTTAAGTGGACACAGATCAAAAACGTCTCTGAGTTACTGCCCAACTGCATGTTCAAACTTGAGCAGAGGAGATGGAGAAATATTCTGGCCACTTTTACAGATGAATGTTTCTTGGAAGAACCTAAATAAACTTTCCCACTAAGCTTGTTTGTCTCATAGCTGTTTCAACAGCTAGTTATTGAGGCACTAATATACTCGAGGTTGAGCTATAATGTGTCATCCTGGTCTGATCTACAGCTCTCTGTCTTTGGCTTCCTTCAGATAACCAGAGCATAACAATTTTTTTCTCTGTGTACATTAGAGATGTCCAAATGAAATGAGGCTTAGCAAAAGTTCAGTCAGGAAGATCTTTTGCATGCTCAGGTCTATAGTTTTACTTCTCAAACCATCTGTCATTCCCATCCCTCACATGTAATCACTCATAATTTACTTGCTGTCATTCCCCTGGGCATCAATTCAGACGTCAGCTGTTCACATCAGCTAGTCACATCTAATCAATAGCATGGTGACACACCTTCATTGTCAGCCTGTTATGTTACGTCTGTCTTTTAAAATGTTTTCTCCCTTTCTGCCATAGTGCTTGCATGGTGCCATCATGTGCACGCCACCACCTCCCCATCACCACCTAGTCTTGACAGATTTATCAGTACATCATTTCATCAGCCTCATCGGCCTTATCAGTCTCACCACCACCACCAGTGTCTAGACTACATGGGGGGATTTATCTTGCTGCTGCTCAGGACTGATGTCCCTCAATTCAAAATCTCCCTGTAGAGACTAAGCGCCAAAGACTTTTGTCAACACTTAATCATCAGTATCATCTGTATAATAAACAATTCTTTTTGCTTCATTCACTTGTCTCTCCTGATTAAAGTTCTTCTGGCCCCAATCCACATCCTTTAACACACCTTTTTACCTAAATGACACAGCCGCCCAGTTCACACTCAAGATTCAACTTAGAAATGAGATACGATAGAACTTAATTAATTCAAAAATAAATGTTTGCACCAAAAATGGTCAGTATACATAGTAAAATATTTATATACAGAGCATAGCAGCAGAACATATGCAGTGTTGATTAAATATGTATCTGGCACATGCACACGCTTAATTTTGCACACTTGATTTTCACAAGCTACTTGATCCAAATACTGGAGGTCCTGGCTCAATATGCTTGAATTATTGATGTGATATGAATAAAGAAGTTTAAGAATGCGACTCCTGACACTGACGTGATGTGATCAGCTAAATTGTTTCACCAGAGAAGATTCCTCACTTTGTGTTGTAGGAACTACAAAAACACTGGAGATTGTTGGCTGCCCTGTTCCAGCTCAGTCACCGCCATGTCGCAGCTTCAGCTTGAAACGTTTCAGAAGTATACTGTCTGTACTTCAGCAGCTGCATTTATACGAAAGTTTAGAATATTCATTATTCATAAATACATGTTTGCATGTCATTTTGATATGGTAATAGATGCTTTATGCTGTATGTGAATGGCAACCTTCTGTTGCAGCAGTCTGCACCAGCTAAAAAATTAAAAGCTGCCGATTGAATGTTTTTAACAAGACTCTTTGCTAGACAGAGCAGAGATGAAAGATTCACTAACAGATCTGTTAGCATCGGAGCTTACTGAATCTGCAGCCTGGTCACCAGAATAAAACGTTGGCACTGTACGTTTCTGCAAACCACAGAAATGTTGAATATCTACATTTCAACACGTGAAATACGTAGCATATTAACATTTCAACAAAACTTATCATCTCAACATTTCTAAAGTGACGTAGTTCACATGTGATCTACATGAGTTGATCTTTTCTATATAGGAGGAGGGGCACGTGGACAGTTAGTAAGTTTGTTGGCAGCAAGTTGGAAATCAGTATCAAACATGGTTCAAGACCACCTCGAAACCAAAACCAATGTCCACTTCCCGTTTCAACCGACAAAAGCGGGTATTTTTAGCGAGACATCAGGACATTTGCAGCCATTTTTATGGTGAGAAAACCGGCTTTTTTTTAGACTTTTTTTAATTTTATTTTTTATTTTTATATTAACCCAAACCATGATCTTTCCCTAAACCTAACCAGACCTTAACCACAGCGTTGTCACACCATAAAACATCATTATTCAACGGGTAGAAATGTTAATATGCTACGTTTTTAGAAATGTTGATATGATACGTAATTCACGTGTTGAAACTTATACACTTCAAGTTTCTGTGGTTTGCAGAAACGTTCAATGCCAACGTTTTCTTCTGGCAACTGGGTTGATACGGGACATCTCTAGTGTTCGTATCATATTTCTTTTTGTCTCGTGTGGATTTAATACAGATGACTATTGTTTTTTGTGTCACTACTTGAGGACAAAACATGGGCCCAACAATATTTGTGTATTTTGGGTCACTGATCCATGCAAAGGGTATTGATGTCCGTCTGTTGGCTACTGTGGGTTACTGTATATAGCGTACTGCATATGATAGAATCAGCATGTGGGTTTCTGAAAAAACACTGACTGAACCCTAACCAAGTCATTTTGGTGCTTAAACCTTACCAAACCTTAATCATAGTGATGTAAGAAGGTTTTAAATGTAACAATTTTGAAAAGCACTGACAAAGATGTTGTCGTGCTGATACAGAAGGGGCATCAGATCGATGCTAATGTGATTTGTGCTAATTTTAATTATGTATTATTCAATATTCTCCATATTAAAATGGGATTTAATTACACCCAATGATTCCAAATTATTCTTTTATTCATATTCATATTAACTGATTTTCAGGTTGAAATATATTTAGACCTATATTTAGAATTTAAATACAGTATCTGTGCCTGTTATTCATGGATTGTAACTATGGAGAAATCACTGTAGGTTAAAATAAATCTATAGTAAATCACTGTGTAGGGTGTAAGCAGAAACAAAACTCACTTTCATTTCTTAATTGGGAATACTTCTCTGTTTATTCAACATTACAAATCAACAAAGTATGTTCAGTGACACCATCTGACCCTGCTGTTGCATGTGAGATCCACTATATCTTTGTTGTACTGGGTACAAATTGCAGCAAAATAAACATTATTTGATCAGGCTCTGTGTTGCTATGTCAACCCCAACTCTTGGCATGAGCGTCATATATGACGCACAGACACATACGGGTTATTTAAAGAAAACATTTTTACAAAAATACAGTATCAGACACCTAAAATTGTGATGTAAATGCTGCCTCAGTTGTTTCATGCTGATTTAGAGAAGCACATAAGTGATGTGTCACAGTCTGGCTCGATGTCCCTTCCTCTGCATTCCCATTTCCCCAGGTCCCTTAGTTGCCATTCTCCATCAGTCCACCAAATGCCCTCAGACTTTTCTCTGTTTTTCAGATCCTGCCGCTCCCATATGCCCTGCAATCACCTCATTCCCCTCACCCAAACTTCCCCACCCATCTCTCCAACTGCATCTCGTTCCCTTGTCAGCCACTTACTTCATATACCAGCCCAGATCCTTTGTTACCTTGTCAGATTGTTGTAGTTGTGTTGTTTTTTGTCAGTGGTTTTAAGCTTCTGTTTTCTGTTACCTGGACCTGTACCATATCTGCACCTGCTTGCCTGCCTGTCTGGATTTTCCTCTGTTTCATCCCGACAACTCTGTGGATTTAATACTACTGCTGTTTGGACTGTTTGGGCTTGTCAGACATGCCTGTGAGCTTTTGTATCTTCACTTTTGACAGTAAACTCACTGAACTATCCCTGCCTGCCTCTATAGAGTGTATCTGGATCCTTCCCCTGTTGCTTTCTACACAATACCCATGACATGATGACTGGTTGGCCCTTTTATAAATGTGACACACTCAATGGGTATTTAATTTGATGTTGACCATTTGTGTAGTTATAGCCATAGTAGTAGCATGGCTCCAGTGGATCTGTCTGTTGGTCAGTCAGACTGAAAAATCTCAACATCTGCTCGATAGATTAGCACACAATTTAGTACAGACATTCATGGTTTCAGATGTTGTATCCTGATGATGTATAATGTATGCCTCAAGCAAGCTGTACTAAATGTTTTGATAAAAAAGAAATAGCCAAGAGCAAGGCTGCTGCTGGATCTATTTTCTCACCTCAGATGCTGCTAGGTATTCTCAAAATTCAACTCATGTTTTAGCCTTGGGGTTTGACGCTCCCGTGAGGTTTTACACCACTGTGGAGTCTGCCTCCAGTTAAATGATAGTATGTCTAATCCTAAAAAACATCATAAAAGTGATCTGACATTAGGAACATGCCATAACCATTGTGAATACTTACAGAACTGTATATAAAGCAGTTTTTGCGGTTTATAGCATAATTCTTGCACTTACAGATTCAATTTATTTTTTCCCATTTATGTGTGTTCCTGATAAGAGAAACACAGGAACTCATGTAATGAAAGCATTATCATGGGAGAACCTTTGACCGAACACTGAGTTTCTGTTGTGTTTTGAACTCATTCTATGAGAACACAATTAGGCATCAAATTAATGTGCTTTAAGTGCTTTAGAGGAAACCCACAACTTGGGTTTTTTCTTTGGGGCTTTCTTCACTTGTCTGCAAGAATTTGCAATTACTAGGCTTTACATAAACAGAGTGTTCTTAATCCATAGTGAATGCAGCACTTCATGAGTCCAGATGGCTCATGGGGTTGTCATTCCTACAAGATAAATATAGTTTCTTCTTAGATGCACACAGCCAAAGACTTTTGGTGTCCAGTGAAAATAGTTAAGTGTAGATCTTTTTATTAGGGCCTGATTCCCAAAGGGGCGAAGACCCTCTTGTATCTGTTCTGTTTCTTTCTTTCTTTCTTTCTTTCTTTCTTTCTTTCTTTATTATCTCACCACTTCAACCCTTATTTTGACCTATGTATCTAATATGGCTGCCACGGCCCATAGGAATGTCGTAGAGAGATCGAACCAAAACTCAATTATTCGTCTCTTCAAGATCTACAAATCATACGCTGACACCCCGCCCGAAATCCAACAGGAAGTCCGCAATATGCCCATCAAAGTACAACTTTGCGCCAATTTTGGACCCCCAAGAAATGCTATCTCCTCCTAGGGCATTAATGGTATCGGCTTCAAACTTGAATACATGACTTATCACACTGTGCTGAACAAAAGTTGTTAAAAACTTTGTAATAACTCAAACGGTTTAGATATAATAAGCCCTGAAAGTTGGAGTGCCACATCACACCTTACAATGTAAACCAATGGGGAGGCAATCTCTAGGCATGGACTTTGTGTCAAACAAATGGCTCTGATGTCTAAACTATAAGTCTGACCACTTTGAAACCTGTATCAATGGATTTGCGATGAAATTTCCTACAAAAAAAATGTAATTTTTAATGTAGGATTTGGCCAAAGTCATGGGATTTATGAGGATATTTCACAAGAAGAGTGACATTCTCCTCTCCAACTGAGAGGGAGGAGGGGGGAGATGGGTGTGGGGGTTGAATGGAGCTCATTGAGTGAGAGTGACAGTTTAGTGATAAAGTGGTACAGAAAAATAAAATCAAAACTACAATTTGTAGCTCTGTACTGCAGTTTTTTCTTTATTAAGGCCCGAGCACCTAGCGGTTCGCTCACACTCTCCATTCAAATATATGAGTATTTTTCTGTGTCCAGCTGCAGTTACTTATTGTCTCTACACACCTGACAGTACATATTTCAATCAAACTTTGACCAGGTCATATGGGTTAAAAGTCTTTACTTTTCTAAAAATAGACTTGATGAAAAGTAGGAAATCAATTTGTTTTACACACAAACTCATCAAGAGTTTTCAATTTACTAATTGAAATTCAAGTGAATGGGCCCAAAACTTGCATGATTTTGATGCCACAGGTGTGAGCAAGACAGACATGTCTCACCCTGCAGAAAATTCTCATCCTCACACTGTTGAGATTTGATGTTTTGCAATGACAGATGAAGTTGCTATAACTTTATTGTAAATACTCCAGTCTGCACCAAACTTTACATGTTTGATAAGACTCCCGGCCTGAACACGTCTACATGACAATATTCCATCAGTGATGCAAACTAGCTGAATAGCGCCCCCTAAGAAATTTCAGCAAAGCAGCCCCAGCAGCAGGCAAAATAGTGGACAAAGGAAGTGATGTTTATCTCCGTCTTGCACTGTCTGAAAACAGCCCGGGTCTGAAGACATCTACATGCCCATGACAGAAGCCCTTTGACTACGCTGCAGCTTGATGTGCGTGGAGGTGCGAGGACCCGTTCAACGCTGCTTGCAGCTTTAATTAACATTAGCATTTATGTCAGTCTATTAGATACAGTATATCAACATTCAAAAGAGCAAGTGTTGAAACTGCTGAATGTGGATATGGATATACTTTAGTTTGATTTAAACTCATTCAGAATACATCTATGAGACATATTTGAGTTGTATTTTGATATGACAGTTCATATAGGGAGGCAATCAACAATCTTGCAGAGTGGTGCACAGAGAACAACCTACTGCTCAGTGTCAACAAAACCAAGGAGCTGATTGTTGATTTTAGAAAAAAAGAGGCAAAGACATCAGCATCACAGAGAACCTGTCATGGACATCACACATCTCCACCCTAGTAAAACAAAGCTCAGAAACAATTGTACTTCTTTAGGAAACGTAAGAAGGTGAAATTACCATCTCAAGTTCTTAGCTTTTACAGAGGACCAATAGAAAACATCCTGACTGGAAACATCACAGATTGGCATTGGATGTGCACGGCCCAAGACAGGAAGACTCTGCAGCAGGTGATTAGAACCACCTAAAACATCATCGGTACCTACCGAGCATCAGTGGTATCGGTGAGGTGAGGATACCCACCCCAACCACAGCTTGTTCACCCTGCTGCCATCTGGCAAGAGATACAGAAATATCCGCTGTCATACCACCAGACTACCAAGCAGCATCTTTCCTCAGGCTGTGAGACTCCTCAATTCATCCTCTGCACTAAAACATAAAAAACAGTTTTGTGTTTGTGACTTGTTGTTTGTTGGTCCATTTGTGTGGTTTCATTTTTTTGTGTGTATTATTGGGAGGGTACAGACTACATTTCGTTGTGCAACCTTGTATTGTAAAATGATGATGAAGATCTTGAATCTTGAATATTGTCAGTAACATGAGATACAATCAATATTTAGAGTACTGCACTATATATTTCACAGTTAATCCACTTAATCCAACAGTCAAACTCCTTCCAGCATTCTGAGGTATGACTGTATAGGTAACCTACCGTATGCTTGAAACAAACTACTTTGTACGGCCATGCCTCACCCAAAGGCTGGGTGACAACCTGCCATCACAGTGTATATATGCATTTAAGTAGCGGCAAACAGTTGGATTTCATCAGTAAACTGATTTCTTAAAGTCCCCCTTAACTCAGAAATGTGTTTTGCTTAATGTTAAGTCAGTTTGATGTTTAAGCTTCACCGTGCACAATGATGTAAGTGCAAAGTTTTAAAGGGCTGTTTTCACATTCGTCCGCAGAAGGAGAAAAATTTCTCTGTGTTCACCTTAAATCTGAGTTTAAGGCATGTGCCAACAAACATGATTTGTGACATCACAACTAATTTGGAGCCAATCATGGTCCAGGATGCAACTTATTCCGGCCTATGTACACTGAGACTGGACTTTTTAGTGAAGTAGGAGGCATCTTGTATCCAGCAGTTAAACTTTTGAAATGAAAAACATGCATATTCTGTGGGTACATCTCAAGTCTCACTTAATTTATGTCTGCTTGCTCCTCGCTCCTCGCCTGAACCAGAGGTTGTTCCTGATGCGCCATTTTGAGAGGCGTCTGAAGTCTCTTATTCAGCTCTGAGGAGCAAGGAGCAAGGAAACACGAGAGCAGCCTTCATGGAAGTCTTTTACCGGCCGACATGCCCCCTTATTGGATATCAGTTATTGATTGGACGCTGCACCTGATCAGACTGATCTGATACATCACTGCAGTTTCATACCGAAGTGGAGACATATTACAGATTAAATGTAAGTGTATCATTCCCAAGTTTTATGCTTTATTTGTTTTCTGATTCACCATATAGTTAAAGATCTGTTAATTGTCGGTCTGATCAACAAAAGAACCATAAACAACTTTCTTCATTTATTAGAAAGATTTTTTTTTCATGATGTTATTTCCTCCATTAAACTGTTTCTTGCTGACAGACAAGACTCTTCCTGACTTAAATTTTATCCATAATAACAGTTAAACACATTCATATTTTACATCATTTGTCGTCATTTCCTTTCAGTCACATGTGAGGCTGGAAATTCCTGAACGTCAGGTTTGATATGAGTTACATCATTTCCCTTTGCCCTGAAACATTTAGCCAAATACATATTTTCCAGTGTTCAGAAGACACACTCAGAAGACTGGGTTATTGAATGATGAATTCACTATCAGGATTATCAAAAAATACAGATGCAAATAATCAATGAATAGTATAAACACATTCTGCGAGTAGAAATGGTTCCTGTGCCTTTGAGCAGGACACAGTATGAATGCAGAATGCAGGTTTTTATTTAGGTGTTTGTTAAACAGGTAACAGGCTGCAGAGAGAAAACAGCTGCTCTAGCGGTGATAACTGTGAACCTTTATTAGTGTCAGCACAGTGCACATGTGTGCAGACACAAACTCCATCAGGAGTCTCTATAGCTGTTAAAGCCGATTGACAGCTGATCCAGCTGTGATCAGCTGTCGCCGTCATCAGAAATGAACACCGCTTCACGTGATGCTTCAGAGGAAAGCACGTCTCATGTCCCTTTAAACAAATTTCCTCGTTTCCTCTCTCCTCGCTTGGTTTCCTTGCGTCTCTCCTTGCATCCATGGTGGGAGGGACTAAGACGCAAGGAAAAGATGCAAGTGAGGGAAATATGAATGCAATTTAAGAGACTTGGGATGCACCCATTTACTCAGAATTTTTCAATGAAGGCGAAGGAAGATATGTCATTTTAAGAATTTTAACAAGGTAATTGAACTTTCTTTAGTAGAAAAACCATATGAGACACATTGTATTCAAAACAGACTATTTTTATATGTCTTAAAAGAGGTCTGGAGGGGATCTTTAAACATAATGTAAATTAGAAATCAGATTTCTATAATCGGGGTAGGGGATTAGGGAAGCCTGATTTCCCCAGGTAGCTTTCTCCTGGAGAACTCAGGCCATGTGTACGGATAACTGGGTTTCTTATCTGCTTTTTTACATTTTCCTTGTGAGTGTGTGCTGGACAAAGACTTAAGACAGGGGAAGTACTGCTGTGACAGCAGAGTGACAGAATAAAAGGAGAGAACATTTCACATAGTGGTTTGTTCTGGAAAAAGGTTTCCACCGCTGAACATTTGACTATTTGCTAAATTTAGGCACTTTGGCTCTGGGAACAAGAGCTGTGCTCTGATTGGACGAGATCAGGCGTACTCAGAGTGCTATGGCCAACTAACCAGGTCTGATCCCACTTATCCTCCAAGATCAAAAGATATATGTCATGTCACGGCACTATCGGCCAGCTTCAACACAAACACACACACATACACACACACACACACACAAAAAAAAGACAAAACAAGTCAAGAGGCATTGTATTCTGTCACCACTTCAACTAATCTGAGTAAAAAATGCTTCCAAAATAAGGTTAGGGGTTTGGGAGAAACGTGATCAATGTATATACATGTATATGTGGATATACAGGAGCCAAGTTACTAAAGTGCATGTAAATGTGTTCCCCAGTTACCTGTGTAACCTGATTTCTATGATTAACCTGGTTTCTTGAGTGCATGTAAATGTGTTGATAGAGAAAAGTGAGATGCAATGATTTTTGAAATGAAATGGGACTGACACTCCACAGAGGCACATATGTCGTTTCCCTTGGTTGTACACACAAAAGGTGATGGACGTAGTTGTGTAAAAAAGGAAAAACGCTTGAAAGAGAGGTTCAGTTCCTGCCTACTTTCTCATCTTTACACACCTGGCCAATCACTGTGTGAAGTGGACATACTTGTTGGTTTGGGAAAGTTGACAAAGTTGAAAATTGTAACAAAAAATTGTTAATAATGAATCATTGTTTGATTTTTGTACTTAATAATTATTCACCTATGCACACTCATTTTGAGATATGGCTAAGTAAAACTGTTCTTGTCCTTTTATACAGATGTTTATATTTCACAATGTGACCATCACAGTCCCGGAGAACTTTACCCAGTGCACCACCCATGGCAGTTTTGTCCAGCACTGGCAGGAGACCCTCTACAACATGTTCACCTTTGTGTGCCTCTTCCTCCTGCCTTTGGTCATCATGATTTTCTGTTACACAAGAATCCTTATTGAGATATCCAGCCGCATGGCTCGGAATAACTGTAAGTCCCATCTGAGTCCAACTGAAATAAATTTGCATTTTTCTTGTCTACTACAGCATACATGTCTGTTCTTTATATAACATCCTGTGTTCACCCTTGAGAAAATATCAGAAACCAAAAGGGAGAAATATGTATTTTAAATTTCTTGGTTTCATGACGGTGCCCTCTAGTTTTGCATTAATTTGATGAGATTGAAACCTTTCCATTATCTGCCTACATAGCTGGAGTCCTTATTTTGATACAGCAAATCAAATCTTGCATAAAGCAATGACGTGGCGTTCTATCATAGCAGAGGGTCACACTGAGCCTGATAGCAGCCAGCTACACAACACAAGATCTACAGACTCTGAACAACCCACGTTAGCTTTCCTGCTAAAGTCTTCTTATGCAACTTACAAACATGAGCACACATCTTGTCTGCACTTTAGATGTTGAACAAACTACAGAAAGAAACATTCATCGGAGAAAAGTACTGCTAACGTCAGTTTGCAGGCTAGATAGCTGCTTAGCTAGCTGCAGCACTGCATGTTAGGATACCAGAAAATGTCACTTTGGGCCCGTTAGATGCTGGTTTGGTCATCACTCTTCAAAATCCCTGTTAGTGTCACTCTGTCAGCCCGTGACTTGAAGCTACAACAGTTTGTTTACTTTGTCTCTGCTCCCCGTATGTAACACCGGTAGCCTGCCAGCTGCTGTCAATCAAACAGGACATTGGCCCCGTTTACACCTGGTATTAATATGCGTCTCCACATGCGTCCTGAGTGACATGTGGTCGGATCTCACTTCCCCACTCTATATGCAAATAAACACGGACATCATTTCCGTTTTCAAGACCAAATTCGTTCGTTATTCGTCCAAAGCTGTGTTCAACTTGTTTGATAACAGGATAAATATTCAGGATATAAATAAATATTCCGCGTCGGGAGAGAGAGAGAGAGAGAGATGCAATGATCTCCCCACAGCTGCATCTCTCCATTCAGAGACACCGTGCGCATTTAAGCATAAGGTACAGCAGCATAACTTAATTGATTATTTAAATCTCCGACACGTTTAATCTGTTTAGACAGACAAGCGAAAAATTAATGGTTTAATTTCTATTCTAACTGTCGATTTGAAGAGGGAAACCGGTTAGGAGAGCAAGAAAAACAGGAAAAAACGGGAGGTGGATTATGTTTTTAATTCACATGAAAAACAAAATAATTTGTTTATCCTGTTATCAAACAAGTTGAACAGCCTTGGACAGAGGGTCCTGTGTCTAATTTGCCGGAAAATAGAGGACGTCAGTTGAGTTTGCGGTCCTTCAATGTGGCCCAGGACGCATTTGCGTTTACACTACTAAAAGAATGTGGCCACATGCGGCCCAGACCACCTCCGAATGTGGTCTGAGTGATTGGCTCTCAATCCGTCCTCAATGCATCTTTGGTGCGTTTACACCTGTATTTAGAGCTGTCCGGACGGATGTTAATGCCAGGTGTAAACAGGGCCATTGACGTGCCCTATAGTCGACTGAGAAAAAAAAGGAACATTTCTGATATTTTCCCAAAGACCTTGTTTCTTCATTTTAATAATACAAAACTACTATAAAATAAGTTTCCTGAGACAAAAGGAGCTGTGCGTGACAAAGATGTGATTTTCCTCTCTTCCAGTGCTGTCTAGAGAGGTTCATCTTCGCCGTTCCCATAACAACATCCCTAAAGCTCGGATGAGGACTCTTAAGATGAGTATCGTCATTGTGACATCATTCATCATCTGCTGGACCCCATATTACCTACTGGGTCTGTGGTATTGGTTGTTTCCTGAAAAAATGGAGGAGACGGTCTCTCATTCATTGACTCATATGCTGTTTATTTTTGGCCTCTTTAACGCCTGTCTAGACCCCATCACTTATGGTCTGTTTACTATTCATCTTCGCCACGGTCTTAAGAGATGTCGGAGCTTAAACACACCGACTAAATCAGAAAACAACACTTGCCTTATGCACATGACTCGTCTGTCCTCTCTCAGGCAGACTGCCTCAGGTAGCCACAGTGCAGACATAGAGGAAGGAAATGACAACAACAGCATTAAAAGCAGCCCAAAGCCTATCATCCCAGTAAGCAAGATATAATGGCTCAAGGAATCCCAATAAAAAGAATCTCAGCTCCTAATCAGTATTGAGCTCAGTCTTTCTCTGGAGATGACAGCTTTCAAATGCTGTTGCTCCACAAAAAAATCATTGTTCTTTTGTCAGACAAATCTGTTAGTTTTTGTTCCACTGATCTAATTGATGATGTATCACTGCTCAGCCCTGGTTTGTTTATCCCGCAGTCTGTCACACATAATAGCTCGGATGCCACTGATTAGATTTGGACAAAACGCTGCAGAGTGATGCGTGTCACTGGTCTTTTTGCAGCATTTACAAAATAACCATGATCAGCTGAGGGTGATGCTGTACAGATCACACAGAATATCTCACACAATGCTGATCTGTATTTTCATGAAGCTTAAAGACTCGTGTGGGTAAGTTTAAATTCAGGTCATGCAAATGATAAATCTACTATAAATTAACTGAAATGTCTTGAACCCATATTTTCAAGTTCAATTCTTGATATTAGTGGGTTTAAAAATAAACTTCAATTGACCACCCACAACACACACACACACACACACACACACACACACACAGTTTTTGTGGGTAGATTATTTCCTGTACTAAGTGCTGTATGTACCCTTTTTTCTTTATTTTTACATTTTCATTACATGTTGTTGTTTTCTGTTTTTTTGGCAAGGTCCCTTACCAATTATTGCTGATTGACTGAAAATTGCTCTAAATTGTTACTCATAGTGCTTTGTGTGCAACATAAAAGACTGTGAATTTGTATTATTACAAAAGTGAATGTTATTACATGATCATTGTTGACCATGACAGCCTTTTAAATAAACATTAGGGCATATTATGTATTGAATGTACCTGCAAAGCATGGTGTTGATGTGTTATTGACCTCTTAAATTGTCAAAGATCAGTTCTGTGTTTAGTGTGTTGCACAAAAATCACACTGGAGAAAAAGCTCTGTAAAATGTCCTTGATTCATCACACCATTTTTATATTTTATATTAGTACAGTGTTATTAGTATTTTATGATGTGAATGGTGTTGTTTTCTGCAACAAATAAATAAAAAAGAAAACAGTTTAATTTAAATTTGAAGTTTAAAACTTCTGTAATATTGTAAAGTTTACAGTAAATTTGTTTTTCTGATGTTGTTGCAATACCCCCGTTCCCCTTCCATTCCCCCACCCCAAAAATGTTATCAATAGTATTTGTTTGTTTGCATATTGTTTCTCTTGTACAAGTTATACAAAATGCTGTAATGTATACTTGCAATGTGTATATTTGTTGAATAAAAAAATCTACCTTTTATTTTATTGTATCAAGTAATGCACAATCAATGTTCAATCGTGTGCATTTACCATCAAAGCACACTGCTGGAAATGGTTGAATCACAGAAAATGAGAAAATCTTTATGGTTCTGGGATGACGACCTTAATTCGTTGTACAAGCATTTTGTTTGTTTGAAACTGGCTGCAGGAATTAAAAAACCTTATCTGGTGTTTGTGAACTGATGATGTTTAAATGAGGATTCTATAGAGCCACCAAATACTGCATTTCTGTTTCAATACATCCCTCTTAAATTAGCCAGAGCCATTCAAAGTTTAACAAATCATGGACTTAAACATGTTTTTTAAATGGAAAATTTAATTGGATACCATCTTGCAAAACAAAAAAAGCATCAGGAAGTGATATATCATAATTGCTCAATTAATTGTTCCCATAAGATTTAGTCTAAATCTTGGTTAGACGTCAGAAATGCAAAGGGTAGATGTAAAAATCCCAGAAAGGAGTTGAGTAAACAATCTCACCGCATGGTCCATTTAGTAGCTGCTTTGGAAATTTCAATCATATCACAGGTTCTTCATCAGCAGATGAAGTTTGTCCAGTGGTCATGGATAATTGTAGATATTCAAATTTCCATTTTTTTCCTGAACACTTCCAGGACTTCTTGTCCATGTTGGCTTTAAAGCTGAGGTTCAACATTCATTTTGAGATCAGAGATTGAGAAGCTACTAAATGGACCTTGTGGTGAGATTGTTCTCTCAACTGTTCTTGAATGAACTTTGAACCTCAACTTTTAAGCCAACATGCACAAGTAGTCCTTAGAGTGCTCAGAAAAAGAAAGAAAAAAACTCCAGAAATGTGAACATTTACACTTTCTTGACAACTGAGCAACTCCAACTGCTGATCAAGATTATGTGATATGATTGAAAGCTCCACAAAAGCTACTAAATGGACCTTGTGGTGAGATTGTTTTCTCAACTGCTGTTTCAAAGATCAAGAATGAACTCTGACCTTCAGGACCTGAAAGTTTTTTTAAAGCGGATATTCAAACATTTCCCCCACAATAACCTCCTCTCTAACCCTGCTACAGTATTTCTGTTCAGGCAGTGATGTAACCATTGACTAAACGTACACATCTTGGGATACTGCAGCTGATTGGACACCAGAGCAATCCAGAAAATGCCCTTTTTGAGAATTATGTTTCTTTAACTTTCAGACTCTGTGCACACCACTGTGTGGTGATGCCAGCAAAAACAACTATTATCCATTTTCATTACGCTGCTTTTTCAGTTTTCAAAGCCACTGGCTAAACATCAACTATGTTCCATTTTCAGGTGTGAATTCTTTGAAACCATCCTGCAGCACCAGCATCCAAGTCTGGATCAGGGTATTGTACAAGAACAGCTGCACGCTTTGTGAAGTATAATACTATATGATAAGGCAATATGACTGGCCAATAATCTTTAAAAGGCTATTACTTGCCACACAATGGTAGAATACAATATCCAACCACTCTCTCTTTGTCTAATTGGGGATTTAGTCGGATTTAACATTCCTTGTAACTATCGTAAGCTTATCTTCTCCTCTGTGTTCACTGCCAAAAAAGTGATTTTTCTAAAAGTAATTATGAGGAATTTGTTAGATGAAAGTGTACAGAGGATTATATCAATCATGGGGCATTGTTCATAATGTATTAAAAGATGGAATCATGTCAAGATATTTTATCATTCACCATCAGTTAATCTCTAGTGTGACTCTATTGTGGCACATCATTATGCAAAGCTGCTTAACTTAGAAAAGTTGCATGACATTTCCTGCAAATAGATAGCTGTTATCTGGATAATGAAGTGTTATATGGTGTGAAAATGAACATTTCAATATGCCAGATGTGAACCACTTGTGTTTTATTATGCCCTACATTCTACAGTCCCAAAACTTGTTCAACACTCTTCGTCTTTAATTACTGCAGAGCTAAATGGGTTGTGGTATACGTATACCATGAATACAACTTTAATTCATCTCATTTACTTACAGTGTCTCACAAATAATCACCACAAGTATTGTGAGTATTCATGAATACATAAGAGTGAATAATTAATCTCCTCCCTTATTGTTCAGATAAATTAAAAGTCTAGTGCAGCTTTCATTCTCAGGAGGACACGATTGCTGAACGTGTAAAAACTGACAGGATGTGGATGACAAGTATATGCTTGGGCATTCACAGTGAAACACTCGTTAGTGACCTGGAGCACATACGAAATGCTACAGTGAATGACAAGGTCATTAATCTCGGCAGATCCACCTCAAGGGCGTGTTATTTCCGAGTAACGCTATTAAACCAAAGCCTGCAGGAGATATCTCGCCTGTCACAGAGGCATTGCTTCAGAAATTCACTCCGGATGAAATTGAATCGCAGAATGTCTGGCTATCCAGGTGGACTAGTTACATGGCAAAATGTTAGTTCACTGTACCCAAACATAACAGAAACAGAAGCAGTTGTAGTAGAAGTGATAATATTAAAATTTAATTTCTAAAGAAACTTTTATCAAGGTGTGATACAAAAACAGGGTGCCAAAAATAAAATAGAGCAGAACAAGATTGCTCTGCACAGCAGGAGCAGAGACACCAGTCATTTCTGCTGCACCGTAGGGAGCAAGAAACATTGAAAATATGGTATTATAGTAATCTCAGAGCGTCACTGGAACAGAGCCGTATCAACTATCACCAGGAAGGCCCGGCAGCACTTATACTCTGCATCATCGCACTCTAAATACGGACTACTGTGTGTCGTGTGGTGTGCAGAGATGATCATCAGACTCGCACTCCCCTCCCTCACAGATGTTTACGACTCCTGGGGCAGAAAGGGATAATGGTAAGATAATATCTGACCCTTCTCATCCCTGCCAGCCCCTCTTCCAAAAACTCCCCTCTCAGAGGAAAATCACACTGAGATCCCCCAGAACTAGGACCACCCACCACAGGCAATAGCCATCAGTAAAAGACTGTAAACATACTAACTCCACTTCACCCCACATCTCATTCAAATTCAACTATATATACACACACATATATATATGTGTGTGTGTGTGTCTTTGTCTGTCCTGCACTGTGTTGATGTATATAGATTTTATTTTTTAATTGTTGTTTGTACATATATTTTTATACCTGTTAATACACACATAGTTTATATTTACATTGGTACTTATACTTCTGTTTATATTCTGCTTTTTGGCACACACATAGTTTTTATCATCATTTTTTATCATTTAATCATTTCATCAATATGCAAGCACATAGTCCACCACCACTACACAGAAACTTTGTAAATGACTGTCCCTCTCTTTCTTACACTGTTATGTTCACGTTTATTGCACTTTCTGTTGATATCTGGACCACACTGAATTCCTTCTACTTCCTACTTGGCAAATAAATCTGATTCTGATCATTGAAAAATGCAGAAAAGACCAGTCCGCTGTTTTGAATCTGTCCATAAAGCCTCCTGTGCGGACAGAGGAGTCTTTGCCTTTTTCCATTTAATGCACTTGCAGAGTCTCTGCCCGTGGAAAAAGGCAGGAAACAGTGATCACAAGACATTTATTCTATTCTGTAGTTAATATAATGGGAATTTCAACAATGAAATCTCAATCCCCAGATCTAATATCTTGCGTTTCCTTTGATTCTGGGGATTCAGTATCTGCAGTGAATATAAATTTTCATCTGCACCACAGTTTGATTAAAGCCCAGGTTTCTTTGAACAAAGTTTGCAAATGTCTGAAGAGAGAGTGAAGGTTAATCTGCTCAGATGTTTTCATCACAGTCAGATTCTGGCTGACTGTTGTACAGTGTTTGAGGTAGTACACTACAAAGTAAACAGAAAAACAAACCCTGTATTTAAAATAATTGAAATAACCCAAATACTATTAAAACAATGGCTACAGGTTATTTGTTCATTTCTTTGCACTTATTTATGCCTATACTCCAAAAAGCATCTCAATTTGTGGAGAGAAAATAAAAGCTGACACTGAAAATGTGTACATCATGAGTATAAGAATAAGAATGTCTCGATAAATGTGATAAAAACAAGTGAACAAACGCATAGAACAAGAAAAACTCAGCCTAAGAACCTTTCACACACCAAGAGGATGTGCAGGATAGAGTTAACCGCTGTCATTTTTCAATTTATCCTTTTTTCTCCTTTCATTTTTAGTGTCTACTAGTACTTTCATTATGTTCTTTCAACAAAAAATCTCACTGAATGTTTTACAGCAAACAGCAAAAAACCTACAAATGTCTAACAAGTTTGAGCTTGTTGTGTTGGCTTCCTTCAGGAAAATGTACATTTTAAACTACAAATACACAATAGCTATATTTTTCAGTAAATTATTTACATGACAGAGTTGGCAGACTCATCCTTTTCACTCATCCATGTTTGTGGTAACTTGAAGCATGAATATTCATTACTGAAGCCACATTCGGAAACTTCACTTATTGGCAATGCAGAATGGCAGCGATGCATTACTGGTTACTGTTTTCAATTTCACACTCCTCTGACCTGACATGCTCCTTCAGTGAGTACAACCTTCTGTTGATGGAGCACTTTGGAACTTTAATACTAGTGCTGATAAGTAACACCAGGGTTTCATTTAGGGAATTGAGGCAAATCTCTCTCAACTTGTCCTCTGAGTTGCAGCACTTGTGGTTCAGGCTGATAGTGAAGGTGAAGTGTTTTTTTAATATGGCCAAAGAGCTTCTAGTTTCTATATTCGGTTAATACAAATTGTTATAAACTGGATATTCAATAAGCAGACAAAAGCTCTGAAAAGAGATATAAAGGACCCATCTGACTCATCCCACTGACCTGATGATGACCAGCGTGCTAACACGAATATGAAAAGAGCACTACAAAGCAGTAGAAAACACAAGTTCAAATGACCTCAATTCAAAGAAAAGCTTGGGCTCCACTTTTTTGATAGCTTACCACTGAAATGCAATACAAAGAAAAACATCAAAGGATGTCTGTGCCATCTAATATCATCAAACCCAAATTCAAATAGGGTTCAAATAGGATTTTGGAAAGAAACACAGACCACAAATTAAACATCTTCACACTACCCTCATTGTGTCATTTCTAGTTTTACCAGAGACGCATTGATATCTTTCAATTAAGTGAGTGAATTGATATAAAACATTTTTAAAAGCTGTCCGTTCAATATTTTAATACATTTTGTCAGTATTTAAAAATGTAATTTTCTGAGGTGGTTTTGCCGATTGAATGATGAGTATGTGCAGTTTCACTACTACGCTGTTTGTGCTTTTGACTCGTATATTAAAATGGACAGTCACCACCTCTGATGTGCCATGTTAGGCAAGCAAAACGTTCAGTAAAGTGCTGTATAATTCTTCTCTCCGCTCCTACGTTTGCCACATCAGCCTTTCAGGGGGTGATTTGGGAGACGAATTGTGAAAATAAACCTCTGCTACAAGTCAAATTATATGTCAACATTGGCTGGAAAAAGCTGCGTACAATAATGCACACTGAGAGTATCATTTAGAAGCTTTTTTAAAGCAGATTAAACTCAGTTGTCAACCCACTCATTAATGATGGGCTGCTACATTCCACACTGAACTAAAAAACCTAAGCTATCTATGTCATTATATAAATCAATCACTGACATAATCCATTAACCAATACATCAATCAGTGCATCAGTTTATCAGGACGTCAATCCATCCACCCATCACTCATTATCAGTTGTAACACATTTAGTACAATTCAGTTCAATTCACTGATCACAGAAAAAATAGAACAGAATGAAAGAGAAAAAAATAATTGTTTGCACAACAGAAGAAGACTGAGCCAATCAAAGCTGATTGTTGCCCAAAATCACTAACCCACAGAAAGACCTTCTGATCACTAATCACAGTGGAGTGGGGAGCTTTGAAGGTTTTGATCATATGGGGATGAGAAAATTTGAACGGATGAGGATGGTGGCATGACTGCTGCTGTGTTCCTGTGTTCCTTGCTGCATGAACATCACCACAGTTAACCATAAACAAAGTCCTCTTCTGATAAACTATATATAATCAGGGTTAAATTCCCTAATTTGTTTTATTAAAAACCAAAACATAGTAAGCCCTAATTCAGGCATATTAGGAAATTAAATATATTTAGGTGGGCTAACATGTTTTTTATCTTTCATGTTTTACTTGCATACCAAACTGAGTTGCATTACATGTCTATTATGTATTTGAATAAATCATTAAAATCACAAATACCAGAGCTATTAATAATATATATATATAATACTGGATCAAAACCACAAATTGGATGTTGACACAACTTTGGAAAAGTAAGTTTCATTCTGCCTTTTTCAGAATTACACTAATTAGACCAAAGATGGTCGTTTGTTTCGATGTTTGTTTGTTAATTCACACAGCAAATAAAATATGTCAGAAACAACTAATCAAATCAAAAAGGGCCCCGATGCAACTCTGGATCAATTCATTCATTCAGTGTCAATGCTTCATGCCACATTCACCATTATTTATCCATCGTGAACAAAATCTCAATCACTGCTCATCAGATTGATGAATCTCACATCTTAATTTTTTATAAGTGCACTGACTGACACAAATGAGCACCACATTATTTGTTTATTCATCCACGTCTCATGTGCAAATATCACAAACACCACCGATTAGATTTTATCTTCTTACAATCTGGCGGTGGCTTTTTCTAAATTACATTGATTGGTCCAAGAGTGTGCCACACAAAATATCACGGACACCACTGAATGGATTTTGATTGAAGTTGGGAAAGTATTGCATCTCAGGACTAAAATTACACTGACTGCCTCGGTATTGGCTACTATACCTCAAAACAACATAATATACATGTTACTGATTGTAAGGCTCGTCAGGCTGTCTTCATTATTTGCACAGAAGGACACATTAATTGTTGTCTTATATGTACTTGTCCAGTGATAATTGATAGAAATTAAGTTATTAAACACTGAAATAAAGTGAAAAACCATCATGTCACAGCCAATGTCTTCACCTAAAACTTCACAAGACTGTGATCACACATGAATAGTTACACAATATCTGATTTATTTTTATCACAAGATGTATTACAAGGAGGAGATGAGTCATATGGGAACAATAACCCATCTGATTTTCTTGTTCACTTACCTTCTTGCACAATTTATGGACAGTGACGACTGATGAATTGGAAAGCAGTCAGAGATGTAGAGGTAAGCAATACTGATCACAATGCTGCTAACAATGAATTTAAATGAAGAATGACATTTGAGAGCAACAACAGGTTCTATTCAGAAGAGGTTTCATATTTCTTTATTCCTGGGAAACGTAGAAACGTATCTGAAAAAAGTTACATTTGAAAACCAAAGTGTCAAGAAAAATACAATTTTACCACTTAGAAATCATGTTGTTTTTCCATTTTGAAAACTATGTAATCAAAGAGTATAAGGTCAGGATTCAGGGCAATAAGGATAGCTGGATGTGAAATTAAACTTTGTGTCTACAAGGAAGATAAGTCAGGTTGGTTTACTGCTGTAATATCAACTCCAAAAAGACAAATAAAGACAGAAAGTACACACACATATTATTGTGTGCATGATAAAAAATGCCTCAGGACTCCTGTGGTGTCATATTACCATTATAATATTGTATTACTCTGTCTTCAAAATCCAATCAGTGGTGTCTGTAATATAAAATGAGACAGACAGACTAATTATAAGAGAGACTAAGCAGGGACACAGTTATTACACTTTAGACACAGAGGGACAGCTCATTCATCTGTTGTCATTGCAACCAACAACATGGCTAAAAGGTTTATAATGAGAACAAAGAGGGTTTCTTTTTCATTTTATACATGCATTTAAACCTCACATCATCATGTCCTTGACCTTATGCAATTCTATTTGCAATATTGGCTGCTTTGTCTCCATCTGTTTGTAACAAAGCTCTATAGAGTTACTGTGCTTCAGATGTTTTCGCTCTTTCCTTAGTATCACAGATACTTTCAGCCAAAAATGTTTTGTAAGCTTTATCTACCTCAAAAAAAAAAACTTCCCATCTGTTTTGCTTGCTCAGCCTATTAAGCAAAAACACATTTTGCTAACTCAGTCTTGTAGCGGAAATATTATGCTGCAGGAATGCATTTTGTCACCCATTTAATTTTTGTGGGTAACATCAGAAGTTTATTCCACCTTGTCTTCCCCTGTCTGATTTATAATGGAATTTAGGTTTTTGGATAAATTGAGAAGCAGAGTGGCAAACAAAGGATTATTATATTCACACATCACTGATCAGTGAATCACCCCAAATGAACATTTTTATGATGTTCTTTTAACCACACAGACCACCGTGTCCCCAACAATATTGAACATTACTTTGCCTAATTCTACTATGATCGAAAAGCAAGAAGAAAAAAAGCTGCTAAGTAAGTAAAAATGTAAGATATTACGTCACTAATATTAAAACAAGCTCACTACAGTTTAAAATGCGTCATTGGACGACAGTCAAGTTTGAAAGTGTTGTCCACAGTTTCAGTGTGTAAATGCATCACTGACTGCAGTAAAGGACTAACTGACAGCCAGTTAACTGTAGTGTCTTTGTAACACAACTCAGTCTCTTTTCTAAAGAAAGACACAATCTTTCTCTTCTCTCTTGTAGCCCCTTTCCACCGCAGGAACTCTTCCAGAAACCTCTTTAGGAACTCAGGAACTTTTATTGCATTTCAGTTGGAGAAACCAGCAACTAAACTTAGTTCTTGACCTGCACAAGGTCCTGACTCTATGGAGTGATACTCTATGGAAAGTCCAGGAACTATCAGGGTGGAGTTTGCTGTCCTGCTGGTTAGACAAACAAGCCTCATGGCTGCTACAACTTGTGTACAGCTTTTGTTCACACAGTAAGTAAGCATTGGTTGCCACTTGTATTAATATAAGGACTAGATAGTGGACATTTCTCATAATCCTTACTGACATTAAAAACAAAGTAATGTACCCTTTTCAGCTAAAAAGTGCAAGATGGAGAGAGAGAGCATGGCGAGAAAGTGAACAAGAAATTATCCCCATATTTAGATGATATGATGTTTCCTCTCTCTCTATGATGGCTGATGTGTAGTGCACCTGCCTTTTGATCAAAAGTGTTTAGGAGCATAAACCAACCCAATCGCCAGAACAAAACATTGTACGTTTCTGCAAACCACAGATACGGTAATGTCTACATTTCAGTGTTGTCCATTATCAGTTGAATAATGATGTTTTATGATGTGACAACCCTGTGGTTAAGGTCTGGTTGGGTTCAGGCACACAACCTTTTGGTTAGGTTTAGGGAAAGATCATGGTTTGGGTTAAAATAAAAAAATAAAATAAAAACAGCTGCAAATGTCCCGACATCTCACTAAAAACACCTGGTTTTGTCGGTTGAAACAGGAAGCGGGCATTTGTTTTGAGGTGGTCTCGAATTGTGCTCTCCACTGATTCCCAACAAACTTCCAACAAACTTCCAACAAACTTACTAACCATCCACCGACCCGTCTTCCTCCTGATAATAAAGTCAGCTCATATAGATCTCATGTGACCTACGTCACTTTAGAAATATTGATATGATACGTATTGTTGAAATGTTAATATGCTACGTATTATACATGTTGAAACGTAGATATTCAGCATATCTGCGGTTTGCAGAAACATACAATGCGAACATTTTATTCTGGCGACTTGGCTGCATAAACTGACTCTTACTTTGGCTTTGCCTTGTCACGCCATCTTTCATCCTCATTTTTTTGTGTGTGATGTTATTCTGTATGCAAATCACTTCTTTGTTCTTCTTGTCTAGCTGTATGACTGAGCACAAATGCTTATTTCAATTTATTTATTTATTGTGATGTTTGATTCATTCTTTGTTTTTCTTTTGCTTGTTTGGCAGCAGTCACACTTTCCCCAAAGATAAAATCAAATGCAGGAAGTAAAGTGAAATGTGATCAAGAGTGGTGACTCATAACACATTTGTGGAAGCCTCTGTTAAATCAGTAGTGAAGTGCAGACTGCAGTCTGTCACAGTGGGATCCACAGACAATCTGGATATGTCTGGATACAAGATACTTTGTGAAGACTCAGAACATCTTGTTCCTTGCCCACAAATAACTCACCTCCTTACAAAGAGTTCATTCCAATTCTATTATTAAGTTTGACATGATGGCAATTTCATGCCATCTCCTCTGTACCCATTGTCATGTCTGTTGTGTGTGTATGATAAGGTGCACACTTTCCGTGGAGATCTGCATACACACACAAACAAAATGTTATTTGTGTCATAATATGGGAATAAGTGTATGACATTCCTCCCTAGAAAGTACAATACTACACACTTCAGCTCTTTTTAGGGCAAATTCTGAATTTAAAGGTGCAGTGTGTAGAATTTAGTGGCATCAAGAAGAACGGACATGGCAGAAATGGAATATAATATTCATAAGTATGTTTTAATTAGTGTATAATCACCTGAAAATAAGAATCGTTGTGTTTTCATTACCTTAGATTGAGCACTTTATATCTACATAGGGAGCAGGCCCTCTTCCATGGAGGCTGCCATGTTGCACCACCATGTTTCTACAGTAGCCCAGAACGGACAAGCCAAACACTAACTCTAGAGAGGGCCTTTCACATTTTTCATGAGTTTCACTGCCACCGTAGGTTGTCCTACACACTTGGAAGGGGGGGGATTTACATTTAAATCTGTTTGTATTCATAGGTTTATATCTGAAACATAGACCTCAACCATCCTATCAGTATAGTCTGATAGAGTCTGAAACCCAACATCTTCTGGTAATATTAAACATTTCTTAAAGATGCAGAAATATTTTGAAATTTTGATATTATGTTCATTGTTGTACCGCCGATGACAAATTTGAATAAAGGCTATACACTCCCATTGTGCAATCAGTACAAAATCTCAGTGCATATATTTGCATATATACATGGAAATTATGCTGCTAAGCGTGGACGTAGCAACACAGATGTACTTTTCTCTGTGGGTGGATTGTCTAGATATTTCTAATATTTATGACAGTGCCCAGGTTCTGTACTTATGTGTCTGTAAAGCCTCAATACAGTCTGAGTCGCTACCTGGGTTACATATGCTGTGACATGACATGGAAAAATCTTTTCACGTAATTGGATTTTTTTTTGCCAATAAATTAGACACAGTTCACAAATGCATTGAAATGAGGATACAATTAAACGTGTCCTATGAATTCAATGATTCATTGCAGTGGATCATGAGAAATGAAAAATTTCTTTAGCAGCACTAAATAGTGCCATTAATTGTGTAAAGGAACATTTTACACTTAATCATTGTAAATATCCATGATGGCATATTGCTGTTGATAATGACCACAGCACACACTGGTCCTGTATGAAAATGTCTGAGTGTGACATCTCTGAACCACCTCTGAGCCATTTTTGTGGTGATGAAGTCATGAAGGTGATGAAATGATCTTGATTTTACTGAAGTTGAGCTTTGTCTTTAAAACCAATTGGCATATACAGTAAAAAAGAAAAGATGTCGAAAACAAGCATTAAGCAAACAGTGAAACGCCATCTATTAAGAAATGTAATCAAAATAGTTCACAGGGAGTCCAAATGACAAGTGTGTCATAATTGCTTTCAGGCATGTTTGCATTTATAATAACCTTGGACTATTATGATTGCATGCAATAATTTTGCATTTTTAATGTACGTACCCATTAATGCTGTCATGTTTCAGATGAACTCTTGCATACAACTTTTAAGAATACTGTATAATTATTATAATATGATGGAGTCAGTGGTTTGTCATGAAATAAACCCTTCTTGTCCTGGCTCTCAAAGTCACTTAGTCATCAGTAGACGTCACAACACTCAATTGAAGATATAAACTGGTTATCATACTAATGCTAAAATTACATTTAACATGTGATACATGACAGAAGTTGTTGGTGAATATTATAAACAGGTTTATGGGAAATCAGGGAACATTAATTAATGATGTTTTAATAATATATTCACAAGCATGAGAAGCAGGAGGCTAATTCACAGTAAAAGTGATGATATTTATATAAAAAAAAAGATGTTATTGGATTTAAAATTATAATTACAGAGTAATATGTGTTTCTTGATGTTAATTTTAGCCTAGTAATTATTGGCTGGACAGCCACCTTTTTAAATTATGTTTTCAAGAGTGTTAATTTCTTTCCAACTGTACTACATGCCATAGCAACAGCACGACAAGAAAGTCTCGTCATTTCTTGTCCTAACTCTTCACTTACTGTTCAATTCTCTGTGTTTTCAGGCAGTTAGTTTGAGGCCAGCACTGGATTAAAATATTTTGATAATAGTGTTTATCACCAATTGCAGGAAAATAACCATAAGTCTAAAAGTATTTGGACTTTGAGTAGTTCTCCTGGGTAATAATCCTACACAATGTGCCCACCTGTTTTACTTTATTTGCACTAGAATTGAAATGTTATCCATGTTTATCTCATAGAGATCATCCGTTTCTTTCATCTGTATGATAAGATTAGAACACTACATCATCTGGTCAAGAATAATGAAAACGCCTCTGAGCACCATCACATTTGCAATTTCTCCTTTACAGCAATCATTTTTTAGTCTGAACTGATGTGTTTATATGGAAATCTTAATAAAAAAAAAATCAGAGAAGTTATAAATTGACTTATATGGGTTTTCATATATAACAGAAATAGTACAGTTACTGAGTTGTAGCTGTGAAGAAGATCTCATTCTCATTAACCTTTGTCTTGATTGCTTTTCTGCCTTTAAGTCATACACTGTATCTGGTGAATGTAATGGTTGATAGACTGACAGCTCACTTGCTGGAGGTTCTTCTTGTGGTACCATATATAATAACTGACCAAGACAAAGATGGCTCAGAGAAACATAGCAATGTGAGGATTCAGTGAAGACCCACAAGCTTCATGTTGTTTCTCCCTTTGATTCACTAAAGAAATGTCCACTAAGTTTGGAGGCTTGCATGTTATATATTTGAATCTACATACTGTATTTCAAAGAATCACCCCCAGCTGGTTTACTCAGAACAAATCTTAAGAGCCTTTTTTGAGTGTCAGAGTACTAGTGCTCCATGAAAAATGTTAGCTTAAGGGGAACTCTTTTGTTCTACACATAATTACATAGATTCTTGCTGGAGTATTGTATGAATACAGACATTTTTTCCAGCAATATACATACTGTGTGCAGTACATGCTTTATCTGCTGAAAACTAACTTTGTATGGGTCTCTTTGAAGTTGAAAGGTCAGTTAAGCCGAATGCTGCGGTCCCTCTTGAACCATGAAAAAACTCTGAGGTTATATAATGTATTATATATACATGATGACAGTCATGGTCTCATGGGATTATCACCTTTAATGTAATGAGTGAATTTCAAATCACAATCCTGCCACTACTCGTTACCCAAAAACAGTAACGGATTACTGCCTGATACTGGTGTTAGGCATCTGTTTAACTATATTCAGTCAAATCAAATCAATGGCAATTTTGAAAACTGGTGCGTCACTTTAAAGTTAGAGGTAACAAATAGGCATTGTTGAACTAGACAGGTTTTAACATTGGTCTATATATGTAATTGATAATGCTACAGTGTCTGGTGGTTCAGTGAAAATTGTTGACTTCACCACTTCACTGCCCCAGGTGTGGTGATGGACATAATTAACCCCCATATATGGCCTCACAGATTGATCAGCTTCTATGAGCTGAATAACATGAAAAATACCTTTTGTCGTAATCTATATCAATATAGTTAGATAGATGGATAGATGGATAGATAGATAGATAGATAGATAGATAGATAGATAGATAGATAGATAGATAGATAGATAGATAGATAGACAGTGTATGATCACTTCAGTTTCCTTTTTGAGAAAAGTGCATGACAGCACTCACACAATGGTATGATTTATGATTGGAGTATCAGGAATCATTCATACAGAATTGGAGACACTGACAAATCTCTCTCTCTATCTTAAGTCTAAACACAAATATTTTGCCAAAAACATATTGAGAAAGCTGCTATCAGGTTTTTTGGCTGGTTACAGAGCATATCAGCCAGCACAATAGCTCACCTTCACTGATTTTTTTTTTTTTTTTTTTCCGATTGATTTTAAGTTTCTGTTGCTTGTAAGGCTTTGAATGGGTTTATACACTCATAACCAACCCCAAGCCCCCTCAGGTCCTTTGAGGGAGACCTTTTAGCTGTTCCACGCTCGAGGCAAAAGCTTGTGGGAGACCGGGTGTTTGAGGTTGCAGCCCCTATTATGGACCAGCCTCCCACACTATGTCAGATCTGCTCCCATGTCTAAAACTTTTAAAAATGATTTCACATCCCTTTTTTCCTTTGACCTTTGAGTCTGCATGACATGCCTGTAAATGCATTGTTGTATGTGTCTGTGTGTCGTAGGTGTGTGGTTGTTGCACCGGTCTGGTCTATTGATTTTTTTGTACATGTCTACATTTATTCTTGCTTTTGGCCCTGCACATTAATCAGCTTCTGTTGGTTTAGAATGTACTTGAGAAATAAACGTGGACTGAAATATAAAACATATGCTAATAGCAATGAGTCAGTGTGTCCATGTGACACACCACAGTGGCTAGGTGCTATCTAATACTGCACTTCAACATGATTGACAGTGCATCAACACAACTTTTTTAATGCCCCAAAGAAATTGTCAATGTAAAACATGGCTACATCTAACAGACACTTTGAGGAACACAGTTTATCAAATTATGTTAATTAAGTTTCAGTGCAGCAAAGAAGGACTCGCACACAGAGAACAAAAAAAAAAAAGGATTCAGACTGGAGTCTGGATTTGAAATGTTTCTGTTATTTACATTACAGGGCTGTACAGAAAGTTAAAACGTGCAAAAGTGCATAGAGTGTATAGAGTGCAAACGTTTCAATCCATGTTGGACTCTCCTCAGTGCAAAGCGAGGATACATGATGAGTCACCCTGTATGTGGGTTACTCTACAGGTGCACCTAATCAATGATCTAGGGCTTGATTGACCACCTATGAAGCCAATTGAGAGCAGATCAGGTCTTTGCAAACACATCGGGATAACATAATTCCACAGCATCAACACATTCTCATACACATACTGATATATATATATATATATACAAATGTTAGTTTTTATACTGGGAATGGGACCGACTGGTACAGAAAGAGTCACAGAAAACTGGTCATATCTAATTCTTCATTTAAGCCACTAGGGTGTAGCATTTTAAGGTAAAAGATATATCTGCAGTCACATTGGAGTAAAATTTGATCCATATTTCTGGTTAGGAGTCATCATGTCAATGCCACAGTGATTGATGCAATGATTACTATCTGCAAAGTGTCTTTGTGTGTTGATGGGTCTATGGGTGTTCAATCAAGCCCTAGATCATTGATTAAGTGCACCTGTAGAGTAACCCACATATAGGGTGACTCATCTTGCATACCTCATTCTGCACTGAGGAGCTCAGAGAACTGTTTGCACTCTTTTTCTCTGTCTGTAAAGCCCTGTAATTTAATTTAATTTAATTTAATAGATATATTTAAAATCCAGACCTCAGTCTGAATTCTTTATTTCTGTGTGTGAGTCCTTCTTTCCTGCACTGAAACATTTTCCCTGACTACCTCACCAGAGAAGAAGACAAACAAAGGACAGTTTTTTAAGGTGTAGCTAAACCCTTGTGATTCTCAAATTATTATAAGACCATATTGCAAGCACCTCTACACGGTTGAAAACAATATTATTGCCATGGCAAGTCTGACCACAGATGTTATGCCCAGCACCAGTCGCCTTGAACCCTGAAAAACTGCCTTTCATAATGTCCTAATCAGACACTGAAATGAGCTGAGTAGAAGTACAACAATTGTTGTAAAACAGCTTTTATGTGTATTTTCCTAAACGTTTAGAACATCCTAAAATCAGTAATTCTACTTTCACTCCAAATGGATTTTTGATGACATTTTATACTCAGCTGCTTTGGAAAAGATAAGAATTACAGATTAGCCTACAGTTATGTTTTTTTTTGCAAAATCATGAGGATATTCTATCCTAGTTTTTTAACATCTTAGGCAATCTTTAGGAGGCTTTGTATACAGGAATGATAGTAACCTCTGTGTGAAGCATTGAATTGAAGGGGAATTGGTTGTTAGTCGGTACTCATTTTGAAATAGTTAAATGCCACATTGAGGAACACTGAGGTCAAGTGAGAGTGCTTGTGTATGACTTTATGGTACTTTATCTATTGTGATATTCAGTGTAAAAGTGTAACAGCTGAAACTCAAGGATTTGCTGTTGGCAAGTTGAAATGCATGTTTTGTGTATGTACATAAATCATGTATGTATGAAACACAACGTGACTGTAATGTGTTTTGGTGTATGGATGAAAATATAATGGAAATCAATCCAGAAACAAGGCTGCTGACAGCCGATGATATAAAGTTTTTTGTGTTTAGAATCTCTGATCCAAACAGCAAAAGACCATCTCTCTCTACAATTCACAATATGTCAATTTTTAAACTCCTGAGTGGTTGTAACACATATTTTGGTAGAGCTCATTGCTTTGAGTACACCTGCCTAACCCTAAGTTTACCTCAAGCTTTTGTCAACCTTTAAAAATTTTTAGCAGGAACTGAATTTAATCTTCTAATAGATTGTTTTGAATGAACTGTTTTGTTTTATTGAGTTGAGTTTTGCTTTCATGTTTTGTTTTTCTGTATTTAGAGAAAACAGGTTTCTATAGTTGATCAGTATTATTGAATGTTATTTCATTTTAAATTGCCCTGATATTAAATCATTTTACCCAGTGTACATTTTTCAATTAATAAATTAATCGTGAAGTCTATAATATGTCAGAAAATAGTGAAGGTTATTCCAGGAAGCTAAGAAGATCTTTAAATTATCTTAAAATGATTGGTTTTGTATTGCCCAGAGAGAGCTGTGAAGCCCAAAACCCAAAGAAAGTCAATTACGAACCATATAAACCAAAGACATCTTTAAATGTTCATATTTGAGAAGATGAAACCAGAAAATGTTTGGAAATGTTGCCTGATGAATAAATGATAAATCAATTATCAAAATTGTTTCGAATTATTTTCCTGACAATCAACTAATTGATTAATTGGCTGATCTTGTTAATTCTGTTTTTCATCCAATTCTTTTAAGAACTGATTGCAAAATTAACTTTGCAAGTCAGTGGAAACACTGTAAGTCCATACAAACACTCTGAAAGTCCTCTCATCTTTTACCAAATGTTTAATGTTGGTAACTAGGTATATGGCAAATGTATTGATTGACAGGCCAACCTGAAATGTTGTCCAAGGCCTTACTCTGAAGTTTTCTTCAAATAGGTTATACATTAATTCTATAAAATTAAAATATAATTGAAGATATATGGTATATGAGAAAATGTTTATCAAAAGGGGGCATGCATAAGAAATTCTGTCAAGGTCACTTTTACTACCCCTGGCCACCACTGCCATGGCTTCACTTCTATGGAAATGAGTCCAGCTAATATTACAATACAGATTGACCTCATCTACAAAGAGCTCAGGGGATTTGGAAACGCGACATCTGAGCTTGACTTTCAAACACATTCATAATACTGGGATCATTATGTGGATTTTCTGACAGCTCATTTGGTAGTTGACACATGGGCTGTGGACAAACACAATATATTAGAAGCCCACAATATTTTCCAAGTATTGCATCAAATCGTAATCATCTAACCAAGCCAACCAAGAAATTCACCCAAACCTGCCTTTCACATATCCCTCATTTCTTGATGTAATGAAAAAGACTTAAATCACATGCAATAGAACAGGGTAGTGCATATTATAACATCGTCAGCTCAGTACTTTGTATCTAAATCTATATGTTTTCATTACTTCAACAGACTAATGTCATCAGTAACTTTGAAATAAGATGTCATCGTTTAAGCTCTTTTCATGATTTATTTATTGTTGCTGGTGTGACTGGTGGAGCTGCCTCTCTTCATTTCTGAAGAATGAGGTCATTTTCCATTTCAGTGATAGCTTATTTGTTTATGATGCACAACAACTGAATTAATAGAAGAAATTACTAATTCCATAGACCACAAAAAGTATGCACTGGGTGTTGATACCATTGATTGTGATATATTACTAGATAAATTGGAAAGGTACAGTATTAGATGGATTGTGCTGAATTGGTTGAGAAGCTACTTAAATAACTGGCAACAATTTGTAAAGATAGGTGAGGATAAATCAACATGGATATTACTTGTGGAGTCCCTCAGGGGTCAGTATCAGGCCTGAAATTGTTCATTTTTTACATAAATGACATATACAGAGTATCAATATGTATAGTATCAAAAATACTGAAATTTGTTTTATTTGCGGACAACACAAATATTTTTTGTTCTGGGGAGAATTCACAGCAGCTTTTGGAGGTGATCACAACAGAAATTAGTAAATTAAAATGGTGGTTTGACTTAAACAAATTTGAACAAAACAAAGATTATGCTGTTCAGAAATTGTAAAACAAACACACATAAGTGATGGTAGACACTGTTAACATAGAAAGAATATGAAAATAAATTTCTGGGTGTGATATTAGACCACAAAATCTGCTGGAAACCTTGTATAAGATATGTGTGAGCAAAGTTGGCAAGGAGAGATGCAGTTCTGGGAAAAACAAGACACACTCTGGATCATAAAGCATTGTACACTCTGTATTGTTCACTTGTATTACCGTAGCTGGATTATTGTGTGGAGGTTTGGGGTAACATGTACAAAAGCAACTTACACAAAGAGCTAAAAGGATAGTTAACAATGTAGGACATTGTGAACACACTAACATGCTGTTTTTAAAGTCAGTGTTTTGAAGTTCATGGATCTTGTATAATTCAAGAGGGCACAAATAACGTATAAATCAAGAAACAATTTACTTCCAGGTAACAAAAAATGTTCTTAGATACTGAGGGGTGTTATAAATTAAGAGAAAAGTTTAATTTAGTTCATACCACTCTGAAGAGTACGTGTATTTCAATTTGCAGGGTAAATTTGTGGAATGGTTTGGGTACAGAACTCAAGCAAAATCCAATTATAAATCAATTGAAGAATATGCACAAAAAATAATTTTGAAGAGGTATAGTGATGAGGAAGGGTTGGTAGGATGAATGTTGAGGTAACTGTCTAAACTATATCTGATTGACACTGGGTGGATATTTGGGTTGTACATAATAGCAGTGGAGTAGGTGGTTGTGAGTTGTATATAAGATAAATTTTGAGTTAATTGTTTGAGTTATAAAGAAGAGGTAAGACCATGTAAGTGTGCACTTCTTCCTACTCCTTTTTGAACATGTAATATTTATTTATGTTGTTTATTTATGTTGTTTATGAGAGTTTGCAATATATGTTTACTGTTCATTTTATTTGTTATTCTTGTTTTGTTTTACTTAAAATAAACACAAACATAAACAAAGCAATTAATTGGGCTGTTATGCAAAACTGTTTTGTTTAGTTTGCACAGATTAAAGCTATTTCAAATTAGATCCCATTACATGGCAGGGTATGTCCACTTTGTGACTGCATATCAGACTTATTATACTGGTAAACCTTGACTTTGCTGTTGGATAATCACAGAAAATCTTTCTAAGTATATCCGCTATCTGCAACATCAATAAGAAAAAACCCACGCTAGTCAAACCCTGTTTGCATGCTGTTATTGTTTGGAACTGCTGCAATAGTGGGTGTCATACAGTATTTCTGACCTAGAAAATTAGGTATTAAAGCAACCCAAGAAAAGTATCCTTTAACAACTCTATACGCCTTAACTTGATGAGCTTGTTCATTGAGCCTCACAGGAAAATTGGATCATCAGAGCAGCAAACATCCGAAGATACGTAGACGTTAAAGATAATAAAGGATGTAGTTATGATATAAAAATACTAAAATAATAAGGAGGATAGATAATCTTGCTCAGCAAAGAGTTTTAACTGAAATGAAAGGTTATTTTCTGATTTTTCCACAACTGCCTTGTGTGATTTCATACCCCATCGAGGCAACCTAACATTAATAAATCAATCAACCACTGAAGTCCAACACCTTGAAGCAGAAGTGTAAAAAGATAAAAATTCACAGTACAAGCACAACTGTCTCGCAAAGCTAGAATCCAGAGAGAGAAACTCTTGTTATTGTTGTCAAATAACAGATTCTGGAGCTGCTTCTTTGCCAATAAATAGGAGATTAGCTTTGTAGCCTGCTGTGACAGCACCAAAGTAATTTTTACAGAAATATGGATACATTTCCTGGGTCTTATCTCTTAGACATACATTTAAACTACCAGTGTTGAAATGACAGCTCCTCCTAATATAAAAAAAAATGTATTTTGAAGCAGCTGGAGTCACTGAAAGTAGGCTATGTGCATCATTGTCCGAGTTTGTGTCTCTCATGCAGAGCTGCAATGGTCGATTAGCTGCCAACTATTGAGTTAATCACCAACTATTTTGATAATCGCTTTGAGTCATTATTTAAGAAAAAAATCTGATTTCTCTGATTCCAGCTTCTCAAATGTGAATATTTTCTGGTTTCTTTAGTCTTTTATGACAGTAAACTGAATATCTTTGCGTTGTGGGCTAAACAGGACATTTGAAGGCATCACCAGGGCTTTGGGAAGCCGTGAATGACATTTTTCACCCTTTTATGGACCGAACAACTTTTTGATTAATTGACAAAATAATAGATTAACAGATTCATCAATAATGAAAATAAAATAGTTGCAGCCCTGCTCTCACGTACAGCCAAAAATGACATGTCATTGCTTGTTTTGTGCAACAAAAGAAAATGATTTCCAAATGAAAATATGGAATCATAGAAAGTAACATCAATATAGACAAAAACTGAGCAAGGACATGTATCATTTCCAGCTCTCTTTGAAATATGAAAAGGTTAAAACATTTTTTTACTCAGGCAGCAGAAGAAATATTTTTTTATCTACATGGATAAAAGAGTCTTGGAGGATTGTGGAGATACTTAAAGAACAGCGGTAAGTGTTGTTAAACGACCTTCTGTATTTTTCAAACCTTTTCAAACCAAAGATGGAGGTGCATTCATTTCTATGAAAGTTGCTCAGAGGCGCATAGAGCCAAAAAATCACCTTCTGGTTGGCTCTGAGCTAACTTGAATGGGGATAAAATAATTTAATTGTGCGGCTCTTCTAGACTTTCCAAATGCTATTGGACTGAATGGATCAAACTCTGATAATAAAATGAGTCATTTTGCGGGGTTGTGGCGCTCAAAAAAATGTATTCATGGTTTCACAGCTTCTCTGTGGAGGTGACTTGAGGGGTTGCACATGACCAACTTAAGCCTCTAAAGTGTTTAGGCACCAGTGTCTACCTCTCAACTTAACTGACTTTTCTCATTCTCTCCCAATTGTGTTTGAGTCACAAGAAAACTATTTAATTTCAATATTACTTTTCAATGTTAGCTAGCTAATCCAGTTTTGGAGTATTATGAGGTATTCACCAGACAAAGGGGACCGGAGATTTTTTGGCTATATAGTCTATACTATCCGGGGTTCAATGGTCTCAATAGCAACAGCATCTGAGGCTCATGGGTATCGTCGTATATTTGAGCCACATGACATACAACAGTGAATGATTTCTCTGGAACAAATGTGAAATAATTAAAGCTGATGGTCATTTTCATTAAAACAATATATAACAAACACTCTGATGACCATTAAAAATTCCTTTCCAGCCATCTGAACTGTAAAGAATCAGACTTGAAAAATACGGATTATGGATGCCATTCATGCTGGGACAATAGCAGTCACCCTCTGTGGTTGATTGGCAGGTAATATTTTACCCTTATTATAATATAAAAAGAGGGACACTGGAGATGTCACTGAAAATGGTGCATGTAAGTTAAATATAGGCTGTCCTCCAACCTTTAGACATGCAAGCTGTGAGCCCCCAGTTCACAGTAGAGAGCCTCATTCATTCAATTCATGTGAACTGTCACTAATCTCTGCTCAGATATTAGATTATTATGAGTCATATACAGAAATGAATCTCTGCCTTTGGAAAGACAGGGGCCATGTGGCAGGGGCTGAATTGGCAGTGGTGGAATAGTGGATTGTATTAACCTTAATGATCCTTACTGAGTGAGTGTTTTACTGTTATATTGTCAGAAGATGCAGCCAATCTCAAAAGCTTCAACTTTTTAAAAAATGTTTTTATTGCTAAATGGAATATTATTACGTTTGGGAAACAAATACCTGCTTATTTGACTAATAGTAGGTCAGAAAAATGTCTGTGTCAAACTTGTGTTGTCATCATTATCCACAATAAGTAACCAACAGTTCATTGTAATCATCAGTTATTAATGTGTACACTAACATGTGCAATACTTCAGTTGTTGGTCGTATGTTGAATGTGCAATATCCTACTACAATGTGCAATACTGGTGCAATATTACTTTCCTGTTATTATAAGCTGTAGTGATTTTTATCAATGCCATTGGTTTTATTGTGTTTTGTTTGTTTGTTTGTTTGTTTGTTTTTGTATGAGTGATGTAAGGTATGTAAGAAAGTAAGTATGTTTGAGAGATAAATGTTTTGTGATGCAGTAATGCTGAGCCCGAGATAAATTTCCCTGAGGGGATAATAAAGTGTATCTTATCTTATCATTGTATGTTTTAAGAATAATTACAAGTATATATTTTTCAACATATAGTCTTAAATCCATCATTCTAGACGTGAAGACATATCCTCTTCTTTGAATATAAGCTAGTTTATTAAAAGTAGTACTATCTTTATTCTGTAGGCTACCACTGTACCACAAGTCCCAACTATTATGAGAAAGTCCAACATGAAAACGTGGTATAAAAGCAAAAGTTGAAAAAAAAAACGGATTCTTTGACTGGACTATCTATGACTGCACCCGTTTAAGAATTGCCACATTGCCCCCTTCCGTTTAAAACATGTAGGTACATATATCACAGTTTTTCATCGTGTATGCAAACGTTAATTTCTCCTCCAAGCATCCCAAAAACTCTCTGTAAAATCCCTGTAATACATCTTTATGGGCTTAATATGTCGGTGGTAATCAGTAGCTAGTTTACAGTAAGCTTTTTGTGTAGCATTGTCTACATTTGTTTTGTTTATATCTTGACAAACGTGCATTTTCTTGTACTTAACCCCTTACCATTCCTGTAAATTCCTGTAAAATTAGGCTAAAACGCCTGTCCCAGGCTTACCCAAAGTAAATTGAAAACTGCTCTTGAACCATTTGGAGTACATGCATGGTTTTGGTTTCTTTTGAAAGGTAACACAGAAGTTTTTTCCCCAACAGAAGTCGGAACACACTGAAGTAGAAGGTATTATTTCCGCCTTCCGCCTTGTATTTTGTATAATGTGTCCTGTGTGTTTTTTTTTGCTTTGTACTGTTTGTTATTGTGCTGATATATGTTTTAATTATAAGGGACTGCAGATGAAAATTAGCTTTAAGCTAACTCTGGTGCAGTACATCAAATGTTAACATTTATGTTTAAAACTGTACATTGTCCAAATAAATACAACAATTATAATGGTGTTTTGCCTTCTTAAAACTAAACATTTTGCATATAAAAGAGTCAAAACAACTGCTATGGTGGAAAGGGAATTTACATAAAAAGCAAGCAAACTATTTAAATTTACATAATTTCCTTGTTGTTGCTTTACTGAACCCATTAAAACTGCATAATGGTCATTTTCATCATGTTTGTGAACTTTCTGCGACCATTAAATTTACAGTTGCCATAGTAACCGATAGCAACACCTTGGTCCGTCCACAAAATCCGTTCGTCTTTTTGGTCCGTTTGTAAAGATATCCGTAGTGAAACAAGTAAGTTTAGGTGTCACACATATACCGTCACAACCGACTGGGAAATTAGCTTAATGTAATTTGGACGAAGTTTCGAAATTCCCGAGTCTCTTCTTGAATTTTAATCGACAACATTAGAGGAACCACCATTGCTGACGGTATTTAAACTGAAAACAAGTAACTGACAATCTGCCAACGGTAGCGACGATTTTTAACGTGTCTCCGTGTTTCAACGAGGAGCAACTCAACCTCCGCCTAAGCTAACTAGAACAACCTGTTCTCGTTGGATTCAGCCATGGACGCGTTTGTAAAATTTACAAATCAAAGTCAAGGAAGGGACCGTGTTTTCAGGTAAGTTGTTTGGAATATTTGTGACTTGGTTCTAAGTACTAGTTGGTTCATTTATTCGTAGAAGAAAGTGACGTGAAGTTACAGTATCGAGCGCAGACAGTACGAGCTGAGAGATATCGATTGACAGAGAGCAAAGTTTCTCTACCCCCCTCTACTTCTTTCTTTAAATACTTTTTTTTTTTTTTTTTTAATTTCAGGGCAACCCAATATGCATGTGCGCTGTCGAGATACTTACTCCGAAACAACCCAGAAACAAAGGACTTGGTGGCAAAACTTAAAAGTCTGGAAGCCAACATGAGTGCTGGACGTAAATGTGAGTATAACTGCATTAACGTTACTAAAATTAAAAACATTTTCTATATCTTCTGCTTCTACCCTCAAAATTCTTCTTTTAGTGTCTGATATGTATCTTGACACATCCAAGTTTTAAACAAACAAGGAGTTCCTTAAATAACTGGACCATATGGGGCTGCAACTAATGAATATTTTCATTATTGATTAATCCCTTGATCATTTTTTTGATCAATGTTTAGTCTATAAACTGAAAAATATCCATCACAGTTTCCCAAGCCCAAAATAACACCCTCAAATTGCTTGTTTTTGTTAAATCAACAGTCCAAAATCAACTTACCATATTATAAAACAGAGAAAAGCAGCAAGTCCTCATATTTGAGAAGGTGGAACCAGCAAATGTTGGTCATTTTTGCCTGATAAATGATTTATTATCAAAATTGTTGTTGGATCATTTTATCAGTAAACAAAATAATTTGACTAATTTAGCTCTCCATTTTTACAACCCTCTGTCTCTTGCGACAGCCTCATTCACTAAATTTTTCTGGATACTCTCCCACTACTTTGTTAATAATGTGGTGAGCCACTCTGCTGACTCTCAGTCAAGTTAAGTTATCCTCCAGATTCACCATTTTATAGTCTTGTGTGCACAAATGCAATGGAAAAAAAGGCTCCCTTCTTTTCCATTAGTCCATCCCTTTGACGTTTGCATAATATTATCATAACACCATGGTCTGCCTCATAATGATCTGAAATTTTCTTTCCACTGTTTCATTGCCCTCAAAAACCCTGTCTTACTGCGGATTTTCTCTGTAAACACAATAATATCTCGTCAACAAGGTCAGTATTAGCTCTTGACGGCCCACTCTTTAAGGCCAACGAGAAAGCAGCTGAGTCACAGTTTTACTTGTTGGACTTTCTCCACATCCCATAAAGCCCAGTCTGTTGTCAGTAATTCAATAATCTCACCCGTTTAATGAAAATCATGTTGGAACTGACACCTTTTTTCTGGGAAATGTTGTTTCTTTAATGTAATAGATTAAACCTACCACTTTCATCATAAGGGCAATTTACTGGTAAAGTACATCTACTTTTATTTACTGTTATTTCACATAACAGTTACATGTTGCAGAGCACTGGGCTCCCATGGTCATGAAAATCAGGGAAAAATTTTACAATTTGAACATGTACACGCAAATGTTTTTGAAGATTATATGAAGTCATTAAAAGTCAGCAAAAGTTGTGACATTTTATATAATGATGAAACTAAAGAAGGATGTGTGTCTGAAGTTAGCAAAATGCAAAACTTTGTTGCATAAGTTTCAACCCTATTGCCGCGACACTAGATTTTACCCCAGGAAGTTGTTTAACAAGCCACCCGGATTCTACATATCTTGTCTCATTAAATAGATGACAGAATAAACATTAGCCACACTCTAAATAATAATTTAAAAAAATAGCATTTGCTGTGTGAAAAAGCACCTCAGCTTTTTTCACTGAAGGTTAATATTTTATCTCATGAAATTGTAAACATTTTTAAGATGTTCGTGATGGAGGTGGTTTTCATTTCAGGGGAGGGGACCCTCCTCCACTATAAAATGCTGCGGTAAACCTTTTATACACGATGCCACCAATAAATCAACGCTTTTTCTGAAGTCTGTAGTTTTTTTTCCAACTGTGGCTGTAACACTAATGACCGTACGACTGGCCTTGACAGCTCATAGGATAGCTGTACTTTACAACCTAGGGTGAATTTTAAAACTTCTTGAACTTTCACAATTTCTGCTTTCAATATGAATTTAAAATCTCAGAGACTGACATGAAAATGAAGGATAAGGTGCTGCCTTAGAGCAGGGTCAGGCAATACCTTGTCCCTGTTGATGCTGTTGCAGTAGAACTGTATCAGGGCCAAGTCTGGGCCACAGAACTAGGCCAGGCTCTGTTGGTGCGCCACTTAATTATCTGCTCTCTTCATCAGAGCTGTAGCCACAGGGCTCTCCTGCCTCTATGCCTGGGCTGCCTGGCTTGAGTAATTGTGGATGAAAGAGACATGCTGGTCTCACAGTTTAAAACAGCTTGTAAGAGGTGAATTGACTTGTGACAATGGCTTGTGATGATGCCAATAACTTGGTTTCTGAAGGGTTCAGATAGCAAAGAATGCAAGAAAGAGTCAGAATAGATTACAGTATATAGGCACACGATGACAATGATCTCTTTCCCTCAGAGAGACAAATTTAATCAGATAAAATTGTAGTTTGGTTTAAATGTAGCTTAACTGTATTCTGCCACAATGAAATGTTGGTCTGACATTTCATATTAAGATTTCTGTTCTAATATCCTCTTTTCTCTTCCTCCTTTTGTCAGTGTTCAGGCTGGGAAATACAATAAATTCCATTGAGGCTGCTAAGCGAACCATGCAACTCTCTGACCGAGTGCTGTGCCTGTGCCTTACTGTGGCCAACATCAACCGCGCCCTCTACTTTATCTGTGACAATGTACTTTGGGCCAGAAATGTCGGCCTTATCCGTGATATCGACAAGGAACGTTGGAGTCTAAGTGCCTCTCGCTTCTACCTCTTCTCGCTAGTTATGAGTGTGATCAGAGATGTTTATGTTATCGCCCAGTTAATGGTACAGAGAGCAAGAGATAAACACTTTAAACAGAAAATGGATTTGCATCTCAATGAGAGCCCGGAAGTAGCTGAGGTTGTCATTCCCCAGCTGGATGCTTTTCTTTTTCTGCTGTTGGAGAGCCTAAAATCACATCCCGCTGTTGCCTTGGACGCAGTGAAAAATATCTGTGATCTCACCATCCCTTTAGACAGGTTGGGGATATACCAGTCGAACGCAGGAGTGGTCGGATTTTGTGGCCTGATATCCTCACTGATTGGGATTGTAACCCTCGTACAGCCCAAGTTAAAAATCAAACCATGATAATGAGGGTTATTATAGGTTGACCAGCTGCAGATAAAAAGGTTTATGACAACATACTGGTTTGTAAAACGACTTAGTGTCATCTAGCTGGAGCTGTAATAGTGGTTAACTGGTGTTTACCCGGTGCACAAAGTAATTAAGCAGCACAATGCTTTACTTGGCATTTAGGTTTTACACAAACACAAGCCAGCAATAACTGAAGGCTTGCAAGTGTCGAGAATGACTTAACTGAATTGTTTTGGGAAAAAAAATTTAACATGATCTTTTGAAATAGACACAAATTTTACTTGACATTCAATGGGGACCAGTTATGGACTTACACACCAGGTAAAAGGGAGCAAATCAGGTTTTTATAGTAGCCTTATATTTTTTTGTTTGCATCCCTGTCTTCTCCAGCACCACACAGTCCATCACACCAGCAATTTTCTAACTACTGTATTTGCAAAATAAGGGCTTCCTACTGATATAAGCTGTGATGCACCTTTCTTTTAGAAAAACTTCAGTTGTTAATCGGGGTGGCATAGTCACCTTAAATCTAGCGTCTTTCACTGCTCTCTGGGTGGCGTAGTCATCTTAAATCTAGCGTCTTTCACTGCTCTCTATTTTGTGATAAAATGCTGCTAAAAGTTTTACTTGTACGATTCAAGTGATGAATAAGCTGCTTCTCAGCCAAAAGTTCTTTCAGAGGGTTCAGGGATTCCCTCTCGTTATTTATTTTTCATAATGCCATTCAAAGTCTGGACTTTGACACTCAGCAGGTTATAATTATGTTAACTTAAAGAAAAATGTAAAGAATTGATTGAGTACAAAATCCTGCGACTGTAAAATAAATAAATAAATAAATAAAAACTATGCAAAATGTGTTACTAGTTTTAAGAGCAAATCCACCTAAATAATGTGTTTACAATTACATTCTTAACATGTTGTCTAGTAATTGTGTGTTTATGTATGTTTTTTGAACTTTGTGACACAGAAACTACCAACTTCCTCTACTAAATACGACAGCTTCAGTCTTAAAAGCTGCAGTTCAGATGAGTTAATGTTTTCACTGTCACAGTTGATTGAAATGTTAATAAAACACTTAATAATAAACAAAAATAATTTAGAATTGTGTTGTTGTTTTTTTTAAAAAAAAACAAACAAACAACTTATTCATATATTTAATGCTGTCTGTGTAGTGATGAATGGAAAACAGTTGTTCAGTTTATCAGAAGAGTAACGCTGCCCTCTTGGGGAAACATGGCACATTGTCAAATTGAAAAGAGCTTTATTTTCAATTTTACTGAGACAACAATACATTTTTTTTCTGAAAGCTTTTCTCAAGAGGATGACATTGTGATAAAGCATCCACCATCAAAAATTGCAAAAATATATTCCATTTCCCTTTCACCATACTTTGAGTTTCGCTGTGAAAAGAATGAACAAACTATGCAAAGACGAATCCCATAAAAGAACAAACACATACAAAGCAATAAATAAAGAAATTTGTTCTCCTAGGTAGATCAATTGCAGTGATTTATAATAGACAAAATGTTTGATTTCACATTTCCATTTAGGACTTGCTTTTCCAGTACCAACAAACCAATTAAGCGCACCTGTAAGAAACATGTGGAAACAGTTTGCTAGGCTGCAAGTAAAAAATAAAAATAAAATCCAGGCCATTCTTTCAAACATACATGTATGTAAGTAGCTAACATTAGATGCAGTTTAATTGGTGTCCTGGAAAACCTTGCATTTTTAAAATGCCAAACTTTCATAACTGGAAAATTGCTCTAATTAAATATGATATCATGTCCCTGTACTTTTTACACTTTATACAAGGAATCTGATATCAACTCCACGCACTTTGAATAGTGGCAACAGTGTGAAACTACAGTTGTGTAAATACTGCTAGCCCAAGTTCTTTTTTCCAGAATACCAATGATAGTTACATGCAGAGTTGCTCTGCTTTCTGAATGAAAAGGCACCTCCAGTAGTTAGCTCCTGCAACAGTAAAAAACATCACAGTTAGCACTTGAGAAGCCCCTTTCACCAAGGGTGTGGTTTCCCAAAAACAACAAGTTAACACGACTGGTACGATGATCATCTTACAATTACTGATATTTTCCCCACGATGCAGTTTGTCTGATTACATATTTAGCGTACAGTTGATCAGTATCACTCTAGTGGTAAATGGGAAGCCCTTAATCTGATTTTTCTTTCTTTTAAATTGTTTCTTTGAAGGTCTAAAGAGTGTTTTGTAGACATTTCCATCCTGCCATGACTTTTAAAAATGTGTCAGTACCTTTCTGTTTAGGATGAAAACAAATTCCTTTGTGAAATAAATTGTTTTGTGTTTCTGAGCTGGCCTTGCACTCTTGTCTTCTGATACAAATGAACTGTTGATTTCCAGTTCCAGTACCAGAACAAAACAAAACACAGGTGTTTTCAGTTATGTTGACTGATCAGACATTTTCTCAAGTTGGGTGGAGCGACAGTATGTAGCACATTTGCTAAGCTCATCAAAATCGTATTGCCAAAAGAATCAAAAGAGTAAGAGGTCTGGTCCTGAGAAGAGATCCAAACAGCCAGAATAATGAAAACATGCCATTAAGTGTACCAGAGCTTTAAGAATCCAGCTTTGTTTTTTTAAGCTTTCAGGCCATTTAATGCTCAGAAATGGAATCTGGACTTACAATTATCATTTTCCAATAGTCAGTGCTAATAAATATTCCTTTCTTGGAAACTTTCATATGTGCCAAGACAGAGCAACTGATGCTAGTCTCAAATCCTTCAAACATCCCAGAATACAGAAAGAAAAATGTTCAAATGCATAAAGAGCTGCTAAATATGTGACAGAAAGCCCACTCAGTATTTGCACTGAGTAATCAAGAGAAGCAAAGTCAATTATTTTGTATAGATTTCTGCGATAATTCTTTCTTTTGATAGTGGCGCTTGATAGGATTGGACAGTGAATTAAATTCCTCTACAGTTCATGATTATCTGACAGAGACAAAATAGGAAGAATTGTAACATTATTAAGATGTACAGAGAAAAAAAAAACAGAACAACTATCCAGTAACTGAATTTTCCTTCAAACTAGAAGACATTTAAACAAATAGTGTGAGAATACTTTAAATTGTGCAGGTTAAACGAAGAGCATTTCAAAACAGGGGTACCAGAATCTTGGAAATGTCTGACATACATGTTAAGGCAAATATTAGCTTCATTTTCCCATTTCAAGCAATTATTAAGACAACAGTTGTGAGTACAGCTACATGATGCAAAGGTTGAGAGAACACTGAAATCTGATCACTATCTTCTACTTTAGGCCACAGCTAATTAAGGTGAAATAAAAATACATGTGGTTATTCAGATGTCCCTGCTTGGGTACAAATCATTTCAGAAAGTCTAAAAGCCTCATTAGCAGCCCCTAGAGGTCGGCCTGCTTCTTACACCCAACTGAACCAAAGTGGTTTGAACCGAGTGACCTAGCCGACAGCAGGCCGACATCCTCCCCACGCTTTCTCTGTGGGGCTAAAAATTACACAGTCCAATTTGTGAAAGGCATCTTTATCACATTCAGCAGAATAACATCAAAATGTAACACTCACTGAAGTGAATTACCGTCATTCAACTAAATCCCATATTAAATATCATCAAGACTTCAACCAAAGCAGAATCATACTAAATGAAAACGTTTGGACTAGGTTGATTACCAAAAAAAAAACACGTAAGGTTTTAAAACTGCATGTAAAGTGAAAAAGTGTGTTTCATAGAGCAACTTGTAGTCATTCATTTACAAAACAAACCTGTTTGTAAGCACAAGACGAGAGAAAAACGCAAGTTGATAATGTTTTTTCCTTACATAATGAAAAGGCAATTCTTGGTAGGCTACATGTGGGTGAAATTGACACTAATTGTGCACGAGCACTATCTTGAAACCAGCATGACGGCACTGGGAGGAGTGGTTTTGTGGCATTCCAACATTTCTTAGAAATGAACAGGACAATGGCAGAAAGCTACATGATAACAATCCTTATGATCAAAGTCCAAAGAAACTGGTCCTATCCACAAAATGCATGTTCTGCATTTTGTGATCGTAGTAATACACTGAGATAAACCTTTGAAGTGTCTTAGTCCTGCTGAAATATAGGTTTTGTATGGATGACAAATTTTGTGTTGCCTTCACAAGATGAAATCAAAATTTATGGCTTGACCATATTACTGTCATTATGTGACCTTTATTGTAACTAATTCATTAATAATGTGATTGAATGTGTTGTGTCAACATGTGACTTTCTATCAACACACAGCAAATAAACAGATTCCTTTGTTTGTTAAATATAAAGACTTTAGTAGCATTTGTTTCCCCTAAGATTGATTGTACCATCAATTTAATACTTTTTATAAATCCACACTTTTTAGTTCTGACAAGATAAAGAATAGAATAAAAATGCAATTAGGCAGGAAGGATCGCATCTGTTTTGCATTTCAGAAAAAATGGATTTGGCTTTCACTGTGTCATCTGGCCTTTTCTACAGCAGAACAATATCCAGCCATTACAGCGATAATCATTGTTGAAAACCATACTGTTAAAGGGCAACATTTGATCACGAGTCAGTGGTCTTAGCTCATTTTTGAAAGACAACCTCGCTCCTCGACTCCATTAACACTCGGAGGGGTAAAGTGAATAGTGTTTCAGCGACTCTAGGACCCAGCTGGGCAGTCTTTGGGTCTAGTACGAGTCTTTTGGTCCAGTCATATTACACCCTGCTGAAGGTAGAGGCCAGTTACTAGGAGAGTTCCTGTGCTCGGTCATAATCTGTGATCAGACCTTTGATATGCGACAGTTTCTGATGGAGGTACTCGCATCGCTTCTTCTCTTCCCGATACCCAGGAAACTTCTAAAAGAGAGAAAAAGAAAAGAGGCACTTGTGAACTTTCAGTAACACACATCAAAATCCAGCACAATGGGCCTCATGCAAGAACATTATCATATTTTCTATCCTAAACTTCTCTTACTTTTTTCAGTTTCCAAGTATGCAAACTGTCTTAAATTGCTTGTTTCAACCTCACGAATGCCGCTGTTCATGAATAGAGTAGGTGTGCTCTTGAGAAATGATCATCAGCATAGTCTACACTCCCAAATTGTTATATAAGGCTACATGTTTTGCTCCATTTCTGGACAAGTTTCAAGATGAATACGTAGCAAATGTAGTTGTGTCAGTAGGCTTGTAGTATTACTCAAAAAATGAGAAAATATTTCTGCAGCAGTCAATGCTGTGATGTTACAAAGCCATACTGTGAAAAAAATAAAGAAGGAATGGTTTGACAAGTTAGACATCCAAAATATGGTCAAGGGGACATAACAGTCATGGAGATGGACAAGAGAATAAATTCCAGTTCAGGTGACATTACAACAACTGTTGAGATGTATTGTAAATTGTCAAAATTCTAATGCCAATAAAACCTAAAAAGAAAAGCTGCTGATGAACCTTTCAGTACATTGGCAAGCCACGATGCACACATGAATATAAATTTTACATCTGCGTCTATTTTAATCTTGAATTTTTTCCTTTGTTGATTCCCTAACACATTTAAACTCCAAATTATTTTATATTAAAGCAGTATGAGAAAGGCAGACTATCTACATGACTCGTAAAAACAGACCTGGACTGCTAGCAAATTTTGTACATTCCCGAGAAGAAAATTTATTTTATATAGTTCTCTTAAATCCCTTGTACATGCAACTTAAGAATGAATACGTTCATAAAAGTGGTTCTCGCATGAGGCCCAATGTATGATGCTCCAAGTGTTACATGAAATTGAAATTGAAAGTTTAAATAATTCTTACTTTCTTATACTTTTTGTACTTTTGTAGTATTTGGTCCTCCATAAGCTGAAAAGATACAAAAAAAGGTGTTACAAGTGCAATGTATCTGATCTGTTTTCTGTTTGGTGTTTTACTAAAAATGGAGCCATAGGCCTCTGGTGCTAACAGTACCTTGTACTCTTGTGTTCCCGGTGAGAGTGTGTTGATCTTTGAGCCCAACTGAACAAACATCTCTGTGATAGCCCCAATCCGGTCATGAAGCGCTCTGTATTCGTCATACTCAGAACAGAAGTCGTCCTTATACTGTTGACGCTGCTCCACTGCTGTTATGGTGCTGTATTTTCTGAAAGAGGAAAACATTAACTTACTGAAAGCTGTCATTTAAAAGCAGAAGTGGTCTTTAGTTGTTTCCCTACATCTTCCAGTAGATGGCACTGCAGAATGATGGAGCGAGACTTCTGACACGTCACTGATTCAAAAGCATGATGTGTTGACCAGATGTATAAATATAAGACATAAGATTATTTGTTTTCAAAGTCATTCTCAGTGAAGCTTTGTGACAGCTCATTTAGACATGTGTTCTACTTCCCTCTATTTATGTCAATGTTTTGAAGCTGAACCTAACCCTTTTGGGACAAGTCGGTTTCTTTTCTCAACAACAGTGGGTTAGACTCTGAAACCTAAACTCCCCAGTGACAGATGATATTGACAACAACTCATGTGGACCCACTGATGTTGTGACAATTTTTTGAACTTCCATCCCTGAATCAGAAAACCTTTCAGTATCTGGGAATATAACATATGAACAATTGGGGACCCAATGTGTATTAAAACTCACAATAAATAGTCGGGCAGTTCCTCTGTTGCGGTTCGATTGACGGGTGTTTTCTCTCCTTTGTGGTCTGTAGAAGAAAACACATACACATTGAAAAAAAAGAGTTAAAGCAATCCGTCAATGCAAATGCGATAATGCACCCATCATATCAAGGCTGATAGAATCATTTATCACTGTCTCTGATAAGAGATCTGATCCAAGGCAGGCAGTGACGTCAGCAGCCCAGAGTAGGAGGCAATGCCGCCTGCTGACTCGCTCGACCGTAGGTCACCCAGCTGTTCCACAGTCAATCATCAACAGACTAGACCGGGGATGAGGACAGGAGGCCGGAGAAAGTGTTACAGTCCTAACAACACTCACTGAGCTCTATAATGAAACTATATGAATTGCTTTTTGTGGGCATCTAGCAAGAACTGTAACTCAACCTTGGACCCTGAAACTTGAGGATGTTTTCCTTTCTGCTGAATGAAAGCTGATAATGTCTTGGCCAGAGGAAATGATATAAAACAGATTCATGACAACACAATTGGATACATGAAGTGTGACAAAATCCTACAAAGAAGACAGTTTTATAGTTTTATTGCCATTTACCTTTGAGATTTTCTTGGTTCTGCTTCAGGTCTGGACTGGTCTCTATCCAGTCTGGTTTTAAGCGCTCTCGTTCCTTGTCTTTGTGCTTTTTGGACCTTTTCTTTTTATGTTGACCGTTGGTGAACTGTTGGTCAGTGCAAATGGAGCTGTCAGTGTGTGGGGGCTTGGGGCTGGGTGCAGTAGGAGCTGGCCCTGTCCTCTCCAGTTTGGGAACAGCAGATGACCCGCTGAGTTTGTGCGGTGAGTACAGACCATTTGGGCACCCCTGGAGATGATTGTTGGTTTTGTCGAACTCCATTTTGATGTGTACACTAGTGTTTCCGTGACTAGAGGAGCTATGAGCCCCATTGGTCCCATAGTCTCCATGAGAGGGCGACTGCAGAGGCAAGCAGTGGTCTAATAGTCTTTGCTTTTTGGGGGTCTGACAGTTGGATGGATCCGAGGGCAGTGGGCGTTTCTAGAGGTAAAAATAACACAGTGATTTTTTTGGCATTCATGATTAGGATATTACACAATGTGCCAAAAGTGCCTTTAGCATGAGCATAAATAGATTTTTTTACTTTAAACGACTAATTAAATTAGATTAAATTTAAGAGAAAATCAATACCACCCTCATGTCTGTACAGAGCATATGTAGCTAGAACCAGCAGCTGTTAGCTTAGCATAGCAAAAACACTGGAAACAGGAGAAAACAGCTAACCTGGCTCTGTCCAAAGACAAGAAAATCCACCTAAAGCATCTCTAAAGCTCACTAATTAACACTGTATATCTTGTTTGTTTAATCCGTACAAAAAATTAAGGGTAAAACGACAATTTTCCAGTTTACATGCTAAGCTAAGCTAAGCTAATCAGATGCAGACTCCGGCTACAAAGTTACCATACAGACACAAGAGTGGTATCGATTATTTCATCTAACTCCTGGCAGGAAAGAACTATTCCTTTAATTCCAGTCTGAGCTGTATTTAGTCTCAAGCTACTTAATGTAATTATAGAAAGATTTAGCAAAAAAATAGCTTTATTCAAATGTGTATCTGCAATAGAAGATTCCCTATCTATTCTCAGTTTTTGAGAAAGAGGCAGTAGGGGAAAATTCAATTCATTCAAGGTGAATAATTACCACAGAGAGACTCTTGGCAGGACTGAGTCGTGAAGGAGAGTCCCCAGGAGTTTTGTGGAATGAATGGTTGGACTGAGGACTCTTCAACTGGCTACTGTGGAGTGGCTGAAGTTTCCTGCAGAAAGATTAAGAACACAGCACCTTCAGTTGGACAGTAACTGCGAGGTAAATGGGCTGTGAAGCTAAACAGGAAGAGGGAGTATGTAGGTCATAAAGCTTGCTTTGGCAGATTTATGATGAGCAAGTGGATGAGCAATTATCTTCTATAATGACATGGCTTTCCGAGAAAAGGCAGAAGTGGCAGTTTTTCCAAAGAATAACTGATCATTACAACACAAAACGGGCAGACTTTTATTTAATCAAAGCTTTTTGCATGTTTCTCTGGTATGTTTTTTGTTTTGTGTCTCTGGTGATACAATCTACAGGAGGCAACCACAAAGACTGAACACAGTCCAGTGAACAGAACAATAGCAGCAGATTTAACCTCTGTATGACCAAACCCTCTTCTCTGTTAATCTGCTTCCTACAGCTCCTTCCTCATACGGACGCCACTACAACAAGTCACTCCCCTCCCAGTGGATTTACGCAGCTCTCTTAATCATACAGTTAGTGTGAAATTCGGAACCATTTTAACATTAACATCAATTAAATAACAGTAGTGAGAAAGCCTGAATAAGATGAACCCACTGTGACAAGTATAAACAACAAGAAAAAGAGATCTAGAGTTTACAGTATTTTTTTTTTTTCATTTTATTACTTTATTTGACAGGGATAGTGCATATTAATAACATTTCTGAAAATATGCCAGAGTTAGCCAGAAAGGATAATTTACAGGCTATCGCAGTTTTATCACACTTGGCAAACAATTTGATGACTTCAATTTTCCAGCTTTTTACACTTAGCAGGGGTTGTGAACAGAGGGGGTTGTGCAATCAGCCAACAAGACTTGTACTTTTTCCAAAATGCTCATGAAGCACATGGCCTGCATGTTTACTGGCAGGCAGAGGAAACGTACGAGGGAGGAAACTCACCCTGAAAAGCTCTGCCTTGCTACTCTGAACCTTCCATGCTAATGCTATTTGGCAACACAGTGCCGGGAATATTTTCTTCTGCTTTGATGTGTCCATTAAGAGATTCATCAGTGCAGAGAAGGAGTCATTTAGAAGCTTCACTTTCAGCATGATCACAGCAGACTTCTACATTAATTCAGTGGCCTTTCTGTATTTAAGCCAACACTGTCAAAATGCATCCATCCCTTAGTCTTTTCTATGTCATCTGCCCAAATGGGTCTCTAAAAGTCTAAAGGAACTTTGAAGCATAGTTCAACATTTTGGGAAATACACTTATTTCCTGTCTTGCTGATGGTTAGATGAGAAGATCAATATCGCTCTTGTATCTGTTAAATACAAGGCTAGAGCCAATAACTTCCTTAGCTTACCACAAAGATCGAAACCAGGGTGAAACAGCCAGGCCCCAGGCAGTAAGCTTGGCAAGAAAACAAATAAGCATATTTCCCAAAATGTTGAACTATTCCTTTCAAAAAGTCAGTAGAACATTGTTTTACACATTTTTAAGTCTCTCAGTGGAGCAAAGCATTAAAGAGTCTGTATGACTTTCATTTTTGTGTTTTATGGCTAACTTGATACCCACCTGATAAGGAGCCTATGGATGAGTTGCTTCTCCTCCTCTAAATAGCCAGGCCAGTCTCTCTGGACGTGTCTATAGAGCTCATCCTTCAGAGAGTAGCTGTGGTCTTTAGGGTTCAGCTTACCAACCTGAAAAACCAATAATTCCCAATATTAATAAAGCAACGGAACGGGGACAGTCCTCAGGAAAACAGATCAGCTGAGGCTGTTAAAGCACCAAACACTGTTAAAGGGGACCTATTATGCTCATGTCCAGCTCTATATTTTTATTTTTGGACTCCACTAGAGTAGCTTTGTATGATTCATAGTTCAAAAAACTCATTATTTATTTTATACTGGCCCTTTATGCAGCTTCAGAGTTCCTTTTTTTTCCGAAACAGGCCGTTTTGGATTCCTCTCTCCTCTGCCCCACTCCCTAAAATCCCACTGTGTTCTGATTGGCCAGCTTCAGGAAGCTTCCTCCAGCTCTGAAGGCAGCATAAACAAACTATAGAAGTCAGATTTCGCTTCTTGTTCTCGTTCTTTACTCAAAATATAAACTTCTCAAGTACATCCATACTTGTTGGAGCTGAAATCTGATCTGAAATATGTGAGTGGACAGCGTGAACATCCGCAGCAACAAAGATTACAGCAGGATGTCTCTGTTTGGTAAGGCTCATTACCTGCTTATTGTCTGACATCTTTATCCTATCTGTGTTCAGCTCTCAGTACTTTTGTAGCTTCTAACTGAATCTCTGTGCTTTGAAGTTTAATTTCTCTCTGTGTTCCTGTTTGTACTTTTAGATATCTGCCTTATTTTACTGTTTGCTGATTGCTTTCAGCCATATCAGAGTCGTATGAAGTTACTGCTGATTAAAACCCCACATTTCCTGCTTTTGGTGCTTCATATTAAAAGCTTTTGTGAAGAATTTACAGGAAATTAAATGTTATCCACTGTTTTAGCAGAGCTTCGTTAGCGGCGCTATTCTTCTGATAAAACCAGTCGACACAACAAGATCTGGAGATATTTGGAGCTCTTTGTTCAGCAGATCAGTTAGAAATAATGCAAGGAGGAATAGTACAAGAGGAAACAGCCACATAAATGCCATAATGTTAGCGGACCGGAGCAGTGAACTCCCAATGAGAGCAGCTGACACATGCTGAAGTGCTGCAGCAGATGACCATACAGTGTTTCCCCTACAATTGTACAGGCCTGGTGGGCCACCAGGCCAACGAGAGGCCTCACCGGGCCATAAAATATTTTCTTGAATGCTAAAAAAAACGCCAAATATCCATTCATTTGGAAATCAATAATCATTTGCCTTTGGGAGCCTCTGTGCAGCACTATTCTGAAACGTGAGTCAACCTCTGTGTCATTGCCTAGGAAACTCTTGACGTGATGTGAGTGCCTCATCTCTTTATGGGTTTTTTCCAGTGCATACCACTAGGCCTGAAAAAATTCTAGAGGAAACACTGCCATATAAAGAAATGGAGTTGACATCAGCTTGGTTTGAAAGTAGAAAAAACTTTTGGAAACCGAGCATTCAGAACAGTCTGAAGCCGGTGCTTTTTACTCACAGGGATTACTTCTACGTACATTTACCTCATTATTTGAAACTTTGGCCACGATTAATATGAACATCCGACATTGTAACATTATACATATGACTGAAAATAAGGAAATGCATAATAGGTCCCCTTTAACCTGCAGTGCTGCAACTCCACCTTATGTCTAAATAAAACAAGACCTGTTTGCAAATCAATGGGTCAGAATTGTTTCCATGGTAAACAGTTTAACCCTGCCCTTCTACAACTTAATCCTGCGGATACAAATCTACCCAAACCAACCACTTTCAATTCTGAAAGTAGCCAGATCCCAGCTAGAGACACCCCACCCCTCTCCTGTCAAAACACAATCTTTTCCTCCAAAGATAATTAAAGCACAGCCCTAATTACAGCTACCAGCGGCGGCACAGTCCCTCTTGATGACTGCAGTGGGACACTCAAACATTGTGAACACAGGAAATATGCCTGAAATAAACTCACTGACATCACATTTTCAGATCATAGTTTTAAGCTGTACAGCAGTGCTCTGTTCATTAGTATCATTAGAAAAATGGCAAATGAGGGACTAGTTTGTGTTTGAAGTTTTAACCGACTCCAGTCACACTTATTAAGAATCTTTTTACACAGATGTTGATGTCTCATTTCTTTTTTTCTCAAATTATGTTTTTTTTAAGATTATTTCATATAAACTTACAATAACAGAACATTTTGGTATTTTCTTCTACTTGTTGCATTTGAGGTTATTTATCATTAGTCGACAATGTGTTTACATAGCAATGTGCCAGATGTCTCACCTCATCCAGTACTGAGGTCAGGTCAGACTTGTCCTTTGGACTTGCCCGCTCCCTCTCCAACCACAGTAGCAGCTCAGGTTTCCTGTATGGCTTTAAGGCCAGGAGATGAATGATACGATCCCTCAAGGGCCTGTGTGCCACAGGGCTGGGAACCAGGCTCCTCTTGTTGCTGGGGGAGTGCTTGTTGCTGCTATCTGAGCCTGATACCAAACCCTGCTTCCTCTGGACCTTCACGCACTTACCTAAGATCAAAACAAAAGGGACACACAGCAAAGTTTAAACATGACATTTTCTGAAAGATAAGTGCAGGTTGCTTCGGTCAGTGATACTGAATCAAGACGTTATCACAGCAGTAATCTAAAGCTGTTTTTGGATGGCCATACAGTCCCTACCCTACACAAAACTAAAGAGGAGCAAAGAGATTATAACTGATCTGATAACAGGATTCACTTACGTTGACTGTATCTTATAATAGCCAAGCCAACATATCATTCCTAATCCAGTCCTCTGGACAGTTATACAAATCACACCCTGATTTTGAAAGACAGGCCTACGCACAAGAGACAACCTAATACGTTTTATCTTCATTATATCTCTCAATTGTCATGCAACCTGCTTTATGCAAACGTAACAGATACAGTATGTGTAGCACTTTCTGCCCAATCTGAAAAAGCAATTTACATACATAAATACCTTGAATGGTACTGTGCTCATGCACGTTTGTGTTGGTGTGCAAAGGCAGTGTTGCTACGAGTGGAAAACAGTGAAAGGGTTGACAGTAGGGTTAGCCCACTGCTGAGTAAACAGAGGAGCATGGAAACTAAAGCAACTAACACACAGAGGCCCTTTCTTCCTGTTGCAGAACTAATTCAGTTTCAAGCAGTGCTTATAGATATCTGCAGACCGTAATCTCATTACAACTTTAAGCCATACTTTGGAGGTTGCTATAGGTCGCAGACTAACAGCACTTAAAGGACAACATGGTAGACTGTCATACGTTTAGTTTTCATAGTTTCATTGCACATGTACTTACAGCACCAATGTTTAAGCTGTAGACAATTTGCTGTATTTCACATTTGAAAGCAGTGTACAGCATTTCTTCAGATTCAAAAGGAGACTTGTTATATCTGCTTCGCAAATTTGCTACAGTCTTGCAGGAGCATGTTTCAACATCTGCCTTGGACTAAGTCGTGAAGATTTTAGGCAAATATCCTCCCTGCACTGAAACAGCCTGTATTGCCACATTTCAAACACGCAGCAACTACACCCATTGAGGGTAATAAATTAATGCAGCTTAGGGGAAGTTTTTATGAGTCTCAAGGCAGTTTTTGTGGAATGACACTTACCACGACGGCAGTGATGTTTTACTTAGAATAACTGACATGCTTTACAGTGTGGTGAGCGTTGTATGTAAATGAGCCATGAGAAAGCAACTGTTAGCAACAGAGTATCAACATTAAATACTAAAATAATATATTGGACAACTTCATAACTTTTTAATTTCAAAAAAACCAAATGTTTCCAACACCACGTGTGCATAAATTTCAGATTCCTATTCGTCAGTTCTTCTTTTCCTATGAATACTGCTGAATTTTTAAATCATACATTATTGTCTAAATTGTGGACATTTTTCTGCTCTGCAGCCTATAATTGTGAGTTGGTAAATTGACTTTTTTCTGATGAGTGTAGCATTACTGTACCATAAAAAGACAGTCAGTCACCACAAAACAACCGTGTGCTCTCCACTGCATATAGCACATACTGTGATCCATAACCCATTTATTTCACTTTCTGCTGTCCAAGAGTAGAGGAGGACAGTTATATGCTTGAAAGATAAAATGGCATATCCTTTAAGTGCATGTTTCTAACCAGGAACTCCCATGTCTTTCCCAGCATTTACTAGATGTATAAATGTGCCAGATATATTACATTTCTTTTGTAAAAGTCTCTGAGAGACTCTTTCTGCAGCAAAGTGTGGCATGTAATGTGTAGAAACTGGTCCCAACAGCTGGCTTGTACAGCAAAACCTTTAAACATTATGTTATAGTGATGGTCTGCACAGCGGGTTTCCATTCATAAAATATAATCAACACAAGCATTTAAACTCACACAGGATCTCTAAATGTCATGAAGCCTCATGGCCAGATCATTTATAAAGACCCAGCATGGTTTTTTTAATTGACAATGACACTAAAACCACAGCTCAGGCATGGAGATGGTTAGTGAAAGAAGAAAATTAATAGCAAAATGGATGTTCTTCATTTCAGGCCAAGACCACTCCAGGTTAACTGTGGCCTCTCCTTAGATGATACTTAGAGGTATTTTATCAAGTGAAAGTGAATTAAATCCCAGTCACTGTAATTACATTTTTAGGCACAACCTGATCAGCATGAGACTTGTTACTAGCACATACTTCTGGCAAACTCAATCACATTAATGGTGCTGGCAGGCAAGCTGGCACGGTGCCTGAGCAATCTGGTCAAAATGAAAGGAAAATTACAAGAAAGATGCATCCCTCTTGCATGAATAATTGCAACACAGTGCTTTGATCAATTATGTGATAACTTCCACACCATATGGCAATTATCAGCAGGATGAAATGGTGAGAGGCAATAGTTTAGAAGCTTTCTGGGAACATGAAAACTCTCCGGTTATCTGTCCTTGATCCCTACGTGCTTCAAGGCTGCCTCGTAAAACTGATGCAGGAGCGTACAATAGAATGTAGATACAGCTATTGGACGATAGCTTACTTGGCCCTGGTTTGATCTCAATTGCTGAGCGGCTCCAGATGTCCTTCTCCACCTGAGACATGCGCTCCCGTGTCGTCTGGTAGGAGTCGTCTGTGGCACAAACTGTGATCTTGTCCTGAATGCTGCCCTGGCCCTCCAGGTGATCCCTGCCCTCCCTTTGTAGAGGAGAGAGAGAAGATTTTAGGGTTTAAGCTTACAAATTCTCTGGCTCAGCTCAATCAGCTGGCTGTTTGTCAAAAACAAGCATTAGAGATACTAGCTGTTGTAATTTTGTAATATGTGGTGTTGTCTGACACACACATAACTGGTTCTGTGACTTGTTTCTGCATGCAGATTCTAGTCCTGTCTTATAAAACATAACTTTAAACAACAAGTGTGCAGTTAAAAGGGTAAAATACTCCAGGAGAAATAAAGCAGCTCTAATGTCACCCTTTGACCCTGCATGGCCACAAACACTACCTCTCTGTTCTCAATTATTACTGGACACACCTTTCAGGTTACTTGTGGCATGACGGCCTTTGGGTGTTATTGTAGCCTTGTTTGAATATAGCCAGACAGTGTACTGTCTGTTGTTGTAGTGTCTAAGAGAGAGGCCACTGTCTGGTAAGGCCCTGCGGTCGCAGTCTGACACCAAATTTACTACGAATTCCATTCGTGGTTGACTGTTGAAATAGTTATGTGTGCTGCTTACCCTGAGACATACTGGTGAATGCAGTCGAAGCTGGACTGAGGTTTGTCTTTGCTGTCACTGGAAAGGTAGAACGAGAAGACTCTGAGTCCATCGGGGGATTCAGGGGTCGGCGCTGGGATCTTCACGTACTAATCAAGACAAAAAATATGAAATTATTAGAAACATTGTTTAGAGGAATAAAACATTTTTAATGAGAGGTTAACACCAAGCCAGTTCTTCATTTATCTTTATAAAAGCAAGTCATGGTCATTTTTAACCTTTAACAATTTTAGTGTTCCCTCTAGTACACTCTGACATGCTTGAGTGTATCTGCTAGCATTGCTAATTTGAGTGGTGTGTTATGTAATGAGCATGTTTTATCTCTCCCAGATGTAGCCTGATCTGATTTAATGTAATATATATCAAAGTAGAAAAACACTGGATGCAACTTCTTTTATTAAACCTCATGAGAGCGATCTTGACTCGCTGGTTTCTTTTCTTTTTTTTTTCATGCAATAAATGTGACCTAAATAATCTCCAACTTGGGCCAGTCACAGAGGCCACATGGTACCTCCCAGGTCAGGGATGATGACCTGTAGCCAGTCATGGGAGGAGGCTGTCTGAAAGGCAAAACATTACAATAGTATAACGGACAGCTTTTTCTCTTGGGTGATAACCTCCTCTGTCATCGGCTGTCCATGGCTCCCTAGCAACAAACAAGCCAGCAGGGTGAAATCTATCTCTGTCAGAAACCTGTTACATAAAATGACCCAAAAACCTACTTCCACTAAAAGGACAGTTCAACATAGAAAGTCATTAACCAACAGGTAATATGTCCTTTAAAACACATTGGGCAGCGGCTCTCTACTACACTGCCTGCAGCTGTGTTTCAGCCTGAAAAAGGAGAGTTTAGTACTTTTGTTGATAGAATGTCCTAGATTCAGGAGACGCCCAATGATTATCACCCATCCTTTACAAGCATGAACACATGTTTACTGATGGGTAGCATTGAGTACTGTTTTCCCATATTAAATGTGAGTTTGCTGCAGCAGCTCACATTTTTCTCTCTTTGGCCTCAGTTCTCTGTGCTCTTTTTGTAGCGCGCGGTACCACCTCAGTCCAAAACGCACAGGCTTTTTTAACTGCTGGTTCTCAAGAAAAACAAATGTCAGTCAGATGGACTTGAAGCTGCCTCTTTAGTCATCAGTCGTAAGTGATTGATTATAAGCTGACTGGCTGAGAGCACAGTGCCCCTGGCAGATGTGGCAGGCAGGACTATAGCTGTCACAAATGCCCAGTCATGCAGCAAAGCCATAAGCAGTGTTTTTTGGAGCACACGGAGCCAATGAACAGCTCCTCTCGCGACACCCCTCCTCCTCCTCTTCTGCAACCCAAAGCATGCCATTCACCCTACCCCCATCAGCCCCTAGCTTTCCTTCATGCGCATGGCCCACCCATGTCAACACAAAACGCAAAGCAGCCCACAAGGCCATGGACACTTGAGACACACAGCTGACCATTAATTCTGACCTATTTATGTCTGACCGTTCACATGAAGTGGTAAAGCGGAGCCCTGCATATGTCTGCTCTGGGATTTACGCTAATTATGAACAATCAACCACAAAAGCATCAAAGTGAGTGGGACCAAGAGGCGAGCCATGTCCTCAGGACCTATTACTTTAAGAGAGTAAATAGTAGAGTAGTAGCCGCCTTGACCAAAATTAGAAGCAACAAGTCACTAAAAACAGGTTTATTGATGTAGTGAAAGGCACACAGAAGCATTTGGATTTGTTTTTAACAGGAGCATTGCTAAACAGAGGTTAGCTTGATATAAGATGAGTGTGCACATTTACACATTTAGCATTGCAATAGTGCCACCATGTCCCCTCTTTCAGTCGATGGCAGCAGTATGAGCCCCCTCCAGCCATGCATTAGATTTGCCTGTCACCCCCATCCATGCCACCGTGCACACTTCACATTCTAATTCTAATCAATGTCACTCAGGTCAGACTGTTCAGAGGTCGCCCCCGTTTTATTCACAGCATCCTTCTCAAGCTTCATAACCATATGTCATTTAACCCATTAGTTCCCAGTTCCTTACTCCTAAAGGAAAGCCTGAGAGTCTGTTTCACCTCAGGACCACAAATTTAACCTCAAAAGTGTTGAATAAAAATAACTCAAAAACATGGGATGCTAAATTTGAAACATATGCGCTTATTCGCTTTCTTGCCAAGAATTAGATAAAAACCGATATCGATACCACTCATGTCTGTATGATAATTATGAAGCCATTTGCTAAAAGTCGGCAAACTGACTCAGTAATGTCAGTTACACAGTAAAATTTAACCTAAATTTGCTAACAGTAGCTAACATTAGCTACAAGAGCTTAACCAATTATGTATCAGCCTTTATATTGGATGAAATAAACTAATACAGATATTTCAGTAGTGGAGTAAATGTTTGCCCATAAGTAATAAGAAATGTCATGGACTGAGATGCCAAAAAATATGTTTTAGGTCATTTAGAAACTCCATAAAATATAACCTGAAAACACTGACAATTCCCAATCTTACAGTGTTCATAAATGAAAATGACATTTTTGATAAAATCATTATCAAAACAGTTTATGTTAAATGTTGTGTAATATAAATGTATGCCAATATATCATTATTGGATTTTTTTAAGACTCAAATATCAATATTAGTATCAACCTCAAAAATCCAGTAACATAATGCTTGTTAGCCACCAAAGGCTACCGGTACCAGACCAAGTCAAGTTGTAGCAGCAATGGTACATTATTTTGCTTCTAAGTTATCAGTTAAAGAATGTTTTACAGTCGCTTCAATGATCTGAATTCAACTGTCACAACAATACAGTAGGTGTGTACATTTTAAAGTACAAATTTTAGAATTTAAAAAAGTTTTTTAATTAATATATCACTACATGTACTGTACGGTGGAGGTGAAACACTAAGAACTGTGTGTTTACTGTGGTTGGAGACGCTCTCTTCACTTGGCTATTGAGTCTCTGGTTGACACTGCCACTACTTTCTATCTTTATCACTTCAGTGTAAACATATTCACAATTATGTTACCTGGTAAGTCGATGACATTTAAGTTGCATACCAACAACCAACTTAACAACTTTGCTGAACAACCAGGAAGTTACATGTTGCAACTTAAAACAGTGACTGCAAATGACTGCAGAAAACATTAATCATCACAGCCAATTCATGCAAAGCCACCTATGTCATCAACCCACCCAGTCTGATGCAATTAACTCTGACTTTTGATGTGTTTAGTTAGTGACACCACTTGTACCGACAGGTTTGTGATCCTGGAGCTGCTGTCAGTCAAGTAGTAGGTGTAGATTTACATAGAGACGCTGAGTCATAGACATCTCCATATGGAGCTTCGATCTGCTCCCTTCCCTGTGTGTGTGGTTGTGTGTGAGTTGCTGTTTTGTCTTTTTTTAGGCATCAGAAGGCTCACACTCTCACAGGTTACATGCAGGGAGAGAGGTCAGATATCCTTAGGTGCACCGTGGCTCACAGTCTCACCAGAAAGAGATTATAATCAGTCAAGCTCTGGGGGACAAGTCATGTACAGTCATCAATTAACAATCAAAAATAGAAACAGAAACACAATCCTCAATTTAAAACATGAACAAAATGGTAAATGAGTTATAAAAAGTACATGCTGGAGGTTTTTTAAGTTTTTAAAATGTACTGACAGAGTTCAGACGGCTAATGACAGCTCATAGAAAAATATGGCTCCAGCGCTACTGGGTCAAGAACTGGTTTAACTGTGAGTCACCCGTGCACATTCGTGTAACAGCCAGAGTCTCTGGTTACATGTGTCCACCAAATGTGCACTAACTACGTGCAGTTTTATCGGCAAATCTGTGTATTTTAAAACTGCTTGGTATTTGTTTATATTACTATATTATGCCAAAATTGCATTTACATCTGCACTACAGCACACAGATAAATGTTGATAGTGATCTGGTACTCTGAGGCACAAAATGTGACTTATCCTATGATGAATAAGCTGAATGCTGCTAATGACCCTTCACTTACACAAAGAGCCAGCCAGGAAAATGTTCTTCTGATTTAGAGTTTATATTCCAGTGTAATTATTAAATTATATATTTATTTACATTTTCAGCTATATTTAAGTATTTTTCTGATGTGTAATTTAAATTTGTAATTCCTGCTGTAGAAGTCCTGGACATAATTATTAAATCAGTGTTATTTGTCCAGCTCAGAACGAGGGAAAGAATTCATTAAAAAGCTTATGCTCCATAGTAATTTAATCTGATGATTAATTAATCAGAGAAAAGCTTAATGGGGTATTATTATCATCAGAGTATACTATTAACATGTGTCAGTTTAATAAAATTCTTCTGCTTCATAAAAGAAACACACACAGCAGCGTGTGTGCAGTAACTGCCTATCATCATCATATGAGTAAAGTTTAGCCGTTGGACTGTTACAGACACAGCAACCAAACAGCATCAGAACGGCAATCCTTAGCACCTTGTCAGCGCAGCCCCCCATGGAGCGTACAGGCTGATACAATAACTGCCTCTGTGGCCGCGGCCCAGCCACATCTGCTCCTCCAGGGCCTGTGTGTTTGGAGATGTCAAATACTTTCAAGCTGTTGTAAGGTGTGAACTGGACTGGAACAGAAAATCTTGGCAGGGGGCTCAGCAGTTGAACAAGGACAAAGGGCACCATCGGTGATGTCCTTGTAAAACTCCATCTTTAAGTCCCCAAGCATATTTAAACTGCTCATCTTTGATGGGGTTAAACAAAGTTCTTAACCCTGCTATTTGGTCAGGAAGGAAAAAATAGCTTCACTTAAGAGATCTGCTTTTTCCCCGTCCCGTGCTTTTGCAAGCCAAACATCTGCAGGGAAAGATGAGAGGATAGTTTCTCTTTCTGTCTTCCTTTCTTTTGCTCTGCAGATGAAGGCGAGAAGGCAAGGTTCCCAGCTCTGGTATTTGGCATGGCAGCACTGAGATGGGAGCAGGCGCCTGGATATGTGATTTACTCTGAAGTCTTTGCCTCCTGCCCCTGTCTGTACTGACACTAGTTACCATTGTCTTCTCATCTGAGCCTACTCAGCCATAGCTGCTCTGTGAGCTGCCCGTCTTTTGTTCTAGCTTCTTCCCCCACAAAGCTGAGTGCAATGGCCTGTCGGCCCGCCTGGATTATTCATGAACAGCGGGGACGTGTGGCTGTGTGTTGTTGGGGGGTAAAAGGAGGGATTGGGGGTTTGGGTGTGTGTGTGTGTGTGTGTGTGTGTGTGTGTGTGTGTGTGTGTGTGTGTGTGGGGAGGTGGGGGGTGCCAGTGGCTCCCAGTAAAGCCAGCACGTGAGGGATGGCCCTAAATAGTCTTCCTTTAGGAATGTGTCGAGCAATTCGGCACAGAGGAGGGGGATGGATGCTGCTTTTGAGCAAGTGTATGTGTTCCTGATTCTCTCTCTGTTTAGGCGGATATGTTATTGCAAAGTAGAGATCATACGTCATTTACTGGACTCTACAAGTTGAGCCACTGGTCTGACAGTAGATAACATTCAAGTCAGCTGTGTTTCAGTGACACATGCAGTCAGGCAAGCGCAGTGATGTTAGCAAACAGCATCTCAGAGAAACGCAGGGGTCAAATTAATTATTCCTATTCACTGTCCTCAAGCTTTGTACAGCCTGATCTGTGATTCCACCGTGACTCATTTATTGAAAACAAAATGTGTGACATCACCTCTTTGAGTCTAAATTATGCTTTCAGTGAGCCTGGGTGGATGTGGTGGTTCCTGTTCTTGATGATCTATTCATTGAGGGGGGTTGGTAGAGACAGGAAAGCAAAAGAAGGGGGGGGGGGGGAGACTGACGGGAGTAGTGTGGGGATATGGGGATGGGCAACTGTCGAGCATCCCCCAAGGTACTGCCTGTTATGCCAAGCAGAATCAGTCTTTTTCCAAGAAGCTGGGGCTAATCTGTCAACCTCAACAAACACACTCAATCTCCCCACCCCCGACAGCCCACCCCTCCTTACTGTAGGTGCCTTCCTCTTAATACACAGAGGAATAGAGACAACAGTGCTGCCTCGGTTTTAGAAGCCCACAATTATATTATATGTGAGTGGTAGGCCAGTTTTCTCTCATTGCAATATGTAAACTAAAACTACATTTTTAAAAAAATCAATTACACCACAGAGACACACTCAGACTGTGTTTTCCTGTAAATGGATTCTCCTCCTTTAAGCCTTGGCTAATTTGTATTAGATGGTGACATTGTTTGGAAGTTAGGAAATTCCCTTCACACTGTGGTTATTAGACCTCAGATGCACTGACACCAGTAATGTGTGTTTTCCCTTGTTGATACCTCGCTGTTTCACTGGAGCAATCCCACAAACCACTTGGAGAGACGCACTATACTCCCATTACTGGACTTTTCTCTCCACGCAGGCAGGCAGTCTGTAATCCTTTAACAATTCACAGATTGTGCGTTGGAAAGTATGTCCAAACCTGATTAACTTGCAGGGAAACTTGGAAAAAGAGGGGAAAATCCAAAACATGCACCAAGATGTGTCATGTAAAATCAGGTTGCATGGATTGAAGAGGTAAGAGGTAAGCCAAGTAACACTCTGTGTGCTTTGATTGTCGATCGCAAATAACATGCCGCTATATGCCAGAAAATACAGGGATTTTTGATGCATCTGCAGACATTTACAGGGAAGTAGTATCTCTGCTGCTTACGTAAAATCAATTTTGGGGAAAATCTAAATTCCATGTTTAAATCTAGGTATGAGTAAGAAAACTGTTTCAAAATGAAGTGAAAATACAAACTTTAATGCAGTGTGTATCTTCTACCTCAAAGCAATCAAGGATTACATAAGCCTGTTAAAGCCTCCTGTCCGTAGGTTAAACAATAGCTCTCTGGTGTTGGTTTCAATCTCTTGGGTTTAAGCTTTAAAGACTCCTCACTACTGTACACAAAAACACTGCCCGTGTTTACTTAGAGTGTTCCTCATATCCTGTTGTGCTGCATTTTTAAATCCAAGAAGAAAAAAAAAGTTTGCGATAAGACTCCTCCAAGGCCGGTATTTCCTTATTGTCAACTTTGTTCTATTTTTACAATACCAAACAACTGATCAATGATTACTAATTAACAACTTTGCACAGGGAAATGACAATATTCAAAGGTAATTTAAATGGTGACTTCCTTGTAATTATCTTTATATTTGATCTTAATGATTCTGGATTTGAACATATTTAGCCTGCCAAATGAGGCTTAATTCTCATAGATTTATATAAGATTGTGCTGAAATTAAATAACTGTTTATAAAAAAAAAAAGAGAGAAAATTGGGAAATGCGTATTATAGCATACTTAAACATTTTTATGACAACACAATGAAGAAGAAAACTCAAACTTTGGTCAGTCAAATAATTTAGATTGTGATGCCAATATCCAAATAGTTTAGAAGGTACATTTTTACATTTACATTTCATAGCAGTAAGTAGTGTTGTTGTTGTATGTTTTTTCTCACTGCTACTTCCAGTTTCCCAGAGTGACGGTGACATCTTTAGTCCTAATGGTTCTGGATAAGCTTGGAATGTAAATAAACAACACAAAGCCGCAACAAGAACACACAACTCTGTTTGTGGAATTGTGCAGCACTGGGTTTCTTATTCCGGTAAATTCAAGTTGGTTATATGTTTGTCGTCACCTTTAGTGACACTGCCTGGCCAGTCTGTGCCATTGATTTCTGATCTTTTACAGCACTCTTGTAGCCATAAAACACTCTTAAAATACTGCCCCAGTCACCATGGCGTCTTTCGAAATCCCTTGTTTAAAGCTATAGAACACAAAAATGACAGAGGAGCTAACTAAAGAAAAGTCCCTTTTAACTGTAGGATCTCGTGAGGCTTATTCTTAAAATATACTGTATGATCTAAAAATCCTAAGGCCAACTGCCTCTGCATAAAAACAGTGGGCCTCAGACGAGCAGAGAGCACAGGGACTTTGGCCTCGCTTAACACATCTGGATGAATAGAGCGGCGTGTGCCCTTTCAGAAACACGTGGGACAACTCTCCCTCTCACTGCTATGCCACTGGGAGAGGACGGCTCTCAAACCACATTCCTGTTATTGTTATTCTGATTAGCTTCAAGAAAAAAAAAGGGGAAAAAAAAATGATGTGTGCATGCACACATACACACACTCGCACACTGCAAAAGCTTATTTGCAGTGTGAGCGGGAGGCGAAGCAAAGCGGCGTGGTGGCGGGGGGTAGAGTCAGAGCAGCCGTGTGTGAGATAGAGGCCCTGATGTCTCCCAAGGATTCAGCCAAGGCATGGGGTGAAATGGCACAATAATCAAGAGGGCAGGTGGGAGGGAGCGCAGGGGAAGCTAAGCATTCACACACAGTCGTCATGAGAATATCTCTAAGAGCACCTCTACATTCCCCTCATCCCAACGCCGCTGCCTTTATGTGACAACTGTGCACATAAAAGCAGAAAGGGCCATAAACAAAAACAATTACACTGGCAACTGCAATTCAACATTTATGAACTGAGGAGGGGAATAAAACAGATGTCACACCTGACACAGCATAACATACACTATTTAAATGTAACGTCCATGTTTACTACAATATTACTCTCATAAAACCTTTATTCAATGGTACAATTATAATATTGAATGGTATGCAACAACTTTGTGGTGTAATAGGTGAGATACAGTATTTAAAAGAGGACAATCAAGAAATAAAATGGTATTGTGGTTGAATTCCTTATCAATATTTTAACTACAGCATGGATCTAATAAATAAGAACTAACATTTCTACTATCCGCTCTTACTAAATGGATATAGATCATGCCAACAAGCAGGTGGCGTTGCCAGCACTAAAGGAAAATAAGCACTAGGATGTGAAATTCCTGGCCATGGGAACCCAGACCAGCTCTGAATATATTCCTTAATCCCCGGTGATGATTTCAAAGTAATCCAGAATCTGATTTCTTTTCTACTTCAAGCTTTTACGAAATGTGAACAGAATATCTCTCTGCTTCTCTTATTTCTATATAGTTGCATCACATTCCCGTCTTTTCTTTTCTTTTCTTTCATTGCTGCAGGTGATAGTTATTGATCCAACCAATCTAGTTCATTTTCCACAAATATCATCCATTTTTAAGTATGTTTATACCCAAGATAGTGTAGTAAAAGAAGAGGTTAGCAAGATTTATAAGCAGATTCTTTTTGTGATTTGTAAGTTTCACAGTTGCCTTGAAAAGCAATCTGAACGTCTGTGTCTTTCATCGCATGATCACAAGCCTGGCAGACAATTTACAATAGTCGGGCTAAATGCCGCAGGGTCAGAAAGAAAGGCTGGCGAAAACCTCAGCGTGCTATTTCTTGATAGGAGCCCTGGCCCCTGATACCACTGAGCCCTGGAGTGACGCCAGGACAGTGATTTGAAGAATTCCTCTGGTTTTTGTGGCCCTGGAAGTGCCCCTTTACAGGAAATGTGACATGAGCGTGCGAGGACAAAGATCAGAAGGAGCAGTCATGGCTTCTGTGATCGAGCTCTACAGCTGGCAACTGTCAGCGGACACAAGCTTCCTCGCTCGCAACATGTGACCTCTTGAACCTCGTGCTGCTTTTGGGGAAGGGATGAGCGTCAACAAATACTCATCCAGCAAATGCAGGATGAGAAAGTGTAGGGGAATAACTACATCTGTGATGCTGAAACCCTTCAACCTGGAGACATAGATACTGGTTATCCTCTCGGTCTGTTGTATGCCAGACTGCCATGTTCACCAACAACCTTCCCCCACTAACGGCTTAATCTGGCCTCCCCCACCAATGGTTGCAGCTACCTCATTAATGCCCAATCGTCCAGCTCGGGGACTATTGTCGGAGGGGGAGGGAGCCCATGCTTGAATTCCGCAAAGCAATTTGAATATGTAATGTGCCAGCCGAGATATAATCACCAAATCCTATTCAGTGATTAAAGCACACTTAAATTGCACTCACTTAACATTTCTTCACAGAAAGACTCTTATAAGCAGGCTAATCTGCTGTTCATCTTACAGATGTTTCATTACATGTTTACATATATTATTTGTGTTTCGGATACATTTTGCACATTTTTAAGTGCTCTCCAGATAAGAATTCCACCGCTCGTGTACCATTCCTGTATTTCAAACCTTTCATGTCTACACAGAGACAACAGGCATGGAGACATGGGGCTCCCTGGGGTTCGCCAGTTCCCCTACCTCCTCCCCCTCCCTGAACAAAGCCTCCCCAGTTGCAAGCCTGACCCAGTAACCTGGCTAGCAGCCTGGGGGTATAGCGTACCCTGTCTTAGGGCTTCCAGGGCCCGTGTGAGCACACAGGGCCAGCATTTGTGTACAGAGCAAAGTCACTTTCGTCAATGCAATCGGCTCTTGCAGGGATTAGAACAGCTCCTTTTAGACAGGGCTGATTGTGTGGTAAATGTGTAGTAGCCTAGCAGGCAGAGCTGGGAAGGGTGTAATAGTGGCTGGCCTAATCTGGCTGGACACAGGCATCTTTCTTTACAGCCATTTCACAGGAATGCTCTCTTGCTTTCATTGCCAAGTGTTTTTGTAGATTATGTACCTCGCCTCTGTATATACATACACAGTCCGAGATATTTGACGCAACATAGAATAACTGAGCAAACCAATGACACCTTTCCATCAGGCTTTGGGCACCAGTGCGTTCACAGCAGCCATATTCTCCATGTGGACCACCGGATCTTTCAGTTTCGATGTTTTAAGAAATAGAACAGTCCAGCGCAAGGAAAACCAGCAACACCAAAATCACAACGACATTTGGAAAGTCACAAGGCTGACCTCCTAGGGCTCACCTTGGGATGCATGCAAGAGCTTATTGGATGCTTAAGAATCAAATAAGATGTGCAGAGGAACTGTCACAAGTGTGCACCACAGCAAATCAGAACTAATTAGAGCATTCAATTTCTGAGGCATTAGAGAGAGTATGCAAAACATCTTACCCCCTGGCTCCCCTTGAAGCAAATCGCCGGCTGATTTGATAGTGATGCCTACAGGAGAGAAAAAAAAGAAGAAATTGGTCACTGATTCAGTAATCATGTTCAAATATATTGCCATTGTTTCAGCTCTACACTGTGGATTTTTCTTTGATGACAGCACTCTGGCTCGATGAGACAAGCCAGGTAAACTTTCCTCATTAAATGCCAAAACGTTGCCATAATTGCCATTTCCCATCAGGCTTTGCCCTGATGAAATACGGTCATCTTTCAATATCATTAAGCCTACAGTTCAAGGGTTTCTGACCCTAATCTTCAGAGGAATGTGTGTGATTAACCAATCTATAGCCTACAGAAAACTTTGCTCATGTCAGTCACTTTGCTGAGCGTGTTTGTGTGCGGGGGAGGGGTGGTGAGTGTTTCAGCTGATTTTTCCTTTAAATGATTAAATGAGTAAAGGCTATGACAGATCCCAGAGGAAAAACAAAACTCCCTCTGAAAACAATTATATTTCTTTAAAAAGGTACTTTTATAAGTACTTCATGCTGTGGTTTGTAAAAACGGCACTGTTCTCCAAGACCACAGCATACCAGGCTTAAGATCCCAAATATCATTGTTTCTTTCCCCCCTACTGATAAAAAATATTAAAATCATTAAAAAAAATGTCTGCCTTTGAGGCAACATGATACATGGTTAATAGATGGAGACTATTATCTGTGAAGTACAGCTGTGCCCGTGATTGACAGGGCTCTTAATTTATTATTAATGGTTTTGGGAAATGTCTTCCCTATTAAGGAGTATTGTTCTGATTTTCTTCACCACCAGTTAGCTTTTCATATTGAATGTAATAATACATTTTACAGCATAAAATGTTTGTTACATATTACAAACACTGCCTTAGGGCTAAATAAAACTTGTTAATGGTCAAAATTTGGCTTTTAGAAGGAAAATAAGAAGGGAAATTTTAAGAAGGAAAATAAAGCAGCTTAATGCTTGTATGAGAAATCAAAAGCAGAGAATATTTACATGAGAATACCTGCAATTTATATTTTTGTAGTATTCACTTGAAGTAACCACAATCAGATATAATGCTGAAACAATTAGTCCTCTAAATGGTGCCACTTTCTAATAAGGTACCCTTTATGGAGCTTTATAAGCTGCAACTAATAGCTTTATAAACATTAATACATAATTTACTAATGCTTTATAGATCAGTTATAAGCCATTAATAAGAGGTTTTGGGCTGCAATGTCGTAAAAAAATTCCCTTTGGCTGGTGTTTATCCTCCTTCAGCTGAATAATCTGGACGACAATATTTATTAACAACATATCAGCATTTAAAACCTTAGATTTTATGGTTTATTAGAAAGTGAAAAAAACCCATGAGTATTTATGATAGGTTTATTCAACATTTATAACTGTATTATAAGCCAAGTAGAGAGGCTTTTTCACAACCTGGCAACCCAGAAGTTATTGTTATCAATGGCTTCTAACCGATCTATTAAGCTTTAGTAATTGACTGAAACGATTAATAAATCCATTTGTCACCAACTATAAACCCTTTATAAAGGTCCTTATTAAAAAAGTGATTGGTTGACTAATTAAAAAATAATCAGCAACTATTTTGATAAATGAATAGTTATTTAAGTCATTTTTAAACAAAATTGCCAGAAATTTAATTGCCGCCAACTTCTTGGTCCACTTTTTAATTGTAAAAGTTACAATAACAGATGTTGAGTGTGTGCTTAATAAATGCAAGGACAGACCACCAGGTGTAGATAATCTAGATATTAAATTTCTTAGAATTGTTGCCAATTTAATTGCTGTTCCTGTCTGTCATATTATTCCACATTCAAAGAATCTGGCTGCACCATTTTGTGGTACAAACAGCAGCCCTGTAAGTTTGTTACCTGCTTTAGGAAAAGTAATGGAGAGAATTACTGAACAAATACAAACTCATTTTGATGTTAATAACTTAAACGCAGATTATCAACATGCTTATAGGCCTGGTCATTGTACATGCACGGCTCCGACACAAATGACAGATGATTGGCTAAGTGAGCAAGATAATAGGAAGTTATTGGGTTCAGTTTTACTTGATTTCAGTTCAGCGTTTGATGTTATAGATCATTCTTTGTCGTTAGATATACTGAAACTGTATGGCTTCACTTTTACTGCATTAAAGTGGATGTAGAGCTACCTGTCAAATAGGAGGCAGACAGTTTTCTTTAATGGCAATTTGTCAAAGATCAGACATGTTACTTGTGGAGTACCTCAAGGTAGCTGTTTAGGGCCACTATTGTTTTCTGTCTTTGCCAATGATCTTCCATTAGTTTTAGAAAAGGCTCAATAATGACTCAACAATATATGCAGCTGCGTCATCAACAGGAAAGCTGAATACCATTTTACATAAGGAGTTCAAGTTAGTGGTAGAATGGGTAACAAGCAACAAAGTCTATTATAATAGGATTAAAGTATCAGTTAAAAGCTGAACCAACACTGAAAATAAATGTAAACATTATACCTATTGAACAAGTATAAGAGACAAAACTGCTGGTTTTAGCCTTAGATAGGAACCATGGATTATTAATTATCAAATTAACAAATTGATAACATTGTGAGTAAAATGGAGAGGGTTGTGTAAGTTGTGAGAAGAGTTTTAAAATTTATGCCACCAGATTATTAGTCATTAGACAGGTTCAATGCTTTCTGTCACAGCTTGTTTACGGTTTCATGATTTGGTCTTCAGTGCTTCAATGAGAGAGATAAAAAAAAAAAATTACAAGTAGCTCAAATTAAAGCAGCACATTGTGCTCTACAGTGCTCTTACAGAACTGATGTAATAGACATGCATGACAGTCTGAGTTGACTAACTGTCAGTCAGAGATCCACCCATTCTTTGTTAGGTTTGTCAGAAATGTACTGGTGACACAATCCCAAAGTTATTATATGAAAGGTTATTCTCTTAGTTTGCTCAACACAATTATCAAACACGATATGCAACAGAAAGAAGGTTCATGCTACCTAAAGCGAAAACAAGTATGATACATGTACAGAGCCAGGTCAGGATTCATTGCCAGTGCATATTGTTCATGATAATACTAAAGATCAGTTAAAAATTTTGTTAAAACAGTATCTCAAAATATTTCGGGAACCATAATCAAACTGTGTGTGTAAACTAGGAAAAATGGTGAAAGGCGAAATGTGTGAAAGCGCAGGATGGATAAATATATAATTTAAGAAGGTCATTCAGACAAGGATTTATGTTCATTAGGAATGACTATTTATTTGTAGGAAGAAGAAAAAAAATCTAATTTTCTATGAATTCTTGAGGAATTGTGATTGATTTATAATTGTGCTTTTGGCTTAATGTCTGTTGAAAGGATGACAATTTTGTTTTCCTTCTGTATGTACTCGATTGTTAATTTGCTTGTTGTGTTTATGTGGCTATAGTGTGTATAAATGTGTATGACTGTATGGAAAAATAGTCAATGCTAATGCTGGTGCTAAAGGGAATCCTAATAAAGAAAGAAAGAAAGAATATCTTTAGGTTTTGGACTGCTGCTTGTAGAAAACGAGCAACATGAAGGCATCGGTCTAGGCTTTTGGGAAATTTAATCATTGTATTTTTTTATTACTTTGTCTTTTTTTTTTTACAACCAAACACATAACTGAGAAAACAATAATCAGAATAATCCTTAGTTGCAGCCCTAATCTGACATAAAGGCTATGGCCTAGTATATGATGTATAATGATGACTTTTGAGGTTGCACACCTACAACACAGACATGCAATTCATAAATAAAATCTAATAACAGAAACTCTCTCAGGTTGGGAGATTCCTGTGGACAAAATCTTGCCCACACACACCACAGTGGGAGTCTAAAACTGTGTTATCTGGGGTGGTCTTTGACTTGGAAAACTTGGCAGTAACCTCTCCTGCCTGCTGTGGCCTGGAGGAAGCTGTCAGGCTGTCCAATGAGCTCCGGAGCTGGGCGGGCTTCCAGCCGCGTAAAGGGCAAAAAACAATAATACACAAGAGCCCAGCAACAACTTTTACCGAGCCCTGCCACACAAAATGCGGAATCAAACGCTTAAACCACCGATTCCCACATCTAGGACTAGCTTTAATAAGGCCCGGGACTGTGGCGCATACGCAAATAAGACTTATTTGTTTTGACGGCTCAGAAGAAAACTCAAGCAAACGAGCCTCCTGCTACAGTCATAACTGTGGGGCTAACTGTCTTATCAAGCGTCGCTCTGGGAAGGACCATTTGGATAGACTAAATTATCTCGGTCTAATCTAATGGACCGTAAAAGCTATCCAAAGCAATAAAACAGTCCCCAGTATCAGAGGAGTCGAATAATTTGCTTGATAGTTTGTTCATTAATTTATTCCCGAGAGCGAAACCAGCAGGAAAAAAACAGCCTCTAAAAAATGTAATGACTGACAATCATCTGTATTCGCCCATAATCTAAATAATGAATTTCAGCTGTAATGTATGCATGGAAAAAAACCGAGAAAACAGCAGGCTTTTAAAGCTCAGGGCATAATCACAAACCTCTGTCATATGGGAACTTTATGGGTTTTTCGGGAGATTACGCTTTGGTAAACATGCACAAGTCAAAATAACCTCGGCTCCCCCCCCTCGCTCAAAACAAACTCTACTCAGGGCTTATAGGAGAATTTAATGAAATCCCTTCATTCATCAAAGTCTATTGAATTGCCTGTTATGATCACAATAAATCAAGCTTCCTTCTACTGTAACAGAGCCAGAATAAACCAACACAGCCTACATTTATCTGCCACTAATTCTTTCCTCGATGATTTATGAGCAGTCCGCAAAGCTACTAAACTATTTTATTTACTTTTTTTTATTTCCTGTGTTTCCGAACAGGGATTTTTTACAGTTCCCGGAGTTGGGAGGCGATCGAGGAAAAAAAAAAAAAGAAAATATAGATGGGAAAAAACACACACACGCACACACACACAGGCTACATACACATACAGACACACACAAGCGACAAAGTTCAAGCCGATAATTTTTTCTTACCTTCAGGTTCTGGTAGGCTTCGAGGGTCCGGATGGCAGTGTCAGTGAGTTTGACGTGATAAAGAGTTTGATTTGGGGTGTTTTTGTTGATTTTGCCACAGGAGAGCCCATACCGATGCTCCTGTCTCAGCGCTGCCATTTCTACAACTGAAGGCTATTGGCGACATTCTCCCTGAGACGTCACGGAGGAGAGAGCGTGTGGGCGGGGCTAACACACACACATAACACACCAACACACACGTACGCATACACACACACACACACACACACACACACACACACACACACACACCTGAAGTATGAAGTAAAGAAATTTTTTTTTTTTTAGCTTTCGGTTTCCAGGTCACACTCGGCCACTTGTGCCCTCAGAGTTTCCAGCTGGTATTTATCTTGTCTTTGATCTATTTTTTGCTCTGGATTTGGCCCAAGCTGCACTCCACTAACTTGATTTTGGTCAGTGCATTTTGTGTATTTTTGCAGTACACACACACACACACACACATACGCACACAAGAAAGTACAAATTCACCTGCAGACAATTGTATGACAGATGTACTTGTGCACTGCAGAGAAACTTTGTATAGAAATTGAATGAAAAACTTTATTTATTCCTGAACAGATAGTCTGTGGTGGAAGAAGTATTTAGATCCTTTACTTGAGTAAAACTACACAAGTTTTATAAGCAAAATATACTCAAAGTATCAAAAGTAAAAGTACTTTTTTGTTATATTGTTATTTAGGCTTCAACCAGCAATTATTTCCTTTATTGATTAATCAACATTTTGTCTATAAAATGTCAAAAAATGTGAAATTGCTCATCACATTTTCCAAGAGCAAAAAGTGAGATTAATTTAGCTTCTTTTGTCTGAAAACTGAAATTCAGTTTACTTTCATATTAGACAAAGAAAAGCATAGAAACCTTTGGGAAGCCTGAACCAGCAAATATCTGGCATATTGCTTGAACTATGACTAAAACACTTAATTGAATATCAGAATAGGTGCTGATTAATTTTCTGTCACTGGATTAATCAATTAATTGACTAATCATCCATCCATCCATCTATTTTCTTTACCGCTTATCCTCTAGACGGTTGCAGGGGAGTTGGAGCCAGTCTCAGCTGACATTGTGCGAGAGGCGGGGTACGCCCTGGACAGGTCGTTGACTCATCATTTCAGCTCTAATTATTATATAATATGTCAAATTGGATTATTATTTCTGACTCATTGACATGTAAGCAGAATCTGAATATTGTAGCCGGCCAAGGTTGAGCTCATTTTAAGTTTGTACACTGTTTGTATAATAGTTTTTTCTATGATAACGCAGCATATATTTTATAAGATCATCATATGTTTTGAATGAAAATATTAACCCAAAACTGGAGTAGAAGTAAAACAGTAGCATTATATGGAAATATTCAGGTAAAGTATCTCAAAATTGTACTTAAGCAAATCACTAGTAAGTAAATGTACTTACTTACATCCCACCACTGTAAATAGTAAAATAAGAAACTCCAAACAAATGCCAAAAAGGAGCTTTTTTCCACAGTGCAGTATTTGTATAATTTCTGTGTGTCAGAGAAATTAAACGACAAATATGGGATTTGGATTAATTTAATCCTTGACGGACAACATGCTTTGGCTGTGGATTAAAGAGCAGCCTCACAGTCAATAATGCAGTGTTTATTTACAATATGGCCTGGAGGATGTTGATGTCTGTCTATTATTAGTGTTGCATCAGTCCCGTCTTCTCCCGCAATACTGCTGTTGCCTTCATAAACTGTATCTTCAAGTTTCCCTCAAAGATCAGTTTTGTTTTGATAAAATGTGAAGTGGATCATTTATCAGTGATGCGGCCGTATAACAAGTGGAGAATGTTTTCTGTGCTGCTCCTTTCCTGAGAATGATAGATTTTCTAACATCTTAAAGGCTCTGTAAACAAGTGAATGTTTTTTAGGTAACACATCTCTTTTTAAGTAAGCCTTTAAGTTTATTTATGGCTGCAGTGCTTTTAGATGAGATAAATCCTATTAGGAGTTTGTTATATAAATCCTAATTTTACCCCAAAATGTTGCTTATATCCATTTAGTTCAAAGTCTACAGACCCAAGTCTGCTGAATTTACTGGTCAACAAAGTTGCAAAATTAAATATGCACCACTGAAAAGAACAAACTCTTCCTTATTAAGTATTTACATTTTAACATTTGTGTCCATTTTAAGGCGGCATCATTTTGTTTCTCTGTTAAAAAGAAGTTGGATTGGCTCAAAAACTTCTTTCAATTTAAGAATAGTGTTAAATACCCCCAAATGAATTATGCACATGATATGAAATGTTTCATACCATAAACACACTGTATGTAATCTGTAATCCAGTTACATCCCGCAGGTTGCTACAGCTATTCTATGAGTGTTGTAGCTCTTCTTAAAAAGTGAAAATAAAAATCTCCCAACGTAGCTCAAAGCAAATTAAGTTAGAGCTTGTATGTGCTGAAATCTTGTTGGTAGATTGCATTCATGGAAACTGCGTTATGGAGCACGACAGTGAAGTCATTAAGAAGCTTACAGACGTTCTGGCAGATTAGGTTTTTCTCTTCTAATCCTGCAGATTACCACTGCACAAGCCTGCTGGCTGAGAGTGCTTCGTTGCACTGCACAGTTTCTTTACATTGATCATTTTTTGTTGCAGCCACATCACTGGACTGTGCAGACTTGAACGGACACAAGTAGGAGAGAGAGGAGGTCAAAGTGCAACAGAACTGCAGAAACTACGCAGCTGCGGGCGGGACGAAGGTTTTAAAAAAAAAACTGAAGAGGAAGTCAGGATTTAGGGATGTGTTCTGAGTTGGATTTAATGAAACACAACATGGATCTTTGTAAATATTATATCATGGAGATATTTCAGTTTTTTTCCAGAGCGTAGGCGGCAGAGTTTGATTCAAAACAGAACTATTAACCTGCACCTAAGTGGAGCATAGGTTGGACAAGAAGGATCATCCCTTTTGGAGACTAATGCAGATGGTGTCCATCGCTCTCTGTGGTAAAATGGAGGAGCCATGCTGTGAAGACCATAAGGACCCCGTAGTGGAGCCTACAGAGCCTGAGGTAAGAGACGCCACTTCTGAGCCTGCTGACAGGGACGGTCACACCGAGCTGCCCTGTGGGCCTGCAGAGGAAAGCCAGGAGCCGTGTGAGAAAGAGCAGGTTGAAACAGAGAGCTGTGCAGGAGAGACTAAAAGCACTGAGATAAAAAGCCCCACTGAGCCGGAGCAAGAAACAGGAGAGACAGAATGCAAAGAACGTAGGAAACTGAGAAAAACAAACAGCTGGAAGATGGTGCGATTCCAAGACCCATCAACAGATGACGAGGTTTTGGAGAGGGACAGCTCAGCAGAGAGTCTCTTTCCAGAATATGCAATGGAGGAATGGACTTCCTCGACCTTTGAGGAGCTGTTCGTGAAAGAAGATTGGCAGGACATTACAGGTAGGCCTGAGGATGCATCACTATAGAAGATATTACAGGTAGAGACACATTTTACACATGATATTGGTAGGTAGATCTAATCTTGCAACATATACCACTAACTTCATGTATTGAACTCACCATCACATATCATTTTGAATTGTAACCACAAAAGAGGAAAAATGGCCAAAACGATACTGAGATGAAGGTTGGCGTGTTTGTGGCTATTTCTGAGCACATGTTTGCTAACAACAAGCAGATTAACCTCCTTTCCCTCAACATGACCTCTCCTTGCTACACGCAGATGACCGGCTGCTGAGGAAGAAAGTGCTGGAGTGCGGGGACCCGTCCGCCCCGCAGCCCACCTGGGGCCAGGAGGTTACTGTGAAGATGCAGTGTGTCCTGGAGGACCGTACTGTGGTGGAGAAGGACTGCAAGCTTGTCTTTGTTATTGGAGAGGGAGATGTGAACCAGGTAAAAGCTTTTGACTCTTCAGCCTCTTTAGTAGAGCAGCTGTTGTGGTGCGTCACACTTCCAAGACTGTGAAAATAGGCAAAAAGCTGGTAGATGGATGATAAAGATTCATTAACTAATGTTTGAGTCAATAAAATACATTAAAATGCACAATACACAGTTCTGTTGATTTGTAAAAGCTTCACATAAAACATGCAAGTAACACTTTATTTTACAGGTCCATAATTTTCCAGGAAGTTTCCAGGAAATAATTGTAATTTAGTAGTAATTACAAGAGAAAAAAAAAAATCTTTGCAAATATTTGTTAATTATTGGAAACTTTATTCTCAATTTATCTTGAAATGTAGACAAAATTTGCATTTTTTCAAGTTTAGCTGACCTGCTGCACTGACTTTCTCAGTTGCACTAGAAATTAATTGGAATGAATTAAATGGATGTCTGCAAACCGAACACCCTCTATTTCCCCCATAATTAGCGCCAAATTACATTGTTCTTTTCAGGAAACTTGGAAATTATTCGAAATTATTCGGAAATTACACATCCATGAAATAAAACATTACCAACGTGCTCATTCAGCCCTCTAACACACACTTTTGACACCTGCAGGCCCTGGAGGAGTGTGTCATATCCATGCAGAAGGGCGAGATCACATTGCTGCTGGCAGATTCACAGTATGCCTATGGACTTCTGGGAAGGTAAGGATTAAGTAAGGATTTTCCAGTTATTGCTGTTGAATGGTAAACATCTGAATTAAGAAGCACACAGAGGCAGAAACACACACTTGTCAGTTTATTCATAGAAGTGATATCTGTGTCTCTGACCTCTTGTACCTGTTGCTGTGGGGGCAGCCTGGTTTTCCAGGGTAGCAGGGTTAATGAACCATAAACAGGAGCAGATGGCTTCCTCCTAACACTATTCAGAGGCGGCCTATCAATGGTGTGTTTGTAACCTCCCAACCTATGGGAGGACACCACTCGTATTACAGCCAATGGATTAGGTTTATAACCTTTACACCATTAAAGAGCCAGTATAAACACAGAAGAGATTGGTGAGTCACTGATGAACACCAGTTTCATGTATACTTTAGCTACGAGGATGAGACAATAATGCACCAGGGTGACTTGTGCTGTGATACTAAAATATCAATGAAAATACATGGGAAAAAAATACATATTTTTAAATGTTTTAGGGGAGAGAGAGAGGCAAAACTTAATAGGAAATGTGCGTAATGTAATTAAATTTTTGATTTGGTTGATTAGCAAATTACTTTCTGTCCTACTTGGCTCTTTAGACAGGCAGTAATACGCTGTATATTAAGCAATTTCATAAACGGCAAAATTGTGACCATTAATTTAATTCTGAAAGTGAAAATATCAACTCTGTGCCAGTGTAATAAGCCCACACCCATTAGAGCAAATGAAACATTATTACACCATTTCAAACACTCAGCCTTCAGCAATATGTGCTCAGAGTGGACAGCAGTTCTCCAATCAGTTATTGTCAACTGAAACTCACATGTTGTTGATATAAAAGCTGAATAAAACTCTAAAATGAGACGCTTACCAGATTTTTTTTGGTTATGTGCTCGGCCGTGATATCAGAATGGTTATGTAGAACATGGTGTACCATTAACAGAGCAGCTGTACAGAGGAGTAATGCACAAAAACAAACATGAACATGCACCCAGAATTATCATGTGGCTGTAAAAGCATGAAAAGGTGCAGAGTGTAGGGCTAAATTTATGTTCTGAATCCGTTTGTCAGTCTAAAACTACAACAAGCTACTGTACATCTGAACACTGTTGGCAACATGATGTTCAGATGTACTGAACTTTGTGTTTTTCCTGTAAGTCTGTGTGTCTGTGTGACGTCCTGTTTGTGTTATGGAGCTCTGTGAAGGGTTTGATGGGATATGAGCGAGGAGTCTCTGAGTTGTTGTCTCGAGTCTCGGCCTCCGTGTTTAGAAGGAGGCAGAGAACGGGGGAGGCAACGGGAGGTTAGTTAATGATTGTTTTGATGCAGCTGATTAGGGTTGTGTGCTGTGGAGTCAAATTTAGCTGTACCATAAGGTAGACAATCAGAGCTTCGTGTCAGTTCTTTAAACATGATTAAGTTACTGAGGTTGCGTATTGCCCTGAATCTGACTTTCTTCAGTCACTGAAGTTAAATACATTTGCTGGTGATTTGGTGAGACAGATGAGAAAATCAAGAAATTATGTAAAGAAACAGTATGTTACAAACTTAACTGAACATACTCCAGCAGCAGGGCAGACCATCCAGTAATGGAAAACTCATTAGGTCTCCAATCCCTGAAGGGCTTTGAGCAAGACAATGAACCCTCTCCTTATCATTCATGGTATGTTTCTCTGGATAAGCTCATCTACTAAACATGCCTGTTAAAGTCTATTACGAAAGTATTTAACAAAAAGAAATATTTGAAAAAAATAAGCAGACAAAAATAACAATTACTAGCCCTGACAGACTGCATGTTGACTGCTGTCAAAGTAGATTTGACAGCCTCAGCATGTCTGTGCTGTAAAATGAGGGACACACAATGAGGGAAAATCTCATTAGTCTCTCCGTGTTTTCCTGGTGCATGCATTGATTGAACTCTGTCAGTCGCCTGTTGCAAACAGTGCCGCTAAGAGCACTTCACAGTTATTTATCAGAGCAGTGTGCAAAGCTGGTCAGACTGTATGATTCAACACAGCACAGTGGAGTGGTCTGTTGCTCAGTGTGTGGGTGATGGGCTGGCTGCATGTAATCAGACCATTGACTGTATATAAATATGGACAACACGTCTCCAATTCCTACCACTATACAAAAGTGAAGCCAAAATATCTCCTTTCTGGGAGCTGCCATCTCGCTTATGTCACATCATTTGCCGCCAGAGTCTGCGCAGTAGAGTTGGGCGGTGGGATGACACACTCCCTCAGCCGTCCCGCCGCGTGACAGAGGTTTAAGAGCGGCTGTCACAGCTGTCAATCATGATGTCACACCCTCTTTTTATGTTGTCAAATGACTAATTAAAAACAAACTTATCAGAAAAATGAGCACTTGGACAAATATCAGCGTGATAAGAACTACCTAATATGACAGAAACCATCTTTGGGAAAAATGTATTTGATATTTTAGTTTGGCTCATGTCCCATCTGCTAACATGGAGGGGATGGGATTTATGACCTATACTGTAGCCAGCTACCAGGGGGTGATCGAGATGTTTTGGCTTCACTTTTGGGGAGCTGTCATGACGTCCATCTTTATATACAGTCAATGGATCAAACCTGCAAGTTTAAAAAAAAGGTGAATAGAAGGATAATGAACACTGCTGGAAAAGTCTGGAGCATTTCCATGATTGATTACAACAGATACACTGGTCGTGACTGAATCGACTATAAGAAACAATGATGTTTTTCCAGGGAGACATTAAAGCCCAGAGACTTTGAAAGACGAGATGTGACGAAATACTCCTTTGCTCTGACCTTTCCGAGGAACAGCAGACATGTCAAAACTATTCCTCACTGAGAGATACTATTTAGTCAGAGACACAGACTGCATCCCTTCAGTCAGCAAGTCATTATCAGAGAGCAGTGGAAACCAACATCTGTTGATCTCTGGACGGGCGCAACTTTAACACTCATAAAACCTCCAGGGGCCAGCGAGAGTCTGCCTCTTCAGCCCTGCACAACCCCAAAGTCAACAACGTTAAGTCTCACTAGCAGCTGCTTTATTTTCATCTGAATAAAGCTAAACTCGCCAAAGAAGAAACCACAGTTAAACAAGTCTGCATTATGTACAGTCTATACATGTGTTTCTAGCTACATGCTGCATTTAAGAACTTCTTCAGTCTGAAATGGTGCACCGTAAGGTTACGTTGGCTGGCTGTCAACAAACATAAACAGCTCAAATCCCGTTTCTGGCAGCGAAGGTGTTAGCGTACTTTTTCTCTCTGCACGACTTCGAACTACCTTACCGGCACATGTTGAAGTGGAGTTAATTAGACCACTGGGATGTGTCATAGTTAAATTAATAGTCCAGATGGACAATGTCAGCCAGTTAATCACTGTAGTGTTGCGTCAATGTGTCAAAAGGGGATTGTGTGCTGTTTACGATTAGTACTCCAGTTCAAGTTCATTTATATAGTGATTCATAAACAAAATAAGTTTGTAGAAAAGTGCTTTACACAAAAGAAAAAATGTACTGTATGCAGACATAAGCACATCAATATACACACAGGACAAACAAAGGCAACAAACTAATTTTTGTTCATTTTTTAAACAAAGAAAGGCTAGGCTATATTCAGTGTAAATCAACCACATTAAACCTACAGAAACAGTTAAAAATGTAAACCAGCATTAAAAGGGAATCAATCATCAAATTAATCCACAGTCTACAGAAGGTTCAAAAATGAAAAAGCTGACTGTGCTGTGGGATGATTAACAAACCATGTTAGAAGGATCTAAGGGGCGTGTTGGTAATATGGGGAGTAAATACATCTGTAACACAAACAGCACTTTAAAAAACAAAAGGTAAGAATTTAAAAAGCAGAGATGTGGACCAAAGAGGTCAGGGTCAGGTTAATAACTGCTAGCATGGCTCTAGACTCTTAACATCCTTTAATATCTGGGAAACAGTGTAGCAGCAGCATTCTGCACTAATTGGAGAAAGAATTATCAATCTGGAAAATTATGAAAATATTATTTGCTGCAGTAGTTAAGTCATGATAATATGATGTTAGTGCATGAACAACTGTACACCAGGTCAGTTGTGGGTAGGAAGTTCCTAATTTAATATAAAAAGTTGGAAAATAATTAAATCAAAACCTGAATGTATTTGTCTGTCAAAATTTACAACATTCACAAATATCACAGTATTGGGGCATGTGGTCTGATGTATTTAGACATGTGATCCAGGTTCTCAGTTATGACATCACTGGTAGATTGATGTCCAAATAATAAAATCTCTTACTGAAAAGTTTTATTTTCAGTAAGTTGTATGTCAGTGTGATCAGCTGAGCTAGGTCACTGGGTTTTATTGGGAAATATATTTGAATGTCATCTGCATAGCAATGAAAACTGATTTTGTATTGTTATAATAATAATTTTCATAGTAGGGCTGTTGCAGTGAAGGAATTTCCCCTGTGGAGATTTAGGGTGGCTCAAAGGTGCAGTATGTGGTATAAGCGCCATAATTGGGCAGCAGTACCTGACAGACAAGGAAAATGTTTTAAATCGTGTCGTCGCAGGAAACAACGTCGGCCTATAGCTGAATCCCGTTTAACCTGAGATTTATGAATGGAGTCTGGCAGGACGCACCTGTAGATTGTATGATTGGTGGAAACCTACTTTACCTCACATGTTAAATGGCAGCCTGCTGGACTGCGCGGTGACCTGGGAGAATTTCAACATAAAACCATTAGCACTGACCCCCAGTCAGCTCACCCTGAGCCCGGCTCTGTTATGAGGGCTGGGTGCCAAGTTAGCTTGCGTCTATTGCACCGTATTGCAATATTGCAGTTATTGCGACAGCCCTATTTCATAGTAGTAGCATCTATAGAGAGAACAATAAGGGACCCAGGACTAAACCCAGAGGTATCCCTCATGGAGTAACACTGATAATGAATTACCTTCAGTAACTCCAAACCAACAGATTACCTGCAGAGACTGTGAACCACAACATGCAAGTAGATAATCACATACTAAACAAATATCCTTTAATGGAACAGTAGAGACACTGTGAAGACACACCAGATGGCTATCATTGTCCGTTTCCGAAGGGAGAAAAACAAACAAGTTCTACTGTGGGAAGTGAGGGAGGAATCTCCCTCACTTTGATCCCGGGGGAAGTGGGTTTGATGGCTGCTGGAGCCTTGATTACACCAGTCTCACTGATCTGGCTGTGTAGTGGCAGGGTGGAGCGAGCTGAATGAAGCTTCAGTTCATGGGAAAGCAGTGTAACTCTCACCGTCATGACTGACAGTTATTGCATAATATTCATCATGTTAGTAGGCTGTGTGGTTTAATTTGACCTTGTGTTGTTTTCTTGTTCCTTCTGCTGGGCTGTCAGAGTGTGCAGGTAAATAGTGACCAGTGTCTCATGTTTATAATAGTGTATACATAAATACATCAAGATGAATGCAATACATGGATTTTTGATTTGATTTGGGATATTGACAACATTATAATATATTTATAAAATACAACATATCAGACTTTGCAAGGGACAGAATAATAAAGTCCTGAACTTATTTCGATCATTGTCTATCCATCCACCACGCTTCATCAAGACAGGCATTCAATGTCTGACATAAAGAAATATTAGAGAATAAGAACTGAAAAAGGAACTAATTTAATCATATGAACAAACAATCAATAATTTTCTTTCAGGACGCAGGCAATAAAGAGAATCCTAGATAAGTATTGTATGGTTATGAAAGGTCATCATAGATAAGCGCCTGCACATTTTTCTTTTTTATGTAACCATTATATCACACAGTGTTTTCCTCCAGGGTGGGTTGTCATCAGGTCAAAATGACAGCATCAGGTCACAGTTTTGACCTGCAGAAGCAGGAAACAGAAAGGAAACCAACTGTAACATAAAATATTTGATTGGAGTCCATGTGCAGACCTTATGTTTGACATACAATATCAAATGTTTACCCAGAACTAATAGATAACGTGCATTGACCTTTTGAAACCTTTTCTTGGGAATGTGCTCAAGGGGAATCTTTGTTGACGCTCTTGAAGAACTTGGCAAGTGCAGAAGCCTTTCCCCCGTGGCCTCTGGGGCACACCTATATCCAGCAGGGAATGCAACTGTAAAAGGTAACAGTGACATTTCTCAGAACAGACAGGCATGCAGACCAAGAGATTCACAGAGAATGTGTCAAGCCAGAAATGTGATTAATGGGATCTTACAATGAGTAAGGATACTTATGGGCTACCTTTGACAGACGTGAGAAATTGATATATAGCACACTTGGTCTCAGTGTCTTTCTTCATCTCTATTATGAATTACAGGGGTCCATTTGTGATTTTTATGTGTGTGTTCTTCCTCTACTTACAAACCAATCTCAATGTTTTTATCACCCAATGTAATATGATACAGCCAAGAACTGGCAGTTCTGCTTTTCATTACCCTTGTTACTTGCCAGTAGACAGGTACACTGACTCACACAACGCGGGATAGTACTGGTGTCTGTCACTTTTATGCCCACACACCCTCCTTCCCTGTGTCTAGATACGTAAGCATGATGTCCACTCAGAAAATCTGTGAGGTGGAGTTCCTCTCTGTGTTGAAGCTGCCATGACTCACCCTGCAGACCTACCTGGGTGAAATGAATAATGTGACCTTTGAGACGCTCCTTTGTGGAAAGCACAATGATGAATTTAAACCATTCTTCTCCAAATTAGTGTCTCCTCTCTGTACAAAATGAGTTAAGCAAACGATTGCCTGTCTGGGGCAACTGACACCAGCATGAAGAACATATTTCTTTGTTTCACTGTTTGTCCTCAATGAAGGATTCCAGCGGCAGATGTGAACAAAACAAACAACTGAACTCTTGGCAGTGTGGTCACGTGACCTAAACAAGTTTTACTGTAGCTTTCGGTCCCCGTGCGTCTCTTTCCCGGCACAACACAAGAACTAGAAACCACACCCAGACCTCATGCTCCTGGAGCAGACCAGCAAGCTCTGACAGCTGTAGCACGTTCCAGATAAGATCAGGCCAGCTCTCAATCAGCATGCACTTTTCTGCTTGCCACAACCACTGCCACATTAGTTTGACGCATTGACGAGTTGACCTAAAACTAAAAAGTATGAATTAATTCCGACCAGAATAGACTCTTTGTTTTACCTGTAAAAACTAGATTGTGGGTTGTTTTGGCGCCACAGCAGTATTTTGCCACTCAGACCAGTGTTTGAACTGTGCATGTCCCTCATCTAATCTCCCTGGATGTTTACCTTTTTCCCCTACTGCTAGGAGGCTTATCTCTCTCATCGACACAGCCTTGGTTGTAATATAGCACTACCCTCAGTTATATCTACTTCTGCTTTCCGTGGTCAGGGGGTATTTAGTAAGACAGTAAATCTCCTCAACTGAAATGTGCTTCTATTGAATTTTAGATAGATAGCATATTTTTACAGCAGATAGTGGAGTAAAGCTGGATTTGTATTGCGTGACCACCAGTGGTTATAGCTTTGTTAGTCTTGTACAGTTTCATTTTTCAGTTACTTAATTTTAATTTACATGACTTTTTAAGAGTTTTTATTTATTTTTGCGGATTCTTTTTTTTTGTCCACGCTTTTAGCCAGTTTGGAATGCCCAGTTCCTTGCACTGCAGTCCTTGTCCTTTGTTAGCAGGTCCTTCACAGCTCTTGAATCCTGATGCGTGGGTCACAAGTATGGCGTTTGTTTTGATAAGTGAAACTTTGGCTGTCATTTTTTGCTTGTCATTAGCTGCTGAATAACTGCAGGGTTAACAGGCTTTTTAAGATAGTGATTTGGATACTTATTGTATTCTTCTTCCATTTTTGATATCTTTGAAAATGTAATATAAAGATATAGTTTATAAATATAATCTTTGGTAAAATTAGGTTAAAATGTAAGATTAAAAAATGAAAATTGAAAAAAATTTGTGAGCACCTTGGCCCTTCATGAAGAGATCTCCGGCCTCCACTGAGATGACTTTTAAAGTTCATGTTTTTCTTATTTATCAGGCTCGATCCTCATGATACCTGTTGCTGTTAATAGCTGCTTGTTTCCAAAAATATAGACTGGATTTTCTCTTAAGATGTTTTCCATTATGATAATAAATAGTACTCCACACCAGGGATTATGTTATCTTGATAAGCTCCATATCAGAGAGGCTAAAATCTGTACCTGCTCTCCTGCCTTCACCTCTGATATCAAATCACATCACGTTTACCTTTATAGCACGTTTTAAAAACAACTGGAGTTGACCAAAGTGCTGAACAAATTAAAGCAAAAGGCACAACAGTAGCGAGTGAAAGGACATCAGTAGCAAAAAGGCACAAACAACAACAATGAATGGCAATGATAAAATACAAGGCAATATCAAAATATGTGCACAAATGTAAAACAGAATAAAACTTGCAATATCAATTCATAATAAAAAGAAAACAAATAGTTTAAAAAAATACTAATATACTAAAACCGCTAAGAGCAACCAAAGGCCATTGAAAACATGTACATCTTGAGTTTTGTCTTAAAAGTATCAATGGAGGGGGAAATTTATCTATTCCAAAGTTTTGACATGATCTCCCTTTCCCACTTAAAAAGCAATCTGAGGATATTAGAGGCCTAGAGTTGGAGTATAGGCAGAGGAGTTCTGAAATGTACAGGGATGCCAGCCCATGTACGGCTTTAAAAACAAATAAAAGAACCTTGAATTCAATCCTGTATTTGACAGGTAGCCAGTGCAGGGACGCTAGTACAGGTGTAATGCTGTCTCTTTTTCTGGCGCCAGTTAGGAGTCTCATTGCTGGTTAGGCAAATGGGACTGGCCAACACCCCGGTACAGTGAGTTCCAGTAACCCAGCCTTGATGATTGATGATGATTGATGATGATGGTAACAGCGGTGGTAACAGTCTTCATATCATTGAGAGAGAGGATGGACTTTAGTTTGGCAATGTTTCTCAGCTGAAAATAGAACCTTTCACCACAGAGTTGATCTGTTTGTCAGATTTCAGTGCCGAGTCAAAGATGACACCAAGATTCCTGGCATGGGCATGAAGGTTCGATGTCAACGTCCGTATGTGACTAGCTATACTCCCAGTGGTGTTAGGGGGGCCAAAAACAATGACTTCTGTCTTATTATCATAGATGTGTAACTCTCATAAGTTGGCGTCTAAACATGCTGGAGCACTGACAAGACAGTCATGCTTCACTGTCATCACCTCTCGTCCACTATGCCACTAGCTGTGCTGTGTTGTATAACCACGATGTTGCGACAGAGTCTGTTTTCCAGAGCGTGGCGTGCAAGAGGGACACACGGGAGGAACACACGTGAGACGGCACTTCAGCACTACCAGCACCTTTCTTACCCATGCCAGCCACTTTTTTTTTTTTTTTTTCTCAAATCATCCATGCCTGCTGTGCACAATACGCACCCACAGAGGGAGAAGATTAGTAGAGCATGACGAAGAATAGATGGCTACACAAAACTGGTTTCAAAAGTAAACCTAATGTGCTTTTATTTACAGGCAAGCATGCTCTGTTCTGTGTCATCAGTTTGATGTGTTTGTCTTAAATATTTAGTTTCTAAAGTAAAATATAAGAGCACTCCATGAAAACAATGTCATTATTTCAAAACCTTCACCTTGTGTGCTTCAATCAGAGTGCTTGTCAGATTGACAAACTGTGTCTGAAATCCCCTCCCCCTCCACACCCTTTCGATGGCGATATTTGGTAGGGCTGTGTTCAACAATTTATGTAAATTTCCAAAATCAATAGTTCAATGGCTACTTCACGCAGCGATTGACCAGGTGTGCAAGTTAGACTATGAAGGCCTTAGAGTAAAGACTGTATAAACGTGTGTGCCATATCCCTGTATTTGAACAATTATCAGATCTCACCCCCTCTCTGATGGCAGGATTTTCTATCCGCCTTCAGAACAGCTATAAACACAAAGACATACTAACTTGTTTGATTCAGGCATAAGCCAGCCTTGACTCTCCTGTGTTATGTACCCTTGACTTTGTGTTCATAGCTGCTTTCAATCTCCCTTGTCATTGCTCAAGCACAGAAGCAGTTTCTGGGATTCTTTGACTCACTGGACCACCCAGTCCCACTCGTCACTTGTTGCTCAGAGAAGTCACTTCTTATTACGATTTTTACAATTCTGCATAGATGTTTCAAAGTTCAAAAGAATGCAACTTTCCGGCAGCATAAGCTCAGACAGACTGTCTGGTGATAACAGACATGGAGTTGCTGGGCAACTCATGAACCCACTTTATACATTCTGCTCATTTGTAACTCCAGCAGAATGGAAGCAGATGGGACAGTGGAGGGGCAAGCTGTTACTTACTGATGACACACTGACACTTGTTGTGTGCATACTAGAGCCTGACAGATAAATCGGTCAGGCTGATATAGCAGCTGATATCAGCTCATTGCAGATATATCAGTATTGGCAGACATGTCAGCCAATAAATGACAAGAAATTGAAGAGCAGAAATGCTTTGTTTTGTGTCATCATTTTATAGTTTGTTCAACAAAGAGTAGTAGTGTCAAAAAGAGTTTATTTTTCAAGTGTAAAGCATTCTGCTCAGAATATTCCTGGGATGCAACTATGAAAAAAACAAATTTGAAGGATTTGGCTGGTGATTTTCTATATTTTTCTTATTGTCAACAAATCTCATGTGCAGAGTCAAACCAACAATGATCTACTTACAAGTATTACATGTGTATCCAAAGCCTTATATATCGTATTCCTCTATGCCGTAGACCTCCATATGAATATAAATAAATATTAATATTAAATATTAAATTTGTCTTTGGTAGATTATTTCTTTGTTGTAACAATGCTTTGTGGCAATGAATCTTATACCTCTGGAAAGCCTGTTTATTTCCCTTTTAAATGGTGCCACATTTGTAAGGAACATGCATTTGTGGGATGAGCAGCAGAGCTGAGTATGTGGGTTGCGCCCATGAAAAATTTGCCAAATCTTCTCTGCCAATGCCAAACAGCTTATTCTGCCATTGACTCTTGTTTGGTGTTTGGTGGATTGGATGATTGAAGTTTGAAGAAACAAGACATATTGTCAATTTAACAATTTATTCATTTAACAAACAGGAGCCTCCATAGTGTGTGGAAGAATCTTACACAGCCACAACAGCCTGGCACCTCCTCCTCATGCTGGTCACCGGTCTGGTCACACACTGCTGTGGGATGGCATCCCATTCTTTAACCAGCATTTGTCGCAAGTCAGCCAACGTGGTTGTGTTGGTCACTCTGGCATGAGCAGCACGCCCAAGCTGATCCCACAAGTGTTCAATGGGGTTGAGGTCAGGACTGCTGGTAGGCCATTTCATCCTCTCCACTCCCAAATTCTGGAGGTAGTCTCTGATAAACCCCGCTCTGTGGGGGCAAGCGTTGTCATCTTGGAGGCTAGAGTTCGGTCCCAGACTGTGGAGATATGGGATTGCCACTGGTTGCAGAATCTCATCTCAATATCTCTCTGCATTGAGATTGCCTCCAATGATGACAAGCCTCATTTTTCCAGTGAGGGAGATGCCACCCCACACCATCACACTGCCTCCACCAAAAGTTCTTACTCTAACGGTGCAGCAATCAGCATAGCGTTCTCTGCGTCTTCTCCAGACTTTGACCCTACAATCCAACTGCTGTAGGCAGAATCTGGACTCATCGCTGAACATAACGTTCCTCCACATGTTCAAGTTCCAGTGCATGTGTTGCTGACACCAGTGCAAACGGGCCTGACGGTGAAGGGTAGTCATGGCAGGCCTCCTGGCAGCCCTATGAGACCGGAGATTGGCTGCGTGCAGTCTGTTCTGGATTGTCTGGGCAGAGAGCCGTCGGCCATATTGTCCTGCAAACCTTGACTGCAAATCTGTAGAAGACAGCCTATGGTACCTAAGTGCTGACAGGGTGAGGAAACGGTCTTCTTGGGGTGTCGTCTTCTTGGGATGCTGCCAATCAGGTGCCATTCAGGCACCTGGGGTACCAGAAGCTCAAAACAAGAGTCAATAGCAACAGCAAAATAAGCTGTTTGGCATTGACGGAGAAGATTTTTCATGGGCGCAAGCCACATACTCAGCTCTGCTGCTCATCCCACAAATGCATATTCCTTACAAATGTGGCACCATTAAAAGGGAAATAAACAGGCTTTCCAACGGTATAAGATTTATTGCCAAGAAGCATTGTTACAACAAAGAAATAATCTACCAAACACAAATTTCCTTATTTTTTGTGCTAAGTTTATATAAATTGCCATATGAGTACAAAACTCTTGTACTCATATGTATTGATGACAATGACTTTGTATTGTTCTTAAAGAAAGTTATAATGTAGTATAAAGTCAAGACGTTGTGATATGTAGCACACCAAGCTAGCGAAATGCCTGCCGTACTAAGAACCTCTCTCCTGCAAGTTACAATCTTATCACTGTTACTACTCTTTGGAGCTGTTTCTAAACAAACTACGGTGACTGCTCTCTTCAGGGACAAATGAACATGGCACTCAGTGCAGCTGTGTGGCTCATTGACGTGTTTTTAATAGTTTTAGGACAACAACAGAGGTCTGCGGCACAGAGGAATAAGATATATCAGGTTTTGGATACACACACACACATACTTGTAAGTAGGATGAGGTCATTGTTGGTTTGACTCTACACATGAGAATTGTTGACAATAAGAAAAATATAGAAAATCACCAGCCTCATCCTTAAAGAGAACCTTATCAAAACTGCGTATATATGTATATATATATGTATATATATATATATATATATATACACTTTTTTTTTTTTTTTTTTTTTTTATAAACTCCCAAATATCAATATCAGCATCAGCCTAAAAAATTCTGTATCAGTCAGGCTATACCACACACAATCAGTACCGGTTAACATGCTGAATGTATCATGTACTCTGGCAGGAGAAGAGACAACAATGTATCTGAGAAAATAAGCTTTGTGCTGGTTGTCTGTACAGCAGTCTGGTGCTGCTGCTGTGTAGCGATGTGAGGTGACGAGGTGTTGCCTGGGAGCCTGGAGGAAAGAGATCTGTAGCAGAGTGACAAGTGGCACTGGTGTGTGTGTGTGTCTGTGTGTGTGTGTGTGTGTGTGTCTGCGTGTGTTTGTGTGTGTGTGTGTGTGTGTGTGGTGGGTATGAAGAAGTACCGTCAGTGGGGATGTAGAGTGTGACTCATCTTGGTGAGACGTCAGTGCTCCGTCATCAGTCGTCTGCAGCAGTCTATCACAGGCACACACTCATGCAGACACGTACAATAGACTTTCAATATATTCCACTCAAAGTTAATGACTGGCAGGCTCCCACTTACATCCTTGCTGCAAAATCAAAATCAGATGTGCAGTGTTTAAGCTTTAGGGATTAATTTTGGAGATCTCATTATAAATTAAACAATCTCAGTTGCTTGATAGAGCTGATGGAATTAGTTGCGCTGTGTTAATGTTTAATATTGTCTTTCCAGATGGTGAAGAACAATACAAGTGAGCTTGTGTATAGCAAAACACTGCATTATCTGTGCAAGAAAACAACTGTTTGCCAATACAATATGAGCAAAAACAGGCAGAAATTCCTTGTAAATAGACTGCCTGTGTTTGCTCCCTGAGCTCTCTGTGATGAGACTGACCTATGACATTGCCACTGGCTTTGGTCAAGTAAAGTCAAGCCCTTCTTCCTAAGAAATGTGGCTGTTTGACTCATGATTGATGCTTCGGGTCTCATACCTCCGCACGGCCATCAGAGAGAGACCAAAGGATTGTGCTAATGGCCCACTAAATTTGCTCTACTCAGCCGGCAGAAGCAGGCTGCTCCTCTGTGACAACCTGACTAATAAGTCAGGTGTTCAGTGTGCTGCTATTGATTCACAGGCTGCAGAGGGAAGCAGAGCCGGCTGCTGCTGAAAGGAAGCTGGATCTTGGATCTTCGGTTAGATTAAAGAACGCACTCACTGAGGCAGTCATATTTCTCTCTGACAGCGATATAACAGGAGGGCAACAGTGAATGACAATCATTGTGTTTTTGTTCAAAGTACACACTGCGCAACTTCAAAAAAATCTACATGTACGCATTATGTTTGTGCTTGTAAATTACCCTTAAAACATGTCTAACGTTAAAGACATGAAGGCCAGGTGCAGCTGTATACATTAGCAACAGCTTTAATGTTACATCTGATTTGATAAACATTTGGAAAGCATGATAGCTGCTGTCCGTTTGTTGTGTGCTCAATTTGCAAAATGATATTCCAGAAACGGTGACATTTTCTCGGCGGGAGTTATCTGGTTTCAGCACATGCATGTGTGACAGCTCGGACTTAGAAGGGAAATTAATTTCTGATCAATATCTCTTTATGACATTTATTCCCCTGCCAGAATGTCATACATAAAGCAATGAGCAGCTTGTGGTCACCGACGTTATAATGTTCACAACCACAGAGGGAGGCAAACAGCAACCTTGTTGAATGATAATTGATGTCCCACCCATATTTAATGCCCAAATCACACTTTTAGAGAAAAAAAAACTTTGATCTGACTATAAATTGAATTACTCATCTAAACAAAAAAAAAAATTCTTGCAACAGTCTGTCCATTGAAGTAGGCAGACGTGTGTGAAGTATAACAGTAATGCAAGAGGAGGCTTTCATCTGTCAAAGAGCAGGATTTTTGGCTCCTCGTTCAGAATTTGTCGTAACTTAGAAAGCTTTGATGTTCAAAAGTGAAATCCAAAACTGGCAGAGATTCGGTTTATATAATCAGTAGACATAACGTCTGTGCAAAGAAAGAACTGAGCTGTCATTGCCGTTAACTACAGCTTCACATTTGCCTCACTGAGAATCCGCTGAAACTAAACCTCAGTCCCTGGGGCTGCATGAGAAATTGCCACTTGACCGCACCGTGCACACCTCAGAGACTTCAGTGTGTTCATATTGATTGATTATGGATTTAGAGTCAATCCTGGGATAAGATATCTTCTATAGATAACAGTGAGGCAGGTAATGACCCCTGGTGATATATTTCTGTGTAAGACAGATTGCTCTCATCCACACTTATCTCTCACCAAAAGCTTTGAACTCTTCTTTTTTTTTTGAGGAATTATTCATCTTGATGGTTGCACACATCAAAACCCAGACGTTTGAGAGATTTCAGATTGTTGCATAAGGTAGAATCTGAAACTTGTTCTCACCTGTGAGTCAGAGTAAAGCTGTTGTTTTGTGTAACAGACTTGAACTTTGATTATTTTTAATATTCACTCATTCACTGCAGGGAGGAGTTAGAGATGGAGCTCACAGCTGACAAAAAGGGTAATTAAATTGTTAAATTTAGTTTTATGTGAAATTGATTTAACACAAGGTGTAAAGTATTTGATAATAATAAGCTTGTTGTGATGTATAAACATCTTTATTATTCATCACACTTGTTCACGTGTTCAGTTATATGAGGATTTATTGTTTTATGCTCCATTAAGTGATTATTTTTTTTTCCACACTAAATGATGTGACAGGGTGACCTGAAGCGCTGAAACCACTAAGAACAGCCAGCTCTATGCAGCTTTTAGCTACTTTTAGCTCATCATTTTGGCTACTTGGCTGCACACTGGCTGTATCATTGAGTCTTATAGCTCTCATCGGACAGTTTCAGCAGCCACCTCCCAAACATGAAAAACAGCAAAGATACAAAGTTAAGAAGTAACTCGTAAATAAAGTCGAACATCTAGCAAGCTAGAGACAGGTATTTTTCTCAATAGTTGGTGAAGACCAAGCCAGAGCTAAAACTTCAGTGAATATTAGACAGTAGTCAGGTGGCCAGAAAAACAGTAATTCTAACTGTGTGTTCAGACGGAACGCAAAGTGGTACGACTACATATAAAGTCAATTCAAAAACGCAAGTATAGGCATCCCCGCGAGTTTCAACTGGAGCAAAAATTTTGCATGTATCCCGGAGCTTTATGAATCTGCTTCATGAATGTACAGAGACGAGAGGGGAAAGGAGAGAGACTGGAGGGAAATAACAGAAAAAAATCAGGAGTCTCTGGTGAACTCTGAGTTCAGTTAGAGGCTGAACTGAACACAAAAACACAGACACTCCCACAGACACGGTCGGTGCGTCTGTTGCTAGCTAGCTTACGCTAATGTACAGCTGGTGTGAACAGGCCTGGCAGTCAAATACGCGCCAATGATGCAAAGTGAAAATTCCCTCACAATCTGTCTGAACACACCATAAGTACAGAATTATTTGCTAACACAGTTGCTATAGCAACTTAATTAGCCACTGGTTTTATTTATTGTCTCCCTGCCTCTCCCTAGGTATCTGCTGTAGATTATATGGGGACTTTTGAGGAGCTCAACAACCAGGATCTAGGCAGTAGCTGCCCTTGATCCCTGCGAGCACAGTTTCATTGGCTCATTGCCAGAGGAGGAAATAAAAACAAATAGGAGAGGAAAGCAGTTGAAAGGCCTTACACTGTTAGTTTCTAGATCTCTGACTGTAATAGGAGGCTGTTTTGCTGCAAATTAACTAGTGTGGCAGCAGGCGAGGAAAAACAGCTGTGACGTCTCACCAATGGCAGGATTAAAACTAAGCTCCTTTGCACGGCTGTACTGGTGCTGTATGTCCATCCAAGAGTCAAAACAGACACAACACTGAATGACAACAGCAAAAGACCTGTTTTCACCGCTGTAAAAAAAATAATAAACAAGCTCATAAATCCTCTTGGCTTTGGTATTATCATACAAGCTGCACACCACATTTATGACAGTATATTAGTGTACTATCTGAGGTTGTAACCATAGAAACCAGAGAGAGGTACGTCGCTGGCCTTTCCATCATTTAAAGCGGAGAGCATGACGTCAAAGTGACCACTGTTTTCCCTCTGAGGGAGTTTTTCCTTTCATTCAGAGCAGCGAGGGGTCCGCATGACAGATAACAGGGTGAGTCAGCAGCACTATCATACAGCTTAATGAGGAAGTGGCTGAACTGCAACACATGAATTGAATGCATCTATAATGAATGCATAACTTCCCATGACACAAGAGGGGAAGAGACAGTACTCCTTATCACACCATTCATACAAACGCTGGATGGAAAGCCTTTTAATCTGATCTGTTTACTGTCACAATACAAGAAATACAATGGCGTCACACAAATGCCAGACTATTAACACTCTGCTGAATGACAAACAACTTGAGTTGTGGTGTAAGGTCACTGCAAAACATGATACCTTTGAGGACAACATTTCTTTCATTTTACCTTTTAAAATACTGAGATGCTTTTGACTTTTTTGATGGCAGGGAGCAATAAATATAAAGAAATTATGATCCTGAAAAGGGTTTATATTGTTGTATATTATAGTTAGGTTTATGTCTGTTTCGAAACTTCTTGAATCACTTCTTGAACGTTCTTGAATCTCAGATGTTTTCGTTGTTGTGCTCATTTATGACTTTTCCCTGCAGTGCGAGAAACAACCAAGCCACTCAGAGGTTTAGCGTGATTAAAAACAGGGGCCTCATCTTCCTGTGCTACAGCCAGAACACCGGCAACAGAAAAATGGCCACAAAAATGGTGACAAGCATGGATGAGATTGACAAAGTTGTACAGCATAACAACTCTGAAATCGGCATACATCTCCGATCATCGTGACAAATGTTAATTTAACTGCTTCTGGCAACCGTTAGCTGCTGAGGTAGCTACAGTGAAGATGAACAAGCAGCCTGAAACCCATTTAAAAAATATAGTTTAAAAATCCTGACATGAACTTTTATTTTTAATTATATTACATTCATTCTTGTTACTATTTATAACAACTTTTGATATGTTTGCTGAAATTTGTATAATGTCTAACCAGCTATTTGTCAGTGTATAGTTAGTCATGGTTTCCTCAGTGACCTGCAGTAAACTTTACCATAAATGTGGGCAAAGAAAGTCTGTATACGTGAGCTGAGACCAAGACCTGAACCTGTCAGAGCTGCTGCCTCATCAAATGTCTCACATCTTTAACTTAGCTCATCCCTCAGTCTCACCCCCCCCCTCAGGCTCTATCCTGCTGCTGACGACCAAAAAATCCCTCTGTGTCTTTTCTCACTGACCTTTACTCTGGTTCGGGTCATGTGACAACTAGCAGGGTCATTTCTCTGCAAGATGGTTTGAAAATAAGGAAAAAATACTCTTTCATTTTCGAATAAACCCACAAAAATACATACAACATAATGCTTTGATGAACAGAACATTTCATGACTCAGAAGACTTTTTTTTGTTATTATTACAGGATCATTCAGAGTTTCTCAACCTTCTCTGACCGATGAGCCCATTCTTAGCCACGCCAGAGACATGGCTCCAGGGATTCAGTCTGGCCTCAACTTGGGTTCACACTGAAATATCTGAAAAGTCTTTTTGTACAGACTTTAATGTTGCCTGGATGATTCATCTCATTGTTCTCCTGACTTTCCCTCTATGGTCATCATCAGCTCAAAATTTAAATTTGTCCAGTTCTACCTGCAAAACTAATGATATTACCATTAACCTCAATTGTACTTTGTGTTAATTAGCAAATGTTAGCATGGTAACACGCTAAACTAAGATGGTGAACCTGGTGAACAGAATGCAAATGGTGTAAACATCAGCATTTTAACATTGCAGTTTTGATGTTAGCATGCTGACGTTAGCAATAAACTTGCGTTATTTTGTTCAGATTGTGCTTATGAGTTGCTGAGTCGGAAAAAACATTCACTATGACGTCTCCCACTTGGTGAAAAGAACTACAGACGTGGCGACAAACTAAAAATGGCTGCAAATTAAGCCATCATCATTGGTATCTAAATAAAATCCGATATTAAACCTGCAGTGCGGAACTTTTGTCTCCTCCTGCTGGTTTTGAGACAAACACTGTCGATGTCATCGCTGCAGACCCCTGACACTTTTTATGTGAACTGGTCCCCGCCCTGGTGACGCGGTTGGGGCTGACTGAGAACAGTCTGCCCTGGTTGACAGTCGTAAACCAATCATTGCTGGTTTACATAAAACGCATCACTACTGCTGCACCAGTGCGGGAAAGTCACCACAGGCACCAGATTTAAAAACTCTGGTATACTGCGACATACAGAGAGATTTACCTGGCAGTGATAGACTTAATCAGAATTGTGTGAACTCATTTAGCAAAGGCTTGAATGTAACGGATGTTCATTTATATGTGAAAGTCCTGCATTCCAGCTCTAACACTAATATGATTGTTACAGCAAATTTAAAATGTAAAATGTGTTGAAGATGTGGCTCTTTAATATAAACTATAATGAACCACTCCAAATATGTAACACAGCAAAAGTGGCTCATTAAAGCTGTTTAAATGGCGTGACCCCCAACAGTGGCGGGTAATAATGGAATAATGCGTGAACACTTCCAAAGTCGGAATAACGGGAGGTTACCGAGGCTGAGAAAGTAAAGACAGTAGCGACTCTTACAGCATTACACAACACTAATTCCCATGTTGTGCTGTAAAACAACAATAACACAACAAGCTGTGTCATTCTTATGGCAGTCTTGAAAACTAAACATCATCTTTTTGTGATCGGTGTACGAGTCGCTTCACGAGCAGCAGAGAGACTGACAGCCCAGTTTTCAGGACTTGGACCGGAGCTAAACTGGCAGCTTCAGATTTCACTGGGATCTTACCCCGCTGACCAGCCTCTGCTTCCTGTTTGCACTAATAAGACCCCGGGGGCTCATTGGCTGAGCTCAGCGCAGCAGCTAACTGCTGTGGCGCTAATCACCAGTGACCCACATGACACCGTAGACCTTATAGATCTGTCAGCACGCTGCATTCTCAGATTACAGTCAACGGCTCGCCAGTCATGCCGATTATGTTTAATACTCATGCTCAGTTATTCACATTAGTCTTCAGTGTTTTGAACATAAATCCTTAGTTAGAGTGCAGCAGGCTGTTACTGCTTGAGCATATCAGCTGCTGAACTTAATGACATTACGTCTCAAAGGTCACCCGTTGAATCCTGCGAGTGAGAGGCTGCTTCTTTTCAGGCTGTAAGCTGTCCGTGAGTGAGTGTGTAGGGTAACGCATCATTTGGGATTCATTAAGTTTTGACGTGGTGCATTTAGTTTGTACAGTTAACACTGAGGCAGCTGTACCTGCATCGATTAATAAGAAATGACTCATCACGACTCATCTAATGTGTCCCAATCTGTGTGAGTCATGAGCAGCGGAGTGGGTGTGTTTCCTCTGAAAGAAAACAAAAATCAATATCAAATAACACACCGAGTAAAGAGTTTTTACTGTTGGGTTATTTACTAACCAAACACTGTTCAGCTCACTATCATGACATCTGTTTGACACAACTGTGACCTGATCAAATATCCTGTTTCCTTCCTCTTTTTAATGAGACGTACAGTAAATCAGTTTGACCTGTTGCCTTAGGTGGTGATATATAGATGTAGATTGTTTTTGTAGTTTTTCTGTTGTTGATAAAAGGCCGATATACATTATAAACTACTCTTAAGAGGTCATGTAAGGTAGAACAGATATCTGTAAAGCTACTTTAGTCTGATATGTTGAGTGTTTCCAACATCACTCTATTTACTAAATTATGCGCTATATTTATCCTTCACAATTTTGAGTGTTAAATTAATGCACCACACAGCGCCCTCAAAAATTCCCTCAATAGAATGAAAAACAGATGTGAAATTACAGTCGTGCGACACTAAATCTTAAAGTTATGATGCAAAATGATGATGATGATTGTTAAGTGCACACCATCTCAATTTACTGCTCATAACAGAGTGAATTATTGAATGTCTTTTCCATGATAGTTGTAGAATGTAAACGAGTACATTAAAGTTTTTGTATTTAAAAGTTGAGGTAAATGTACTTTACTTGATTATTTCTATTTTATGTTGCTTTATAGTTCTACTCTATGGAGCCTCAAAATAACAGAAGATAGAAAAAGATTATCAAGTAAGAAATATATGTGAATATATCAACAAATAATACTGTTAGTTAAGTAATTAAATTGAGTGTAAAAAGGAATTGACCTCCTTTAACCTCTAATCAGTTGGTAAAAAAGCTATCAGCTGATGACATTAAATAAAACTTTATCTTATTCTTTTATTTACCTTTTACTTGCTCAATTTATTTTTCAAATCCTTAATTTTTCTATCTTTTTTGGCGTTAGAACGGAGAAGTTTAATCTTGTATCTGTCCCTATTTTCTCCACCAAACACTTTGGGACTCCAAACAGCTCTGATACAGTTCAGAGGGAAATATTGGACTTTCTCTCTTTACTCCGCTACATTTATCTGACAGCAATAGTTACTGCACTAATTCATATTTCACATACAAAACATTTGATGAGTTTATGAAATCTGATGCATTGTTGTAGACAAAACTACTCAACAAAATATAAAAGACGCTCCACCTCGACCCACTACAGCAGTAAACTGTGATGCATCTGTAATAATAATAACAAAAGTATAACAATCACAGGGGACACTTTTCTACATTTAGTACTTTTACTTTTGATACTTTTTGCATTGTTGTTTACTAAAGTATATGAATACTTCCTCCACCACTGCACAGGGAGTAATGAATGAGTGAGCGAGGAAGTAATTTCAGACTTTGCTTCATAATTAGTATCTGGGACATTATCTGTGAACTGTGACATAACAAGTGACTAGAACGACTCCGAGGCAGGTTTCTCATTCCACTGTGTTTGCACTGATAAAGAAATCAAGCTCACTTTAAACATGTTTCACAGTGAGCCATCAGAATGGTGCAGAACAGTTATTTGGACTTTCAGTGTGCACCGGTATCTCTTCAGTAGTGTAAAAAACAAAATTTTCAGGAGTTCAAAGATGAATTCTGTGAAGTCCATTTAATCTGGAACCAGGCACTAGTAGGGCACAGTAGGCAGGACACTGTGTGTATTATTGTTATACTCCGTGCACTGTTACATAATACGCAGCCTTCAGAATATTGTGTAATATTTCCAGATAAGAGTAGAGAAAGTATGCGAGGACAACCAATAGCTGCAGTATGTTCATGCACTGTACAAACTGTGCAGTGAATCATTTGGTGATGGTGTCACATTCTTAGTATGCCGGCAAAATGCATGACATTAGCAGGAAAGGATCCACCTCTAATGCTCAGATGTACAGTATGAGGCCTGAAAGACTAACATTACCCAGTGCAACCCAACCCATGCGCTGTACGTTCTTCATACATGAATCAACTGTCTCTCTTTTCTCTGCTGCTCCTAAACGCCTGTTACACAACTCGGCTGATCACTCTCTGATCCTCGTAAACATGCAGCGGTATGCAAAAACAAGTCGACAGGACTAAACGCTGCTGTCAAAAATAGTTCAGACTGGCTTTTAAAAGACCTGCATCTACATATTCCCAACCCTGAACGATAATGTCTCTGATCGCTACTTCCTACAGTCCTGAGCGCAGGGATAGAGGCTCAGGTTTCTGAGGCCTCGGCTCAGCTGCAGATTTCACACTCCTGTGTGTCCTGTGACAGCGGACGTGGTCTCCAGAGAGGAGAGGTGAAAGGGTAATCTGATCCCACCTGCTGACACAGCCTCCCAGTAACTGGGGGATACAACTAATTCTGTTAGACAGACATAAATTGTGTCATTGACACAACCAGTTTAAATAATTCATGACATGACACAACTCCCAGTACTATCACTTCGCAGAAAACAGTCACTGGGTGGGGTCTGTGGGAAGCTGTACTTCCTTCCAACATGAGCTTTGTCAAATGTAGTCAAGCTGTTACTGAACTCATTTACCATCTCTCTCTCTCTCTCTCTCTCTTTCTCTTTCTCACACACACACACATGCACAGAAACACACACCTTTGGAATCAGAGCCTCCACAGAGTAACTGATAATGGACCATTGTGTGCCGTGTGGTCACAGGAGCCAGATGATTGAAAACCAAATTAACTTTCCTTCTGAGTGACTCTTGAATAAGCTGAAGCTGTCAACAGCTCACAGGTTCATACCAGTTTCAAATTCTTGTCTGCTTAAACGAGCCGGAATCACTCAGACGTCTTTTAAAAGGTGTTGCTTTTTAAAGGTGTGTGAGCTGTTGAGTACAGTGAAATTCAATCTACACACAGAGAGCAGCTGTGAAAGCTTGTGAAAAAAGTAAAATATATCGTCAAAAAACATGATGTATCTTCAGTTTGTTTAGATATTCTGGTGTCACTGATCTTTTGTTGCTTCCCTCATAGACTGTGTTTGCATGTGTTTGTTCAAAATACTCAAGAAGAAGCCCTGAACTACTCAGTGCCGCCACTCATGTTGTGCTGACGGGAGAGCATCAACTTCACATCAAATTGGAAAATCTTGTGCTCAACCGAGTCATTACTTCACTTCAAAGAACGTACTTCCTCAAGGCTTTCTTGTTTTTTTTTTAAATTTATTTATTTATTTATAAAACTGCAGCAGATGCACTGATATGGCTGCCCATAATGTCTGAGTGTGACAGAGAAGCTGTAGCTGTTTTACAAATTCTGAAATTAAAAATCCCCAACAAAAATCTCTGTTTCAGAAAAACATACATGGTTGCCTGTGAGATTAACTGTTATGTTGCACGTGTTTGGTAATACCAGCTAGTTATGCTGGCTTTGAAATATGGTGAATCTAAATTTAGATTCAGTCCTAACAAGCTTATCTTGAGGAATGTAAACATGTTAAAGATAATGCTGTGTAATGAGTGAACTGTACTACATGTAAACAAAAGCACAGGAGATTGTTTTCAAGACAGAAATAAACATGAGAGCTGCAATGATTATTTCTTCTTATTGATTAATCTACAGATAATTGTCTTGATGAATCACACAGTTGATGAAATGTTAAAAAATAGTGAAAAAACACCATTCAAAATTTCTTAGAGCTCACAGTGTTGTCTTCAATTTGCTTGTTTTGTCCAACCAACAATCCAACTTAAAGATATTCAATTCTGTTATTCATGAAAAAGACAAGCAGCAAATCCTCACAGTAGAGAAGCTGGAACCAGAAAACATTTAGCAGTTTTGCTTGAAAAATGACTGAAACGATTAATCAATATTCAGAATAGTTGTCATTTGATTTTATGTCTATTGACTAATTGATTAACTAATTGTTGAAGCTCTATATTAGATCAAACAAGGTTTAATTTTAAATTGTTTAATATCGAAAGTATCAAAAGGTTAACTAATCCTGCAAAGTTAAGTGTTTCTAGTTTCAGTTTGTGTCCAGTATTAAAACCGAGCTGTTCTTGATTATCATGCACTCGCTTCATTTTCTCGAGTTTGAAATTTGTTATAATGTGTCATAGATGCAAATACCTCCTGACAGATTCTTGATGAATAAAATAGTTGTTGATCATTTTCACTCTCTGTATCATTTGTTATCGAGACATCGGGTAGATGCATCTTAGAGAATCATATAAGCGCAGAGAAATAATTTCCAGGTTTCCCACTTTCCAATTCCACACTGACAGGCAGTTAAATTCCCAACGTCATTTGAGGGGATGATTTTCCACAGTGCACATAAGACATACAGAAAATATTCATAAATTGTTCTTATTGGAGACAGTTAGACAGATAATAAAGAAACAGGTGGAGCTGTAATTTATGGAGCAGCAGTAGGAGGTCAAGAGGTGCACAGAATGTTTGAATTTGTGGATTACAAATAGTTTGCTGGCAGCGGTTGTGGATTTCTGAGGTGTGTTGATGAAAGCAGAGTTAATTGTCCGAGATTAACGACCTGTCATATCTCTGTTGAAATGTTGTTGTTGTAGTTGTGTTTACTGTCAGTGTGAAACCATGTAGGCAATCATATTGGACTTATTATCATTACTTAAAACGGTCAAGAATAAATGTAAAGTTTGGTTTTGATTTTACTGTTTATACACACTATATTTCATTTTGGACTATTGTTATACAAATATTTTATACTTTTTATAACATACAATACTGCTCAGCTCAAACTGTATTATGAACATGATCAGGTTTCATGTGTGAGCTACAAAGTTTGGGGTGCAGGATGTTTGTTTCTGCTTTTCTTGAAGCTGAGTTTCACATGATAACTGATTGATTTCTTGATTGATTTTAAAATGTGTTCTCTGGAGGATTTCACAAGACATCTGACGCAGAGTTAACTCTAAGTTACTCCTTGCCCTGTGATGATATTGATTATGTGTGTGTTTGTTTGTTTGCAGGGAGCCTGATATTCCCGCCTGGGCTCCTTTACTCTACCAGCTCCAGCTGCTGGACGTTAGAGAGAAACCAGACCCACTAACTCTCCCTGTAGCCGACCGCATCCGCATCGGCAACCAGAAGCGAGAGAGAGGAAACTTTCATTTCCAGAGGGAGGAATACAGCATGGCTGCAAGAGCCTATTGTATGGCTCTGGATGTGCTAACCACACGCAGCAGAGGTAACCCAGCATCAAAATCTGAATTTATTCATAGAAAATATTTCCATACTGTCGGCTATACCAGGAAAGTGTCACAGTAGTTGATGTGAGCATTACCTCCCCGGGAAAAGGGTGAAAATGGAAAGACAACAAAAAGTGACACAAACACGAAAACAGACCACTTGATGCAGATCTCAGACACGACATTTCCACATCAATCTCGGCCCTAAATGACATAAGAGTTTAGCACTCTGCTCCAGTCCGCCATCACACTAATCACGCCATCACGATGCAGAGGCACATCCATCTGAGCCGAGTGCCACCGTAAATGTTTTTGCTTAATTCTTTTGCATAATCAGAGCTAATCAACTTTCATATCATTTCCACCTTCTTAATCGCTTTAATCATTGACGAGGCAGGGTGGGCCCGAGAGGACAGTGTGACTGAATGAGTCGGTGAAGAGAAAAACATGGACTGCTTCATAATGTATCAATGATGGCTGAGCGGTGAGTGAACTCACCGCAACACTGAAGAGACGAGTTTATCAGGGCATCAAGATCGCGTAATTAGCGGATGAGAAGATGACCAGGAAATAATAATAATAATGCAGAGACGCTAACACGTTACTCTTTTAGGGTCATTTTAGGCCTATCATTTTACAAATACAATTCATGACACGTGGAGATTATAAATCATTCTAATCAATTAACTGGTAGTCATGCACAAACACAAACATTAGAAATGAGCTGTTTAACCAGGAGATGTGGTTGAAAGCTATGGAAAAGGCAAGTAAGAGGACTTTGAGTTCTTTTTTCTATTTTCAAGGTCAAGAATGAACTTTCTTGCTCAATATTTAGGTTTATTTTTGTTTTGGTTTAATTTTAAGTAAGAAAACTTTAAATTTGTGTGATGGATGTACATTATCATATTGCTATCAGGCTAAATAGCTAAATGGATTCCAGAGATTTGGAGCTTATAGCTGTATTGCATCAATATTTTTATATCAATGAATCAAATGATTATGTGTAATATGAGAGTGGTCGCTCCAAATGATGAACACACAGAGAATTATCACCAACTCTGCAGTTTCCCTGAGCTCTATGGAGTTTTTTTTAGCATCTTTTAACTCATTGTTTTGGCTTTACAGTCCACAATTCTACTGTTTTGACTCACTCACCGCTCTCATTAGCATCGTTTTCAGCCAAAAAAGCCAAAAAATTCTGACAAACTCACTGTACACTACCTGCCCAGCACCAAACAGCAGACAAACTCTACGATCAGCTGGTGCTCATAGTGGAGCATTCATAGCTAAAGAGCCAGATGTTTACCTAAAGAGTTGGTGGAGATCAAAACAGAGCTACTAGAGAGTAAACATGGATCATCCATTCTTCAGGTTATCAGGAACACGACTCCAAATAAATGAAAATGTTGCTCCATGTCTGCTAGATGTGCAGTTGGGCTACTCTTTGCTATCACGTTCACGGTACCGGCTTGATAAGATGTTAGTGTTGTGTTTACAGTTTTGCCTCCAGGTGGCCAAAAAAATCTGGTTTAAAGAATCCAACTTTGAATCCAAATAAAATTGGCTGAATGAAATTCAACCGTAAATTTAAGATATGACAAGTAATAAAAAGACAGATGTGCTCCCTGATTTTCTAACATTTATCACCCATCATGTTCAGGGCCAAGTATGAAAATTCCTCACCACTAACAAGTGCTCATTACTCGGGTCACTGCCGTATTCAGCTGGACATGTTTGGGTTTGATGATGAAACCATGCTGTTATTACAGAGGGGGCGGTGATATAGTATCCAGCTGATTGAAAAAAAGGAGCATGAACTGTCTTCATAATGACACCCAATGGATGTTTCTCCTTGAAAGTCCAACTGGTTTCAATAATATTTCCTAGAACTGCTCTCCAGGATTAAATATTGTGACTAATCCAGTCGAACATCTCAGCTTCTTTGTGTCCACAGTGTGTTTATGTCAAGAATAAAAAGACTCAACTCCACATGAAATGTCAGAGGCGGTATGGCTATGTGTCTGTACAGATGGTAACGATGGTGGCGTGGAGGCAGAGGAGGAGGAGGTGCACGACTACCGGGTGAAGTGTTTAAACAACCTGGCCGCCTCTCAGCTCAAACTGGAGCAGTACAACGAGGCGTTGCACACCAGCCGGGACGTTCTGGCCCTCGAGCCAAACAACGTCAAGGCGCTTTTCAGGACGGGAAAGGTGAGGGTCCACCCTATAGTGTTATTACTGAGAGACATCACTGTGACTGCGAGGAGGAGCGTCTCATTTGATCCTTATCAGACCATAAATGATTATTGGAGGGACAGTTCCTGGAAGGAAAATGAATTTGTTTAATATGGGATTAGTTTTAATTATTTTTGAGGAATAAATAGCAGCTACATTATTGCTATGTGCTCTCTGCCTGTTTTGATTTATGGGTCCTCCGGCTCTGTTTTCACTGTAATCTCTTTCAGCTCCTGTCAGACATGGCTGAGTACAAAGAGGCAATGGAGGTGTTAAAAAAGGCCTTGAAACTGGAGCCGGCCACCAAGGTGAGATTATGTGGGTGAGCCTGTCCATCCCCTCGCAACGTGTCCTCCAAATCCATCCACCTACCCGTCCCTCACATGCAAGGAAGGTCGTTTTAAAATTAGCCTTCTAATATTACTAAAGCTGCTGAAATCAGTACAAAATGATGGGTACTCACTAAATTTGTTTTTATTCCAAAAGACCTCCCGATTGTGTCATTATAAAAGATTAAAAGTAAATTTAGAACATTTTAAGGCTAAAGAAACACTGTTGTATTAACAGGAAATCATTTTAATGAATCAGTTATTTTATTGTTTTTTTATTGCTAATAATTCTCGTGTCTTTACATGATCCATCCCTCATGATGTGGGTGACGTAGACACAAACCAACAGTCTGCAGCCTTTCTTTATGTCTGTATCATAATCAAATGACAATTCATCCAATAGTTGTCGAGGCATTTCACTTAAAAACAGAAAAATCCAAATGTACACATTTACATTTTGCACCACTTCACTGTCAGTTAGCACATTATGTCTAATTCAGTTCATGAATAAACAATATATAGTCTATAATCCACATAAAGTATGGAGCTTTTATTTATCTGATCACTATTTTTTTCTCCTGTTCTAAGATTCAGAAATATATTCAGAAAATGCAAAAACAAAAAGTTACTCAATTAAAGCTCCACCTTGCATTCTTGTCAAATCTAAATCTTGAACATTTTTTTGAACACCACAAATCATAATATAAAAAAAGACAGAAGATAAAATTAATGTTGTTTTTGCACCTCAAGTAAAGGTCACAATGTTCCCAGTGTTCTCATCTTCACCACTCTGTATCATGCAACTCCCTGCTTTTATTGCATCTTTTCAGTTACCACAAATATTTCTGGAGACTGCGCACACCACCTCCTTATCATGAAAAAGAACACAAAAACAAAAAACAAACCTCATGTTCAATATGAAAGTTTAAAACAAAGTTATCCATACATGAGCCTCCAGAAGAGAGATGGCCTGTTCTGTCTTGTTTTGTGTGGTTAGTCTAATCTGCCAAATCCTCCACAGAGGATCTGACAAACTTCACATCTGGCAGTCTACAATTGTGACCACACTGCTCAGAGTTGTCCAGCAAACTCGGTAAAAAAAAACAAAAAACACTTACAAGGGCTAAATATTGTCACTCTGAAGCCCCAAGCTCTAAAAGTAGTGAACTGAAGGTAAGAAAGGAAACTGAGTCATCCTTTCCAGTTACTTTATAGACTCCACACTGTATAATTAAGACAACTACTCTGGAAAACAGTTTATCGTAACAAACAATGAACAATAATCTCAGTTTAACATTATTTTAGTAGCTTAACGCCTGCTTTCACTCACTGGAGCCTGGGTTTAAATTAGCAAAGGTTATACGGTGTGAGGAGTACATTTCCATCAGCTGTTTACGACACAGTGTTGCCAGTATTACAATGACCTGACCTATAAGGCACACTGCCACAGTCACAAATATGTCTGGTCTTGTCTAGACAAAACGAAAATATCTGCTGCGTCGGTAATTACACCCTAGTCTCTCAATGCTGGATAAAATAGGAGAAACCTGGTTTAGCTGCACTGTGAAAACATTATTGTACCTCTGTCTGTTGGTGATGATGACATAAAAAGACGAGGCATACTGTATGTAGTTAAGAACTGTAAAAGATGGCATACTGTGTATTATTTTTATGCATTTAATGAGAAGGAACAACCCCCATAAATATTCCGCTGCATGTTTTAAAGCCCTTGTATGAAAAATTGAGCTTGAGGTTAAAATATTTTTAAAGGCTAAAGGAAAAATTTTCATTTGTTGTTGGCTTCTCATGTTTGTTCAAACAAACTTTGGCCATCAGCCATATGAGACTACTTTGTAAGGCTTTAAGTTTCAGACCTCTGCTCTCACCTGCTGGACATTTTCAACACTACAACTTCACTTCTTCCTCAAAGAAAAAGGAAAAATTCCTCCTTCCAAACATTAGATCTATAGAGCGTAGATGTTCAACAAAATGTTTTTTCCCCTTCTGGTTTTCCAGGCGATCCATGTTGAGCTGTCCAAACTCGTCAAAAGGCAATCAGGAGGCAACGACACCCAGGAGTGGAAAGCTAAACCTGCGGAGATGCTTGGAGACAATATCGCACCTTTTCTGATTCCCTCTAAGAAGAAGCCATCTGTAAGCTCTAACAGAAATATCACCAGCTAGAAACTGTTAATGTCTTCTATTCCGATATCCAAGACTACGTTTTATATGTGCCTTTTGTTGTGGTGTTTTAGGGAATTTCCTGGAAGTTAATACTTGGAGCTCTGGTGGTGGCCTTGGGCAGCTTAGTGACGTCAGTCATTCTGACTGCGAGAAACTGACGTCCTCTGCAGTGGGCACTTTGTAAATCCTCATTACAACCATCCTCCTCCTCCTCCTTCTCTTCATCATCATCATCGCGTCTGCTCTCCAGCCCTTTTTAGTCAGTTCAGTTGAAGAGTTTTTTACTATAAAGAGGAGAAGGTATCCTGTGCAAGATGCTTAAAAGCTGCAGCAGCACTGATCCTAAAGTTGTATTTATGTGAGTTTCAGATGGTAGAATAATGTTTCACTGGAAGTGTGCAGTTTTTATGAAAGTGAGGATATTGCAGTATCGGATGAACTGATAATACCAGCAGATTTCTGCTGATCGATAAGACAGAAGTTATAGTCGCACATATTTCAGGTGGAGTCTGTTTGGTGTTTTATTTGGAAAAGGATCACATTCTTTTTGTCATAAAAAATGGGTCCTGGAAAAATCTTCTGGTATCACAGATACTCAAATAAAAAAAATAAGTGAACCTGAAACCAAACTACAAAGAGTAACTTAAGGAAATGAATAACACTCTGAAAGATTTGATCAGTGCTCAATAAGTGGAGGTATTGAAACTGCAATGTAATATTGCTTACACTGATGCTTAATAAAATGTTTCAAAAATATGCTTTTTTTTCCCTTTCTGCTCCTCTGTCACAGGTCTGACCTCCATTTAAAAAAAACATACATTAACTCAAACCCATCAGTTTTTCATTAAATGTTATTTAACTGGAATTGAGGCATCAATTTGCCTTATTTATTTATTTAATAAAATTACATTTACTACCAAATAAATATAAAATGTAAGAGTATAAGCATGACTGCATTAAACGCATTGATATTTGTACATTGTGCAATTTCCCAGCAATAGAAACCTTCATTTTGATCAGAGATATATGAAAATATATTCAAGGCTTGGGGGTTAAATATTTCAAAGCTTAAAACATGTAAGACAATGTTTTTGCAAATGTAATGTCCTTCATCATAAAATAAAAATCACTTTGTTGTCCTTCATTGCTCTGTAAAAGTGTCATATCTTCGTGCATCAGTGTCTACAGTCCGCAGCAGCTGTTTAGAGTCTTCTTCGGGTTGGATTGACTCAGTCTAACCTCAGAATCTGACTGCCGCCTCAGTTTGACATTTTTCTTTACTTCTCTGTGAGAAAGGAAAAGGTCTAAGTGTTGCCATGGTTTGTGAAGGAATAACAATTTTAAATTCAAACTCTCTTTCTCTCCGGCCTCCTACCTCGCTAGATGAAGCACAGCCTCGACGACGTTGGTTCCCTCTTTGGCACTCGTCTCGCAGAACAAGGCACCGTATGCCTGCAAGCAAAGTATCAACGTGACTGCAGTCGGTTTATTTAGATACCTGGGAGGCCAGGCGTCTGTGTATAAACATTTTTCCATCAGGTGGAATGAAAAGTTACACACCTTGGCCAACTTCTCTCCATGCAAACTACTCACACAGCTTCCCTCTGGAAGCTGCTCTCGGAGGTCCACCTTGTTTCCAATAACACACATGGGGATTTTCTCCTCCGCTGAATCCTTTATAAAAACAAAGGACATTGTTCACTTTATTTATTGGCAGAGGGATTTTCTTTGTTGGTCAGTCAGCATTTCCATAATTACCTGAATCTGATCCACCCATGCTCTGACGTTAAGGAAGCTGCTTTCTGAAGTAACATCATAGAGTAACAGGACTCCGTGAGCTTTACGGAAATAAGACCTGGCAATACTGCGGAACCTGCAGTGAAGACAGACAGCGCTATTTTTAGACAAGTGTCTTCCTCATTGCTACATAATTAAAAAGGAACATGTTGCCTAATGTAATTTATTGTAAACACTATGCTTTTCCCGTCACTACTTCCTTGAGAAACACAGAGTCAGTGCAGTACCTCTCCTGCCCAGCGGTGTCCCATATCTGCAGGCTCGTCTTCTCTCCGTCTACTAGCATCCTCTTCATTTGGAAATCCACTCCTGAGAAGCAAAAAGCAGATTTAATGTCTGAAAATCAACATACTGTCAGTCAGTCAGTGTTTTATAAAATGTGATATGTTTAAGGTGGTACCCACCCAGAGTTGTCTGAATGTCTCCTCTAAACTCGTTGAGCGTCAGTCTCAGCAGGAAGCTGGATTTTCCTGCTCCTGCGTCTCCAGCTAAAACGAGGCGGTACATCGGAGCGGGTTCTTCCGTTTCTTCTATGTCGGCTTCTAATGGCTTCAAAAACACAACAAAAACAACAAGCGTACACAAAATCATGTGGAAATTATTTTAATTTGTGGTATTTATTGTATATATTAAAAAAACAAAACAAAACAGGATTAACAGTGATTTAGTTGAACATGAAAGTACATTTTTGACTTTGACCCGTAAAATAAATATTTGACCCAAAGATAAATAAATGTTAACTCAAGGTCCACCTCTTACTAGCTTTTTTTCCTGGAGATTTCCACCACATCACACAGTCTTCATCCCATATAATCACATGATCCATACTTAGCTCAGTTGTCATGGTGTAATCTATCCCCATGACAACTGAGCAAACTCCCTCCACTCATGAAGACCGTGAGATGTGGTTTCAGAAAAATTTAGTGCCAAGACATTTGGTTTTGCAGGTTGAAAATGTGTTTTTCAATGTCAAGGTTACATATTACATTGCTTCAACAGCATTTAAATGTCTATATTTCCATCTGTGGCAGCTCTTACCCACATGTTGAAATATATTTTTTGAGGTGCTGTTGAAACAATGGTTATATGTTGAAGACTTTACATTTTCAAAACACATTTAGTCCAGTTTTAACCTAGAAATATGCAGATGTATTGAGACCTCTATATCACCAGATCAATGCCTACTGGAGAGGACATTTTACCTTCATGGAAAAGGCAGACAAACGTCTTCGTATGGACGATGCAACGGAACTTGCTTTGCTAGGAGCCACTGACACTGCAGCCTCAGATTTGACTTCTGATATCTGTAACAGACCAGAAAAATACGACTTTAAACATTTAACAGATCAGCAGGATTCTGGTATTTTATTTGATCCACTATTTGACCTGACGTTTCTTCTGACCTCAACATCAGACGCGACATACGAGTAACTGTAGTGAACCGTTTCCACTGAGCCTCTACTGTCATCGCTGTCGTAATCGCTGCCTGAGTTCTCGGCTGTGTCCATCTGCAGGGACACTCCACTGTCCAGGTACCTATCAGCCCAGGAGGCCACATGAGAATAGGTCGACTTGCTGGAAACCTCCTCTGAGCTGCACCAAAGCACCGACACACACACGCTGGCTTTAGCTGTGACAATTTAATTCACTGAGATCAATCCGTAGATTCACAGAGTTGTGTAAAAAAAACTTGATATACCTGCCGTGCTTGAGTGTGCTTTGTCGGAAGGGTTTCATCCTGCGAGCTGGGATTTCATTTTGGGGAGACAGCTGTTGGACAGATTAAGGATGTCAGGCAGTAAACTTTTCTTTTTTTTACACTTCTTAAACTATTGAAAACAATTTACTGTGTTCTGTTTTCTACTATCTGCTGTAGAGCCGGTGCGTATGAGGAACTAAGTCATCAGCAAACACGGGACTTACCCTCCTTTTAGCTGCAACCACTTCACTGGCCAACTCAGAGCGCAGCCCGTCGTTACTGTCATACAGCTTTTTGTTCATTTCCCTACCAGTGTGTACATGGAAATACAAGAAAAAGGTCAGATACATGTGCAAACATTTACTTTCATATAACGGATGAGTGATACAGTAAATAATAATAATAATACAGATGAAGGTCAAAGTATTACACCTGTTCTGCTTGACAATTAACTTTATACAGTGAGCACTGTCCATTAAATACGCTGTACCCCGTTCTTCTGCTTATCCAAGTTGGTTAAAACAAATTAAGATTATAATCTATAAATTCCTGTTGCCAAGAGAATATGTAACTTTTTGTAATTCCTGGAAAAAGTTGGCATTTTGACCTCCCTGACAGAAAGGTGTACAAAAATCAAGAATGCAACAGTGGGTAACTGTCAAGAAAAGTTATTAAGACACCAACATCATTCACTAAATGTCCAAACTAGAACAACATTATCAGTTGGAAGACATACTCACTGGAGAATCTGGATCTGACTGGAGTAAGACTGGTATTCCATCACCATCCCCTTCAAATCCTCTTTTTCTCTGTCATGATATGCACATGTTGAATCATCATTTTGTGTCTATCAGACGTGAGCTCAGCTGAGCTTAAGAACAGTGCCTCACCTTTCATGTTGAGCTTTCTGATCTGAATACATGTTTTTCAGCTTGTCCAGCTCTGAGTGCAGGATGGCGATGTTTGTCTGGGCTTGCAGCAAAGAGGCGCGCAGCTGCTCGTTTTCCTGAGGAGAGACGCTAAATAATTGGAACCATTCTGTACAGCTGGAATGTCGTTTTTTAAAAACAATTACTGCCAAGATAATAACTTACCTGTGAGAGATCACTGGTTTGTTTGTTCAGTCTGACTAACTCCTCCCTTGAATGGTTGAATTCAGAGTCCTCTTGGCTCTTGAGAACAGACATGAACATTTTGTTAAGCAGTTTTAGACATTTATATGGCAATATATTTTAATAAAATAAAAAAGCACATTAATAGACCCACAGTTCCATTTGTTTGCAAAGAGCAGCAGTTTTATACCTGCGGATGTAGACATGGTAAGTGTAACCCGACCAATACTGGACTTCTGATACAAAGTTTGAGAGTTTTTAACACAAGTATCTGCTGACATTCTTCATGAAAACATAATGAATACAAACACTTTGAGGAGGATCCCTTAAATAAGTTGATTTGGGGGATTTTACAGTTGAAAAAATTTCAGTGCTCTCTGAGAAAAATTTCATTTCATTTCCGTACTGCAGTTTGTTTCTATTGTTATCAGCCAACATATACACCAATACCAATATACGGTATCTGCAATAAGCCAATATATTGTAGGCTAACCAATTCACAGGTGTAGCTCTACTGTCAATGTGCACCATCTACAGGCAAGAAAAGTAATAATGTAATAATAATAATAATAATAATAAATTATCTAACAATTATTTTCATTATCAATTAATCTGTCGATTATTTTCTCAATTAATCGATTAGTTGCTTGGTCTTTAAAAATGTCAGAAAATTGTGAAAAATGGCGATCAATGTTTGACAAAACCCAAAATGCATTATCAAGTTTTGTCTCAACCAACATTCACAACCTAAAGATATTCAGTTTACTATCATAGAAGACTAAAGAAACCAGAAAATTCACATATAAGAAGAAGGAACAATAGATATTTTGCATTTTTTCTTTATAAATGACTCAAAACAATTAATTAAAATAGTTGGCAATTAATTTTCTGTCTGTTCACACTACTCTTGGGTCTCATTGTTAGTCCTCTTGGACTGTTGAAAAGGGAGAAGACAGACATGACTTTATTTGTCCAAAGACAAATACAAAATGTTGCATCTGTAGACAAAGTTCTGTCTTTGGTGCTGCATATTTCAACTATAAATGTTGCTGTTATTAAACCTTTTGTGTAGATTGACACATAGTACTCTCTTCACCTGCTAATATCACCACTGTAACACCTGACGTATGATCTTACATGATCAGGGCATATGGCCTCTAATTGTATATCCCACAGTTATTGTGTGTACATTGTTTTATTTACTCTGATGCAGAGCGACAATAGGAAAGTTAATCTCGCTAATGAACAAGAGATGCTGCCAGCTTTACTGTGGAAATGGTTTTGCTAGATGTCTGTTACTGAAAAGGAGAAGATCACTGCTCGATGCTTCATTCTAAACCATCACCTGCATCAGAAACTGCCAAAAAAAGAGGCCCAGCTCACTGCCGAGATCCATCCTTGTCAATTTTCTCCAGTATAATGTTAAAGAGATGCTTCTCAAAAAGGCAGGGCAACAGAAGATCCATCTTGGAGAACGAATGCAGTCTTTTGACCTTGACTATATTACAGCTGTAGTACAAGAGCCACAGGGAGAAATCGACGTGCCACCACTGCTTGAACAGCTTCTTCAAACGGTGACGTGGCAGCACGTCAGGAGACACAGAGAATCAGAGACAGACAGACGGGCACGGGAGCAACTCTAAGAATTTCAACAAAAGAACTGAGATATGCTTGAACTGAGATATGAAGGTACACATGGACGTGGTTCATGGAGTTCTTAAAGTTATTGAACATTTAGGTTTACAAGCATGACACAGCTGCATGGATATACACATATCCGTCAGCTATAATCCTGATTCAAAGAATATCACCAAGCTTTACAGACTACATGTGAGTGTAATTAATGGCAATTTGTTACATGCCAGATGACTCTGACTGATAGAGAGACTAGCAAAATATTAAAGCTAGATGAGTGGGGGGATCCATAGCAGGTTATTCCCCATATCTAGGAGGGGGCTCTTTCTTAGAGCTAGGCCTTCCCCCTCAACTTATAAAGGGATGCGGGATCTAAAGCAAAACATTTTTGTTTGTTAACATGTTCTGGTTCATTGTTCAGAACTATTCTGGTGTTGCAATGAGGGGAAACAGTGAAATCAATCACATCAAGTGTAATGATGCAATATCACAGACTTAAGCTGATGTCTTTAAATGTTAATGGTTTTGGGTAATCCGATTGAAAGGGCCAAGGTAGGTATTACAAAATTGAAAAAAGAAAAGATGCCTATTACTTTTCTACAAGAAACCCATTTATCACAACAAGAGCATGAGAAACTAAAAGATTTGGTTATAAAAACACATATTATAGCTCACATACTTGTGACTCATACTTGAACCCAGTTAAATTTGAAAACTATAAAAGAAATAAAAGACAAAGAAGTGAGGTATATAGCATAGTAAAAGGGTAAGGTGGAAAATAATGTCCTGACACTGGTGAATATCTATGCACTTCCCGATAGCAATAAACTTTTTCCTCAAATTCCTATTTGATATTATTGCAATGGAAGCAGAAGGAATTTGTATCACAATCTAGATACAACAAGCAAAAAGAAGAATAAGAACCCGTTAACAAAACTACTCAACACTACCTGTGAAGAAATTAGCTTTGATGATGTCTGGAGGAATTTTCATCCTCTAGAGAGAGACAATACACACTACTACATACAGCACACAGTTTACTCTAGAATAGACTATTTTTAATGCAGAAAGGAGACTGTTATATGGTAACAGATTGCAGACTTGCATGGCTTATGTATCAGACCATAATGCAATACACAATTTAAATGGACAGTAGAGGGAAGGACACAGTCTTATGACCCTTGGCCATTTAGTTGTTTTTGGTCCTGTGTTAACCGCTCTCTCTTTCTCTCTCTCTCCCCCCTCCCCTCCCCTCCTTAGTGCAGTCAGTGTGTGTGTGCATGCGTGTGTGTGAGCGAGAGAGAGAGATGAGTTGCAGGTGGTGTTCCCTAATTGGCTCAGGTGACAGGATAGCTGTTGGCTGATTGACAAATGCAGATGATTTAAACACCAGCTGATGCTGGCTTCCTCCACTCCTGTTAACTCTGTTATCTTAGAGCTGTGTGTTAGCCGAGTGGATTTGAGTGGTTTTAGTAGGTTTTGGACTTAAAGATGTGTCCAAAACCTACAAAGTGTGTTAGGCAACTTTCTTACCATCAGATGTGTAGATCATTATACACTGTAAATATTTAAAACCAAGGTAGGCAGTAGGAGTGAGAAGCCCTTTTCTTTCCTCTTTTTGTAAACCATTTTTCTGCTGTTTTTCCAATTAGGAGTTCGGTTGGAACTTTATTTTTTTGTCAGGGAAGTTGAGGGTTGGGATTAGTGGATTTTTTTTGTTGTTGTTTTGGGGATTGCTCAACTCCGTAGCTTTTGCAAATAACCTGCTTCATTGTGAACTTTGATTGTTGTTGGGCTGACCATGCTTGGGATTGGGAACAGCAGGGGCTCTAAGCATGTTGTGTCCAGGTTTCCCTTAAACTACTAACATAACAACAGTGTGACTATTAAATGATGGGACACTGAACAACAAAAGTGTTAATGACATTAAACTGGAAATCAAAAGATATCTTAAGAATGACAATGGTGAGATATATCCATCCATACTATGGGACATACTGAAGGCTGTAATATGACGTAGGTTAATGGCTAGGACAACACATATTAAGAAGACCAGAATAGAAACATATAATAAGTTGATCTTCGATCTGAAGGATTTAGAACAGAAGTATAAAAATAACAAGGACCAGAAGAGTCATAAACAAATACAAGATTTGAGGGGACAAATGGATGAGATATTGGGTCAAGAGGCAGAGAAAAAAACAAGATTTATAAAACAGGCGTTTATAAATCTGAGCTGGGCCCTAAATCCACTAAATTACTTGTCCAGAGGATACGCAAACAACAGGCTGACAACACCATTCACAGAATTAAAGACCCCTGTACACATAAATTGAAGAGTGAGCCAAAAGAAATAGAACACATCTTCCAAGAGTATTATAAAGAATTATATACACAAACCTCTACAGTAGATGGGAAATCAATGAGGATTTTTTTTAAGTGCACTAGATCTACTCTGTATTGGAAAGATACAAAATAAGACAATCACAGCAGAAATATCACTGGAGGAGATAGAGAAGGTTAAAAACAAACGAGGCCCCAGGCAGTGACGGTTTCCCAGAAACCGTCAGTGCCTCACTACAGAATGGTACAAAATATTTCAGAATGAGTTTAACCTACTTCTTCTAAGAACCTTTGACTGTATTATCAAAAAAGGTAAGACATTCCAAGAAAGAGGCGATCATAACACTAATCCCCAAAGAGAACAAAGACAAGGAAAACTGTAACAACTACAGACACATATCAATTCTTAATGTGGACTATAAGTTATAAACTTCAATTATTTCCAAACTATTTGGAACTTTCCTGCCAGATTTAATTGATGAAGACCAGACTAGGTTTATAAACAGTCTGACAAACACAAGACAATATTAGAAGAACTCTACATACAATACACAGGATTCAAAAGGAAAGTACATGCGCAGCCCTGGTCAGCCTTGATAAAGAAAAGGCCTTTGATAGGGTTAATTGGGAATTATTATATCAAACATAAAGATTTGGCTTTGCCGAGGATTCAATTCAGTGAATCAAAGCAATTTACCAGCAACCTACTACAAGGGTAAAGGTGTATAGTTCCTTATCTGAGAGATTTGTGTTAGGAAGAGGAACGAGACAGGGATGTTGTCTTAGTCCTACTCTGTTTGCTATCTATATTGAACCATTGGCCCAAGCAATCCATCAAGATAGGGAACTGAGAGGAGTAGCTATAGAGGACAGGGAACATAGAATTGGCCTTTTTGCAGATGACGTGATGATATATCTCACGGATGTCAACGCCTCCTTCCCAAGGATGATGGGGATCATAGAGAAATGTAATTACTATGCAGGATGTAAACTGAATTTTTCAAAAACCCAAACTCTCCTATTCAATTATGCACTTTCAGGAGAGATCAAGCAAAAGCATAATATTAAATGGGATTCAAAATTAATCAGATGCCTTGGGATGTATATAACAAGAAATGAGATGGTCCAGATACCCAATGGATTTCTGTAGCAAGATACATGTGGGGAAAAATGAACATTTATCAAGGTTACTGTATTTATTTCAATCCCTGTCAAAAGAGGCATCACCAAAACATTTCACAGAATGGGATAAATTAGTATCTAAATGTTTTTGGGGAGGGAAGAAAGCCAGAGTCTGATACACTAAACTCCAGTTGCCAAAGGATAAAAGTAGAATGGCACTTACAAATTTTAAGATATATTCTATGCAGCCCAACTTTGACCACTAATTATTTGGTGTGATGACAGCTTTATAGCTAGATGGAAAGAGACTGAGAAATAATCCCTGACTACCATATCCAAGCACTTGAGAGAAAAAGCTCTTCCTGGAGATATCATGAGTATGATTGACCCAATGACAATAATAACATTAGAAATCTGGTTCACTCTTAAAACGAATTTAAACCAAGGATGTATGATTCAACATTTAAAGAATGGATGAAAGAAGGAATGACTGCATTTTGTATTGTTACTGAAAACAGGGACTTTGAAGTTTTCAAGATTTCAAGAGAAGGACAGATTAGCACTTATGAAGCAAGACAATGTTTAGATATCTTCAGTCAAGAGAATATCACAACAACAAAGTAAAAAGGGAGGCACCAGAAGAAAAGAATTTAGCAGTAGGAGTGATGGTCAATGCTTATCATCAAAAAACACTGAGGATTATTTCTAAACTTTATCATAGTTTAATAGAATGTGAAGCTTAAACTACGTTTTATGTAAAACTTAAGTGGGAAAAGGAACTGAACATCACAATTTCAGAAGGAGAATGGCATCATATGTGTGAAACACTACAGACATCCACAAAGTCACATAAATGGAGAGGATTAATTGGAAAAAGCTAATTTGTCTCTTTATTACAGCTAACATAAACAGCAAATAACTTCTACATACTATCTTATGGAGTTGCCCTAAAATAGAGCCACTTTGGGATGGAGTGAATTCAGCAATGAATGAGGTATTAGGGTATATAATCTCCAAGAAGTGTTCCATTTTATACCTGAGTTATATAACTAAAGTGGTGCTGAAGGAAGATAATTACTTGGTCAAGATTCTACTCACTGCTAGCAGGAAGGCCATTATAAGAAACTGGCTTGAAACAGACCCACCCAGACATAGACAGCGGTTAGATAAAGTACAGGAAATATTATTTTTATTATTATCATATGTGATGGAAAAAATGACTTATTCTCTAAGAGTGAAAGAAGATGAGTTTAACAGAAAATGGGAAAACGGATTAGGTTTAGAAATAGACATCAGCACTCTATAATTTTATTAACAATAATGTAAATTATTGTACGGAGTTTTAATTAGCAAATAGTACTGTAAACTGCATTACCAGTTGTAAACTGTAACCTCCTCTTTTCAGTTGTTTGTGTCGATGTTATGTTTTTGTTTTACTTGTGTATAAAGGCAATAAAGACTATAGTGATTAAAAAAGAAAATATAGCCTTTCCTAGTTTCCACAGTTCTCTTTATCATTTTGAATTTTTTGTGCAATTTTATTCATTATGTAAACAGCAGAGCAAAGCACAATTGTGTAGTTTTCAGTTTAGTAGTAGTCACATTTTTCTGCAGAGTGGAGAGGCAAAATCTGATCACAAGGGGTTACTTGAGACGCATTTGAGACATATTCTATTGCTGTGACTGATTATTTCTCAGCTGGATCTTGGCATATTGTTGTATACTGTATGTGTATTTAGATGCAAAATGTTAGATCTTAAACGAGTCTCAAAGGTGCTCTTTGACCATAACTCTACAGGGTTTTCCCTGGATTTTTTTTGAGACAAAGGTGGCAAAGGCTCGAGAACGTGTGTGGTGCAGTGTATGCTTAAGTGAAAAAAAATCATGATTTGAGAGACAAAAGTATCCATAGGGATTAAATTCTTATGCCAAGGTGGAACAAAAAGATGAACAATAAAAGTTGTGACAAATGACGGCATTGACTTTTTAGGCCTGGGATGATATGCCTATGATATGCTTATAATATCACAATACTTGGGTGCCAATTTGATTCAGAATCGATCCTCGATTCAAAACTGATTTTCGACTGAATGAATAGAAAAAGGGGAACTATTTTCAGTCTCTTGCTCCAGTGTACTGTGTACCAAACCATCCACTGGTGTCCTTATTCCACTGAAATTCAATATGAAACATAACTGGCAGATAAGGTAAATGGTCCCCAACCTTTTAATTTTAAAAAGTTAACTGCATTAATGAATGAATGAATGAATTTGAAAGCATCTTACAGTCTCCTGTCTGTATGAGAGTAACAAACTGAGGGGGAGGCAGAGTGCTCCGCTGTGTTATTATTAACGTCATGTCTCCAGCAGTGGAGAGCAGCCTCTCTGCTGCACTGTTAGCTCCAGGGAAACAAATCGCTGTCCAACACGCTGAGCGAGCACAGGGTTTTTGAGGTGAAACAGTCTAAGCACCGAGTTATTTTCTTCATCTCAGAGTTGGTTGAAGTTGTTAAATGCTGCAGTGTGTGTTGGTCAGCTGGTCTCGTCTGTTACTTCTGATCGCTGCTCCACTCCACTAATGTTAGTCTCTGAGTGACAGCGTGGAAAGTTCACAATATATTTCAAATTCATCTTGCAAAGGTAATTTTTTAGTCATTAAGTCAAAATATTCTTGCAACTGCTGCCTTTTTTGAAAATGAATCACAAGATAACTCTAGTGTGTGCGCGCTGTAGACTGTCCAGATGCTGCACTGTCCTTGCAGTTGAGTTCCGCCTTTCTCGTTCCGTCAACATCACATGCCAGAATTTTCATCAAAAGGTGGTGGCCAATAATACAAAGGTGGCCTGCCTTTGAGTTAATTAGGCAGAGAGCACCCTGCTCTAGAAATGTGAGAAATCTCTCTGAGAAATCTGTCTGTCTGTCTGGTGCAGCAGGGTTTTCGCCAGATTTTCGTCAAGCTTTTGTAATATCTTTCTCCTCTCTATTTCACGTTATAAGGAAATGTTATACCATCTACATACAATGTGTTCCCTTTGAACGAACAGGGAGAATAAACTCAGCTTGCATGTTGTGTGGTGAAACCTACCTTTAACAGTCTGTCCACAGTAGCATGCAGGTCTGCTACCTCATTCTCATGCTTCCTCTGCATGGTAGACATAATCCCCTCCATTTTCTTGCGCTCCTACATACATGAAACCAAAGCAGTTAGAGGTGCTCACTAGCCAGGCCTTGAAGAGGGGCTTTCATCTGACTTTACAGAGGCTCTTTGTGAGACGTGTAACCTGCTGCTGTGTGCTGCACCACAAATATGCAGGTAGCTCACGAGAACTACTGAAGAATGTGTAGGTCCTTTCACTTCACTATGAGATAAAGGTAGTTATTTTAGCCTATTTCTATGTATATTGTTTATTCATTAAATGCAGCCAATTCATCTTATTTGATACATTTAACTTAAAATTTCTATAAATGTTCAAGTGAATCACAGGAGTAGTAGTCCACTATAAATACTGCAGATGTCACACTCACCTCAGCTCTCGCTCTCTCCTCTGTTCTGGCAATTTGCTGCTGTATATCGTCCTCCAGTTCTGCCAGCTGACTGTTGTTCATCTCCTCAGTTCTGTTTGAACAGAAATATGTGCTTCAAGTTTGTGGCAGCAGCCTCACTACTGCTGAATCAAAGCAGATTCTCCAACAATGGTCCAAAAGATTAATATAGCAAGTATTAAAATACAAATCCACCTCCTGCCTATGTATAAAGTCTACTTGACTGATTTAACTTGAAACATGCTGCAGTTGTGACTGACCTGCTTTCGTCAGACAACACCCAAACCAACCAGAGACAAGGGAGGGACGGCCTTTGAAAAGCGGATTCCACAGGTGCACACTGATCTCTGAGTGAGATTTTTCAATAAGACCTCACGTACATGCTTAACGTTAGCTTGTTTTAGTTTAAGATTTTAAAAAGGTAAGTTTATTTCAGCCAGTAATGAAACTATAGATCCGAATATCCAGTTTTAAAAAGGGATTCCAAAAACGGGCAGGGCAGCACATTTAAGTCTTCCTACTTCCTTGAACATGGAATGTCACCTTTCTCACACTTTGTTACTGAATCGTAGAAAGAAACAAACACAGTTTAAAGACACAACATCTTCCCATGTGTAGGGCTGAGATTCAATATTTAATTCAAGGTACTATGTGTCATTTCACAGATTCAAAACTAATCATTAAAAGACTTCAGCCTTTAAAATACAACCTGCAATACTTACAGTGCTTTTGTTCAGCCTGAATATATCACTAACTACTGTGATAAATCTAGAGCTGCAATGATTAGTTGATTGACAGAACATTTATTGGCAACTATTTTGATAATTGTTTTATCATTTTTTATGCAAAAATGACAAACATTTGCTGGTTCCAACTTGTCAAATGTGAGATTTTATGGTTTTCTTTGGGAAATGCGGGAAATTTTCTGACATTTCATAGACAAAACAACTAATCAAATTATTCAAAAAAATATTCAGCAGATTAATCTTTGAAATACAGTATCTTAGATCTTCAAAACATTTACAATTTTACATTTTACAATTAAAACATTTTAAAACGTGGTAAATGAACTGTTATCATTTTGTAAATATTTTTTCTCTTTCAAAAGAAGAATGTGGCACCCGAGACAAAGAGCAGGGTGTGGTTCGGGTTAATCCTTTGCACGCCATTGATACGGACTGACAAATTTAAAAAGTCCCAGAGATGCTTTAGTATATTTCCATGTCTATGTCAGTATAGTAACTAGTGAACCAGCAGACAGGTGGCACATTAAATTGCAGCAACACCAGATGGGCTCATGACATTTAAACTTAAATCAATATTTCTGTTAAGGATTGCTCAAATTACACTGAATTAGGCTAACTACCAACTTATTGTTTTTAGGAAACTATTACTACACGTTCCCACAGACAACTGTTTTAGTAGAAAACCTCTGATAAACCTACTGGGCTCTCACTGCGCAGCACCACAGACAGACAAAGTTGGCGATTAGCTGGTAAAAGAAAGCTGAACACTTAGAAGCTGAAAGAAACATTTTCTTGAGAGTTGGTAGAAATAGAGTGAAAATTAGATTCACATTTGTCAGGTTGCCAGAAACATGACTCAAAATGAAGGCTAATGCTGGTCTGCGCCTGCTGGATGTGTACTTTTTATGAACACGCTGACTGAACGTGACCACTATATGAGTTGGGTATTGGTCAGCCTCTATTGTTGTTCTTCAGCCACAAGTGGGAAAGAAAAAAAAAAAAAATCAATGGATGTAGTTTTAAGCTGAGCAGTCTCTCCCTGACCCTGTTGATGCAGTGGAGTTGGTGCCAAGGCACTAAAAGGTCCTTGATTTATCCACTGTCTCCATGGTTTTCAGCCACAAGAGGGCAGCAGATCACCACGGCTCATTAGTGAAACAAATTCTTCAAACTCTTTGGTTTCAGTGACAACAGTTATGATTATTTGATCTGTTACTCAAAAAACAAACAAACCCTGAATTTCTAATTTCACATAAAATGCTACTACTGAGTGCTAATTACATACATTGTAGCCCCTGAAACCCAGTATCTTTCATCATTATATAACATATGATGTGATTTCTTGCTTGAACTATGATCTGTGAGATTTTAAACATCCTGTTTCTTTCTACTTCACAGGGGCAGATGTTTTGACCACACTTTTGTTCTTACCGCTTCAAGCTTGTCTCCAGCTGTTCACATTCTCGTCTGTTGTCCAGACTTTGACTGATCAGAGAGCGGATGATTTCCTCATACTGCTGCAGCACAGTCATGTTTGCAGAGGAGTGAATGGTCTGGTAAAGATCGGCCAGCTGCTCCCTGAGACTGTGGGAGGAGAACAAATAGTCACGCTACTACCATCAATGAACAAGTCGGTGCCATTTTCTTTAAGTCATACTCCGCCCAAAATCTATTTTTCTAGTATCAAATGCTTCCACCTCCGAGGGCCTGGAAAGGTGGCTGTTTCTGGTAGTTTCATAGCAACTCTTAAAGATCAACAGAAACTTTTCACACCACCCCTGCAACATAGTCCACTGCACAGTATGTGTGTTTGAAAAACTTCTACTTTACTTCATTAGTTGCTCATGTAAGTAAAAGTTTTAATGTAAATGAAACAAACTGAAGCCGTATATTACATCATATTTTGTGGAGTTAAACATATGTATAAATCACCAAATTTGGAGATACTCAGTAGACAGTAACAATACTTAATTAAACAAACAAAAAATATTGTGTTTAAACTCTACAAAGGATCATCAGCATCACATGGTTTGGCTCAGCACTTTACTACAGGCGAATGTATATGAAGTTCACTTATAATTTTAAAGACATAACTGTGAATATATTCTGTAAATGACCTGAACAACGAGTTAGATGAACGTATTAAGAAGGGGAACCTTTAATTCATTCAGGGATTCATTTGTTAAAACAACTGGAGAGAAAAAAGGAACAATTATGCAAACAAAATCAAGATTTTCAAATTAAAATTTTTTTACAATCTGTCCATGCCACTCTCACATATTCAACTTGTAGATCTGCAACAGCTTGAATTTGTTTTGTGATTCATCACTCGTCACCTGTCATTAATACACTTCCATACAGAATTAATGTATGTCATAGATTTTAGATTAATAACAAGCTTTTTTTTTTTTTAAATTTTTTTTACCACCGGTAACTACTTTTTAAAGCCCTTTTAAAGCTGTATTTCTCCTGCAGTCTAAACAGCCCTGCAATAAATTCTACCGTCATAAAAATTATAATCAGTTTTTGTTGAAACTGTTTTAGAGAGGTATTAATTCAATTTTATGAGGCTACAGTTTCTACTGAGGTGTTTCTAATATTTATATTTATATGGATAAGGGTAGATTAATCAAACTAGTTTGGCAAAACAAAAAATACTGACTCATGGTCCATTTACTAGCTTTTTCTGGAACTGTTAATCGCTTCTTACGGTCTTCATCAGTGATGGAGTTCGGCCAGTTGTCATGGAGATAGCCCATATATGTATGACCACCTGCTATCACGTGACTAAAGTTCCAAACTTGGGCCACATTGCGTAACTGAGACGTCTCCATAACAACCGGGCAAATTCCATTAGCCTGGGAAGACCATGAAGAGCAATTGAAGCTCCGCAAAAGGTTTTGTTTATTATCAGTTGTTAGTTTTGTTTCTCATATATGAACATATAGCAAATTTAGAACAAAACAACTGTTATTCTCTTCAACAAAGTAGACAACCAACAGTACGGTTAACCTGAGCTAGCTTTAACGTCACCGATACACCTGTACTTAACGGTGAGGCGGGGCGGAACCCGTGAAGCACTATTTACATTAAGTTTGTTACGTTATCTATCTGTGTACTGCATGAGTCACGAGAACTATCTGACAGACTTGTAAATATAACTAAAAACCCATGTCTGGCTAGATGAAATAAGGAAAAGTTAGTATTAAGCAGGTTATCATGGGGAAATAGTTGATAACGCAGCCGTTGACGTTAACTAGCAAACGTTGAACGGACGTTAAATAACGTTGTAGAAGCAGTGGTAGCCGTTGGCTAGCTAAATCCTGGTTAACACGGAGGGGTCAGCCGGATGTGACTTTACCTTTCAGAGAAGAGAGACTCCGCATCTAACCTGCCCACAAACTCTTCCCACGGACAGTCTTGGTTTTGAGACGACCCAGCGCCAAAAGCCGCCAGGTCCATAGACTGTGAAACCTCCTGGAACCTGGACGAAAACTTGCTGTAGTCGATGTATCCGTCGTCGTCCACGTCGAACTTGTGAAACAGAGTTTTGATCTCGGTTTCGGGGACGTTGAGCTCCCGGCAGACAACCATGAAGTCCTCGTACTCAATCTTACCGGACTTGTCCACATCACAAGCAGAGAATAGTCTCCGAAGGCTGGGTCGGTCCATAGTTTGCGTTTAAAAGCACATTCAAAGCATTTAAAAATGTTGGCGCACAGTTAAAATGTAACCCCGCTTCTCCCACGTACCGAAAAAGGTCTGTTTAGTCTCAATTAAGGTCCCACGGAGGTACTTAAGAGCCAGTGATTGGTCCAGGTCTCAGTGTAGGCGGGTATCATCCGAATCAATGGACCCAATGTGTCACTTCCTACCTGGATCCACCAGTTACCGTTGCAGGAGCCTAACTTTCTAATTATTTGGTTTCATCCCGAGTTAGATGTCATCCATGCGTGCAGTTGAGCTGTAATACAATAGAAAAGCGACAGATGTGCAAGCGCTTGGCTCTATTTACCATTAAGGTGTGTGTGGTGCATGTGAGAGTTTTATCAGACACACTACTCTTTGTTCCGCTTAAGTTTGCAGTGTGCGTTCCTGTCTCCACCCCAAGAGATTAAAACTGTACAAATATGATTAAAAAACCCTCAAAAATCCTAACATTGTGGGCAAGCAGTTACATTCATATGCACACATTTAAGCAAACACTTCCTACCCTGTGCCATGAGGAGGAGGTTCAAAACAAGAACCATTCAAATAAAAAAGTATCTGTTTGATCTTTATTTGAAAAATTAAAATAAAGTGCTTTTTATATACAATACAAAAAAAAGAAAAAAACAGTAGTGATGTATCATACAAAAAAATACAATTCACAATATTTTTTTACATTGGCAGCTGAATTTACAAAACAAATTTACATAAAAACTCTTTTACTTACAATACATGTTGACAAGAGTGAGCAACTTGTACTGTCACAAATAGAAGGCCTGACTATAGTGGTTCATTGAGACAGCTCACATGACGATACGTTTACTGTGGCATTCAGAGTATTATGAACCAATAGAGTAGTTTAGGCTTGTACTCAGATAAAAGCATGTTCAGTACCTGCACATATTTTTACTAAATCACTGCCACTTTGTGTTTGTTCTGCACTTAGCAAATTTAATATTGTTCTGATGACAGCCACTTCACCAAAAAAGCTGCCATTTGTTTATGTTTTTTTTAATAACAGTCAAAGCATGAATAATTTCATACTGCATGATTGATGATAGCCGACCAGTCTTTGAAATTCACACAGAGCCAGTTTTGCAGTGCCATTTATAACAAATGTAATACTATGCTTATCTATGTTTTAATATATCAAAATCAGCCAGTGGTTTTTTTTAATGTGCTACACCTTAAAGAATACAATTTAGTCCCTGACTGAGCCACTGTAACAAAAAATAACATAAAAAACAACAACTCATAAGCACATACTATACAATGCTGACAGTATCAAATTACATGTATTCACTCTGGTTTCTGAGCATGGCCAGTCCTGTCATCCCTACGATATATAGCATTGTACTCCACAGCACTATTACCTGGTTAGTTTATTATCCCCAAGAGGCACATCTCTTGATTATTGTTTCAGAAGGCATTATCCATTTTCCCCAAAGGCAGAATTGTTATCAAATCTGTGACCTGCATTAGACTAAGGCTTTTCGAACATCATGTGCAAAATCTTATGCATTCTGAGTTGAGCAGTATGCCATCTCTCATTTGTGAAACTTTGATCTTCATACAATACTAGAGCCAAATGGGACTTAAATAATGTTGCATGAGTTTTAAAAATGCTTTCATGTTACACTGACACACTGCTGAGAAAGCTTGCACTCATACAGTTGTTGGATCATGGTTTATAATTATTACATTGTAAGGAAAGATTATCATTAAAAGGCATAACTCTTATGCTTATTACTGGATGAGAATGAAAGTTATTGCTTTTATGGTTGACTTTAAAACCATTTAAGCAAGCAGATGTAATTTTCTTCCATTCATGAACAAGAAAAAAGTCAAGGCTGTACAGATGTGTGTTATTTAAAATCAGACTATGAACAGGTGTATTTATATTTATTGTTATTTCCCTTTGTGAACAGCGAAAGATATTTCAAACATTAAAGAATGATTATGAAAAAAAAATGTCTCTGTAAAAGACACTTTTGGCCACATAGTTATAATAAATATTTATAATCATTTACCATGTTGAGATAAATCAGCAGCCAAAGAATTATATTATTATACTGGACCCTCGTCTCTTATCGTCTGTTTTTTTGTGACGCCACGTCTTTCAGAGAGTTTTATTATCTTCCTGTTCCACCAGAATGGCTAAAATCTCTTGCATACTTACAGTTAGTGTAATGAGAGTGAATATGTGTGTGTATGCGTGTGGGCTTGGGTGTGTGTTTGCAGTGCCACTGATCCTAAAGTAATTAACAGCGCCAACACCTTTGTGCTTACTCAGTCTCGAGGTGAGGTTTTTCTTGGTGTTTACCTCACTTCACATTATTTGCTTTGCATAGACTGCCTATCTCATGAAGAACAGCATGAAAATACCTGGAATGGGCTTCTCTTTTTTTTTTTTTCTCCCTTTTATCACATTTGGTGAAAAAGACAACAACTCTGCTGAAAGTGAAGCTTCAACAGAGAAATATTTGTATCGACTAATAATACCAATACTAAAAAATATTTGTCAGTCTTCATTTATGACTACTGTATATAATAATCTATTTTTGGTGTGTAGTGATTGAGGTGGTGAGAGTCTCTACAACATTTCTGCTGAGGTGATTTCTTGTTTTTGTTTTTCTTCCACTTAATAAATCTTTTTGATCAACTATTTAATCTCTCAGCACAGCTCTTCTTCTCTGAATTCAGCATCTGTCCTTATTTTATTGAAGCCTAAACAATGAGTATATTTCTGTGAATGCACACTGGCTATCTAAGAAACTGTGTAACAGGACTTTTTTTTTCTCTCTCTCTCTTGCATGCCAACTGACATGTTAACGTCTATTCTGGTGTGAGTGTTTACCTTGCTACAGTACAGTACATAGTGCATAGCCTCAGCGAAAGGTAGGCTCTTACCAGATGACAGAATAAAAAAAAAACAGCCAACACTGTGTAAGCTGTTAGTGGGAACATGTTTGAAAATCACTCTGCCTTTCAAAGCATTACCATTAGGATTTTATGGACGGACTGAGTGGCAATGCAATGAAATTCAATTATTTAATCATGTTGCGATACCACCTCTACCATACGTTTGTTACATTCTATCTGTGAGCCATACGTGAAAAAATGCAAAAAAAAGTCTGAAGGCAAACTGGAACTTCTTCAGCATGCCTCGAATGCACTTGAATGAGGGGCAGTGACAGGAAAATAAAAAGAAATGTACATGGACCACAGGAACAGAACAAAAGTAAGACAAAGTGCAAAATCTGTGTAATGAAATGTCCCTCTATGAAGAGTCTGATGTGTTCCTCAGTTTTCCTTCGTATCAGGGTTTGTCTTTCTCAGCAAGTGCACTCTTTCTTTTCAGTTTAATTTGAGTCACTCCACATAACATGAAGCCGGCCTCACACTATAGAGTCTTTAATCTCAGAGCCCAGCCTCACTCGTGGCCGTGGGCACGTGGGAGATATCTCTACATGGCTCTCCTTCAAGTTCAGAGGCCTCTTCTCTGACTCTGAGAAGCTCTTGCTGTTGTCGGGCGATGAGCACTCGTGCGGCGGAGTGCTGCAGATGTAGTTGTCGTTAAGGGTCTGGTAGCCCTTGTGATCTGACGCTGATGCTGTGACTGTGTTGCCGTTGAGTGGCAAGTTCTCAGCCGGTTTCCCTACTATTCTGGGCTTCTTCTGCTGTATGTTGGGGCACTCGCCCTCCTTGAGCATGGACTTCATGTGGTCGCGGTTCCTGTAGACCACGAATAGGGAGAAGACCACCAGAGAAAACGCCAGGAGGGCACACACCACGATGAGCTCATTCCAGTAGGTCTTGGTGTTGATCTGCGGTGAGCGGGCTTTGCCAGGCAGGATGATGAACTCATCCTGGGAGATCTGTGGCGTATGTGAACGGCCTGTCAGGGTGGTGCTCTCTTGCTTGGCCTCGCCCCTCACACAGTAGTTTGCCAGCAGCTGTCTGAAGCCTTCTTCCACTGACCAGCACTCGTAGGTTTCCTGTTTGTCAGCTTGAGCTACCACTACCAGCCCCCCCTCTGGGCTGGGGTAATGGAAGTGACCTGCGCTCTCACTGAACTCCCACTTCCTTTCAGCCAAATTAGAGCGCAGCTTGCAAGGCAGTACTTTGAATGTGTTGGCTGGGATAATGATCACCTGGCATGAAGACATTCCTGTGGAAAGACATAGCGGAGACATAGATGGAGTCAGATATTACATGAAATAGGCTGTACCACCCTATCTGGTGCAGAATTCAGAATAATAAATGATTTGACACAATGAACACAATTTTAATCAAGACTCAAATTGAAATGCAAAGCATGGAAAAATCTACAGCAGAGTGCTGCTGTAAATCTATGACAGTGAAGAGAAGAGTTCACTTACGTGTAGGTGGAGGTTTAGCAAACCGTGGGCTAGGCACTGTCTTGTTGCAAATAGCTGATGTGTCTGCTTCATCTACATCCTGCTGCCACGCACTGAAACACATATATTTAATCAGAAAGTGGGCTTTTTAAATGCAGGCTTTCACCATCTTATATTTACATATTACAGAAATGACAGCCTAAAAGCTTTAGCTGCTCATAGTTTGTAGATTACAGTGCAGAGGGATAACATACTTGTTTGGTGGAGCCTGTCTGACATCAACACATTGCCTCCCGTTCCAGGCACAGTAAGGATCCCTGGAGAGGATGCACTCCCCGCAGCTCTGATAATTAGTGCAGTTAGCTACTGGGACCTCCACCAGTTCAGAGAAAGAGGAAACATAAAGCTGACCCTGTGGAGGAGAGATGACAAAGCAGGGGACAGGAAGGAAGTGCCCCAAATACAGTTACTGGGTTACTATTTTCATCCAGAATCTTCCTTGTCTGACCCTGATCTAAATACAGAACACATAGCTTTTCAGTTCTTATCACACTTATCGGTTTTATAGGAATTTCATGTACAAATCTAAATAGAGTAGCAAAAACAAGCCAGGATTCAGGAAGTGTCACATTTCCAGCTGTTACAACCCCAGCTGTTTGCAGTTCCCTGAGAGAGAGTTGCATAGTTATAATTAGCTCATTTAACATGAGGTCTCCTCTAGGCTGTGACTCTTCATGGCTCACAGAATCTCTAAACTGCCAATAAATGCATTTAGTGAGCTTGTTATTACTCCCCATCATGAGAAAGCGTTTTCATTCCCTCTCTCAGCGGAGTACTGTACCTTTTCAGAGTCCAGTTCAATGTGCTGCACTGGTTGGGAGTCACGGAAGAGCACCATCTCCTCGATGATGTGCATCTTGTTGTTGACATTGATGGCTTTATGAAGTCTCCCATCATCTAGAGAAGACACAGTTTAACTTAAAATTAGATTAAATGTGAAGAAATGCAAGAAATGGATAACAAGATCATGGAGACTGATGAGTGTGAATGTGTGTGTCGTTATTTACCTGTGCCAATAAAGAGCACATTATAAGCCTTGTGTGCTGCCCAGACTCGATGGACAGCGATCTGCGTGTAGCGGACATTACGTTTCAGCAGGAGAGGCTGGCTGCGGATCACGTTGTCCATCAGGAAGCGGTCTTTCACAAAATTCAGCACCTTGTCCGGCATGTGTAGTGAGGACGAGATGCCCTGCTCTCTGGCAGCATTTGTGATACACTGTGAAGGCAACATAAGTCATGTTTTTGAATACATTCGCTCACACAATGTATAATGACACCAACTGCAGCTGCACAGTACTGCTTTGTTTTCCTTCTCCCCCCCACTGATCCAACTGTGATAAGCCAGGAAATGAAAACGACAGTAGTTTGATAAGAATCATGTTTAGGAAGAGAGGTGGTGCGTGACGCCAGCCCGACAGATATCTGCTTAAGCCTTGATCGTGCGACTGATGAAAGACAGGAACATATGAGACTCCTCATACAGCTGACATACTGTTGAGCACTGACATGTGTCTACTGGTTCTCCAGCAGAGGGCAGTAGGTAGGTACTCACCGCTCCAGGTCGAGGCTCTGGGACTGGATGGTTGTATGTGTACCACTGCTGTGTTTCTCTGTTGACCTCGCGGTATCGGCCATTGAACGCTTTTTCTACCTGGTCCATAGTGAAGGAACACACTGCAGAGCTTCCTGAAGCACCCTTGTACCTTCAAAGACATAAACAAGCATCTCAACAAAACTGATTGATAAATTATTTTATTCTGAGCTTAGATAAGCTTGAAAAAAGCTCTTTGTAACATTATAGAGGGGATGTTTTACGCTGAATGCCTAACCAACTCTGTGTAGAGATTAACTGTAATCTTGTATTCAGGGCTGTGGCCAGGATTGTAGAAATACTGCGGTCATACTTACCTGCAGATGGAAAAAAAAAACCAGTGGCTAAACTTGTTACAAAGCACCACTTGTCTTCTCTTCTCGTTTGAGATAAATGTTTTTTGTACATGGTCATGTTCATTTATATTTTCTGTAAATTTTATCTTATATCCTCGTAGTCTAGCCTTCATTAATACTGTACTTCCATTCTATTTCTTTTTTTGTGTGTAAAAAGGATTATTTTATAGATATTTACTCAAAAAAATCAACCTTAAAAACCCCAACAAGTGTTATGTGTGTGTAACTGTACATTATAAACTCAATTTCATTTCCATACCTTAGACAAAGAGACATTTATTTCTTGTGTGTGTCAGATCTGAACAATATATCTTAAGAAGTCACTTCATTTGTTTGGTGTTGTGTCAAAGCAGTAAAAGTTAGTCCTCACCATTGAGATGTGAACACTCCATAAAACACAGTGTTCTTCCAGTCCTCGGGGCTCGGTGTCAGCACAAACATGTCTTGGATGATGTTGAAGGGGAAGCCGTCATCGGGCAGAGAGCACAAGAGTTGAGCCTTCAGGAAGGTTGTCCATTTCTTCTGCAGAACCCTCTCGCCTCCCAAGTCACCCTGCAACACAGGTTAATATTTGTTGGTTGGAGTTGTTTAACGTGTGGCCAGTAGAGGGTGCAACAATATAATACTGACACCTGTCTGCAGTGGTGACTGTTGACAATGCTGCTGCACACACAGATTGATGCACAAGTGTGATATGATGGGATCTGACAGGCTTGTAAAAGGCATGAAATGATAATGTGCACCATATGGTACATTTCCATAACATACCTTAAATACCATAACATACACTTTACGTCATGGTATATCATTTTAGGCAAATAATTCTGTAATTTACTTGTGTGACTGAAAACAAAGACAGCGCTGTGCCAAAAGGTGAAGCTGTTTGAATTGACGTAATTGAAAAACATTAACCTCCTATAGTAACAGCATAATGAGCTAAATCAATTGCGCCTGTAACACAGATATACTGTACCCTGAGGCAGCAGACTTCTAGGTCATGAAAACAATATACATCATCACAACTGGCTTAGATAAAAAACACTCAGGGCTTTGAGGAGGGCAAATGCTTTTAAATCAAAAAGAAAAAGAAGCATTGCTCTCCGACAATAACTCTTCACTTGACACTATTGCTGTGATTCGGTGCCTTTGGCGCTAGCCTTCAAAGTGATGTGTGGCACGAGACCTCCTCGACAAGCAGGCTAATTTGGCTGCAGAGATTGTACGATATGATATGTGTGCAAATTGGAGAGCAACTGCAGATTTAAACCTCAGTGTGAAAGTGATTTACAGTATTTCATGTATAACTGTTAAACATGACCCACAGGGAGTTCTAGGCATTAGGAAGGTGACTATAGACGTTATATGTACAACTATATACTGTACAAGATGCTATTCTGGTTTTGTGAAAAGGACCTGGGATTCTGTTTACATTCAGTCCATGGCAACACTTATCCCAGTTTTTTATAGGCATAGGTCTAACGAGATGAAAGCTGGCCGTTAGGGGAAATAACTAGTTTTCAAAATGTGCAGAGCAGAGGACCAGAGAGAAATACTAAATGAGCTAAACTACATAAAACCCTTTAACATGAAGCTTCAATTGAGTCCACTTTAGTATTACATTAATTAGAGGAAATGACCGCACAGGATGGGGAGGGGAAATGACACATGACCAATACTGAGCTTCTGAGGCAATTACTTATTGTAGTAACCCAGGCAGATAATGAGCAACATACAGTATTTTCCATGGACCTCCTCGCTGAACCTAGGTTTATAATTTAATGCCACTCTGTACTTAAACTGACTTATGAATAATTGAAGCAAATGCATCCCATTCATTAATCCCTTGTAAAAGCATCCCTTTCAAGGGCTGTTCAAAAAGCCATGAACATGGGAGCCAGTAATGGCTTCTCTCTGGGAAATCCTGCAAATGAGAACATGCTTTGTTTTGTTTGTTTCAAGCAAAACGTTGTTTATCATTCTATAGTTAGCCTCGATGAAGTGGAACCTGTGTACTTAACACCTCAATAAGCAACAAAGAGGAGACTGCAGCCAGCATAATTAAGTCAAACAGGGGATTTAGAGAGACAGGGACAGAATCAAACCTAAAGTAATAATTTCTTTGAAAAGGAATCACTATACCATAAAACTAAAAGGAAACAAAACCCTACATCTGAGCATTCACCAGATTTGAAATCTTTGTTAATGTTTAACATTTTACACTTTTTAAACCATTTTTTGTTTTATTTTTGTTTGGGAATCTAACTCCCAAGCGACACATTTTTAATAACTTCCTTCCTCAGTGATGAAACCCATTATTAACACGCTACATGAATCAGTATTTATATAACTCTGTTAACTGGAATGATGTTTTTAATTGGATATATGGAAAAACTGAGCAAACAATTACAGGAAGATGAAAAAGTATAACGCTGTGGGCGGTGTCTGACTGAAAAAGCCCTGTGATTCACAGCTGGGCCTCCAACCACCTTGGGGTTTATATCTGATGCACAAACTGGAGCTGGTGTCGTGCCTTTATCTGACAGTAGGGTGACTGTCAGGACACAGACCTGGAGACAGTCAAGGCCTGAAAAAAGACAGATACTAGCTTTCCATGTAGATTCCTAAAAAGTTGTGATTAACCATACTTAAAATAAGACACATTTTAGATGGTGTCCCAGGACAAGTTTGGAATAGAAAAAAAAAAATTGTTTGCTGTCCTCAAACGGCAGCTCTAACTTGTCATGTTTTCTCTGAGGTGAACGTCAAACTGTCAGCTACTATTTCTCATTCTCCTGGGACAGTGATAAACATGATTCTCTTTTCACAGAGACGAGCAGCAGCCTGATCTGGAGAACTGATTTTACAGCACTGAGAGGACCCTGAAAAAATATTAACTTTACTTTGTGAGGTCTGCATTTTAGTTTAAAAGCCCTGAGCTGAAGTACTTCAGCAGGTGATAATCCATTTCTGTGCATGGATCTTGTGCTACAGTAATCCTAAACCATTTTGAGTTGGCTACCGAGTCCTGTCTCAACACAAATATATGGTGAAACATGATAAGAATAGAGGGAGGAGAAGATCAAGAGGAAAAAGAATCAAACACAGAGAAACACGTAAGAGGAATGCGTTTCCTGCGTCACTGCCCAGAAGGACTGTGAGCAATACTCATCATATTTAAGCTGTAAGCAGCTTTCAGAAGATTTCATATGTGATGTATAGGAGCCCATGCTGTACAGGGACACGCATACAATGAACAAACACACAAACAAACACCCTTTTCTCGGTCTGATAGATTCCAGTACTGGGTGTCAGGATGTGTTGCTGAAGGGTACAAAGGCCCCTTTAGATTGACTATCTGCCTTCAAGCATCACTCACCTTACACACGCGAGCGATGCGTGACACAATGGTGTTGTCAAAGAAATCAAACTCCTTTCCCGCTTCACTGAAGAAGAAGTAAATCTTATCATCATCGCCCACTAGGTTGCCCTTGGGCAGGCTCTCCTGTATGTAGGCAGAGCCGACAAAGGCCGGGTCTGAAAGAAACGCAACATGAACAATACTGTCAACTTACAGGATATGAAATTCTGGCATCCAGAGAAAGACGTCCCTATTCCCTGTGACGTCATACTAAATAAAAAAAATCCAATTGTAACAAGTGTCAAAATCTGGACTTCTCATACAGCATATTTGACAGTTTTAAAAATGCGATTTATCTCATATAAAATGTGATTTAAAAATTAATAGGATCTTTATTATATGAGGAATATAGTGAAAAGTATTGCTACCACCATACCTTGAAGCCAGTTCAGTGAGTTTTCTGTTTTTAGAGCAGTTCCTTGGCTTAGACTCTTGTAAATGATGGGTTCATTTCCTTGGAAATTACTGACTGTACCGGCGTACAGCTCTCCATCTGCAACGCAATAAAGAAGACCAGTATAATCACAGTATTTACCACGAGGGAATGGGCCTCTGCGTCATACACTGTTACGAAATCCAGAGGTTATGCCCCAATTTGTCTCCATATCAACCACCTGTATCTAGTTACGTTGCTGTTTCCCAGAGTGGTGTCTATAACATTTAAACAAAGCTTGATTTCACTGACAGCTGACAGCTATTCTGGGACCTACCAGCCATGATGGCAGTGGACTTGTATTCAGGGTTGAAGGGACAGCGGCTTCGTCCGTCCTCTGTGACAATCTCACCAGTATTGCTCTTGACGAGGGAGAAGTCTGCAGTGTTCTGCAGAAAACACACACACCACATGTCAAGTTGAAAAGTACATCTGCAACCTGCTCTGACAGTGACCGCTGTCAGTCTATCCCACTGTGAAGAGGTGGTCAGTCAGTCCTCGGGCAAGGTTGAAGCACAGGTCATCCCAGTATGTTTGTTATGGATTGTTCTAAAAGGCTTTAAAGGATATGGAGAAGGATTGAAAACTGAATCGATTCTTCATATAGTATAATCTGATTACAAGCATTAAATATTTTGATCCATTTCCTTTCGCAGCAGGAGATAATAAAATTATGCATCTTCTATCTGGGCCGAGCCTCAGTCAGACTGCTAAGTGAGCTGAGAGCAGGAAGCAGCAAACATCAGATCTTAGATGCTCTTCCTCTATGGTCTAATAAATAAACACCACATATAAATTTCTCCACCTCTTTTAAAACAATGTGCACCGACTGACAACCTTTCAGATTCTTCTACAACAGATGCGCAGGTAGAGTCCAGCTGCACACAGCAGGTCACTGCAGTAGATGTGACTGTTTCATACTGTATAAACACTTACTATGTAAGCACAGATGGGGCTGAAGGCGTATGTTCCACACACATACAGATGAGTGCTGTTCATATGTAGCAAAATCTTGATGTAGTTGAAGCAATCCGTCTGTAATAGAAACACAGGCAAGAATGTCATAAAATGGTTGAAAATGAATTTCCCTACTTTGTTTTCTTTACAAATACTAAGATATGTGGTTAATAAGCTGTATTTATTTAGATATGTAAAGCTTAAATATAAAAGATGTTGCCAATTATCACAAAGAATACACATAAAAAAAATCAGCTTAAATGGATTTCCGCTCTATTTTATTTTTAACCCATCACCCAAAGGATGTTTCATTTCCTGCCAGTAAAGATAAAAATGGAGAGAAAACATAAAATGATTTGGAGATTTTGCACCACAGTCTGGAAAAGAAATTACAAAAAAACCCCAACAAATTGTGAAACTACAGTGTTTGCACTGCAAATAGTTTTATTAAAGCTGAAGTGCGCCTCACTGCCCTTCTGGCAGTGAGAGTAATTACAAAAACACTGTCAACATATGCTTACATCATAGGCTCCGCGGTAGCCTAGAAGTCTAGACGAGAAGAAATCGTGTTAAATTATTTTAAACTCACTGAACTGGTTTGCCCCATTCAAGTTAGCAGAGGACTAACTAGAAGTTAGCCAAAGTCTCTGGTACGGATGCTCTAGTATGCATTCATCCAGCCAGGCGGGAATGTCGCCACCAACACCAGATTTAAAAACTCTGTATACTGTGAAATACAGAGAGATTTACCTGGCGGTGACAGGCTTAATCAGCATTGTGTGAACTCATTTTGCAAGGGTGTGAATGTAACAGACGTTCATTTATATGTAAAAGTTCTGCAATGCAGGTTTATAATCAAATTTCCACCAATATTTTTGTGCCAATTATTCTTTTTCATCTATCAACTTTTAATCAGTTTTTAATATTCAAAACAAACACTGATGAACTCCTGCTGACATGTTCCCTCATGACGCATAGCTAATCACAAACTCACAAGGTTAAAAGTCTGAATGTGTACATGTGCAAATGGTAATGGAGCAGGCTGACAAAAGAAAAAGGGAATGCAGGAAAAGTTTGCTTGAAAGGAAGGGAAAATCCATTGTTAGAGAATGGAAAGTTACAACTTGACAGGAAATTTCCAAGGTTCTGCCCTGAGTCTGTTTCCAAAGTTTACTGCAACAATGGTCAACTTAACCAACGAGGAAAACCTGCAGTCATGTAAATAATGTTTGAGCCATCTGAGCTTCACACCAGCCGTTCTCTCACCTGCAGGTCTTTCCCTTTGAAACTGCACTCTTCTCTCTTCCTCTCTGGAGTTTTCCATGTGAGCTGCAGTACAGATACACAGTCAGACTGCAGGCATAATATAACTGGGTGTGTTATATTCACACTGGACTTCTGGGATCATATATTTATATCCATATTCATACAGCAACTCTGGGATCACATTATAAATGCATTCATATTGATACAGCATACTGTCTATGGTGCTGTAGTTTACAGATTCTTGCACATTGGCTCTTACATTTCTTTGTAGCTTGACTGCACTGATATCAGAGAGGTTGAGAGCAAAGAGAATCTCCCGAGCTCCGACGTACAGCATGTTGTCTTCTTTACTGAGGAGGAGAGAGGTGTAGTTGAAGACCCCGTCGACTGAGAAACTTCTAGTTGTTCTCTCCTTCGCATCTGAACAGAAACAGACACATAAAAGGTAGAATTCATTAATTAATCTGCCAATGATGAATATGAAGAGGATATTGCACAGTACATTATGACTGTTACAAGCCATTATAAGCTGTTGTAGACAGAAAATTCACTTAGATATGCAAATGACTGCGTTTTGAACACGTTTCTGTGTGTGGTCAAAAATGTGATGCACCTCACAGATATACTGCAGATACTGTGTCTTAATTAGACACAGCAGCACAATGTATCACTCCTCAGAAGCACATCACAAAGTCTGTTTTCTCATTCGGTGACTTTTTGGGTGTTTTCATGTTGATGAAAGATTTTGACAAGTTTAGATTCCGTGAAAAAACAAAAATACACCCATAAATTGTCTTAAATGACATCATCTACCTATGCACAAACAACAATTTTTAAGAATTTCTTCCTGGCATTTTTGACTTCATTAGACAGCACACAGTGGAGAGCTGACAGGAAATTATGAGACAGGGATGACCTTGATATCAAAGGTGATGGCGCAAAGATGCTCCAGAAACACCCTTTTATATACCACCATATTACCATCTAGATAAAAAAAAGTCAAAGTCCAATAACAGTGCGACTAGTGACTAACATGATGATGATAAGATCATACTGTTATTGGACTTTGACTTTTTTACTACAGGACAACTAAGAGTCTGGGCCTCATGCAGTATTTGATACACCAAAAAACACTAAAGAACATAATCAATGTGTCTGTGTTTGTGCGTCGGCTGTCGGCCTTTCATCACAGAGAGATGAAGAAGTAGAACAGAAACAGGAAGAGCAAATTCCTCATATTTCTCCTACCGTAAGTGAATGGCTTTGTTCCAACCACATTAACACCTCCTGACTGAAGCCAGGGGTTAAATCATCAGCTCTCCTAATCACTGCTTTAAAAGCCCATGTGTGTCTCAGATTTGCAGAAGCCTGGAGGCTTTCGCTGCTGGCCCAGCTTGAACAACTTGCCTTAATTGCATGCCAGCATAAACAGAAGCCGGGAGCTGATGGAAACGTGAAGTGAGTGAAGTTCTGATACACGACCTTTGCTCCTGTAATGTGACGAATGTGCAATAAGGAAAAAATAACGGCTGAAAGAACTTTATTTTATTGAGGAAGTTCCTCTAATATTGTTTTAATAATGTAATTTCCTGCGGTAAAGGAGTGTTGGTCTCTGTGATTTATACATAAACTACTGCTCTAAGGCACTGACAAAAGATACAGGGGAGGGGAGCTGAACATTATGAAAAAAAAAAAAAAAAGCAAGACCCTTCCCCAGAATTAATATTTTCTTTGGACACTCCCCTTGACTGCAGCACCCTTCTTCCAATATGAAAAAATTCTCAACTGTTCAGCTAATTTCATTATTAATAACTTAAATTTACATTGAAAATGTTAAAACTTTAATAGCAAATGCCAAATTTAACATTATAAACTGGTCAATATTAGAATACTAGTCACTTTATATTTTAATAAGGAACTGTTGAGCAAACAGTTATTACTGCCACTGAATGAATGAAGTGGGCTCAATGTGTCATTGTGAACTTGGCTGATTTTATTTTACACATTTAACTCTTTTTTTTCCTTTTTGTGAAGATGGGAATGACATTTGTTGTTTAATCACATTCAGTATATCCAAAAAGATCCAGTGATTCTGTGTTTCTCTGTAATTATGACAGGAAAACAAACAGAATTGCTGTCCTGCACATATGGCAACTTTATGATCCATTGTGCAAACTAAAGCCATCATTTACAACAATTTGATCTTTTTTTAAAAAAATCTTTCCACAGAAGGCTGAAATAAAATATAAATATGGGGTGAGAAGAGAAAAGAAAATTCCTTCTCTTGCTCTCCCAAGAAGTATAGACCATCCTTCCTTCAGCAAAAAGAAAAAATACATAACCCCCCCTCTTTCGTGATCATCCCCACCAATAATTTCTGTACAGCCCCTTAGATACAATAAAATTAAGCGAGCCGACAAAACCATAATGCATATTAAGTAAAAGTCATTTCAGTTTTATTATTGTCAGATGTTTAGTTTTCACTGTATTTTCACTTTCAGACTAAGAATCACAGGCTTGGCAGATTCACACTGGATTAAAACCACAGATGCTGGTGGTAATAATTACAATTATGGCACTTCCCTGCATAAAACTAATCCAGTCCAGACAGAGTAAGGTGTCATTAAGTTCAATTGATAATAAGCACACGATGTGGTGCATACCCTGCAGTACATGTGACCTGATATAACCTCACCTCCCTGGGTAGGTACAGGAGGTTGAGACACTTCCTCTCCCTTGGGAAAACAACATGTTAATAGCAGTCCATCACCACAGCAACAGAGAGCCTTACTGTAGTTAAATCTGTCTGTAAAACCACGAGAGGCTCTGCTCTGCGTACTGTACATGGACCCATTGGGGCTGTTCTCTCTCCTTTTCACTATCATTACAGGATAAATGGAGTGCTGCCCTGTGCCGGTACCGTTTCCCTCCCTTTTTTTTCCTCCCCACAGAGCCTTAGGCAAGTTTAACTGTGATTTACACAGAGAAAGACAAAGGCCAAAGCCTGAACCATAACAAATGCTTTGAGGGATTTTCATAGAGGAGGATATCTACACAATTATTCTCTGGAGTCAGATCACCACTGTCATACTTAACGACCACAACTGACGGAGAAAAACAAAAGGGCCCCTAATTGAGTATCATTAAAGAAATCCAGGAGGGTTTTCAATGGTAGAAAGCTTTCCATTTATAATTTCAGGAAACCATAATTCGTCTTTCGGTAAAGACTGATTGGTTATTCCTCTGAGAGGTTGGTAATTGTTAAATGGTATATGAAAATAGCGTGTTTTGTATATGTTCTTTATTAATAAAACTGTATGCTTAAAAAATGAACACGTTGACAAAAAAAAAAAAAATCACTGCCAAAATCTACCCATAAATATATTCTGACATCACAAATTGCATCATTATAGAAACATTTTAACAAAGCCATCTAGCTTCATCACCTTCAACAATATTTACTTTTACTGGTAACTTAACCTGTAATTTGAAGACTAGATAGCAATAATATATACCAAGAAAAGATGCAAGACAACAAAAAGAAATCAACCTTTCTCATGATATCAGAAAATCAGGATTACAGTTGTAGTCTTTAGCTTTAATGTGTCTCTACCACAGATGTATAAAGACTGACTCAGCCTTGCTGCAAACTTACCCTGGTGGCCACTCACAGTACCACCAAAACCTTTGTCAGGACAGGTTTTATATTTACAAAACGTTCAACAACCCAGAAAAATAAATTTTAAAGTGTGCAACGTCATCCTAAAGTTAATCTCTATAAACAGATATCTGAATATGAATTCAGAATCTGCAGGCAACCGGACAAGATTTTGGTACTGGAAGCGTTTTGGTTTCCGTTTGTAGTCTGAGTAGACCAATCATCATCATTTTGAGCAGGCTTTGGTTGCATGCAGGTAAACAGTCCATGTGGAGAGCAAAAGAGGAGGAACACATTGGCTGAAATGCAATCTTCGAACCCATCGGCTAATGTCTGACGACGATTCAGCTTTTTAAATGTATCTACATTCATATGCATATATCTGTTTATAGAGATTAGCCAAAATATGGTCTGGACTGTCTCAAGTTGCTTATCAGACTGTAAATAATGGCCGGCGCACGGAAGAGGAAGTCTTGGCCCAGATAGCCATTATCCGGATATCCACTTGCTACACCAGAATCCCTGAAATATTGGCTGTTGCCCCCAGAGGCTAAATTGTTGTCAGACAGATAGCCGATGGGTTCTGAGATTGAAGTAAAGTCTATGGGAAATTATGATTTTCATGTTCCACTATATTCTGACATTTCACAGAATAAAATAATTAAAATAAATTAGTATGTACTTGAACTGACTCTCAGACATTTTGGAACGGTCAGCAACACAGTCCTGAGACCACAAAACCAGGATATGATAACTACTGGAGGTCAAACACTGTGCAGAGTGTTACCCTCAAAACTACATAATAAGCATGAGTGTATCCTAGATGAACTCGTCCTAAATTCACCTCCTCATACACCGCAGTCTCTTAAAGAATCCCCTCTATTGTTGTTTGACTGCCTGAGGTTGATTCCTGAGGGGCCACTCATGACAATGCAGCCCCAGAAATGTTGTGGTGTGTATCAGGAAGAGAGAAACAGACAAGATGATTCAGACGAAGCACTTAAGAGTAGAGAGAAGACCAGCTTGTATCTGGAGCTGGAGCCAAAGAGACAGAGTATCAGAGAGGGCAGCCAAGTGGCCATCATGTCACTACTGAAGAGGTACATAAACCCCTAGACCACTAGACTGGGTCATAACAACAGTACAACATGTACTATAGAGGTTCATCCTTGTCCTCGTGTCTTGCTTTTCTCTTATAACATAACCTTTGAGAGAGCTTTCTTATGAAGAATAAATGGCCACTCCTCTGAAGTGCATTGCTGTACTGGAGGAATTTATTTTTAGGGTATATTTATATTGAAGTGGTTATGATCAGGTTGCCACATGTGCCCTTTCACTGTGACTATGTGTAAGCAACTGTTTCTCAGGGTAATAATTCAAAGAGCTACATATAAACTATTTCTTGTAGAGCTACAACAATTACTTTTTTTGTGATCAAATATTTCCTTTAATTAACAATCAGTGACATTTGTTTCATGATATTCAGCAATAGAAAAACAACAGTCAACTTGTAATGAATAACAACAGTGTGCACAATCAGTATCCAAGAGGAAAAATAATGGTAACAGAAAAGAAGGGAAAAAGAAAAGAAAAACTGAAAGAAATAGATAAAAACAACAAAACAGCCATCCCTCCCCAATTACATGAATGACAGAAAATTAATTTCCGAAATCAGTTCATTGTTTTGAGTAATTTCTTAAGAAAAAAGGTCCAAATTATCTGATTCCATCTACTCAAATGTGAATATTTTCTGGTTTAGTTAGTCTTCTACGATAGTAAACTAAATATCTTTGGGTTATGGACTGTTGATTGGGACAAAAAACATGCCGATTATGTTACATTTAAGACATCACATTGAGCTTTGGGAAACCTACTTATTGATTAGTAAAAAAGTAATTGATAATGAAAAATAATCGTTAGTTGCAGCCCTAATTACTTGAGTAACTTTTAACAGAAGTTAGCCTTTTGAGTAATATTTAAAGGATCAGTTCATCCAAATTACAAAAACTAAAGACAAAACTAAAGAGAAAACTAAAGAAAAAATGCAGATAAATGAGCGAAGATGCTTCTATACAGGTGTCACTGACTGGTTTGATGAATATGAAAATGATGTGAATCATACTGTGTGCTACGGCAATGTCTGCCACATGTCTGCCACCAAAATAGAAAGTGATGAACATTTTGTAACAATGTTAATCCCTCCAGTAGAGTTACAAACACCGGAGAAGCCATGCCAAAGTGCACTGAGGGTCTTATAATGGACGAGCACTTTAATATAAGACTTGATGTTGGTTTTTCTCTTAATTTGTCACCAGTTTCTTCCTGTAATAATATCTAGTCATGCATAAATGTGTTTTACCTTGATTTTCAGATATTGAATCTATGGTTCTCACATTTAAAAGTTACATTTGAAAGGCTTAACAGGTGCATGTCTTTCCACAAACAATTCCTCTCTTAAATACTTACTGTCAAAATGTTTCACAGGAACAACTTTCTATTGAAGAAATAGTGTGAAAACTGTCCACAGCGAGGTCTGTGGATTATCCTCAATAACTGGGAAATCGTTTTTTGGAAAGGCATATTACTGTTGAATGTTTTAAATATAATTGTTCAATACTTTAAACACCACAAACAATATTTTATTCACCTCCACTGTATTATTTGTATTTTCAGGGGCAGATATCTTAAAACCTCAGCACATAAAACCAAAATAATCTGCATGGCTTGATACCATTAGGGGTTTTTTATATTTTAAGTGAACTGGTAGTAACAAACGGTTGAATTTATATCATGTAAAATATGTAAGAAAAACTAAACAAAACCAAACTACTCTCCACTCTCCTGTCTCTGCTGGTCTGATGACGGAAACATGAGTCAAGCAGAAAGACGACCCTCTGTCCAACTGAAAACACTAAACAACGAGAGAAACCAGCGGGCAGAGCTGGAGGGCTTTACACCTCGCTGTATCTGAGAGAGCAGCTTTGTCTGGTTCAGAGCACTTCTGTGACCTCTCATAGAAGTGCATGAACAGAGCACTCAGTGGTTCAACCTCTCGCAGCTGTAAGCAATATGAGATCATTGCCATTATTATGTAATTAAGAGTCATTTCTTCAAATGACACTGCTAAATGGTTTGAAATACTTGTCTAGACTGGCTTGCTAATCTATTTAGAGGGGAAATTAATTATATCGGACTTAAAGGAATCCTTCTACACTTTTGCTGCTGATTTCCTGATGAGTCTGTGTCCAAAAAAGTCCAACGATAATTAAAAGCTTGAAATATCCCCTCTAGAGGGGAACTGTAGAGTAATTTGTTCTTTGGTGACAGAGATCTAAGTGCCTTCTTTTGTAGGGCATCTATAACAGGCTGATTCAATCAGTGCACTCTCTTATGAAGGGACTGCCTTTATCAGCTCTTACAGCTGTATGTTCAGGAGATCAGAAGGTTGCATACTTCATTTAAAGCACCCGTTCTTGTTTACTTACTACAGAACCTCAAGAAAATATGACGATTACTGTATATGAGTGGCAAAATCTGTTCATTTGTATTTACATTATTTGTACTTGCAAACAAGACAGGCTGGGAAACGCAGATTACTGTCACCATTAAAGACAAGGAGCAGGACCTGATATTAAATCTAAAATGACTTCTTAGCAGTTTGTAAGTTCATAAAGATTAGTGCAGGAGGTCAAAGTCAACCAGTAGATGACCTGAAAAAAAATGGCCGCCTGTCTTTACTGAGTTCAAAGGCAAGCAAAGACTCATTATGGCTCATCTTTCAGGGACGTCAGAAGGCCCACTTCCAGTCTTGTGACCATAAACACAACTACATTCTCATCTCTGAAGGATGCTGGTAACCAATAGTCTCACCAGAACTACTTTCATTTTAACCTCCCCGAGGACGCCGGCATCCGCAGTTGACATTACTGTTTTTTAGAGGCTGTAGCAGGCTCAGCTAAATAACACTTGAAAGTTCGGCTAAATTTTGGCGAAGGAGAAACTGGCACAGCCATTTTCAAAGGGGTCCTTGACCTCTCACCTCAAGACATCTGAATGAAAATGTGTTCTATGTTTACCCACGATTCTCCCCTTTACAGACATGTCCACTTTATGCTAATCCCATGCAGTTTTGGGCAAAAAAACAAAGTTCTTTGCATGCAGTATAAATGTGTTATTTTCGCCTATTCTAAAAATGGTGTATTTGAATATTTCTGCATACTGGGGTCCCTAAACAGTCTTGGAATTGCATAAATTTGGTATGACTGGAAAGCTGAGACTCTTGTGGATTCAATGAGCCCAATTGTATTCATGTGTGATGATATTAGACTCCATAGTAACCATTTCATTGTAGTGAGACCCTTTTTTGAAACTTGACTGCACTGTATAAAATGACCTGTTGTGACCTCTAGGATAATCACAGCATCATGAAACTTAACAGCCACAAACTAGAGACCTGGGACATTCAGAGGACATATGGCTTTCCTAGGTATATTGACAACAACGGGGGTCCCTGAGCAATTTCCAGAACAGAAGTGCTCGCCATCCAATCGCTGAAAAATGCAATTCTTACAGAAATCTCCAAATGTCAAAAGTATTTGTGTCAAATTACTGCATGAATTTATTTTTCTATTTTGTTCCTCAAGGTCTTTGTGTCTTAATGTGGTATTTTGGAGAGATTTCTGACGATTTTTATCAATTCTCAAGTGGTAAAAAATGGTTAAATTTTGCACCAAATCTGTGTAACAAATGGTATCAACCCAAAAATTGGTGCACCAACTTATGAGACATAATGGAGCATGAGAATGGACATCATATACTTCCATCATAGTGTTCTGAGCCCTTAGAGGCTCTAAACTTTCAAAATTTGAATAGGTACCTAACCAAAACACAACGTTCATTACAGATTTATTACTGGAAAAACACACAGTGCTGAGCTGCATCTCAAATTAATCTTCAGGCTCTCAGCTTTCAGATGATATATACCATTTCTATGTGGCATATGACCTGCTATCTCTCCCGAAACCCAAAAAGGGTCTATGGTAGGGGGGTGGGAGTGGAAGAGGTTAAATAGAGCTGAATGTAAAGAAGTTCCATGAAGTGTACCTTGACGAGATTGATCATGTTTTATTTTTTTATTATATTAAACTAACAAACCTAGGAAGAAAGTCATGAAGCTATGTAACTTAACTAAATTTAACCACATTATTATATGAGTACGTTGCACATGGATTCAATCAATTTTCTATCACTGTCACTTTTTACACAGTCCATCAACTCTCTGTCTCTATCAAGATAAAAGACAATGACACGGATTCAAAATACAAAAATCAATTTGTTAAAAAGTAAAACAATAGAAAAACATATTGAGATATCCAAATTCTGGTAATATTATATCAGTTTTCATTTAAACTAAATCTTTGATGTCAGATGTCTGATGTAGTAGAAATGACGTGTGATAGTTCAGCTTTTGAAAATAAAGACACAAGACAGAAATGATACTTTAGAGAAGTGAGGAAGAAGCTACTCAGGCAGCGTAAAGAGACACAGGAACAAATCTCTTTTCTTTGTCTTTATCTGCCTACCGTACTTGTTCAAGGACTTTCCTCAGGATAGAAAAGATGAACCCGCGTAAATCCAATTGCTCTGAGAAGAAGTGATTAACACCCTCTGCTGAGAGCGAGGCATTGACTGCTGTGACAGGAAGCCACAGTGCCACTGGGTCGGTGGCGGAGCAACGCCAGAACTCCCACTATTGTCACATTGTCTGGTGACAGAAAGACAGAAAACAGGCCACACTAAAGCTCTAACTAAATTATCCCAAGTTGTTATAAACTAGCTATTAAAAGCTAGATGGGTAATTGTGTGGGAAACTAGACCTGGGAAATAGAAGGACAGAGACTGACGCATCTGGAATGCATTAAGGAAACAGGCCAAGAGGGTCAATTCACCAGGAGATTCATTAGGAAAGCTGTGAGCCTGCTGTTTGTATTGGTAACTTGTGTGGCTGCATCTTGTTAGTAGGATATTGTCTCCACTGCACCATGCTGATGCTGAGATTGGTGGCAATTTTGAACACAACTTCAGGAAACAGAGGTTGGAAAGTCACATTGTAAATGCTGCAAATTCTCCAAATGCCGAAGAAATTATAGAGTAGAGCATTAAAAGAGAGAGATAAAATATGCGCATTACGTATTCACACAGCAGGGATGAGCAGTAACAGGCTATGGTGGGGCAATTTATTGGAGGATAGAAACAAATTAATCTGTTAACATTTAAATAAAACAAATCTCTTAAAACTATTAATAGAGCCTCCAACTCTAGGGGATCCTCCTTTTCCCATGGAAAATGTTGATAGGGCAATGTGTTGGTCAGGGAGCAACAAGGCCTGACCCCAGATTAACCACAATAATGTAAAGCAGCTGCTGGTTCATCAGGAACTCACCATGACCCCTTTCCTCCAGAGGTAACATCAAAAACACGGGGACTGTACATGAGGTCATGACATGTTTCTAACTGTACAGCAGCACTTTGACACCACGTTGTGTAATTACAGTACCAGCAGAGAAAAAGTCCTCATAACACCTGGAGAATGAACGTGCAGAGTGATGAGAGTGTTTTTACAGGGTCTGTTGAGTTTGATGTATGTCCCCCTCCCTGGTGGATTGGACAGAGTGGGTGTCAAGCAGTGTCAGGACCAATTATCTGTCTTCTGATGATGGATTGAAAACTATGACTAAGATGGACACTGATCAGTCAAACATACAGTACATTATGGAGTACAGATGTTGCAACGTCATAAAATCACCATCTGTTCTATTTACTGCTGTATATTTACATTTAAATAAAGTATTACTGTGATACAGGTGAAATCTATAAAACAATAATAACATATAGCTTTCTTTTACATTTCAATGCAATCTATGAAACAGAAAACTTAAGTTTGGTATCTTATCAAGTAGGAATATCAAAATAAATTGCTTCACATAAGAGATTCAGTTTCACATTATAATTTGAATACTGTAATACTCCAAATACTATAATAGTCACAAAATGCTAATCACTATCTCCATGAGCCCAAAGCGACATCTTCAAATTACTTGTTTTGTTCAACTAAAATATCTATGACCCAAAAATATTTAATTGTCATACAAGAGCCAGAGAGTCATTTTTAGTCAATTATCAAAATTGTCCCAGATTAATTTTCTGTCAATCAACTAATTGAATAATTAACTGATCATTTCAACTGTACGATTTATAACTTCACTTTGGGGTCTATTAATTTTTGATGGGTCCTGATCACCATTTTTTGATTATTCAGTTAACCAAAACTATAATCAATGAACTAAATCATAATAAAATAATACTAAGTTGTAACATCACTGGTACACTCTTCTTTTAACAAGTGATCAAGTGAATCACGATTAAGCATTCATACCAGGAAGAGCCGACGTTCAGCTATGTGGCAGCGAAACAGTATCGAAAAGCTGTTATCTCACTTGACACTGCTGTCATTGTGAATTACTTGAGAGTGGTTGATTCAACTGGTCGAGACATGACAGCTTTTGAATAATTAATAACGCTTTACTCCCAGTGTGGCTGTGGGCATGGCCTCTAAACAACATTATAGCATGACTGTCCACACACATGATGTCTAACGGAGGGTTGAGCAGATCAACAGGCAAAGACAGGCAACGTAAATGGCTTATAGGTGTGCCTTTAAATAGTTTTCCAACACAGTAAGCCATTCAGCATGGTCTGCATTAAAGCCTGGAACAAAAGCAGAGAGAAAAGCAGATGCAGGCTCTACTCCCTGAACCCATGATCCGTCCTGATAGGCGCATAATGAGAACCAGACAAGTGTTCACACCATAACACATACAAATCCCCATTCATTATTCATGGCAGATTACCCTCTTCATTAAGGCAGAGGCGGGGACCGCGGGACACAGAGAGAGCAAGAGGGAAGAGGAGGGGAAGTTGGTCTGCGAAAATGTTACCGGATGAGGAGCAGCCAAGCAGGGCTCTGGCCAGCCTACGCTACTGAGGTTAAAGCATGCAAGCCATCGAGCTAACTGGCATCCAAATAGAGGACTAGAAAGCATGACAAGGCCAGGCGGTTTCTCCTGTATAAAGTTCAGGTCCCAGAGGCCCGCAGCTCTGCATTCTGCTTTGATACTGTAAACACAATGTGACAAAGCTCTTCTGTGGGAGGCTGGGAAATGTCAGCGTAGTAAAACCGACATTACAACAACAAGACAACTTATATCACCAGGCCCAGCTAACCTGCACCAGCAGGATGAAACATGGCTTTTCACTATCTAAAACTTAAAAACTGGCAAACACCAACATCTTGCTAAAGTCTGTCCAGTTCAGTACCTTTTGTCAGACTTACTACATAAGCTGGTAAATTCCTCTTAACCATGTCAAGATGGGTCAGTAAGACCTGATATAATGACTCCATGTCAAGATGACCCCTTGTTAGGTTTTATGGGGTCATCATAACTAATTCTGTTGTTAAAGCTGTGTTATTTCCTACAGGACCCCTCATGGAAAGGTCAAAGCTTATCAGTGGGGTTGAAGTTACAGCAACATAAAAGCTATTGCAAAACAAGTGATGACTGAGCCTTAGGTTAGCTCCAGTAATATTACTAAGAAAGACACGAAATAGAAAAGACAACCTTCCTTGCTTAGTCTCACCTATACTGAATGTATAGCATATGTACAGTCTAGTCTTCTGAGCCTCTGACTTTTGCGTTTTACATGTTTTATGGTGGTGTTCAACCTTGGCTGAACGCCCTAAAAACAAATCTTTCCATCAAAACAGGGAGAAGTGTGAACGTGATGCTTCTTTTCAATGAGTGATTGATGTTGTGTGTTGTTGTGAAACGCTCCACCAGGGCCGAGCTGTGGGCTTTGTTGAGGCTGGCAGGTGAGAGAGATTACCTGTTGGTATAGAGGTTCTACATGAGGGAACGAACAAGCTCAGACAGGAAAGATGGCTGACCTATTTCGGAGCTTCCCTGCCTCGAAATTAGCCCAATGTTGGAAGTTTTATCTGTGTCTATAATAGATCACAAGTACATCTCTATCAACACAATCCGCCCTGACATTAAGACTCTAATGATGCCTTAACGTGAGTCACTAACTGCAGTTCAATCATCGAAAGCCTGCATTGATCTCATAATCCATTATTTTGTTTAATTTTCAACAGACATACTAAAGCACGCAAAATGTTTAAATCCAACTTGTCATCTCATGTGCACTAGTACTTCATTTGAATAATTAAATCAGTGATGATACAATCACTGCTTGGCACTGGTGACCATGGCAGCATCAATGAAGAGTGAACAACAAATAATGCTGCACAGAAATCCAAAAAAGGCTAATTTAACAATGTCCTCAACATATTTTAATGGTCAAATATGACATATTGTTACTAAGCTGGCTGGATGGTATGTTATTCTGCAAGCAAACAAAGAAGTACAGCTTATATAAGAGCAATACCTCTCAGTGCTTGTGAGACTAAGTCAGACTGCCCTCAGTAAGTCGCAGCACAATGGGCCTGTTCATTTTGTAATTGCGTCTGACCTGTAGGTACTCGACAGAGACACCTCGATGGAGCTGCCGTTCACAGTACGGATTTACATGGATTTTCAATCATTATGGTGTAGACAAACACCATTTCACCCATCTAAATCCTTTTAGCTCTTACAATGGACACATATGAAGTGTACTGATTTTTTTTTTTTTTACGTGGGCAGAGTTAATGAGTGGGGACACCACTGGGAATTACATAATGAGTCCTGTAGGCAGGATGTTAGAGGTATAATTTCTTAAAATCAACCATTAATAAATGATCTGACAGAATGTGGCTGCTTTTTTTGTTGACCACTCGTGATATACAAGTTATTCTTCCCCTGTAATATAAAAGATCAAACATTTTGCATTTGTGTAAAGTTTCATCTGGCCAGCTGTGAGCACGCAGCAGCGCTACTACACAGAGCCACGACTAAGAAAACAACAGCCGTGCTCTTTTTTGATTCTTTCTGACAGTTTATTAAGTTCGCCAGGTTCTGCTCTTCATGCAAATGATCTCACAAACCTCAAACTGAAGCCCAAGGCACCCCTAGTTTAGTGGAACTACCTGAAGCTGCACTTTCTTTACAGATATATAACAGCCTGATGAGTCAGCTACCTTGCACTCAAGTGATTTATTTATATATATATATGTATGTGATGCCAATACTCCATGTAACCTTATATGAAAGAAACACCACACACAACTGTATTTCTGCAATGGCATGGTAGTCATATAGTGAAGAAGTTGATAAAACTTACTGTAGGAGAAGGTGAGGCGTGGGGTGACATCACTTTCTGTGGCAGCTATATGAAAGCAACCAACAAGTAGAAAAGTGTAGGCTGGGAGACAGAGCAAAGCCATACTCATTGTCCGCATGCCTCCTCAGGATCGCCAGCCAAGTTGCAGTATTTGCCTTTCAAGTTTTTGGGGAATTCATGAAGAGCGTCTTTTTTTAACCCGTGTTTATTTTCTCTCTCCCCCTCTCCCTCTCTCTTTCTGTTCGTGCAGCTCCAGGCTCCTTGAATAGAAGGTCTATGCTCTGTTGAGAAGCCGTGGCGCTCCGTCAGGCCTGCAGACGATGCTGGTTTGAAATGATGAACTACAACCTCTAGATCAAGACAGAAAGCCTCCACCGATCAGCCTCCATGCGTACACGACACCGCAGGGTCTCAGCTGAGATCTGTGAGGATGCAAAAAAACAATATTAGAGCTGGAACAATTAACGGATTAATCCATTAGTCAAATGACAGAAAAATAAATTATTTTGATAATCGATTAATTGTTTAAGAAATGTTCAAGTAAAAAGGAAAACATTCTCTCAGTAGTGATGATTTGCTGCTTTTCTTTGTCATTTGCAACTGTGGAAAACGTATGATGGATTTTTTTGTCTTTCATATTATAGGCAATTAAGTAATTAAATCTAGTCTACTTTCTCCTTCAGTGAGGTTCATGCTGACCTTTTAACTACACACTACACATCAGGTTTTATGGTATTGCTTTCAGTTTCTGTTCAGAGGGGTAAGAAAGTTTTATCACTGTATTGATCGTTAAGAGAAGACTATATGAATGAGCCTTGATGGTGTGTTTGTCTACACCCAAAAGCTCAGGTCAAGTTAATTTCATAGTGTCGCCTACTGACAAACAACCTCACGCTCCCAAAAGCTGCAATCTGCACATCTGAACTCCTCATACCTGCTCTATTGCTCACTGCTCTGGAATGAAAAGAAAACAGCAACAACAACAGACTTCTTGGAAGTCTTAACTAAAGCTCAAAGACAATGAAAAGGTGTGTCGCCCAGATAACGGCTCATATTACAGGACTGACAGGAGTTGCTGTCCCACAGTTTTCTTTGGCTTAAACATTGATTTATTACTGAGTGGGAAAAAAATGACAGGGGTGATACACTATCGCCACTAATTCTGTACAATGTTTTGATTCCCACAGGTCCTAGAAGACTTCGGTCCTGCCTGTTTTCAGTTGTGATGACAAATTAATGGAGATAAAAGTGTCCAATCTTGGTTAAATATTTGCGTAGGCCTACTGCTTCCATTCTCCTCAAATCTATAAAAATCACTATTAAATTTGAGTTGTTTTTGTCATTTAATAGTTGACACTGGCTAACTCCTTTGTCCAGAACTTTTACAACAATTCTTAAGAAAATATCAGAAAAAAAAGCCACAAGACAACTATTATACCAGTAATGGAGTTATGGGGCAATTCACTGATGGTGATTAACTGAACGTAGTGAGACGTGAAGGGAAATTCAATACAGACATACCAGTTACAACTGCAAACACTCCATTACAGTTGCCACAGGGAGCACTTCATTAAATGAAACCAACAGGAGATTCAGTTTCATCTGAGGTATGGCAATCAATAGCAAAAGGTAGAGAGTGAAGCTATTCCTGGTTTCTATCAAGGGGATCCTGACTCTTAGTCAATAAGCAGTCTGACGTGAGCTGCAAACACAGACATCTCCAAAATCTGAGCTGGGAAGATGACATTTGGAGGAGGAGGAAGGCCATGATAAAGGCCAGAGAACAAGACACAAAGAGGGTTATTTCTACAGCAGTAGTGACACACAGATGGGACTTGAATAGGAGAAATACAGGCAGACTCTGTTCTGTCCATTTAGTCTAAGAAATGAGGAATAACACAGCAAAGGACAAATTCAAAAAGAGTTGTTCGAAACAAGCCGTTTCATTAACTCTCAAATATTAAAAAGGATCCCATTACAGGAGATCTGTCATACCTTTACCACAAGTACACTGTCTAGATTTGTACAGTAAAAGATATTAAAGGAAAAATAATCAAGGGTGTCTGGACACTGAAGAATTTAGGCCTACAGCAGTGGGATTGTGACTCTTAATGATCATGATGACAATAGCAGATGAGGTTATGAAAGACTTCTGCTTTTAAACGTCTGAAGTTTTGGCCAGTACCCCCCTGCCAGCAGCCTACGTGATGCCAGTGGACTGTAACATGTAATAGACAAGAAGGGCGGCCATAAGCATCATTAGTATCCTTTGTGTGGGACAATTCAAAGTGAGACACCACTTGACCAACAAGCAGCGGAGCTACCATCAATTCTGGGTTTGTGTGACAGTCCGAAAAAGAGACCCGTATGCATCAAGCTGAATCCAACTGAGGTACGTAGAGAGAGCTCAAGTTGGCGCGAGCGAGAGAACAAGGGCCCCTCTGACAGCAAAGAAATCTATATGCAACTCTGCACTTCACTGCTCTCTCCTGCATGATGCATAAACTGAATCATCCCTTTCACTCCCTACACAGACGTGATAGTGTGCTCTGGATATGGATAATCCTCACCCATCTCTCTCTCTCTCTCTATGATCTCCTCTAAAATCTTTAGAGTTTCTCTCTATTTCCCCTCCAGCAACATATCAGTATTATCAGTTTGACATAATCACTGTACATGTCATTAACTACAGATCATTAGAAAGTCAATAGTCTAATCAGGTTTGGTTTCATTAGTGGGGGGGTAATAGATCTTTGGTTCCTTGACCTAAGCAAGTATTATTTATTCATATACATGTATATAAACCAATCAAAAACACAGTATGATGAAATTGATATTTATGCATTTCATAACAAAAGAATGAAAAATGTGGCCTATTATTTCTTTATCATTAATGCAGTCAACTTGAAGATTATATGTCGTTTAACTGATAAAGAACTGATAGAAACTGAGACAATGCTGTATTTGCATCTCTAACCACAAACCACAAACATTTAAATAAAGCACACAAAGACTTCAAGCCTGAAATAAAGTTTTAGCCACATAAAATCAATCCGTGTCTCAGGAACAGTGCGGAGGGTGAGTAGCTTTTTGAATCCTGAGTAATGTCTGAAGAGTTTCCTTTCAGGCTCCCTCACAGCCCACAAAACCAGAAGATCAGGGCAGCCTTTGAAAAAGTTCCACAGGCACTCACCACTGTTTACAAAATTTATATTACTGCGAGCGCAAGTTAATAATTGAAGGCGACTGAGAAGAATGTATCAATATTTTTATCTACTCAGAGATTTTCTCACCTGAATAATGACGTCTGGACACAATGAGGACGCTGATATTGAGAAATACTGATACTGAGAAAGATATTAGTGAATAAATCAAAAGTGAAACTGTAAAAACTGTCAAAATTAGTGCTTTGAAAAGAGAGAGGGGGCATCCCCACTGGAAATTGAAATATCTTATGCTTTTGGATAGGAAGTAAGTGGCATGAAGAGTTGTCACTATTTGATTGATGGTGCATAGGCATCAGCTCACTGGCTCCATCATCCATATAAGTAACAAGAATAGTTTTGACAGTCTATGCGGTGAAAACAATTACCCGAAGAAGGGAAGAGACCATTAAATGAAGCAATAAGAAGCTCTGCTGGGAACAGAGAGTGAATTCCACACAAGAGAAAAACTGATTCATTAACACATCTGGTTGTAATAAGGATAAAAATCCCAACATTGTCAACATCAAATTGAAAGCTTTCAGAATAAGCTCAACCTGAAAAGCAAAGTGGAATTTACTATATAAAACAAGTGAGAATCAATCTTTGGACATTATCTTTCCTGCATTGTCAAAACACTGTATGTCACAGTGCAGTATGTCACAAAAGAGGAAATTAGTTTTATATTTAACCAAACAGTGAGATTCCCAGCAGTTTTGCCAGTCATTTCCTGAAATACAGCTCCAGCCATATAGTAGAACTATCACTATATATCACCAAATGGCAAAGACTGTCCACTGACAGCACTACTTATAAGACTCTGTGAGTATTATAAATAGCAGCACTGCTCAAACAGGTGGCACCAACATTAGCTTTTGCCATTCGAGTAGAGTAGGAGGGGGTCAAGGTTTCTTGGATTACATACACAGCCTGTTGACTGGAAAGTGTTGACGGATAAATACGACCTTTTGGCATGCCTGTCATCTCAGGAAGCCACCTGTACACACACACACACACACACTGGACACCTACATGATGCCCCTCGGACAACCTGGGTCACGTGCTCCCAGATGTGGCCTTCAACCTGCGATCAGCACTTCCCCCTCCTGCCCCCTCGACACCTCCACGCCACTGAAGGGCTCTCAGATGTGTGAAGGAGCAGATGCGAGATGTGGAGGATATCATCTGTCAGGAGAGGCTTTAATGGCGGAGCACGCCCGCACATATGGACAGAGTGGCTGAATCACCGGGTGAGCGGTGTGGGAGTGCAGTGTTGACACAGTTCTGTACCAGTCCTACTGCCTCCAGGTTATTTTGCAACTATTCATCCAGGACTAAAGATACCTATCTATGAGTAAGATGTGACAGCACCATCACCAATCTCACGTATCAGGTCAAAATGAGTTCTGACAAAGCAAATACAGGAATTTTAAGGTATTATCACATTGCTTCCATGAACTAATTTGGTGTTTCCTGTAAAGAGAGATTGTACCAGCTTTTCATAAGTGCTTAATATTGTTGCAACATAAGTTATTGCAAAATGGAGATTTACGCATCACTTAATTAAAACAGTTGCACCGCCCAAACTAGTTTGTACATTTTGTTGTAGGTGTATGTGATGTGCTGTGTGTACCTTTGTATTCTGTATGGTGTGTTCTGTGTGTTTTTTTTTGTTTGTTTGTTTTTCTTGGGGGGGGGGGTTGCTTTTTACTGTTTGTTGTTGTACTGTTGTATGTTTTTTGTTGGGGACTACAGATGCAAATTAGTTTCAAGCTAACTCTTGTGCAGTGCATCTTTAATGTTTCAAACTGCACACTGTCCCATTCAATAAATAAATAAATCACATAGATAAGTTGTTTCTTAATATTTACACCCAGTAACTTCCAGGTTCAACTGTCACTGAGCTAAATTAACAAACAGTATAAACATGTGTTCCCTCAAGTTTCCAAGCTTTGTGCTAAGCTAAGCTAACTGGTTACTGGCTGTATTTTTTATATTTTACAGACATGAGATTGATATTGATCTTCTCATTTAACTCTCAGCAAGGAAGCGGATAAGTGCATTTCCCAAAATGTCTGACTATCCGTTTACATTTTTAATGGTTCAACTGAATTTGTGAAATACTAGTTGGGAACTAACTAATATTTACTAAGAACTTAGAAAGGACTTTAAACACAAACTTAGTCATGGATTTCCAAATAGCTGGTCCAGTCTAGTTCACCAGTGGATTGAAATTTGAAAGTCTGCATTTCTGATTAGGGGACAGTGGCGTCTGAAGAAATACCCTCTCTTCTGCTCGACCCACTTTAAGTCCAATCCCTAGACCCAGCTAAGAGTAATTAATGGCTCATTCATCCCTGAGTGAACCATACAGCAGTAATTATGACCATATGCTTTTCCAAAGACTTTTAATTGCCTAATTAAAATCTTATTAAAATATTGAACAGAGATAGGGGACATTTTGAACTTAAGGTTCAGGGGAGTTAAATTCATCAAGCTAGCTTCTCCTCAGGGGCTTCCGACACACGGTCAGAGGTTGTGAATATTATCACAAGTGCTGACTTCTTAAAACATCCTGAATTTGAAGCTATCAGTCACTAAGAATGTATTGATAGATTAATGTAATATATGGCTGTGAAAGTGAATGAGCATATTTCATCACCTCTGTCTTTGAAACCTATACAAGTGCCTAAATCAACCCGTTCCCAGAAGTGAAAATATTCAAAATCATATTCCATTTCATTCCATTTCCCCTCTGAGCAAATTTCCATAACAGATGTGGAGCCAGCAGAAGCAGCTTGCTGATGAAATGTAAAGTAGCTGAGCTAGGTCTGTCGCCAGGCCTGCTATCACTATCAGGGCCGAAGTGGGTGAAAGAAGAGCAACGGGGGCTCCACGACAGACAGAAAAGTGCTTTAATATATGGAGAGGGGAAAGAGACCAAGAGAAGCAAATGAAAGGGCAAAGACGCTGAAGGTGCTAATAAGTATTTCTACTCACCTCATCAAACTCAAATGTATTTAAGTCAACGACACGTGCGTCAAGTAAGTGAGATTCATTGCATATGGTTAGATTTGGCAGAAAAGGCTTTGTTCTCAAAAAGCTTTGAGTAGCGAAGAGGATTTATGCAGGGAGAATTAATTCCCCTTTATGAACATTAGATCTTAGTTAAATCAACAATAACAAAGAATAAATACCACATAAGGAGGAGTTTGTTGGTGGTGGAAGAAACTCCAGCACGGAACATTTTTGGCGTGTCAAGTTATAATGTCCATGCTGTTTACCTGCATGATTATGATTGGATGTTACTGGTCACACAGCTGTGAATGAGCCAGTGATTGTGAAGCATATTGGAAACAGCTGATGCCAATCAGCCAATACAAGCACAACTTCAGTGCTCTTCCTGAACTGATGCTATGCTTTATTTCTTGGTACTTGTAAGGAGATGGAAAATCACCTGAAAGTAACTAATCTCACCAGACAAATACTAGACTCAATGGGGTCTTTATTACTGTGTGAGAGTCGTGGCTTTGTGCCACGACTTTTTATTTTTTATTCCTGAGCAAAACACATCAGACAGGGCATAAACCTAGATTAAAACTATTCATGTGCTGTCATTAATACACTTTCAAACATGGTAAACACTGAAGAGAACCTGGCAGAAGTTTGAACGTCTCTCTGTGTGCACTCTTTTCAGTTTTCAACAATCCAGTGTAAGCTGATCCACTTTTAGGAAGCCTGCCTAGTTGATCTTGCTGAAATGGCCTATTTCTTTTCTACAGCCTGTTGTACTGTTGTCACACCATTTACTGAGAAAGGGAACACCCACATCTTTGAGAGTATTGAGAGTTGTATCATTTGATACAACTTTCAGACACTAATACTATGTTGGTAACCCGTTTTAACACGCCATTTGTCAATTGTTGCAATCATTAAATTAGTGTTGCTTTTCCACAAACTAGTAAGAGACATTTCCAAAAGAAGGTCAACAACAAAGCAACAAAGAACAAGATATCTTAACGTCTAGTCTCCAGTATGCGTCATTTACCAAAAATGCTGGATCTTACATTTCCAATAATGCAGCAGCATCTTATGTAAGACCCTCCTCCCTAAACTAAGGACATCATCAGGGTTATTTTCTCAGAATTTATAAACAGGCTAAGCAGAACTCCTCAGGACAAATAAACTGAACTTCTTGTGTAACATCTTTCTGTAATCTGTCGTCTTTTTGTATATTATCTCCTTTTATTAGCCTTTTGAACCCCTTAGTCTATTGACCCATTATGTGCACATGATCCCTTAGTGTATACATTAGGTGATATAATGCCCAGATATTCATGTTTACAAAACAAATGTATCTGTACTATCACTACTGATCTGCAACCTCCAGAGAAGAACTTTCTTCTTTTATGGGTTAAATAATACATCTTGACATTTCCTGCAACAACAAAGTCATTGGCGTACTAGAGGACACTGCTGCCGTCTACATCACAATTGTTTATACTATTGTTTATACCATGATAAATATGTATACTATAATAAATATTGCTCATAAAAGGAACAAGAACACTATGTAATCAATGTCAGTGGGTTTTTTTGTATTTGTATTAAAGAGAAATAAAGCAATATTTCACTGACAACTCAGTTAAAGTTGTACTGTAAGGTTGTTGGTCCATCTTTTTGTTGCAGCTCTGGTTTCTTCTTTCTCAACAGTCTCGACAGTTGAGTTTGGGCGTTAGTACATGTATTTTTTTTACTAATCCCCTTCAAGAACATGTCAAAGAAATTCTGAGTGTTATATGTGTTGATAAATCTGACTTCACCTGCATATTAATGAATGTTAAATCTCCCACACTCACATTAGCTGCTGGTGGAAAATTCAAATCACCTCTCTCTGCCCTCAACACAATCATGCTCACCAGTAAACTAAATGATTGCCACCTCACATGTGTTAATGCTGCGGTATTAGGATGGGGGGGGTGACATTTCTCAGAGCTTTTCTACATTGTGTCAGTCTTCTGCTGAAAGGGAAAAATACCTTTACTGCGTGCGGGCTGTGATGAGATGCACAGATGAAGCCTTTGCCATGAAATTACAGTGTGGAAACGTCTTTCCATTTCTCTTTTCCATTACACATACGGAGCAAATGCTTTCAGAATCAATAATGAGTTCACTGACTTCACACTAACCTTAAAGAAGAAGCCTTTAAAATACATTTATACCAGGTAACATTTTGTTTAGACCGTTCAATGTCCAAAATGTATTAGGTGATATGAAGTAAATATTCAACAAAGAGTTCTTTAGACTCTAGTAACTAACATGAACTTTAGCCTAACCACACCTTCAAGTCTTGGGTTAGTGCTTGCTCACATTGAACCTAAGCAGGACTTTTACTGTCACATAGAGTAGTAACCAGATGGCAAGCAGTGTAACAGTTTGGACAAGTCAAAGAAAGTGTAACCATATGTAGTCTAGTCCAGCAAAAGCAACAAATTTGTCAAGGACTATTTTATGAGAGAAATAAAAAATATACAGTATTATACTGTTCAGTGCGCTGCTTAAGATATCGAGGGCCTGTCTTTTTATGAGGGGTCCTGGCGTCTGCCAGACACAGGTGAGGAGCTGTTTCAGCTCTGGCTGCTGTAAGTAGGTCAGGCCTGTTGAAACACTCACTCCCATTTTAAATGTCTCCACTTGTTTGCCATATAAATCTGTCTGCATTTACTGGAGTGAAATATTGACCCTGATAGAGAGAAGACTGATAACATGGCATCATCCTGGAGTGCTTTATCTCTCTTGTTCTTGTTTACCTTCACAAACTTGATTAGCTACAATAGATAAGTCTACAATAAAAACAACAGTATGCTGAGGCTGTTGTTTAAATACATGTAGTATATTGTGCACTGCTTGGACTTTTATTGTGCCACTACTGCACATATCAAACACTAAGAAACTAAAATATACCAAGATTAGCAACAACTTTTGTATGTCAAATATAATATGTTGAAGTTTATTGCTAAATAGAATTGAATCACTTGATAAAACCAGATGTGTGTGAGTATTTCTAAAACACAAATTGCTTCGAGGGAAATATATCACAAATAGAACCTTTGATTTAGAGCTACGACAATTAGTTGATTAATCGAAAATAGAAGTAAATTGGGCAACTATTGTGATAATCAAATCATTTTTTTAGTCATATTTAAGCAAAAATGCCAAACATTTGCTGGTTCCAACTTCTTAAATGTGAGGATTTTATGTTTTTCTGTCTTCTGTGATGGTAAACTGAATTTCTTTGGGTTTTGGACCGTTGACTGGACGAAACAAGACAATTGAGGATATCAACTTGGGCTGAGGGAAATTATAAAGGGCATTTTTCACTATTTTCTGACATTTTGTAGACAAAATGACAAGTCCATTTATATGGACAAAATATCCTGCAGATTAATGGATAATGAAAATAATCATCAATTGCAGCCCTACTTTGATTTAATCATTAAAAAGACAATACTATGTAACTCTATATAACACTTGGAACCTTCAAGTGAAAAGAAATGCACTGCATTCATATTTGCGGCCCACGTTAATTCATGGACCATTCAATCAGTAGCAATGCACTGAAATATTTATCCTCTTTGAAATTGATTAGACTGGTGTGGCATCCATGAAAGGCTGTAAACAAAGCGGCGTGGCCGTTCTCCCTTGATGTCCACAGCAAGAAGCTGCACGCATTCCAATAGCTTAGAGGCTTAGACAGCAGCTCAGGCTATAGGCCATTGGGCAAAGAGCTGAACACATCCATCACTGTGTAAGTCCGATAAAAGGCTCAGAATGTCCACTTCTCCTCATGCCCATCAACAACACAAGCCACGGACACGCCTTAAACTCAACTACGGAGTTTCTCCGGGTCTACAAAGCACATCGTAACACCAAGTCACACAAACCAGTGAGTGACACGCTGCTCAAGAGTACCCAAGTCTCACACAACTACTCTCAAGTGCTTACTATAAAGAGTAGCGATGCATTTCTAAACTAGAATATTATGTACTCGCAAAATGTGATCCACTAACTGTCTGTCAAAGGACTAATGGATTAATAAACTAATCATATCAGCACTAATAATGATCTTGCTACTGTAAGCTCCATTAAGCCTCAACAAAAAGCAGGTTAAATTTCATCGGCTCAGATTTTCACTTTTTAGTGTGTTAAAAATCCATTCAGAATCAGTTGAGCCTGGCCGCTGAGAACTATGGGGGGTGTTGATGATGCGACTCACTGACTACTTGCGAAAACCTTGTGAAATACTATTTAAACAAACTGCTGCAGACAATACAGTATATTCAGGAACAGATTTTGGCAGAGAATTAAGCAAAAATTGGATGTTTCCAGAGAAACTGTCATGTTTTTTTTTTTTCACCATTTTGAAAATTACAAGCAAAGATCAATTATAGTCTAGGGAGCTGTGTGTTCATCTTTGCATGTAGAATCAGGTTCATGTTCACTCCTCAATCATACGTGCAGTCTACTTAAAATGACACCTGTGAGAACGGGTTGAATACTGATCCAGCTGTGTGAAAAGTGATTTTGATTTATGACGCAGAGAGTTCAAGCAAATGCCTAGCGAGCCTTGCCAGACCATCAGAGGGACAATAAAATTTCTGTAGCTCCTTATTTGTAATTTTTTAGATATTAATGTATTTTAGGATAGGCTATGTCTTTTGCTTGGGGTCATTATTTGCATATTGCTAAAACTAATTTAAGTAGCCACAACGCTCAAAGTGCCATTATAGATTTCCTTTCATTTGTAGTCACATTACACTCAGATAAAAGACAGAAGACAACTTTTAGGGGATACAGATGGCATATAGTGCTCTGTGAGCATAACGAGGGAATTTCAAAATAGGTTGATAGCGAAAAGATTGCCTGTCTGATAGTCTCCAAATCAAGTTCATGAGATAGAGAACACAAATGAACAACTGATCCTGGGGCAACAAATACGGTACAGATGTTGTCTGATGCCTGCGGTTGTACTCGTTCATCTCTGGCTACAATCACAACCACATGTCTAAAAATATCAAGCACAAGTCAAATCCTCCCTATTTGCCCTCTTTATTTGACAGATAGGCCACATTAGAATATCTTTGGGGGAGTGGGCTGTCCTCTTTATGTGGGGTCTGAGAGTGGGGCAGCTGCCCCCCACATGCAGTGACCTCACTTAGCAAAGATCAGTAGCAGGCTGCACATTCTTTACTCTAAGTCTTCAGGAGTCACTTAGGCCTTGGTATCCCAGTCATCCAAGCCATCTTGTGAATCCTTTACCATACTGATATTTGGGGTAAATTCCAATCATTGACATCCAATATCCTAGACAACCAGATTTGACCTATGAGGGCAGCGTATCAGGAAAACCATACGGGGGAGATGAGCTCTTGTCACTCAAGAGTATCAGCCTATACACCATGCTAATGCAGTCACTCAAGGGCAAATTTGTCATGCTAGCGTTACTCATTTAGGTCTAATTTTATGTTTATACTTCACATTTTCCCTGCACCCTTTCCCATTTTCCCTTTCAATCATACTGTACACGACCTAGCACACAACAAAATTATGGGGGCCACATTGATCCCTAGGCTACATGATTTAATGGCTGACTGGCTGCTCTATTTAAGCAGACAAGCATAATAAGGGGATTAGCAACTTATCAGATGACAGAGTTCAGTGTGCTTGGCTGCAGGTACGTATACGGGCAGATATCCTACATCACATGATTTGTTAATCACTGTGCAGATGAATAAATGAATTAATTCATTCTAGGTAGGTAAAAAGTTTGGATAAAATAACAATAACGCAGTTTTCACTGCCAGAATGCTCTCATGAGTTAGCTGGGAGAATGGCGCTTCTCTTCAAAAGGACCCTTAAAGTTCATGTACCTCTTTGTTTGTAGTGAAAAGCACACACACTTACACACATACAGTGTGTGTTTCAAATGCAATCAGAGTCCTGACACGTCCATACAGAGCCCCAGCCCCCACAGCTGGATGCGTGTAGATGGGAGCTGATGTCATGGAGAGATGGAGGTGAAATGATGTGTTACTAGAAAGCTGAGCCTCCGCACTGTGATATCAGAGCACGTAGCATATCCTCAGACATCTTCACCTTCTTTCACAACTTAGAGGTGAGGGCCATTCAGCTATGTTGCAACTACACAGACAGAAAGCAATGAATTATGAAATTCCAGTTAATAATAAATCATCCTTTTACTTTCAGATGTAGTTTTTTCCAAGAAGATCTGGAAAAAAAGATTTGCAAAAGGATGAGGCATCTTCCCTATAAACTAGAAATGGTACAAAGGGTCAAAGTCCCACTTAGGCTTACAAAGATATCCGTATAAAAAGATGAAGTGGTTAAGTGGAAAACATTCAGGTCTCATGTTAGCAAACATCTACACTTTGTAAGTATCCTAACGTCACTAAATTCCCAAAAACGAATAGCCTTCTCTGCAACTTACGCAGTTCTCTGACGTTACCACAGGGAAAGCAAGTGATTCATCACATTATTTATAAACTATAGGGACGTTAATCTGACCCATAAGCAGGAAGGGAATAAACAGACTTGTATTGACTATATCACAAACTTCACATAAAGGAGAAATGGACAAACAGAAAGGCCAGAATTCAGACTGTGAACACATTTCTCTTTATCAAAAGCAAATTTTAATACATCTGCACTTCACCAAGAGGGCATTAGCTTTGTGCAGTTTTGTGTAGTTAAGTTTTTGTTTAGTATAAACTGAAAGGAGGTAAGATTACTGAGAGAATTGAATTTCACCAAGACATCTTATGAGTAATACTGGGAAAATACCTCTGCATATTTCTTCAGTACTATAATGACCTCCAACTAAAAAGGTCTGACACCATTACTTCAGAATTTAACAAGAGTACAATCATCGTACACAAGCACATATTCTACAGTAGTTATGCACAAGTTGACATGCAATCAGTGTATTTGGGAAGCATGTATCCATTCTCTGTGCCATAAACCTGTAAGACTCATTGACCAAAGTAGAAGTCATATTGAGGAAAAAAAAACATCAACAGTGTTAGTTCCTGTGAGTTTAAACTGCACCTGCATGCTGAACAGCTTCATCCCCTCCAGATGTCTGGAGGCCTCACTAGACCCAGAGCCAGCACATCTCTAACTGTCTCCTCGACTGCCCAGACTCTGGTGGATAACTGCCAGAGAGAAAGCAGAGAGAGCGATCTGAGCCCTGCAGCCACTCACGCTGCACAAAAAGTGCTGAAAGAGGCCATAAAATGGCTTGTGCTGTGTCTTAATATATCACATCTTCAATCCAATCTGATGAATTATTCAGACGGTGCTATCTACTGTGCCTCTCACCTAAAACATCTGCCCTGCCAGCCTGTCTGCCAGGTCTGGCCTGCACTCTGTTCTGCCACAGGAAGCTTTTAGTCTGCTGCTGTCCTGTGGTCTGTTCCATTTAACCCCCTTCTCTATCTCTATTTCCATCTCTCAGACTAGAGGCATAACGCATTGAGGAAAAGAGATTATGTTACTGTGTCATATAAAGATCAGTCTGAACATGTATTTTGAAAAGAAACCAGTACTTTTTGCCACAATCGTGCAAATCTTTGAGTTGTCAGGACAGGGGTACCCTTGATAGAAACTAGTCTGTACAACAAGCAAAAGGGTTTAGAGCTGTTCCAAATGGTTACACTTGAAGGGAGTGAAAAGCTGGCCATCATAGAGAGGGGAGCAACGTGACTCATTTGTACAAAGGAAAAGTGACAGAAATAGTTGTGTGGAAAAAGAAGACCTTAGGAGTGAAGTTATATTTTATTATATTCTATTATATTTCCTATCTCCACTTTCTCTCATGGCCAATCACTGCATGAAGTGGGCAGGCTTGTTGCTTTGTCAGTTTCAGAAAGTTACAAAAATGTTCAGACACAACTCCCCCTCTTCTGATGTTGTAAAGGTGTGGGGGGCAGGGAGTTTCAGAGGCTGTTCAACACCTGTCAAGCACTTCGGATGAAGCATACTCACAGCTATGCACAAGCCAACACTCTGCTAACTAAAGTCAGATTTTACCATAAAAAAAGCAGATCTGAGCAAAGCCTTTGACTTTGGGGCAAGAGGCTCCAGGGTTACATCACGCAAGGGGGGGACACCATGCACAACACAAAAAAGGTGGCATTACAAACTTCCAGACTGCCAAAGTGAGGAGTGTTGATGGAGTATAAATTGTGCACGCTCACTACACCCACCTTGCACTGTTTATGGATCTCAGCTGAGCATGAAATGACTAAATACCCTCATCTCTCCACCTTCCTGTCATCCTCCTTTGCACATTTCTCATTCATAACTTTCAGCAAGGATGTCTGAATGAAAAGCATGTGAAACACCCAGCACTATTTGTGTCCAAGGTTAGCTAAGAACAAGTGCGTTTGTCAGTCAGTGGAGTGAAAAGTTTCAACTAATCAATGTGAATCAAATATCTCCCTGTAACATACCTCTTAAGAAAGGATGGTACTGTGCGATAACACTAAAAGACAGAACAACTTGTTTACAGTGAGGCAATTAGACGCCTGTGATCAGAGAGTTACGGCAGGAATGCCTGAAAGGGTCAGTAGCACCATTAGCAGAGTAAAGGGCACAACCTGGAATGCTCAGAGATATCAAATCACAGTGGTGGGGGAGGGACAGCCTGCTAAACAAGGCTGAGTTGGAGGCTGATTCCATTAATCAGACCTACTCTCGTTCTCATGTCAAGAAGCACGCATACATATCCGACAGCTAACAACAACCTGACGCACGTTTGCTGCATGTGACGCCTCATAGTTGTCCCTCAGGTCAAGTGTCAGGAGTGTAGATGCTCACATAGCTTTGAGGATTAAAATAGAACTTTATTATTAAACATGTAACATGCAAGAGGAACAGGTGTGAGATGAAGGGTGATGGAAACACACCCTGAAAAGACAATTTTGTAATTCTTACACCAGCACATGAGAAACGCTGACATACGTGTAAACATACTCCACATGGTTGTTTCACAGGCTTGTGTACAGTTAAAATGAGACTGCGTGAATAGAGACGAGGCCCCGGAGCTCTTCATACGTATGTGACATGTTTTGGTGTGTGTTTTGTACGGGTTATACGTCAAATCTGAGGGGTCTCTGTGACACTGGAGCAAACACAGCGATCTGGCCATGTTCCATGTCCACAGTCATTTCCCACATCGTGGCACAGTGCTGGACTGGGAATAAACAGAGGAGCCCGCTGTGCTCCCAGAATGCATGTTTGCAGAGTTCCCATCAGTGAGTACACAGTAATAGGACTCCCTGAAGGCCTGTATTTAACCTTTAGGTTACAAGTGGCTGGCCACTCCACAGCCCACCCCTCCTCTGCCTCTGCTATTAACCCTTTTCTCGCTCATTTTAGTCAGCACAAACAGAAACAGAAAAGAAGTCAGATCAAATCACAAGATCTAAAGATTATGTGACTGAAAGATTGCTTTGTCAACTGCTGTTTCCAAGGTCAAGAATAAACTCAGAATTTCAATTTTTGAGGTAACACAAATGAGAGGCCCTTAAAATGTTGAGAAAAAATGGAAATCTTAACATCTCCAATTACAGCATGAAAATGAAGAATGAAGATCATGTGATATGATCAAAAATCTGCAGAACAAGACATTGTGAGGTTATTTTGTCAGGGAAACATTTTACCAGCATCACTCATTACCATCCCCAGAGTTAAACTGACACAAGTCACACACACTAATATAGCAGAAATGACCTAAACCACATTTTTGACGACTTTCCTTTCTGCATTCTACACATTTACAAATTTGATGCCAACTTAATATGGTGAGCAGGTTTCTACATAACTAAAATTAACAAAAAAAAAAAATATCTATACCATTTCTCTGTTCTGCAGAGTAATTAGTGAAGACAAATTCTTATTTTAGGAGAAGCTGTTTTTATTTGGTCTATGATGTGTTATCACAGTGAGAACAGCATTTGTCTTTGAAGTCAGCAAGCAACATTTTGTCTAAAGTTAAACTGCATACCTGGATTTTTCTAAAATAAATAATGGTATAATCGAAACTATGATCCAGTTCAGCTATGCTCTTGTCATATAAATTGTAGCCTGTAATTGAATGTATGCTTTGTTTAAACTTGTGTTATTGTGGCATGACATCTAAACGTCACATTTGTGACACCAAACCATCATTTAGGGAAAAACGGTGCATAAAAAAAGTCAAAAAGGAAAAATCTCTCTCTCACACACACACACACACACACACACACACACACACACACACACACACACACACACACACAATGACAGAGTCAACCTGACTATATAAACAGATGAAGAAGAAGGATCAGAGTAGCCTAATGCTGAGAAAATGCCCTTGGGATATGCTGACAAAATGGAAACATGTGCATATGGGGCCAGCATAGGGGATTAAGCTGTGATAAAACTGTGTGATGAGTATGATTTATTTCTTCTTTGTCTTTTTTTTCCTCTGAACAGATTTAGTAATCTGCAACAGGTTGCTCACTGCTTTGAGCTGCTTCACAACACAAAAGCATAATTTTATCCTTTTGCTACATTCCTTTCAGCAAACTTGATCCAGAACAGCGCTGCATCAATACATTTTTCACTCTAAAAAAAAAAAAAAAAATGTTTCAGTGTTCCAGTTAAACTCTGCAACACTGACTGAATACAGGAATCCTCTGCAAGTCACTAGCAACATGTCATGGAATCTATTTTTGTGATGAGGTCTGGATTTTAGATATTGATATAACAGGCACCATGCTTTACCAACGAGCCAAAGCTTTTCTGACAGCATCATACAGGCAGTTCATTGTCACGGCCGCCGGTATCCAGAATGCAACTGCCAGCTGTTTTCTTTGTGGATCAAACCAAAAGAAAACAGCAGGCCAAGGTCAGCACAGACAGGCTTTTCTCCTACAGCGGACAGATGAATCTCCATATACGAGGACATGAAACAAAAACTCTCTCTGTCGTAAACGAGATAGCTCGGTTGATTATTCCACCCTCTTGTGGAGTAATCAGCCATTCTCAAAAATTCATGAAAGCTCCTATTTATTCAAGCACTGTTGGGTGTTTGTTGCTAATTTGAGTATCTGTGTCTGTGTGAAAAGCTTGGTTGGGAGGGTTATCTCACATGTCCAGCTGCCCTGTTATTAAGTACAAGCTAGACAGGCTTTTGAGAGGGATATCGAGCTGCCCTGAGGGTATGTTCAGTATATAAGATGTCACTGATGCTGATTTTCCTCTTGGGAAACTATGTGCAGCTAATAAAACCGAAGCCCACATGCTTGATGGAAAAAAACATATTCTCTTATTGCTTCAGAGCACTGTTTGCTCTGTCAAAGTCTAATGACACAGGAAAAGGAGCTTGAGCACTTTTCAAGTAAAAGGTACTTGGCAGTGCTCAGTCAAGAGTAAGCGACGAGAGTAAATAAAAATCTTGGCTTGACCTCCTCATTGACTTTCAACAAACTTTTCCATTTATGGTTTCTACCCATTAACTACCACCCACACATCTAACAATTTGGCATTATTCTCAACCGCGCTGCCAGCAGCGTGTGGGTGAGATCTGAATTTCACACAAACACACAAAACACCTGATGCTTATGTTTGTAGCTGCTAACATCACATCATGAACTCCTTATTAGTGTCACGACACAAAAACTTCACCAGTTTTACTGAGCTGGCTCTCAACCATCACAAACAGACGCACCAACTAGAACTTTGTGCTCATGTTTATGTTTGTTCCTGGTTCAGCTTTTCCACACTCCTCTAGGTGCACAGAGAGTTTTGTTAACTGGTGGAGGATGTGGGTGCACCGGCCGCCGCACTGACTAACTTCTATCTGTGGAGAGAGGCCCCCACTCCCAGTGACAGGCTCACTCTTAAGTTGTGCTTTAGCTTGAAGAGTCAGGGCCATCCTCTGTTTTTTTACTTCTTTTCTTTTTTTGCTGCATTACTTAAGACACACACAAGCTAGAAAGCCTAAAAATACAAACACACCCAGGTTAATAGCTGTGTTTCCAAAGAAAATGACTCCAAGACCAACATCTCATAATGCAAGGGTAGCTCCTACACATACACAATCACCCACAAATACAAGCATGAGACACACACACAAACACACAAAGAAGCTTGCACTCAGACTGGATCTTTAATGACCCCCTTGCCCTGCTATCACCTTGTGATAAAGACCTACTGGAGGGGACTGAGGGCTGTTTCGTGTCAGCTCACACCCACTTTTCCCTTTAAAGGAGGGAAACTAACAACAAACCTCAAGCAGGCTCAGTCATAAAGAGTTTATAATTCTCTAACAAGAAAACGACAGGTTATCCTGGCTTCATTTCAAAAGGTAACCGGAGCTGCAGTGTACTCACATCAATGATTCATGATGCCAAGGCACTGCACAGTTAATGAACACAAGGGTAGTCTCTGTAACACCAGTACTTACGCTCTGTCCCACTCAGCCGTGAAACCAAAACTCTCTTTGGATCTAAAAAAAAGGTTTCCCACAGGTGACACAGACAGAATGAGTCGTCCTCCAGGAAGTGTCAAAAGAAAATCCACAGAAACAGCAGAGTTGAAAGCTCTGGGAGATGACTGCTCTGAGTCCGCAAGTCCACACTCTCGCTCTCCCTGACACCGTGTCGTACTACAGCCCGCCTCTGCCACTCAACACACTGGAGCTCCTCCCATTACACACGATCAGAGAAGGAGGGAGGAGCAGAAGGGAGGTACACATCAGCATGATCTTTACTCATGATTGACTTTAACTGCCAATGTGCAAGTTTAAATATTCTGGAGCATCATTATGTTTTAAAGGGTATTTGACACAATATAATTAGGAAACTATTTCAGAGGGTTCAGGGCAGAGGAACAATAAGAACCAAGTGTCCTCATAAAAAGAACAAAACAAAACAAGACTTTATGACTCTGTTTGATCATTTAGTTTTTTTTAAGACTGTAGCATAAACCCTAAAGAACCTATAGATCAATAAGGTAATCAATGAGCTGTTTTGAGCTTTTTTCTCCCCCTTTACAACATTATAGCAAGCAAATAATATATTTTTAAAAAAATCTCATCCTATGATTTTCTGGTCACAAGACTGCTGACTGTTTAATTGGAGAAATCACCACAACCTTGCGCTAAAGCCACATTTTGAGGTCGCACAAGAAAAACGCTCATGCAACATACCATGACTTAGCTGAAATTACGTAAGCAGCCACTAAGTGAGACAAAGGCATAATCATATTGAAAGTAGCCTTGGAGCTTTTTCTTTTTTTTTTTGTTGTTGCTCTCCTGAGGCTTGGTTCCCTTGTTATGGACTGCAGATGTTTGATTCTCAGCCAGCTGTTTGCACCCCTATAAAGACTGACTACTTTAATGATTGTAATTACCAGTAACTTCAAGCCACCGGAAAAATAAACCAAATCTTTCAGTCTTAAAATCCCGGTCATCAACTAATCATTTTCTGTGTATTTATTATCAGAGGGAAGTTAAACATCTTGAAAGTTAAACCTTCATAAAAGTCTGTTTTGACAAAAAGTTTCTGAGTATAATGGACTGTTCGCACTAATCAGACCCTAAAACTTCAATTCTGCTATCAGAGGACGTGGATTTTCATGCTGGGAATGATTTGTGAGCTTGAAATCAATAAATGATTTCATTCACTTTGTTTTTTAAACTTTTTACAACATGTAAAATCACCACCAACACTATCAAAAAAGACGACCAGAACTATACCTCTCAAAAGCTCATCACTAGGGCAGTACTCTCCACAGGTACAATATGATATTCTTTCTTTTTGTACCCCGACTACTTGCACCATCAAAAGTACAAAAACATACAAATGTTTTAAGGTATCCTTTTCAACTAATAGGCACCAGCAATATTCCAACAACATTTTTGAACTTGAGAAAAATCCCTTTCAAACCTTTTGCACCTGATTACTAAACATGAGATAGTGCTGAATACTCACTGAAAAAATAAACCTTCTATCACCACACCTACTGCAGGCTGTAAGGTTGGTACGGCGCCTTTTATTTCAGCCTTTAACTATCACTACATTGATATTTTTGTTGGATCAAAAAGTACACATCTGGTTTCACAGGGGCCCATTACTGCCCATCTGTAAAAAATGTTGGTACATTCACTCATACTGTACATTCATTTTTAACATTTTTACTTCTTCATAGGGATTTTTTTTTTTTTTTTACATTTTACATGTTAATTTGTAACATTGCAGATACAGCAACCTGATTAAAGTCTCAAACTGTAATTTAAACATAAACTCCCTGTGGTAAAATAGAACGAATGCTTAAATATTTCTTGCACATTTAACATTTTAAAGTTGCAGTTGCAAATATTTCTTCAAACAAAGCAAAATTCAAATGTGGTACCATTTACACAGTATGTAGTATTCTATGACTTACTGCAATGTCCAATGTCAAATCACAAAATACGGGCAAGGACAACGTTTTCAGGCCACGACACTGAAAGTACAACAGAACGGATGCAACAAAGTCTCAGAAGGGGCTGATTCATGAACTGAAAACGGGACACTCAGCTTCAATGAACCACATAAAGGCTCTTCATTTTGATAAACAAACCATAGATTGATTTGTTACTTGTATCTCAAAAATAATAAAACTATCTTGAGTTTGTTAATAAAATGTTTCATATGCATTTATTCTAGTGTTATTATAGAAAGAAAAGGTGATGTGCATGCATATTTTAAAGAATATACCACAGAGTGTTTAAAAAGTCCTTTTAAAGCGAAGTGTTACCAAATAACTTCACATGCCTTCTCCGAAAATATTTCCAGGGTAAATAGAGAGAAGCATAAGATAGCGGGGCGTTGAGACGGGGACGCCTGTTTCTAAAATAGCAGATGCTAATTATACACTTTAGGCAACTGCTAAGGAGGGAGACGCAATGCCAAGTTTGAAGTGTTAGGATTCTGAATGTCGGCTCAGTGTATCTGTGCAGACTCAAGATTCCTCTCAGTCACCTGAGACACACTCAGGCCACAGTAAAGATACTCTGTGGATGTCTTATTTACAGTCAGTCAGATACCTCTGTCCCTATCAAAAGACCCGCTGCCTTGCACTGGTAACACACCTCTAGTTGAGTGCGACCACCTGCTACTGCCATGCAGACGACCTTTTGTAAACAATCCATAGAACATAAAAACCCCCTCCGGCAGACGTCTAAACACGTGGCTCAGACCAGTCAAACAGATGAAGCCTGGCCTTTTTCATTGCTTGTGACCCTGTTAATGTGGCTGTTCTCAAAATGTCGCTTTTCATTGCCTCCATTCAGCGTGACTTCCACACAAAGAGCACCCTACCAGTTACAATTAGAAAAAGCAGAAATGTCCAGTAGTTGCAAACGATTTACAATTACATTTAGGCTACACTTAAGCTTGTGGTGTACTCCAAGCTTTTGAGACTCCAGTAACATAACATGAAAGTGCTAGTTTGATCATTCTCTGCTGCGTGTTTCATTCACAGCTGGCAGAAGTGCTGACAGGTCATTCTATATAAATGAATAACAGTCTAGGAATTACAGCGCTGCGATAAGCCCTCCTGTTTCACATATTAGCTTAATGGAAACACGCCAGATAGCAGCACTCGGCTACTTAGAGTCACTGAGGCTGACAGAAGCACTGAAGACAACTTAGCAACACTAGCGCCTAACTCTCAGCTTCATGTTATCACCTCTATTTCTTCTGTTTGGCTGTGTCATCAAGATGAATCTCAGTTTTATTGTAATCATGTGTTATCACGGCCCTGTCCAACGTGTTGAAACACTGTAATTTTGTGATTCATGTGCTAGTTAAATGTGACAGACAAAAACAAACCTTGCTCACTTCCTCTTTAACGCTTGCTTTCATCTTAGCAGCTATAGATTTATCAGAGTAATGTACAAAAAACTGCACATTTTAAGATAATGTACTCTGCCTTTCCATGCTGAGGCTACATATGGCCTTGTGGCAACCAATAGTTTCCCTTGAAGTGCCGACCTCTTTTCCTTGTATTTTTTTTCCAGCAGGAAGAAACCACATTAAAATCACTGTGAACAAATTAAAAATATTTCACCTTTTAGCAAAACACTGTTGTGCATCTTACAGGTTGTCGGTAGTTGCGTAGTAACAGCAGGGCCATGGTTGGCACTTAATTCAAGCATCTGTTCAGCGCAAACAGCTAAAAGGAAAATCCCAGCAAACAAACTAACTGAGTTCTAAACCAAAACACCTTTCACAGTCAAAACTACTCAGTAAAGGGCTTACTTTGTCCTCACACCACTTCCATTTGTCCTTTGGGTTAGGGTTCATCTCAATCTTAATATAATGCCAAGTCACTGTAAAACACTGATGTGCTATTATTTGTATGAAGTCTTCTTAAGATACACTCTTAAGTAGCTTTAATGTTGTTAAAATCATCATATTCCACATTGTCTGACAGTATCAGCTTGTTACAACTCTTCATTGAAGCTGAATGATGTTTAAACTGAGAGAAATATTAAAACCCAAGCTTTGATGGTGTGCTACCTTTTTCTATTTTGATCACTGATTCATATTTTTGTGGTTGAGCACCCAGTTTTTCCTCTCTGAAATGCACACTCATCGTCGTTTTTTTGGATTCAAACCCCAGCCTCGGTTTTTGTTACGCACATGCCATCAAATGGAAACACTTCATACACATTTCCCCAAACTTTGGAAACTTTGGGATCTCCCCTAGAATTTAAAAATAGGTTTTGGAGGTTTGAACAATGTTTAGCTACACAGCGAGAGCGAGTAATAACTGACGCGCCAGAGTGCCACTGCTTTTTATTAAGGCAATAATGGACTTATCACAAATATTCAACATTCAGGTAACTTATTCTTAGGATGTCCTGAAACATTTTGGATTATCTTTACACTAATTTATCATTTAAGTACAAAATTCCACAAATTCCCTTATTCTGGCTTCCCAACTGTCACCATTTGCTGCTTTTCTTTGTTTTATGTGATCTTAAAATTAATATTTTTAGGTTTTGGAGTGCTGCTCGGACAAAAAAGGCATTTGTTGTCACCTTGGGCTTAGCAATTATAATGGGTATTCTTCACTATGTTGGGACTTTTCTGACATTTAAAAACCAAATGATTTATGATTGACAGTGGAAACATTCAGAGGAAGTTGCAGCCCTATGTTAAACTTTTCCCAAACCATGGGTTTGTCCTGTAATTCTACTGAACAAAAAACTTTGAATCTAATTTTAAACTTACCATTTTTAATTATACTGAGAAGGTGAATGAGCTGAAAAAAAGGACTAGCTGATGTGGCACAGTGTGACCCGCAATTGAGGTGAGTGACTCATTTTGGCATCGACTTTTTCGGCACGTTGGATGGTGTAAAGTACACCCAGCATATGATCAATCACACTCCTATCAGATGGTCTGGTGTATGGGGGATGATGAGGTTGCTGATCCTGTGCTTTGTCTTTTGGGGAAAAAATGATGCTGTGATGGCACGACATGACACAACCAAAAACATTACTCCTCCACCTCGGACACAGTAGCTCTCTCGCAAAGCTGGTTTGTGGGATGAGTGCCCTATGGCAAGCAGGTGATGCCAATGAACAATCCCTGGGGTGTGTTTGTGTGTGAGAGCTTTTCAACCATGTATGTGACTCACCTCTGCCCCTTTTATTACACTGTTGCATACATGCTCATTTTCTCTATGTCATCATCCTGTTACTCACAAGTCGGACTGGAGTTCCCAGCACTGCCTGTCACATGTCCAATGCATCATCATACTGTATGTGTGACTTATCACATCATGCTCTCTGTAGTGAGCTTGCGCTGCATGTGGATTTTTTCCCCTTCAATCCCTGTGTTTATCTTTATGAAGAGACAAATGTTTGTAGCACAAAGTAGTTTTGATTGCCAAACTATTTATTGGATTACCCATTTGTCAAACCAGAGCCAATGGCACAGCTCCAAAGGAAGTAGGCCTGCTTGAAATTCAACAGACAGAGCAAGAGGAACAGCTCGGATGCTCCTCAGGTGGCCCACCATGTCCATGGCAGCAGCTCAACTTTCCTGTAATTCGTACCTCAGGTCCCCCTCCCCCACACATACACACCCCACTACCACATACAGTAGCAACCATGTCTCTGTCCAGCAGCAGGGGAATTTAATCAAGATTTGTTTCATGAAACTTGATTCACCAATCCAACAACATAATTTCTCAAACCTAATGGCATATATATGTGTGCTGAAATGTTTCAACTAGGGGTAGGCAATATGACCTTACCATGAGGCAATATAAATTTGTCAACCCTAAAAGATTTTTCTATACTCTTTATACTGTGGTAGGTGTACCTTCACGATATTAAAGCTGCAATGACAAGATAAGTTGACCGACAGAAAATAAATTTGATAATGAATCATTTCAAGCAAAAAAGCCAAATATTTGGTGATTCCAGCTTCTCTAAGCTGAGAATTTGCTGCTTTTACTTCTGCTTTACATTATAATAAATGAACTATCTTGGAATTTTTGGACTGTTCGTCAGACAAAACAAGATTTACATTTTTTTATGTAACTTTGGGCTTTTGAGAAATTGTAATGGGTGTTTTTCACTATTTCCCAATGTTTTATAGACCAAAGGATGAATTGATGAATCACTGTCATTTAATAGTTGTCTGTCTGTGTGTGTCAGCCCTGTGATTGACCGGCCACCTGTCCAGAGTGTACCCCGCCTCTCACCCAATGTCAGCTGGGATCGACTCCAGCCCCCACACAACCCTCTAAAGAATAAGTGGATATAGCTAATGGAGGAAAGGATAGATATCACCCATCACGACAGCAGTCAGAGGAATTCTACCCCCACTAGGACCAAAAATGCTCAGAGCAGATTAAAGAAGAGATTTACCACATTTACCTGTCACATATCCGAAATACAGAAAAATGAAAAAGAATATTTACTTTACAAAGAGAATGGAAGAAAAGGTGGTTAAAGTCAAACACAAAGACAAGACAAAGACCACTGCCAATATCTGACACAGTCCCAATGGTTTTATCATCCTCAGTAGGTATTTTCAATACATTTGCAGTACATAATAATACTCCACTGGTGTCGTCACCTTGTCTTTCTGGTGATGCTGACGAAGGTGAAACTGACAAGCGGAACGTTTGCCTTTAGTTTCAGCTGTCTATTAATTACATACGTACATGCTGTGGCTACAAAGCCTATTTTTCAGCAAATGCAGAAGAATAATGGCCTCAAGGATAATATGCTCTGTACTCGCTGTGTCTCTGAGACCAATTACCTTCACTGTAAACATGACCCCTACCCCATGGGGAAATCATAAAATGACCCTAATATTACCACATGGTTTCCCTTGGCTTAATCCAAGCAAGGACTGTTCTGCAGAATACATCCTGATCCCAAAGGACTAATGAGATTGTGATTTAGATAAGTGTTAATTCATCAAGCCAACTACAGCAAAAGAGGTGTGTCATATACTCCCAATCTACACTAGACTGAGAGAAATTACAATACATTGTAACTAAACAGATGAAAGGATGGCATTAAACAAAAGGAAGTAGAAATGAGTGATGATTTAAACCCAGGGAAAATCCTGAGGATTAATAAATTATGACCCCATCTACATGTGGGGCAGACGAGACATAAAATATTAACTTGGCATCTGATATAGAGCAAGAGTTAAGGTAAAGCAACTCCTGAAAACTCAGCAAACCCACTGTGGTCCTGTGCTACAACTACATATCCCGTTAAAAGTCAGTGACGGTGAAGGAAAAGTGTCTGATTAAGCATCTACGTAACGCACCGTAAATCATCTCCTATTTCTGAAGCAGTCAAAAATCTGCATGCAGATAACACCCACTGCATCATTCATCTCGGCTACATGACTGTCTTTGTACATGCCCGGTTTTTGTAGAGTGCGGGGGAAAAAAAAAAAAAAAAATCAACATATGTTTCAAGTGAGAATTAATTTGATCTATTTTTCTAAAAACAAAAAAAAGTACAACAGAGCTGTGATCTTTAACAAATACTAACAGAAGTGAACAAAAAAATCTCACTCACAATATGCATTTAAAAAAAAATCACTTCACACCAAAGGTAATTGTAGCGCACCGCAAGACATGCTGAATTACCTCTCAGCCAGCATGGAGATCCGTCTCATCTTTACCATGGAAACCAACATCATACTACAGTACATGCACACACACTGAGGGAGCAATTTCCATGGCATCCAGCGCCGTGGCGACAAGAAGCTTTCAGCGACCAGACCAATTTACTCAGCAGCTAACTGGACACTCACTCAACCCTCTGTCTATCACTCCCTATTTTACTCTCTCTACTCCCTTTTCCCTCTCTTTTACAATGAATTTCTTTTGTCATGAGCCAGAAGAATTACCTTTTATCAGCAGAGGACTTGCAGTGCTCAGTAGGAGTGGCTCTCGGTCGAGTGGTGACAGAGGAAAAGAAGCTCTGCAGGGATCCCGAGAGATGCCCAGGGATGCAGCTGAACCGGCACCGCACGCACGCATCCACCACCACTATCACCACCAGCGAGAGCAGTAGCGGCAGCAGTAGCGAATCAGAAGGGGAGGGGAGAAAATATATAAAAAAAAAAAAAAAAGCAGGAGAGGGGGTTGCTCTATCAGCAGCAGGAGCATTACATCATAGGCTGCCTCTGTGGAAGGGTGGGAGAGGAGTGGACGGAGGAAAGGAGGTGCTCCTTGTAGCAGCACTCTCTCTGTCATTGCTGAGCTCCTTTCAGTGCACGCACAAGTCCAAATTTAATATTGATGATCTGATAACTATAAAATGCCCTCAGTGGTTAGAGCCAGACCTATGAAATAATTACATCAACTGTTTTTAAATCTGTACCGTCTCTTGGGTTTGTTGTCACAATGGATATAATACGATGTACACTATAATGTGGCTTATCCCTTTGGGGCAAAGACTGTGTGTGTGAGTGTGTGTATGTCTATGTCTGTGTGTCCAGGGCATGGCAGTCCACATAATGTCTGTTCTGTGAAGTAATTTGATTGCGTGACCAGTGCTTGCTTACCAGTGCTCACTAAGCATGCTGATATTCAACCTATGAAAAAGGTCAACTGAGATTCCTTGCGGCAGTTGCAAATGGATAGGTACAACTGTCAGGACTTTACATCTGCTCGCAAAGATTACATTTAAACTGGGTTGTCACGACAAATTTTTTCAGAGGGTGATGCTTTGAGCACATATGGGAAGCAGCATCCGACCATAATGGGTCAGATGTAATGGTCGCCTTTACCCAATGGTCAGCTGCTAACCACCTACACAGTGGTGAACCACAGACCACCATCACTGACAACAATACTCACAACAATGGTTAGTCAGAACCTCATGATCTAAACACTTCCTGACAAATACAAGCACACGCCCACAAGTATGTACATGCTGTCAAAAGAACACACATTGGTGATCCAGGCTCAACCAAATACTGTACATTCAGTCAAACAGCAGAAAGTGACAGTGTTCCCTTTGCCAGCTACATCAACCGTTGTGTTCACAGTGCAAAAATCTTGTGTCTAATTTGGATTTTCTGACTAACTGTCATTGTACGCAGAGATTGGAAGAAAAATTGACTAAGTAAATCAACTTGAGCAGGAGATCTTTTTTTTTGTAAACAGAAAGCACTTAAACCTGCACATATTTTGATATTATCATTGAAACAAACAAATCCTATGATGTGAAAGGGGTCTCTTGTGGTACTAAAATCATGGAGATATATTGACCAAATTTAGACCTCTTCAGAGCTTTTTTAGCTCTTTGCTTTGCTTACATTGGCTTCTTCTTGATCGACAGTGGACGGGATTGTACTTCATTTGTATGTTGCTTTCAATAAAAGTATCTGCAAATAAATACATTGCACCTTTATTGTATGTTTGAATCTCAGCTGTTCCAAAGAATCCCTGTCAGCAGCCATTTCCAGCACAAACTCTAATAAACCCATTGTACGCAAATTGCTGAGCACATACAAAGCTTGCTGGTGAACATACTAAAGCAAGACCGACCACTTGTTATTATTTGTGTTATTACTACAACTAATAATAATTCCATCTGCAAAATATAATGTATGCAGAGGATCACCAGTTGAAGATTAAGTGAAACAGACTGTAAAGCATTGTGTAAATGGGCTGTAGCTGCATTCTCTCATATAGTGAGACATTTGTCACAACCCAAACAATTTAGACTAGCTATTAGATAAACAGTTTACGGAAAGATATAGATCTATTGTTCATAGCAAGCAAGCAAAATGTTCAAGTAAATAACGTAGTAAATAATATAAAAAAATCAAACTGTAATATGTTTTGTAGCTCTGCCCAAGTATTAGCTCCTGGTCCAGTTTTAGACTCACCACAGGTAAGCAGACTCTGATGAAGAGCAGATGAACATGATTTGGCCATATTTTTAACAAATCTGCCACTTTAAAGGACACTTTGAAATCGTTTTCAAAGTGTGATTTCCTTCTCAGCCACAGATTTACAGGTATGGTTTTACAATTCTAGATAGTAATAACCAGCAACGAAACTTAAAAATAATCTATTATTGTCATGCTTTGATGTATATCTTTTGACCCATGGGTTTTCATGACCATCCAGTCAAGACTTCAGACTAAACCTGACAAATGATCGACTTACTATAAGAAAACAAGCTTTTAACCTGAGCTTGAAGGACAGCTGCCACAGCACGTTTTGGCAGTCAAGTCCAAATGAAGGTTACCAGTTAAAACTGCAGTGAGGATGACACAGCTTGCCCTGGAGGGCGGCAATGACAGACCACAGAGACCTCTAATTTAAGGCCTGATGGCCGGCTAAAGAATGGAGCCTGGCCCATATAATGTCCATGGACAACTTACATCTGCCATCTGTAGTCTGTGCTCTGTCATGTTCCCTGTACAAATGGAAACTGAAAAAGTTGTTGTATTGTGTATGCTGAAAAAAAATAAATAGGCCTAAAACTTAAAAAAAAGTATTGAATCCAAGTGTTGTTTTGTTCACAGTCCAGCTAACTCAGAATAGAGATCCACCATCATAACTTTCAGATGTGACCTTCACAAAAACAGTAACAATATCATCTCAGTTACAATACACCCCGATAGAGGGAGAAAATAAAGGAGCACTGTATGCACGGCAAAGACCTTAATAAGTGTGACAGTGAAGGCAACAAAATCAGTCCAACTGCTCTTTTGTCCGTCTCTCATTTTTAAAATGGAGCATAAAACATTCCCAGCATGCCAAGTATTGTAGGATGATTGGAATGCGGACTGTACTCGGACAATGTAGTGTGATTTTCAGTGTGTGTGACACTATTCAGCGGATGACGCCTGAGGAAGGAGGGTACCCCAGAATGTAAACAGTAAAATGGAGCTGACCTTTGCTAACACAAATTGGCTGAACCCCTGACAACCGCAGGGGACAACAGCCTTGAGATATTATTGCGGCAGCACACAGACCATCATTCTACTTCCCCAATGAAAAAAAAGCTTCTTTCCCAAAGAGCTGCTCTGATTCAAAGTTGTAAATGGATTCAAGTACTTTATTGCAAAAGAAGAAAACAATGGCAGTATTGTAAGACAAGGGTGTGACCTTGACTATCATACTTTCAAAGAATACAAAAAGCTATTTCTGCGGTTTTAAATAAAAACGACAAAAGACACACTGAATGTAGGCATTACAACACAAAACTGGATGTGAAATTTTGAACCACTAACTATGATATCAGATAAAAAACACAGATGTGGCAACACTTTGATTGATGTGCCCATTACAACATGTTCATTATCTCTGAAAAATTCCTCACCACAGCTCCATGGAATGCATTTAGGATACATTTTTATGATTCATTTATTCAATCTGAAGCATTGTTATGCTACCAATACAAGCACTGACTGAAAATTCAAAAAAAAAATCATAATGGCTAAACTCTTTTGGGCTAAATGGTTCAACACTTTTACTACTTCTAGAATCTATAGTACTACCACTTCTATTACTAATAAAAATAGTGTCCAACAATACTTAGAAATATAACAAAATATAAACAAAATAAAGAATACAAAACTGAAAATTTAACAAAAACATGAAATGCTCAAAAATTAACCACTTATGAACATTGAAATGTTTACGCCCATGCCTAGAAGTCTTCTCAAAAGCCACAGAGGCAATCTATTTCCATAATCCAATTTGAGAAAACATGCCCTAAAGGGTTAGGTGTCAGTGAATTATTCAGATTTAACACATGCAGGAAGAAGTAGTCAACTGTGATACATGGTGTTGATTGAACATACAGCAGCAGCATCCTCAATCCCCTCCCCCCACCCCTTCCCCAACCCTGGAGACTACTTCTGAAATTAAAAGGTCAAAGGTTATTGACTGTCACCCTCTGTAGACATTGAAGATCAGCAGGGACAATCAACCATCATGGCATACAAATTACCATTGTGTGTCGCACGCAGTAGAGGGTCTAGAGTGATATTAGTATTAGCGCAGCACGCCAAGCCTGAAACACATGCTTTTTGCAGGAAAAAACTACGACATTTAAGGTGAAACGGTTAATGCAATGCACAGACATACCCCAATATTTTTTATGATATTAATCAGAACAGCCAGATTAATACTTTACACTACTACTGGTCTTGCACATGCAAACTACAGATATTAATTAATGCTAACATATAACATGGGTATCATTTTATATGATGATTTACAAAAGACAAAAATACTTTTTCTTTAAAAGGTCAATAAACTGATGAAATTATTTCTCATATTTGCATAAAACTGAGTGATCCATACAATAATGTAATCAGCAAATCATGTCAAATGTTGCCCTTTTGTAATTTTTGTGACTTTTGATAAACTACTGTTACTGTAGCTTTCCTTCAGACTCTAATCAGTTTGTTCTATCAACCACAGATAATAAATGTTGGCTGTCTGAGCAGCTGATTTCACTCACCTTTGTGAATAAACGTTTTCTTTTGTAAAACCCCCGTCTTTCTTGTTAACTCTGACTACATCAATGTGCACATCACTACACCTCCTAGCTTACAACCATCACACTATTGCCTTATACGTTTTACAAAGGAATATTAAGTGGAGTGTTGATTCTTATTGGGAATGGTAGTACCAGCAAGGGTGTCATTTGATATACAAATATTGCTTATCGGAACTTTATTTCTAGCCTCTAACTTATATAAGGCAGTGAAGCCTGTGCAGATGCTGCCATCAGTAAAAAGAAGAAAAGAAGAGCTGCAGTTGCATCTTATTACTATGTCTTGGAATAGTCTTCTTAATCCTCTAGCATATAGCGCTTACAGCTGAGAGATAACGGAGCCCCGCCCTTGGCACCCTTCTCCAGGATCTCAGGGGCTCTGGCACAGCTGCTCCGATAAAGCTCTGGTACAATGTAGGACATTCACAGTCCCATCATGCCACTCTTTGGTATTTGACCATGCGTTTTATTGAGGCTGACTACAGACAGCAAACTATAAACATGAATATTTTGCTGTCCTTACCCAACGAGAGCTCCGAAGTTAGTGATGGATGTCACTGGGTGTTTTCATTTCCTAATATAGTTTGCTTTGGTCAGCAGACATAGTTGAAACAGGTGTATTATTATGAGGATACGGGGCTAAGGGAGGGAATGGCACACTTATATGGCTCTTGACCTTGTTGCATTTTTGTTTGTCTATAATTATAATTTTGCCATAAACATGTGGACAGTTTCTTATTTGTATTGGGGGATAGCAGTGATATGTGGAGCATTGCCTCCTCCATATGAATGAATTTACACCCATTATGGATCAACTTTCTGGAAACCCCTGATATTAGTGTAATACTACATGAATTGCAGATCTGTCCTCTCTGATGCTGAGTCAAAAGGCTACAGGTATCTACTTTGTGCTCCTCTGTTACAGCACTGCCTAACTAGTCACCTTGTTTACTGACTCTCTCTGCAGTATCATGTTCTACGTTACCTCGGCAACACTGCGATTATGTTCGCCTCTCCATTCACGTCCCACTCTCGTCCCCCCAAGAAACACTCTTCTTGTCACCACACTGAGTTGACAAAGCAGGCATATTACAATAAGCATTGTTAGGCTGATCTAAAGAAAGCCAAGAGCCCCTCGGCAAGGTGAAACAGGCAACATCAAACAGATCACCATGTTTATGGATTTGAAAAAAGATATGGAAATTTAAAAGACTTTTTTTTTAAGCCATGTGACTGAGTAGAGTAGAGTTCCTTTAAATAAAAGTGAATGTGAATTTTACTGGCATGTTATTTCTCTCTCCTGACCATTTGATCATCACGATGCAGCAGATAGAAATGTCAAAAATAATTTAAATATAACATTTGTATAAATTCCCTTTACTATATTGGAATATTAATACACTCTTGCATATTAATATACAACATTTAGAGGTAAAACCACCCAATTTAGTGAATTTCATCCTTATTATCATTAGAGCAGAGGTTGATAAGAGCAAAAGCTCTTCCAAAATCAGGTGGAACTTTACAATTTAATTGCGAGACATCATTCAAATCAGGTTTTAAATTAGCATGCACAATTAATTTCGTTTCTGCCTTTAACATTTAGTGTCAACATGTCAGCACTAGCAAATGTGAAAATGGATTGCCACAATTTCAACTGATCTAATTACACTGTCAGAAACTGTTGTTATGTCCACAGGTAATGTGAATCTAATAGGATAAGTTATAGCTAATTTTATCTGTCCATCGTATCTGTCTTTGTATTAAGTAAAATCAGTAATATAAAATCAGCATCAGATGGTCATCTGACACTGACCACTAAGCTGCTTTCACAGTTGTTTTTGTCCAAACTAGGAACCAACAACAGATGACCTCCAGGTTAAATATTCCCTAAGATTAAATAGTCCTACTCCACATTCAGAGTCAACCCTCCTTCACAAACTACACATTATTCTGTTTTTCTGTCTCTGTCTAAGATGAGCCATTTGAGCAATGGTAATTTGAAGGCTCAACTTAAAAAGTAAGTATGTCAGGAGCACAGTGAACTGTAAGCACACTGCTAGTCTGCTTATTTGCTGCAAGCGTCTGTCTGCCGCACTTCTAATGACAGGGTAGGAATCCAATAAAACAGCAAATCTGCGTCCTCGACTTTAAGTTGAAGATCACAGCGGGCGTGCTTCTGATCAACACCTAAGAGGATTCCTCTGTTCTCTGTCCATTTAAACAGTTCCAGTTTAGCTACAGTATAATTTACACAACAACCCCCTAAAACAGCTGATCATCTGAGGATATAATTACAAATTTCACAGTTAGTCTTATTAAGTTAATCTTATCTAATGTATAGATTCATGCATTTCAAATGTCAAATTTGTCAAGTGAATTTACACCTTCCAATATTTCATTTTAGCAATATTCATTTTATTTATCCAGATAAGAACAGTACAGATTATCGCAGTGTAAAATAAAGGCCATATTACACTAAGTAATAACTGTAGAGTCTTCTATAGGCCTTCTATATATAAATATTAAACCCCAGTGATCCACTTTAATGAAATGAGTTGAGACAAACACTCAAGCTGAATGTTGAGACAGACTGCTATAATAATACAGTATATGCAGCAGAGGACTGTGCAGAGGGCTTCAATAAGCTTCAGAGTGGCTTCATCATCAGTCCACCCTGAGTCATTTCATGAAATATTTAGGATGTGATGCATGCTAACAGTGGTGCAGGCACAAGTACATACTTCAGTCACATCAGGTAGATGAGAGTCGCATTTGAGGAGAAATAAAAGGTATGTTTCACATTACTGGTTTCTGTTGAGTGGCATATTTTTGAGAAGTCAACAATTTCAGAAATTAAAATAAAACCTATTTTAACTACAGTGCAAGGTAAAAAAATATATAGTTTTATTAAAAATATAGCTAATCAATTGATACAGATAGATCTAGGTAACAGAATAAAGAGAATACAATTGGAAAGGTTTAGAGGGGAATAATTATTATTATAATAATTATATGTCTGTCACTTCATTTAAAAATGTTGCTCAATCTTATTTTGGTGTGCAAAAGAGATCTGATCATAGGTCAACGTAAAACATTTTTTTTATTTGTAATAATTTCTAAGTAAACATAATATTGACTTTTTACATCATTAAGGTTTTTTATCTGTTTACAGAAAGAGTTATGAAAATGTATCATGTAATCCTTTCTGTCCTCTCTGGCCCAAAAAGAAATAGCATAGTGTTCAATAATAACAAAAAACTAAAGGACTTGTCAGAATTGTCATATATGCTTTAATTTGTTAGCTTCAACCTGACTTCTAGTTTTCTAAATTTTGTCATACACAGGATTGTTTTTACTGTCTGGATACATCACACTAGAGACCACAGGGACTAGAAAGATAGAATTTTAATGCATCAGGAGACTGATAAGATATTATCCTGACATTCACTGTAACTATTATAAGCTCCTAAATGAAAATAGTTCCATGTAGAATTCACACACCTACGTAATTTCAAGACAGTCGTTCTAGAGCAGGGCTGCCCACTTTGGGGCCCGCAAGCCACATTTGGCCCGCGCTCCCTTTGTTTTGGGCCACCATGGCATTTGACAAGCTCATGTTTATTCTCTTCTTATTTTGAAAGTGACGTAAAATCTTAATTTTTACCGTTTTACGGCAATGTACTTCACAGTGCTGTGAAGCTTCCCTATTAAATTATATAAGTCTTATCTATGAAGAATTACAGTATTCTCTGTCTTTCACCTCTGTTTTTCATTTTTAATATTTTGTTTCAATATAATTTTTACACAACAATAGAAGGGAGTGATAATCATAAAATATTGCTCATCTGAATCATAGAGGGTATTTTAATATTGTTATTTGTTAAGCAATGCTCACGTGCGGTGCATGTATCTTACGTCGCTGGCTTTGAGTCAGTTAGTCAAGATAGAGCGACCAAAACAGTGGCACACTGATAAAAGGGAAATTTAGAAAAATTGGCGAGATGACTATATTTTACAGAAATAAATTCAGCAGCAGCAGTTTATCTCATTTGCACACAGAGAGTGGCTGTTTTGAAGGAATATAATATCCGTCGTCAATACGAAATCAAACATTCCCTTGCTTTTTTCAAAGTACAGCAGCGTGGACCATAAGAAGACAGCAAGTGACCTGCTAGCTAAACTTAACTCTCAGCAGCGTACTTTGTTGCAGCCGTCATTAGCACAAGAGAATGCAACCCACGCAAGTTATCAGATGTCCACACTGATTACAAAGAGTGGACAAGCTTTTTCATGTGAAGACTTTGTGAAACAGTGCCTGACTGTGGCTGCTGAAACTGTGTACCCTAATCAGACACAGGCTCTCTCCCAAATCAGCTTGTCCTAGAACACCGTTATCCGCTGCATCAAGGACATGGTTCAAGACATCTGTGAGCAAATCAGAGATAAAGCAAGTGGATGTTCCACCTTTTCCAGCTTGTGACAAGAGCACTGATATATCCGATTCTGCACAGTTGTTGGTGTTTTTGCGTGGAGTCGGTGAACATTTTGAAGTCTTGCAGGAGCTGGCTAGTATCGAGACATTTTCAGGTACGACGAAAGGAGTGGATATTTTTTTGGCAGTGAATAAGAGTTCTGGAAAAGAACAATCTGAAGTGGGCGAATCTGACTGGCATTACAACTGATGGAGCCCCGGCAATGGGAGAGAAGAAATCTTGCTATGCTGGTGTCAGAGAAAGTCCATCAATGTGGGAGGAAAAGTTTTAAAATACCAGTGTATTTTACACCAAGAACAGCTGTGTGCCAAATCAGTCGGGCCTAAGAATGTGATGCATGATGTTGTCTCTATTGTCAATGATACATGTTCCAAGGCGCTTTCTCACCGTCAGTTCAAGGCTCTGCTGGATGAGATGGATGCACAGTATGGTGATGTGCTGTACCACCAGGAGATGAGATGGCTGAGCTGAGGGAAAGTCATTTTTTTGAGCTGCGTGATGAGAACAGGGTGTTTCAAGCAAGAAAGGAAGGTAACATTCAAGTGCCCACGGATAAGCGATGTATTGTCGACCTGGCTTTTCTGCTGGACGTCAAAGAGCTGCTCAATGTTTTGAATCTTCAGCTCCAAGGGAAGGACTAGATAATAAGCTAACTGTTTGATCACATCAGAGCCTTCAAGCAGAAACTACTACTGCTCAGCAGACGTCTCTCAGCAGGCGTACTTATAACATTCAAATGATCACAAAAAATAATATAACGTGAAGTAATTATTAAGTATAAATATTATTAATTGTACTTAGTATGCATCTAATTGTGGGGCCTTTTGTATTTTTGTTAATCAAGTTTTAAGTATTTTATTATCTATAATAAATTACCATAGTTTAATTTACTCCTGGCCAGTTTTCCCCCCTCAGCTTTTGCATGCTTATGTTTTTTATGCCCATAATTCTTACACTGTTCTTCTCTTTTTCTCGTCTCTACATTCAGGATATTTGGCCCATTTCCTCAGTCTAAGAGAGATAGGCTTGATGAAGAGAATGCACCCAAATATATATTCTCAACAATCTTGTGCTGTAGTTTGACAGACGCTTTGAAGAGACAATGCAACAGTCTTTGAGCTATTTGCTCAGCCCTTTGCTGTTAATGCGGAACACAGTCAGTGAGGTGCTTCAAATGGAACGAATTGAACTCCAGTCTGATTCACAACTAGGGATGTCAGTTTCAGTTAACTTTGCTCTCAATAGACCACCACCCATAAACTGGTAACTAACCAGTTAATTTTTAAGAAAAGTTGTGATGTAGCTTTCGTTTGCGTGAGCTGTCCAGCAGTCAGTGGTCAGAGCTAGCTTGTCTGCGCTGGTTAGTTTGACTTTTAGTTCATCCCTCTTCACCTCAAAGTGTTTCCAAGTCACAGTAGGTCTTGATGGCATAACATACTCAGGCTTGAGGTACCGAACTAGCTTTTTCAATCCCTCGCCTTCTACCACACTGATTGGCAGCATATCGGTCATTCGGCACACCAACTGGGTGATGGTGATGGTCTAACAACAAAGTAACACCTAAGTTGTTATTACAGATAGACCATGGGATTAGCATGCTAGGCTAACAGTCCGTCAGCTGTGTAACTTTATAATCTGCACCGTGAAGTCTTTTAGAGCACACAAACATTGTAAACACACCTGTCACCTGCCCAGTATGGTGCTGTTAAACTGGAGACACCACAGCTACACCTAACTTTTATGCAGTCATGGGCTACACACAGCACGGCGCGGCTATACTAATGTTGCACAATATAATATATAATAATGATGCTAGCCATGGTAACTAGCAGCTAACCACCATACAGGTTGGTAAAATGGATCCGTCACATCTCTTTGAATCTGTAAGTTGGTGCTCCTGTCAGTGTTGGAGCCTGAATGTGAGACGCTTCAGTCAGTAAATGTGTTTTTAAAACTTATTTCGGGGCTGTGCTCAATCTCAGTCCTGGAAAGTACCGAAATTTGGCACCAATTGAACTAATGTGAATAACGTGAAGTAACAAGTTCAGTACCCAACCCTAGTATGAAAAATAACCTTTAGACCAACATGCATAACAGTTTAAAAAATATTCTCGGCGGTTATGGTTAACTGTTAACATCTCTATTCACAACTCTAAAACAAATTCAGAGCTCTTCCCTTACTGGACTTCTACAGATGTGTTCCAGCAGACAGGTATGTGAAGATCTGCAAACACGCACAGGTAACACTGTCCCTCTTTGGAAGAACCTAACTTTGTGAGCAGGCTTTCAGTCTGATGAATCTAAACAAGTGTAAGCTGAGAAACTCACTGACTCTCACCACCATGACATTCTCACTCTGTCAGTAAGTCAGCTGGAGCCTAATGTTGAAAGACTTTTGAAAAACAAAGACAAGCTTCATGTCTCCCACCGATATTGCGAGTGATGAATGACTGTAAAAGGCACTGAAGAATGTTATACAAGGTCCATAATATGGGAGCATTTTGTGATGATGTGTGACTTAACATTGCTCAATGTAAACTTAATATCCAATAGGCTTACTGATTTGTTATTCAGTGTTGTCACTATGATGTTTAACTTTATATTTTTGTGAATTTTTCAAACTGAAGTCAAATTCCCACTCTTGATGACAAAGGTGGATAACACAGCTGTTTTCAACTTAATTTTCTAAAGCATCTTGAGCTGCATGCACTTTCTGTCAGAAAGGTGTCTTTCCTTTTAAATATGTTTATGCTCCCAAAAAGAAGCATTTATGTTTTTGACAATCATCTCTCCAAATGAATAAAGTTACTGTAAAGCAGAGTAGCGTTTTTATTATTTTGAAATTTTATTTTAGACTTAGAATGTTAATTTTCTATAAAATATAATACATTTTAATGTTATGTACTTTCACATAACATCAACATTTATTTTTGGCCCATGGCCCTCCGTCCACATTTAGTTTGTGGACCTTCATAGTAAATAATTTGGACACTTCTGTTCTGAATAACGGATTTAGAAAGTAGGCCCTACTCCCATAACACATTCATGAGCTGGAAATCACATGATATAAATAAAGAACTCTATAAAAAAGAAAAAGCTAAAAATTAAAAAAAAATATATACATATTATTTTGTGAGCTTTTGGAAAATAGTCCAACAACTTCTCCCATTATTTTTTCCACATTTTTTTCCACATTCCTGAAGTTTGACTCTGTTGACTCACTGTTTAAAGGGCACATAGAAACAAACAGTAGTCCTCAGTTTACTGAAGTTAAGCCAGACACTTAGTTGAATTATGCAGTGTGTGCAAACTTTAGTCCCATGCCAGGCCTAATAATACGCTGACCGGAGCATGCAGGGCTCAGCCAATACACCAGTTGAGGCCTCCATTTCTGTGCCTCACCCAGAAATCCTCTCAGGTCACTCCTCTCTGCAGGCCGCTAAACTTAGCTCAGCCCAGAAACAGACCAGATCAGAGGATGTCTGCCTTCTGCTGGGTCGCGTGGCTTTGCCTCAAAGTGCAAAGATATGTGACAACTGCTTACATTCTCAGGCAATACCATGGACAGCATCGAACCGCAACTACTATTTAAATCCCCACGAGTATGAGCAGTAGCCAAGACCTCTAGATGACAGGAAACAAGGAGAGAATACTGTGTCAGTGACTAAGGGTTGAGGAATTACATAATTATTAAAGACTGTTTTTTTTTTTTTTATTTTTAACCATAACATGGTTGACAAGGCACATGAATCTTCAAGAGCTAAGTTCACATCAGTCAGTGAGGGTGAAATTCTTCATTTCTCTACAGATGTGCGTATCAAATTTGGTCATGGTCAAATGGTCAAAGTTGAAGAGGCTGCAGAACAAAATTTTCTATAGTAATTTTACTCTTTTTTCATTTAATTTGGTGTCAATAAAACATAACTTTGTGTGTTTCACAATGTATTTCAATACCCATAAAATTGACGGTAATGGTTTTGGATCCTAGCCCAAACAAACAATCCCCCAGTTAGCCTAACTCTTGTCAACTCAGAATAATTTTCAGAGTAATAAGTTTCAGAGAGGCAATCGCTGTGGAATGAATAACTACAGAGGCTCCAATTACACAGGTCTGTCTGTCCGTGGTGGACAAGTCAAACCATGTGTGGACAACATCCTCTTATTATTGCCACCACCTTGAACAAGTCATTCTTGTTTTATCCCATGAGGAAATACAATATAATAACCTTCTAGGCTAGCTTGGATACCTGATCAATACTAAACAGACCAATTGCTACAAGAGGAAGTTGTCAAACACAGTTTCCAAGACTCATTTCTGGGTCATGCTGAGGCCAGAAGACAGTTTCAACAGTTTCAAAGTTTGCCAGCGCTAGCTCTCTGAGGTCAGCCCTAACCCACAAATGAATGGGCTTTTGCATGCTGTCTGACTGGTGTTTGACATTGATCCTGCCATTCTAATTAATAAAGAATCACGTAACCATCTGCAGGGAACTTTGAAGGTTGATGTGTGTTGAACAGAATTGATGACTCTGTAGTCGAGTGGACAGATTTTTTGGCACACGACACAGGATGGGAGGACATGTGCACTGCATAAACAATGTGCTGGAATATCAATGGTGTTAACCCGGTGTATCATCATCATCAATGTAGCATCAGTATCTGGCTCTGCCAAGCTCCAAGATCAATTTGTGTGCAGCAACAAATAGAACTGCCATGCAAAAGTGATTTCAGAAGGTGGAACTTGGTGGACAAATATTTTGAGATATTTGCAATTGTTCCTCTTTACAGACTCAATTCACTCTCTGTTTTGCATTAACATGACTGGAGGAGAAAAAGGACTTTGCTATAAGGAAATGCTCAGTGCTCAAGTACGTTTTAGAGCGATGTCTTTACCTCAGTTCAGCAACAGCGAGATTCAAAAGCTTATCTGTACTTGATGAATGTCAGTAAATCAAGTAAGCAAGCTTTATTTATATAGTGAACAGTTCTTCATGATCACAATGTCTACATGCTATATGAACATTTATTCTTCCAGAACTGATTTCCAAAGTGTTAGATTTACAATTCCTGTCAGCTGTAAAGTGCACTGCGTGAACTTGCCAAGGGCATTAACATTGCCATGACGACCGGCACTCTGTATACCCAGGTCTAAGTCAGGAAGCCCTACATTATGGCTTAAGAGAGCAAACACTGTTTTTAGTTCTTAACTGAGTGACCAATTAATCACAATTACTGACTCAGCAGAAATAAGACGCACCTGAATCCCAGATTAAACAAAAACAATGTCAGGTCTGTTCAGCCATGCTAACATACTGTTCTATTCACTGATGTGTGGCTACAGGAAATAGACAGAGAAGGGAAATGCTGTACCTTTTCCTTCGCATTTATACCTAGACTGAGCTGCAAAAAGCACTGCATGGCCTTAGTCTGACCTCTCAGTGCTTTTTAAAATAGAAGTACTCTCTCTCAGACAAAACATTTGCGACAAATGGGGCAGTTCATAGTCCTGGAACACAGCTGAGAGGTTACAGAGAGGAAAAGCAAGCTCGTTAGCATCCAGTAGAAAAACACAGAAATACATTAGCAACAGTATCACTAAGAGAAGACACAAGTTAAAGGATAAGGCTGGCATTTTTCTATACTTTTCTTATTGTCAACAAACAACCGTCAAACAAACTACCACAACCATTGCCTTCGGGGTGAAGGAACATGTCACCCACTACAACAGTGTGGTTCACTGACACGTTTTTGACAACAACGGAGGTGTACGACACAGAGGGTTACTATATATCAAATAAGTAGCTGTAGTCATGTCATCACATATAAGTCATGTCATGCCTGCAAGACATCTTGGGTGCAAGCATGTACAATACAAACTGTAACATATCAAGCTAGAAATAGCCCAGTGCCTAGGAGATTGAAAACAGCTCATCAGATGAACGCTACAGTATTTGACACAGAGACAGAGAAAGACCTGGTGCATGCTGTGATCTAGCCTGGTCAGTGTAGTTTCTGACCATCTGTTGCAGAGGGCCCTTGTGATATTAGCACCTCCTATGTATATTGCCTCTGGTGTTGCTAAAATCACCCTATGATGAATCCTTTGAATATATATATTTTGACAACACAGGACTCAACCTGCTAGGATTAGTTCTGACGTCTGTCAACAGCCTGCAGAGATGATTTCAGGGGGTTCCTTTTTTTAAATAATTTTAGCACCTCTCACACTCAGTCCTACAGGCCCACAGATGTTGCCACGCTATAGCGCAATTACAGATCCATGCACGCACACTTACCCCTATTCATAAACCAGTTCTCCTTTCTCAAGGTTAAAAATAATCCATGTCTATAAGTGGTGGAACCTAACCAAATATTACTTATACCTTTCAATGTAACACAGTCCAACACACCACAAACTACATTGTCCATCCAGTTGACTCAACACCTCTATCACACAATACCTGATCATTATAGGCGTCACAAAGATAAGATCAGGATTTTAAGAATTGTATGCATTAAAACTAGGGCTCATTATGATTGGTTTTACTTTTCAAAAAACACATTTTTTCAGTATTCATTTTGAATATTAAAAATTTGGAAAATCAATTTAAAAAACTAAAGCCTTGATTTTATTTCAAAGAGTATGCAATGGTAGAAAACCTCCATCAATCTGGATATACTGTAAGTAACACATTCATTGTACGTGTGGAGGAAGTATTCTAGTTTCAGTCTGATCCACTATCCAATTCTGAACCCTGTCCATGGTGAATCAGCCTATCATTGTTTCCCTAAAATGGGTACAAAGTCACTGCAAAGACTCAAAGACTGGAAACAATTCTGCAACATACAGTATTTCTAATATTACATCATAAATGGGAGTACTATATTGCCATGTCCACACATTGTTACGTGCCCCATCTCGCTAATTTGTTTTGTAATCTCAGGTACAACTTGACAACTTGTCATGTGAGAAGATGGTGAAGTATGAGTTACTGGCAAAGCTTTGATGATACCACATCTATCACTGAAGTGTCAGTCAAGCTGAAAAACCTCCACAAAGTGCATTCACTGTACTACAAAAGGCCATGCACAGATCCAGCTGCATGATATGATAGGGGTTATAATGACAACTCTGTTGCCTTTAAAAGAAAAGCTGAGACAGCCATAAAGCCAAATCTGCTTCTTGCAGCTTCAACAGCTACGGGTATGGTCTGTTTTCTTTGAGTCCATAAATAAAGAACAGGTGTTTGAGCATTTTTGTTCCTGGGTATAACATTGGAACAATAATAACTATGATAAAATCAAAGTAACCACATAAGGAAGCTTCCAAACAAATTTCAAACTTTTAGGATCATCCATGACACGATGTAAATAATACAAAATATTTACAGCACAGCATAGAAGAATCCTACTTCAAAGCTAAAATGTTTATGAAACTATCATTCCACAACTTAACCAAGAAGATATGAATGAAAACATCTTCGTCTTTAGAAATATCATCACTGAATTATATATACTGCAAGGTAACCTGTAATTACAATTTAAAGAAAGCTCAGCTTTTCAGTTGAGTAGCCTAATTAAAGATCCAATGTGTAGGATTTAGTGGCATCTAGCAGAGATGCTGCAGATTGCAACCAATTGAATAGCCCTCCCCTCCCCCTCCACTTCCAAGCATGTAGGAGAATCTATGGTGACCACGACACTCGCAAAAAAAGCGAGTGGCCCTCTCTGGAGCCAGTGTTTGGTTTGTCCATTCTGGGCTACTGTAGAAACATGGCGGTGCAACATGATGGCCTCCGTGGAAGATATAAATATGTAGATATAAAGGGCTCATTCTAAGGTAACGAAAACACAACGATTCTTATTTTCAAGGGATTATACACTAATTAAAACATACTTAAGAATATTATATTCTATTTCTACCAAGTCCATTCCACTAGATGCAGACTGCACCTTTAAATTGAATGTTATGGACATTTAAAAGACATTTAACCTACTACTTGACTCATCTAAAGATAGAGTAAAAGAGAGACAGAGCGCAAGAGAGAGCAAGTGCAGAGAGAATTGAAAGTGAAACGGAACTTCATCTGGTAATTATGTAATGTGGTTTTGATTTTTGTAGTCCTGTATAATTTAATGATTAACCAGTAATGTGTAAGGAACTGCTGTCACAAGACTCGCGACCTTGTGAACAGTCATGTCATGGTTTAACTTGTGGCAGCAGTCTCATATGATGTGTCACACACAGGTGGAACAAATGTTCAGAGGACCTGTGTCAAAACTCAAATATCAAAGTACTTAACACTGTGTGTTGCTGTGTAACTTGTATTCAATCAAATGGCCCTTTCTTCTTGTGTCCTTAGGCTACTATAGAAAGTCAAAAGACTGATCTGATATTTCCCTGAGAAAACAAAATATCATCCTTGTGTCTTAATTTCATTACACTTTTTCTACCATAGCAAGGGGCCATAACAACTAAAAATACTGGATGAATAACAATGACTACAAAAAGAAAACAGGGATTTTACGAAGGATTTACACATGACAAAAACTGAAACTGATATGTTCTGGAGTAACTGAATAGCTTATCAAAGACAAGAATTAGGCCTGCAGCACAACATCACACATAGCACCTAAGCCTATTGACTATCTGTAGCCTGAAGGGGCCTTGTGAAGGAGTTTCAGTCAGAATCAGAGTACAAAGTACAACCAAAGTACAAGACACTTGGAGATATTTGCCTTTAGTCTCTGGTTGTGGATTTTGGATACAACACATATCCACTTACAGGGCTGTATTCAGATCAAACAAAATAGTTTCTGTTTGACCAGATTTCAGGCACACTCAAACTGGCCAAAGAAAAGGGAGTAGAAATATGTCCTGATACAGGTTAAGTGCTTGCCTTGTACAAATGTTGAGCCCAAAAAATTTCAACCACATCTTTGAAGTTCCCAGACCTGCCTGTCTTTTTGTGGTCCATTAAGTAACACAAAGTGTAACCAACACTGCCCTTGACATGTAAATCAAAATGAGAAGATTTAAAAGCAGGGATGTAAAGGAAATAAGAATAAACCACAAAATCCGGCTGTTCTTCCCCTTAAAATTTCCTGGGTACTGTGTGCCTGTCACTGTTGGCCAGATCTTGCGATTTCTAAACTGTTCATGTTTAAATGTAAAAAATGTTAAATAAGTTATATAAAAGCAGTTTTAGTTATCAGCCCATGCTCATGTGAGCAGTCATCACTGATGACTTATCTCTCATCTGGCTGCTACCTTTATGTTTGCATTTCTGGTTTGTCCAGAGCCAGGTTGTCAATCAGATGAGCAGTTGCTGCATCTGAAGAAAACCACCTCCGCTGCTTCAAATCAAGAGTCCTATAAATCTGTGTTTAAATAGCTTATTTAAATAGTGTACACATGACAGCATTTCAGAAAACAAATCAACAATATGAAAAACATATTTCCAATAACATGACATTTCAGAAAACATGGTATTTACGAAAATACGTTATCAAAGGATGCTGCACTGATGTTACAATGTTTAAGAAAATGTGTTGCCCTAACTCTTTATTAATTGTAAACAATTTTATTTACCATAGTGGGTTTTCTCCTTAATTCATGTTGGTGTCAATGTCCTGGAGTCTGTGTGAGCCATGTGATGCACCTGGCTGACCACAGACTCAATATGAAGCCACTACAACCAAACTCCCTCTCATTATTTTGGGGGATTTTAACAAGACTGGCTAGTTAATTAGATCACGAATGTACTGCTAAAACTGCTCTGGTGCTCCAGGATGGCACCCCTTCATTTCAATAAAAGTTGCTCTCCAGGCAGATATGCCAAAAGTGTTCTTCAGGTTCCTGCATTTTTGGACCCATATCATACTCACCATAGTGTCTTTCTCTGGCAGAGACAGCCGACTGCCCACACACAAGTGGCATGAAACAGTCGTAATGAATTGCTCTTGTTGGCTTTCAATGTGTGATGCTTAGTAAATGTTATAATTTGCCTTATAGCCATCTTTTGCAATGACTGTCATCACAAACAGGCTGAGTAATTGCAACTGTTGCTACTATAGCTGCACAGCCTGCAACACTGTTCTTCGTGGGTTGAACTACAGTAGATAACTCAACAGACAGACAAATACCTAAAGAACACCTGCAGAACACACGGTATGAATTTGAACTGAATCAATTACTCCTTGACCTGTACAGACAAGGCATTTCTTATTGTCTGTGTTGTCATTTGAGAGTTTCAAAATATTGTGAATGATTTCAATATGCGGATAAGATAGAAAAAGCATTAATAGAATTATCATTTTTTCAACATTTCATTGTGAAAAGATAGCTACAAGATTTGTTTAATGTTGTCAGCCAAAGTCTTAATTTTAAGTCTATGATTTATTATTTATTCTTTTCAAGTCATGGTCTGATTAGCAAATAGGCTAATCTGGAACAGATTAGTGTGATCCAGTTTGGAATTATCCATAAAGCTATTCTATACTATCTTAGGAAATAAATACGTAAAATCAAGGACTCACGACCACCCTTGGAGTATGGATTAGTGAGTGCATATAATTGATAGGATCAGACTCACACACATGCACACACATACACACACCCCTATATCAAAGAGCCCTTCTTGAGGCTTTGCATAGCAAACAGGTGCTAGATTAAATCGGAAGGGTACAGACAAAAGCTCAGTGTCTGTTACTTGGCCGGTCACCACAAAAATCAAGTCGAAGCCTGAAATGATAAATCTAGCCTCATGTTTAAAAGCAAAGAGAGTTAAAAGACATGAGTGAATGCCAAATACAAACAAATAAATCAAATCTACTGTCAAGGACCAAGAAAGTAATGTACTGTAATAAAGGTGATTTCCGATGCTTGATCAACTTCAGCTCAGATAAAGAGCATGACCTAACAAATCAATTAAAGAAGTAAATCAATCAGGACAACATCACAGTCAATTTGAAATAGTGAGATTTAAAATTGAGATTGTGACATAAAAGGTGATTTAAAAAAAAGCAATACAATATTCACAGTGTAAAGTTTACATGATGTGACTGGTGCCATTATATGCTTTACCAGCAAATCCCATGAAAAGACCAAAACCAACAACGTGTTAGTACATTTCTAAATACTTTCCGACTTTGCTACCCTGTCTGTGGCACTCAGATCCAAGCCCATTCATTCCAACTACAGATGTTAATCTTTTAAAATAGGCCACAAATGTATTGTTTCAATTTTTAAAAAGCCTCAGGAATTTCCTAAAACAGCTGGGCACTGTAGTTTTTAGCAAACAACAGGAGTAAATGGTACATTTATTGAGGACTATTTTCAGCTGCTCTATGAGTATTTACAGCAGCAGGATGGTTGATTGATTCAAAATAAAACTATAGTGCCAGTGTTCATGGTAATGAAGGAAAATGTCATCCAGTTTGCACAGTGTGGCTCATTTATGTGTTTTTGGACAATAATTGAGGTCTTCTGCCCTGAGGAATAAGTTACATCAGGCTTTGGCTTCACAGGTAATATCTGTTGGTCAGTTCAGTGTTGTTTTTGGTCTATTCATGGGATTTGTCGGGAGTAAGAAAAATACAGAATATTGCCAGCCTTATCCTTTGGTCAAATTTAATTAAATCAAAAAATCTGAATTTGTGAGACCTAAAAGCTGTGACATGTAAGCTAAGCAAGGAGGTGCTCCCACACTGTGTCATTTTCTTGAATACTGCAAAATCCAACTGACATGTACTGTAACCACCACTGTAACATACAGTGTAAGTAATGAACCAAGCTCAAACCCAGTTGGGTATTTATAGCACCAACAGTCAGCCAGTTTTTCCCCCCTAAAACTGTCCATCATTCTGCTGGCTGAAACAATGGTCCATCCAACCGAGTCAACAGGGAGACAACACAGCAATAGACTATTTTCACAGAATACAATCATGTATTACTCACATTGCTCATTGCATTATAACACAAGGTTAGACAAGAAGCATTGTAACATCATCCAGTTTTGGACTTCATGGTGTTGTTATAACTACCTCCTCAGTGTTTACGTAGGACTATATCCACTGTATCTGAGTGATTATTGTTTTGTTAAATCTTAATTTTGCACCTCCTTACTAAAATGCAAGACTAGCATTTTCAGATTTATCCACTCTAAATATTGTTTGAAAAAATGCAGATAGATGAAAGGCCAAAACAGTGAGGAAAACGTGCATTTTCAAACTTAGTGTGGACATGGCCTAACTCCGCTTGTATTGACAACTTATTTTCCAGCAGGTGGGTTTATTAGCTCATTGCCCCCATGTGTGTAGTTCAAAAAAAGTCCCTGACACTATGATCGTAAATATTGCATTAAGCTTTAAGGCATTAGCTCCTCTGAGAACAAAAGAATTAAATCAACAACAAAGTCCCGGCCAGGACAGGTCTGCACCTGTACAGCTGGGTGCTTGAGGCCATGACATCATGCAGGGTAATACAATCCCCTGACAGCCCTGTTGTGAGCACTACCAGCCTAAAGGGGCATGGTCCACACCAGCCTTACTCTCTTACAAAAACAGCTCTGCAGCTTGTAAGTATTTCATCTTTTTCTTCTCCTTAATGATACATTTTCAAGCAGTAGCACAAAATGTTGGCTGTTTTCATTTGTCCAATAGTTTTCTGTCAAAGTTAGTGTTACACTTTCATGCAGCGCTGCATCTTGAGAGCAGAGAGACCAATGAATTTTCTACTTTTCTCCGGCCTCATCTGTTCAATGTCAATCTCAGTAGTGTCTCATGTATACCAAAGCCTCCCTAAACACATCAATCATGAAAAGCACACAGAGGTTATCTATGCCTCTCTGAATTTGTAGATGCAGCTAACGAAAATTTGAATTCTTCACCCCTGTTGTCTGGACTAAATGATTAAAACGTTTCAAGGCTGAAGTCAAGAAATGAGAGAGAGTAACAGATTACCTGAAATATGATTGGAGTACTGAATACTAACACACAAAAACACTTTAAATCATTTAGAGGAAAAAAAAACACTTATTGGGCTGCTCAAACAGGCCCGAATGACATTAAATTTGTATTTTTATAATGAGATTAGACACTAATATGTACTGTGAAACATTACAAATAAAGACAGCAAAATCATTCAAACAATCATCCACTTTCAAATGTAACATCCACATCCTGCTTTTGCCTGGTGTTATTAATGAGTGACATAAATGCAACCTTTAGCAACATCTGAACAATAAAAAAAAAAAGAATCAAATTTTGATCAATACTGTGTCAGAGAGGAACTGATTCCCCTCTAAGGAAATTACTGAGGCCATAGTTTGTGTTAGATGGGATTGCATTATTTTAAAGTAATGTATGTCTTATATTTTATCCCCAGGGGGACACGATTATTGGAAAAATTACCACAGACCTTAAACATTGCCTGTGTGATCAAATCTTTAACTACAATTTAAAAATCAGGCCTCAGAAAGGTAGTATTCATCGCACAGCTATTGAATTAGATTACATTGAATTGTTCGGCTGTTGCTTTTATTCTGTCCACCCCTGCAAGATGCAGTCTTACCATCTTATGCTGCACCCACACCTCAAAGTAGACTGCAGTGAGTTACGCCATATGATGATGGATTGGGTTCCCCCTAGTGGCCTCCTGAACACACATCTGACGGCAACTTGGATGTTTTCTTTCAGACATAGATGGTCCCAGTGAGTGGCTGTGCTGCTTTTCTCTGCTTCATGTCATTGTAAATTAAATAAAGGCTAGCAGGATTCTGCATCTGTTTGCCAAAAAAAAAAAAAGCACACTGCCCATTTCTTTGGGCTCTGGGAACTGCTGAGGGGCATTTCTCAGTACTGTTAAAAATAACTTAATCAATTACTCAAAAAAATCAATAGATTAATTAATAATGGAAAAAATATGGCCGTTTTTTGATTCCATCTCAATATATCAATTCTCAACTGTTGTGTAATTAAAAGGTCTATGAGGCTGTTAAAGTTAATTACATACCAAATCTGATGTATTAGTTTGTAGTAATAAGACCAACTGACTGCACCACTTACCATCATTTAATTAGCTTATTAAGATAAAAGTAGGAAGGAGGGCATGCAGCTAAACTGTAACACTCACACACACATTGGAGCTTAGAGGGTGTATGAAATCCTCAATGCCCTCAATACTGTCTTGCAGATGAGCAGTACAACCATATTACTACTGTCCCGAAACACAGAAAGACAAGTGTGCAATCATTAGCTAACAGTCTTTGAACAAAGTGACACTGGCTTGGTGAGTTCAGTAAACACAGCAAGGTTGGCGCAGAAACAGGCGTTACAGGGGTACAGCATTTGCTCACCACCACAAAGACCAGGCGGGTGCAATTTCAAGCAGCCGTGACTCCAGCTTGGATGTGCGTTCCAACAAACACATTTGGCTGTGAAAAGAAGCAGCTGGCATGTGTAGAGGAGGAGATATGTGGCAAGTGTTAAGGTGTGCTCAGAAAGAACACAAAGCTAATTTTAGAAGCGATACAATGGGGGTCATTCCATACCAACTCACCTAGGACCTCCCAGTTGTGATGATGTCATGGAGTTTCTTGAAAAAAAATCATGTGAAAACTTCTGTTTAATTCATGGGACCTTGCAAAATCCTATAGCTCTACTCCAAATACTTTTTTACATTTTTGCGATTCTGTTCTGTGTATTCTAAGCCTCACCAATTGCTTATTTTTCACTGGATTGGCTTGAAATTTGTACTGAACATCCAAGAAACCCTAAGCAGTGTTTCCCCTATAATTGTACAGGCCTGGTGGGCCATATTTTTAATGCCAAAAATAATATCCATTCATTCAGAAATCAATAGCATAGTGGGGGCTCTTTGCAGTGCTGTTCCAAAACGTGACTTAACCTCTGTGTCACTGCCTGGGAAACTCCTGGTAGCATAGCTCCTTTTAAGGAATAGGGCAGCGCGTAATGTGTGTGCGTAGCGAGTGAGTGGTTGAGAGAGAGAGAGAGAGAGAGAGAGAGTGAGCAGCAGAAAAGTGACGGTGAATGTGAGCAGAGCAGAGAAAAAGGTTAGCAGTAAGTTTGTAAGTAAGCAGGCTACAGTGTTTCAGTTAATAAATGCTGCAGCTTCTCAACACCAAGAAAATTCTCATCTGTTGTTTCTCCAACTGCTGGAAAAGTGAAGGGGGTTAGCGAAAAAATGTTAGCAACAATGAGTTAGCCTAACTTGATGACGCTAAATAAAGTAACAGAGAACAGAGAAATCTGTGGCTGCTGAGTCTCCTGAGTTTTGCTCAGGGGAAACACTGGTGAGGATAATTTGCAACATGTATTCATATAAATAGTTGTGGCTGGATGTTTTACAGTAATCAAATTAACAAAAATAAATCATTTTTACCCTAACGAAGAATCTTTAACTTTCAAAAATATCTCCACTAGTTTTCACTTTCTTGCAACCAAATTGATTCTGTGTAGTATTAATATAGTTCTATCACATAGAAGTTATTTGGTCCTGCATAAAAAATTTAGTGCCACAGATCTTGCTAAATAGCTGAGCTGAAAAACACACTTCTTAAGATATTTTGACTGTATATTTTCCCAGGAAGGATTATTTTAATTTCCTTGAAACTAAAAGTAAAAAGCTGAAAAACTAAAACTCGGAGCTGAATAACATACTTCTTAAGATAATTTGATTGTATATTTTCCCAAGAAGGATTATTTTAATTTCCTTGAAACATTTTTTTTATGGGAAAGTGTTAATATTCATTGCAGATAAATTACAGATGTTGTATTACTTCATCATTTAATAATTTTCTGTACAAGAGCATTTCTTGCATTTTAAGAGGAGAAACATGAAATTGTGATGGTCCAGTTTTCCTTTATCACTCTTAGACAGGCAGTATTGTCTTCCATTTCTTGTAGGTGGGGGGATCAGTGATGCACATCACTTCCTGCAGGGGTACCCAACCTGTGTCCTGTCTTGCCGGCCAGTGGAAGGATTCGCTGGCCCATATGGATGCAAGAAATTGACCAGGATTTCTTCATCATCATCATCATCATCATCAGATGTTTCCATGACAGATCCAAGCCACCACTTCCCATCATATGTACAAGCATGTTTTCCTGGACCACACTGGTGTACATCAGAAATCCTCAACTCAGCTGCTGATGCTAAAGTTGATGTTTTCAATACCTAAGCTGTAAAAGAAGGGTCATCTCCAGATATCCTTATGACTTGCAGAGTTTTCTCAGCAGTTGGAATGTACTAACAGTGGTGTCTGTGGGTGCCACTGACTGTTTCTGCACTGAGATATGTGGATTTCAGTTGATCATCGTGCTGAAGTACATCCTCACTTGAAACAAAGAAGAACTTCACATTTTGTATGCGGCTACATCCCCAATCAAACAGCCTGGAGACTAGCTTTTGCTGCTTCTCGTTTTATGGTACCCCCATTGCCATCACAGACATTCTTGCCGTGGCTGGTGGCAAAGAAGTGCCACTCATCTGTGAAGCCAAAGTCCTACTGGTGATGGTGACTGGTGTACAAGATTACTGAAATTCTTAAAATTTTTGAATTGTTATGCAGCATCATCTGAAAAGTAGTACACTTTAGAAAAATTTGGATATATTTCTTGCAAGTACAAAAGAGCTTCCCATTAAAAATGATGCACTGATGTAGTAGAAAGTTGTAAGTAGTTGCTGATTATACACACTGATGATGTGACAGGTATCACCATTGTCGGCTTTAGAATGAATTCTAAGTTCTTTATCACACACAGGGGACAGTACGTCTGTCCAGGCTTGATAGACCTTCCTGAGCATGTTGTAAGCTCCCTTGCTTTTTCTGTATGTATGATCCTCAATGAGCTACTCCGTTTGCTGTTGAAATGCAAGTTGAAGGGATCACGACACTGTTTCTGAAGAAAGCTACATTTCACTAAAAGGTGATGCAAACAAACTGTGGCATCATCTATCAAGTCAGAACATCCATTTCTCAACTTCAATAGTTCCTTGTCTGTTTACAAACTCAGCCAAACTTGAAAGATCAACTTTTCCATTAGTGTAGGCTGTCTTGTGACAGTTGACTTCTTCTTCTAGGCTTTCTCTAATAGAGCAGGGCTCCATGATCTAACTATCGCATCAAACTATTTAATGATGAAATGAATTATGATTGCATTCTTTTATATATTTCAGGGTATGTTGCAATCCATTTGGCAATAATCCACCCAAACCTAATTCCGGTGGGATTAGCCCAGACTTGCTTTCTTGTTTTCTAATGCTACTAGTTGATGATGTCAGAAATTATAATATATAATAATTCAGAAAAGTTTAAAAATGTGAATAGATTAATATTTGTCCAGACACACGAAACAAGATGACATCTAGTATACAACAAACCAAGTCATTACAAGCTGTAACTTGCAAATTTCCTGAACCCAATGAAAAACAGACTCAACGCGTATCACACAGAATGTAATATTACAGCCAGTGAAAAGTACGAAAAATTAGCTATTTTCAAAAAATTATTAAATGATGAAGGAATAATATAACATCTTTAAATTTTTTATTTATCTGCAATTAATGGTAATCCAAAAAATTGGATTATTCAGCTCTGAAGCTATATTTAGCAAGATCTGTGGCACTAATTTTTTTATGCAGGAACAAATAACTTCTATGTGATAGAACTATATTAATACTACACAGAATCAAAACTTGGTCACAAGAAAGTAAAAACTAGTGGAGATATTAATTTCTGAAAATCAAACATTCTTTGTTCGGGTAAAAAATTATTTAGGTTTTTTATTAATTTGATTACTGTAAAACATTCAGCAACAACTATTTACATGAATACTCATTGCAAATTATCTTTAAGGTTTCTTGGATGTTCAGTGCAAATTTAACCCAATCCAGTGAAAAATAAGCAATCGGTGAGGCTTAAAATACACATACAAAGAATTGCAAAAATGATGACATTTAGCTCCGAGGGCTGAACTTCAAAAATTCATAACTAAAAAAGTATATGGAGTAGAGCTATATGTTTTAGCAAGGTCCCATGAATTTAATAGAAGTTTCTAACATTAATTCTTTTGAGAAAATCCATGACATGAACTGGGAAAAGTTCTGAATTCTGGGTGTGTTGGCACAGAATGACCCAATTGCCTTCAAGGTGCAAATCATGGCAAAAACACATCTACTTGAGTTGAAAATATTATATCTTGAGAGAAAGTTTTGCATTTATTACAGGCTGTACGGCTCCACATCTTGAATGAGCAGCTATATTAAATGGCAGTGTGCTATCAGGCTAGCTTAGGGATGAAACGATTACCAGTTTCACAATAAGCCATGGTAAAATTCCCAACAGTATTACCGTTTTCAAATTTTAATTATCATTAAAACCATGTTTGATTACCGCGCTTTGAAAAACACATGGTGAATACTGTCAAGCATCGACCAAAGTTAGCAACAGTCTCTGAGACGTAGGCGCAGCATGCAACTTGAGTTTGTTTTGTGTCAATGAAAACATTGCAAAAGGCATTGACAGTGCTCTGGAGTTTTTTCAGCCTTTGCCCTTAGTGGAAGCTGCGGGTTTATGGACGTGCAAGCGGTTCCATTCATACTTTTTTTGGACGTCCAAGGACACAGACATGTTTCGCCTGCTAGTAAATAGGGTTGCAGCATGATAACTTTACAGAGTTGCAAAATCCAGTCTGTTATTATTACAAACCACTGTGTTTTTCTGATCATCCTTTAAAAGCAATAATCTGTTCCAACCGGACTTGCTGTCATTGTCTCACCAGCACTTAACAAAACACCCACACCAACACAGCCCCATGTATTGTTTTACACAGGACTGTTTTCAGTCTGAATGCAGCTGAGAAATTCCTGTGTGTTGCGACAGCTTAATGAGAATAGGAATACAATAGGACACAGTAGACGAGACAGGCATTCCTGTTTGCTGCAGTGCAAAGTGCAGTTACCTCATGTTAATGCACATTGGATATGGTTTTCAGATGTTCACATGAGGTATTGGCTATGTTATTATTTTCATGTTTATGCAAACAAAAAGTGCATAGTTCTGCTAATTTTATTTGTGGTTTTCAATATAAAACTTATTATTTCAGTATGTGCATCAGTGCTTTTTGAACATTTTCAGCACATTTTGACAAAACCGCGATAATACTGATAACCGTGATAATTTTGCTCACTATGGTCGTGATATGAAATTTTCATACCATTTCATCTCTTGGCTAGCTCAGTAGTAAACTGCTTAGGGTTGGCATATGAGGAACAGCAAAGGAAAGTCATTTCACTGGGAAAATACTGCCAGATCATTTTAACATAAATTGTGAAAAATAGTCTTTTCCAGGGAAATGATATTGTGATGGAGATGGAGTTATCATTTCAAAACCCTTTTGATGCCTTTTTGAACAAAACTGCAAGATTTGACCTGAAGCAAAAACTTCCATAAGTGGAAAAGTGGACCTTTAGGAATAGGCCATTTTATACAGCAGATATTTTGACTTGTCATTGTAGTTTAAGTGCAGGTGTTACTAATAACATTGATGATGTATAAGTTCTATTCAAGTGTCCCAGTAAGTCATGACAGTGTGACAGAGAGCCAGCATACAGGATACCAGGACCTTGAAACTGAAGCAGTGAAATGGGATTCATCCACCATTTATTTTATTATTTACGCCTGGGCTTTTCCTTCTGTGACATGTCAAAATGTCTTCTGTTAAGTAGGCCTATATAACTAAAATTCACAGGATTACGTATTGGCGCCAATTTTCCTTAATAGTACTGGAGTACTGGAAGGGTTCAGGCCTGGAAATAAATTGAAATAGTAAAAATAGGTAGAACCCCCCCGCAAAAACAAAAAAAAGCATATCTCTCTATTTCTCAATAATATGGCATCCAATCACTTACCAGCAGGAGACAGAGGATAACTGATTCAAGTATCTATTCACCTGACCTAACCTTGACAAAGATACAGTAACTTAATGGTATGGAAAATGTAACATTGCTATCGTTAAACACAGTGGTGGAAAGTAACTAATACATTTACTCAAGTACTGTACTTAAGTACAATTTTTGGGATACTTGTATTTTACTTGAGTATTTCCCTTTTATGTATTTGAGTATTTTTAGGCCATTTTATACATCCACTCCACTACTGTGCTTTCAACTCCACTACATTTATTTGACAGCTTTAGTTACTTTTCAGATGAAGAGGCTTTTAAAATACAACACATTGTTAAACCTGAAATCAGTGGCTTCCAATCTTTTTGGCTTTTGAAGTCTTACAAAAAGCAGTGTGTAGTCGGGGTCACATTTTAGATGTCTATGTGTTGTTAACAGCTCAACCAAATAGTGATTTCTCCCTCTAAACTTCTCATCTGGTTTCATTTCAATATCAGAAATTTATTTTTTCTTCTATTCTCTCCCATTAATCATCTCACAACCCATCAGATTTATCTGGTGACCATTTGGAGCTGCCAACCCCTCGCTTGATGGATTAGTATTAACAATCTAATGATGTCGTGTATATATAGCTATATTAGTCACAGGAGACATTTTACTTTTTTGACACTTTAAGAACATTTCACTTCTAATACTCATGTAACTGTTACTTTTACTTAAGTTGGTATTTTTCATGCAGGACTTTTGCTTGTAATGGAGCATTTTAATCTTTTTTAAAATAATTTAAATCACTGTAACGTTACGTAAGTAAATAGTTCTTCCATCACTGGTTAACCGTTAATTTACTATTGTCAAACAGAAAAAAAAACGCCGTAGGTGTCAACATGACAATTCATTATCAAATATGAAGTAAGTTAGCACTACATTGGCATCTCCCTTTGTAACCACACTTTAGCTAACATATCTGTCTACCAGTAAGCTGACAGGGTGGTAGTTTGTACCTCATCGTTTCTTACGTTTGAGAAATTTCCATGAGTAACGTAACAAAGGAGTCGAAAAGCTAAGCTAACTTTGCTAAACAGTAAGCATCTATTTTTCTTAACACAAAGCCATAATTTTAAACATTTGGAGGTCATTTGTCACTTACCAGTTGTTTGTCACTTCTGAAGACATTTTCAGGTTTCTCGCTAATTCTTCTCCAACGGGAAAATATCCGTCAGCTAACTACAGGGCAGACATATTTTTTTTTAGAAAAACATTTTCCGTTTCTTCACTAAAACAAAGATGGCAGCCGGAAGTGACTTGTGTCTTCAGTCATTGTGACCCTACCTGAAAATGTATTTGTGTTGGGCAAATTACTTAAATGTAATTAGTTACTCAGTACATAATACCCATTGAAAACGTATTTAACCTTTATTACTTTACGAATAACTAGACATAAAAGTACTTACTTACTTTACTGGTTACTTTACTTTCCATACTCAGCTTAGGTTAGCTAACTTCACAGCTAAATTACATTGTGGTTAAACAAGCACCAAGCTTAATTTACATGTTGGAGATATTTTCTGACCCTCAAACACCTAACTAGATATCTTAACGTTATGTGAGGCCACACACCCTGCACCTCTCAACAAAACCAGGTAATTACTGACTGAAGGCCTATCAGTGGTCCATGAATGTACAGGAAGATGATGACATCCCTCCATCAAATGTAGTCTGCCTGTCTCTGTCTCTAATAGAAACCAGCTTCACACTAGCTGGGAAACAACATATTAGAAAGGAAATTATCTTCATCTATCTATCTATCTATCTATCTATCTATCTATCTATCTACCAGGACATCTAGAAGTCATTCTTTCCTCTTCATCTCATCATGGGTTTGGGGGGAGAAGTTATTTATGCTGTTATCAATGCTGCAGTCTAATCTTTAAGGTCCTTAACATCCAGTCAGCCAAGTGCATTTTGTTAAAACAAAGCACCAGTGCCATCTACTGGAATATTTTTGAAAACACATGTTCACATCGGCACCTAAGACTAAGGCTGAGATCAAATTATCTTTCTTCTGTCCTCAATTCTACAGCCATCGTAGCAGAGAGAATAATGTTTACTTCAACCATTTAAGTAATATTTTAACTCTACCAGCAATGAAGATTGAAATTGTAAAAAATCTATAGGGGGGGTAATGTAAATGTATCACTTAGTCATAAATCAAGGTGATGCTGCTGAAAAATAATCGACAGTTGTCGATGATAAGCTTTTTATGTTTAGACCTTGTGGTAATTAGAATAGAATTCAAGTCTTTATAATGCAGTAATTTAGTCAGAGTTTCAGAGTTTTCAGTCAGCTGAAAACATTGGGAGCCCGAGAACACGAGCACAAACATTTACATACATCTGTTTAAAATTAATATTTGTTTTATAAATTGAATTGGTACAAAATACTGTCATCTCTATAACCTACAGGAGATATCAAAATAAAATACTGGGTCATGAATATATTCTTTGTACTGTTGCTTGATGTAGATTTTTTTTTATTCTTTAATTCAGAGTCCTTTGATACATAGCCTGAGCACAAGTTCAAGGAAGGTAGAATTACTAATTTAAAAAAAGCAGAATGAGCAGAGAGGTGTATTGAATTTCAACAAGCTACTCCTCTAAAACACACACAATGTACAGGGTAAGCATCCTTATTCTTGTCAAATCAAATCATATAGTAACTCACTAGATAAAAGTATTGTACAGCTCTTAAAATCCCTTTTAGGCCTATCATAACTGCAGAGTCCCATACAACAAATGTGTTTTCAGTTGGGCCACAAATAATAATTTTAGAGCCTGTATGTTTTATCTTGAGGGGGAAGCATCTCTCCAGACCTTCAAAGAACTAATCTCCCACCTCCCTTCATCATTACTTTACAGGGATTGACAACACCTTATTGGAAATGGCTAAAGAAGCACACAACCCTCATGGAAACAGGAATAATGTACGACATGCCAAGCTTTGAAGAGGTGTGTTTCAATAGTTCTTTGTGGGCCACAGAATAATTAATGTATTTATTAACAAATTATCAATGTTATTTCTCTGTAGGTTTATTTGATCACCAATTATATCCATTGCAGTGTCATAGAGTAAGTTATTCATGAGAAAATGTTGCCAAAATAACAAAGAAAGTGTTCATTTAAATATTTGCTCGCTCATTTGTGAAGGTGACAAGTGTATATTTAGTGGTAGTTAACTGGACAAGACTGAGCTGGGTGTTTCCATTTTTGGGAAACATAGTTATATATATATATATTTCAGATAAAATACTGCAGACCCCTATATTTTGCAATTCTCTGCATGAACAAGAGGCACAGAGCAAGATTGGGGGATCTAAGCCATTTTGGTGTATCTCACACTCAGTGGGTGAGAGTTGGCAGCCCTGTCATGTTCAACCAATAGTAGAAACGTTTTTTCCTTTTTCTCTTTGTGTGAATCCTAGGGGAACAGCACCTCTCTGAGGGAGCACTGGCTAAGCAGAGTATTACAGGAGGTCATCTACAACATAACATGCTAAATGACCAATGAAATGTAAATCAATAAGAGGTCGAGCAAGTGATTAAATGTCTGTAATCAAGAGATTTTATGAAAAGCAAAAAAAAAAACATTGCTGCACTTTAAATGGCCTAGCATATACTGTACATTTTAGCTAAATGTAGCTTCCACTATATTTATTGTCACTATCATAAGATTTAGAGATATATAATAAGAACGAAATGTAAATATCTCTGTGTGCAGTACTTATCAAAATTTACTGATTACTTTCTATGTTAATTTTTATGTTTACATGTAAGTCCACATTTTGCTCACTTCTGACACAATGCTTTTGTAAAACCCTGTGAACCTATGGTAATATTGCCCTCTTTTATATACATAATAACTGGGTGTCTGGAGCTATTGTCAGAGCAGAAAGTCATAAAGCAAACCTGCAAAAGTGCAGGCAGAGTTAGCAGGTCAAGACTGAGACTGGAACCCCATAAATGAACTCATTTTCTTTTTCCTTTGAGGCAACAGCAGAAAAATGTTGATCTAATTATGGTTTTAGATGAGAAATCATCAAGATCTGGTTGTGCAATTTACAGTTAATCAATTGAGAGTTAAAAACCCTTACAAGGTAAAGTAGGCTATACAATAAATTTAAATTACTACATGTAAAAAATTAAACAATCTTAATTTTGTATGGGAAACTATGAGCAAAAGAGACAAATTTAGCTAAAAGTTTTTAATCAGACCAAAAGAACCAAAAAACATGGCATTTAGTAATCACATTTTGACTAGGATTTGTTAAATATACACTAAAATATGTGACATGTTTCTATTATAAATGTACACACTTGGATTGAAGCATTCAATTAATCTTCATTCATTTTGAGTCAGATAAATTAGACCAATAGGTATATTATATAAGTGAGATTTATTACTGAATCCAGTATGCTGGAAATTTGCCACACAGTTCAATATCCGGTCTTAGAGTGCTTTATGAGAGATCTTGGAGGGGTTTTATATCATTTTAGGATATGTTTAAGGTTGTTCTTCAGCTTAAAATGAACCCTTAACTGGGGGTATTGGCCTGTATTTTTTGTATCTTATGTTGTACCACCAAGTGCACAAGAAAGTACCTGCACGCAATGAACATGTGATGTAATACTGTACACATTTTGACTGCACAGGGAGGTAACAGATGATGCCGATACTGCACCAAAATAGGTAGCAATGAGAAATAAATCCAGTAAGTTGTAAGCTGATGTAAACAACACACGTTTTAAAACATTAAAGCCTTGCAAATGTTTTGTCAGGTAGAAAATGCACTCAAATTCTGTCACAACTAAATGGTGTGATTTGGTGAATTTATAGGTGTATGTATTTGCATCATAATTAAATGTTAAAATAAAAAAAATGTATGCCCCAGGGTAGCTTTAGCCAGCCAAGCTACAGTACCTAACTTGCTCCACAATTACTGCACCCTCTTTTATTTGAGAGTCAAAATTCTAAATGTAAAATATATGCACTATATAGTTCCCTTAAACATTCCCACAATAGGCTTTTCTCTCGAAATACATTTGACATGTCATAGTAGAAAAAGCACAGGTGTAAATAACAATTAACAGTAGTTGAATTCCATTTAGCTGCGTCAGTTTCAGGTCTTGGTGTTGTGTATGCTGGTTCATTGTAACACTGTCATGGTAACAGAGCCATCGTTAATGTTATAAGTAACATCTGTGCTTTTCCTACTATGACAAGTCAAAATATCTGCAGTGAAAAAGTGCTATAGAATGAGAAATGTAGTATCCACAGCATGCACACTGCTAAAATCCTTCAATGCAACTCTTCACATTTGATAGATGTCTAAATTACCATCATACAACACTACTATCAGTGAGGTGCAAAATGATGGAGATTCAACAGTGTCTGAAATCTCAATTTACTGCTCACTATAGGATACACTATTGAGCATTTATGATGTAGACAATAGTGTGATTTCAGACACAGTCCATAAACAACACTGACTGGCAGAGTGCTAATTATGTGAATGAGCTCATGATTGGTTGGCATGGGACTATATTTATAGATAGCCCTTTTTAAATTGTAGCTGCCCAGTTAGGGGTTAATTTTAGGCTGTGAAACCACCTGAAACATATTGTAATATGATATTTAAGAAACACCATAATATAGTATACAGTATATGGCATCATTATGCATGCATGACTTTACCTTTGGAGGTTTTCCTTTTTAAATGTGATTTTAACACTAATATACTAACAATTTCCCCTTATTATTTAGCGAGTCTAATGCAGTAAAGTTGACACAACAAAATGTGAAAGTGAAATGAAATCTGAAAGATGAATTACATTGACAACCATGTATTACATTATCTGTGGACTTGTTTACTATTATTACTTAATCTTTTTTAAAGCTCAGCCAATATCTCCAGAACTATACTACATTTGACACTAATGATAGAATGTCTGTAAAGCCACCATTTTGTATTAGCAAATGTTATCATTGAGTACACAAATATTGGACACACTATGCATTGTGATGAATAACAGGCTTTAGAGGAGGGAGTTAAATTACAAAAATTTGTCAACAGTCTGACATTACATATAGTAAGAGATAGTTTATGAAACATGCCCAGGATTCTCTCTGGACATAAGAAAACAAATTCCTACTGCCAGATAGATTTGATAAAAAAGGCTCTGTACCAGCAGCCAGTGATTAAGATTTGATTGATGTGATAATGATTTAATGACTATGACACAGTAATTTAATGTAGAGTCAAAACCAAGTTCTTGTAGAAATATGGTGAGATGCTAAATTGTTTGAAAAGCAAATAAGAGTCTGGTGGTGGCTCATGCATAATCCAAGTACTTTTGTACCCTGTTTTGGGGAAGGCTGAGGGTCTAATCCAAATGATTTCAGATGTCAGTTAATGCTTAGAATAAAAACCTCAAAACAATTTAAGACATCAAACATCAGAATATGTTCTTTATTCACAATTTTAAGAGCTCAAAAATATGACTTTATGTGGTGTTTTTAATTTTTTAAGCAGGATGAGCACTTATGTTGAGTATTTTTATTTATTCAGACAGTTCAGTTGGGAAGCATACAGGGAGAAAGAGTAGTGGATACACTGCAAAAGACAGTTCTAATAAGTTTCATTCCTCTGCCAGCAAGGGGCTGTCATACCAAAAGGTGCCCCATTTTCCTTTCTTTCCTCTTCAGCTTGTAGTTCATCAGATTAATTTTGTGTTGTGCATACAAAACTCTCCTACACTCCCAAAAAACCCCAATATATCTTAGGTCTATCAAAGAGCTGCAACACCACCTCACCTCCAGCTCCACAGTCTGCGTTTACTTCTCCAATTGCTTCCTCTCCTGCTCTTTGGTTCCCCAATCAGTCTCCTTAGTTTGTGACTCTCATGCATTAGCATACATTCAGGTCACAGAAGTAACCATCAGTTTCTCTAAAAGATGATTTACCAATGATGTTCGAAAAACCCAGAAGATTGTATAACAATACGTACTGCTGTTCTGGTGGTATTTTCATCTAACCATCTGCAAGAAATAAATATTTTGTCCACTGCACAATGAAAAAGATTTTTAACCTCTTTCCCAATTTGCGACTCTGTTTCCTATCCAGTTGGCTGGCAGGCTGCCATCTTTGTTTTGGTTCAGAAACCATAGAGCAACTTAGCTTTTTTCATCCAGATGGTTAGAAGAGTCTTTGGGAAATCTGGAAATACATTCAGAATGACAGTAAGTGTTTTTAAATGACCATCTAGGTTTATCAAACACTGTGATCTTGTGGTCTATGAGCACGCTGTCCATTCCAATGTTTGCTGATTTTTGAACTTCAACTTAATTCTTCGTCTACAGAGAGGTCTCAAGTAGCATACTGTACATCATCTCCCTTCTAAACAGAAGAGTATTGGCTACTAAGACTCAAACCATCTGGACTGACAACCACCTGAGGGAATGTAAGAGCCAGAAAGGGCTAACTTCCCCATCAACCTGTCATGGGGAGAGTATCCCACCATCTAAATTGTCTTCAAGGAGGGGCTTACCAGTAAAGGAGAAGGTTCTGATTGGCCGAATTCCCAAATACCCAAATTCCCTCTCTAACTTTGCTATATGTTCATCATAGGACTCCAGAGGGTTAAGCCTGTCTGATCGGTCTCTTTCAGTTTCAGTCTTCATTGATTTGGGGACTGCTGAAAGTTTTTATGGACTCCATTCTTGCTGCCCAGCTTGGCCTATTGTCTGAGTTGCAGAAAAATGTCTCTGGAGGCCACTGCCCTGGATGGTTGTCTGCTCAGCTGCAAAACCCACAAGACTCCATACCTATGCTTAGGTATGTCAGGCTACCACTATTAGACTATACAATTCCATTTGCTGAACTCACAATACTCAGGTTTCCTTGGTTTCAGATGTATAACTCTGATATAGACTGGTGCTCTAGCACCAGTTTGGACTGTAGAGGCACCTTTCATTTTCTGTGCCTGTCTGCTCGGCCCCCACCTTCCTTAGTCCCCAGACCTCTTTGGGGTTACTACTGAATATATGGAACTAAACAAGGTTTACATCAACCCAAGTCATATTGCTGCCTCCATACCTTTCCTACAGTTGTGCCACGGATCTCATCCTCAGCACCCCTCTTCTTCAGGAATGTCTGTCCTCCCTGCCTTTATGTCTCCACAGTCTCAATCTTGTCTCCATTGGGCCAGCACCCTCCTCTCATAGGGTCCAAGGTTTTGCAAATTCCTGCAGGTTATTCATAAATAAGCACAAGATCTAGAGTCATCCCCTTGATGCAGTTGCCCTCCACTCCACCAATGGGTCATCAAAAGCCAACTGGCCATCCAGGACCTCAAGGAGCAATTTATCTTAGCTCATGTCCTGATCCACCCTGATCCAGCCTTCTAGTTTGTTAATCAAGTAATGCTCCTGTTGTGGGGATGGAAGCTGTCTTCTTCCAGCATTCAGGCATGGATCAGAAGCTCCATCTATGAGCTTCTTCATTGCCTCCAGCTTGCTATACAAGCTGCCACTTGCCATCCGAGTACCAGCCACACAATGGCTTTCTTGAGACAGCACATCTGGTGGTTCTGGAAGTTAACACCCAAGAGTATGTTTCCTGTTGCTACAAGTGAGGCACCTCTGTGATCCATGAGGCAACACTGCAAACAAGATCTCAATTGAAAAGATCTTTCAATGTTGAATCACTTGGATCTTCCTACAACAACTCTTCCCTTGAGATTGACTAACCTTTAGGCAAAATCAGTTGTTCATTTACTTCTAGGAAAAACAGAAGACTTAGTGTTAGTAGTTGGCCACTTAACCACTAAACAAATTCGGTCCTGCTGAGAAAGGAAACAAAAGTTTATATTCAAAAGGTTATATTGAGCCCTCCATACAGCATAACACAGGTCACTGCACAAGAGGTAAACACTTAAGGATAAAGCTGCATCCTTTCATCTGCTTTGTTTGACAAATCAGGTGATCATGTCAAAACAAGAACAGATGCAACTTGGTTGCAAATTTAGTTAGATGATGTTTTTTCTGTTTTAGACATAATACTCCTCTACCCTAAATACAGCATGTGTGATAGAAGAGGGCCTATCTAAACATCTCCCCTCTTGAAACATCGGGCCTAATGTCAGAACATTTTCATATTCTTATCCGAAACCTCTTACTTTTTTTCTGTGAGGTTTGCTTGGACATGTTCCAAGTCAGATTCACCAAACTCTCTTAAAGGATAATGGTTTTTTCAGATGGGGAGCGATTAACGTGCCTTAGTAATTTATTTTCAATGAGAGGCAGGCAGGCAGGTAGGGAGGTGCGGGCAACCTGACAGGCGGAGCAAAAGTGGGCACAATCCTGTGAAACTGTTGAAGTTGTGCTCATCTCACGCAGACACCCACCCGCTGCCAGAGTTGAATTGTCTTGAACTTTTTTTCTATGCAACGCGTAATGCAAATCAATGGACAAAAGACCGATCCTTGCCATTTGTGGGTTCCTTGTGATATATAACTGATTTCTAAACGGTTATCTGAACATAAACAGGAGGGCTTTCACATGGCATAGCATTGGCGCAACACTGAGTGTATCAGGGAACATTACATATAGTTTTAACTTAAGCTAGGCTCAATAGTAAACTGAACTAAATTGAAAGTTAGTTATGGTTTTTAGTTATAGACTTTTTTTCTGGAAGATATATTTTAATATGTTGCTATAACCTATAAAGAAAATACAGTTGTACCAGCAGGCAGTAGTGCACAGAAGCCATTTCCATGGTTACCACGCATAGAGCGCCTGGCGTTTACTCACAGAGCGCTTGTCTGCCTGTCTATTCACATGAGGCGCACAGTAAGACCCCGTGGATCCAAGTGGGTATGCAGGCAGAGTGTCGATTACTGTCTGAAAAGACCCTAAGGTTGGTGGTTTTCTATATTTTTCTTACTGTCAACAAATCTCAAGTATTATGTATGTATCCAAAGCCTCGTATTCCTCTGTGCTGTAGACCTCCTGTTGTTTTCCAAAAACTAAGACTAAAACACATCATAGAGCCACACCATTGCACCGGGTGACACATTACATCGCCACAAAGACAATGGTCAGTGTAGTTTGTTTAGGAATGGCTCAAAAGTCTAATTACAGCTATCACATTTTCAGTCTCAGGAGAGTAGTTCCGTGTATGGCAGACGCCACTGCACATGTGTAGGAATGCAATTCTGTTTACAGCTTGTTGTGCTGCATATCACAACCTCTTGACTGTATGCTACATTGTAAATTTCTGAGGGAGCTTCAGTACTTCAAGGTAGGATCAGTTCATTGTTGGTTTGGCTCTGCACATTAGATTTGTTGACAATAAGAAAAAATATAGAAAATTGCCAGTCTCATCTTTTAACTGCATAAGTTTGTTGTAAATCGCTCATTTCAGCCTGATGAATGCCACCTGTTCATGAGGTGCCATGTAAGGTTACATGTTCCACTCCATATGTGGAGTTTCATTCAAGTGTCAGAAAGGGGTAATGATACACACCACAGAGTTTAAAGTCATGCTTTTGGAAATTAGCAGACCAAAATATAACAGATTTAAAAGTGTCAGTAGTAGGGGACCTGAAACAACTAGAAATATTCAAAATATTGTCATCAAAGTACTCCATGGTTGGAGTTGGTCAAGGGATGTGTCAGTCACAGCGATATTAGACAAGAGAATATTATAGCCTACAGTGGGTGATGCTATGCTGTCAGGTGCAACAGAACATGATACTACTGCTTGAGTGAAAGATTTTTCCTAAAAACTACTGAAATTTATAATTTTCTGTGCCAAAATATTAATAAATATCATAAAATCTAAACCACTTCTCAGTAAATTGACGAATCATGATGATGATGATATGGTGAACAGAGTATTAATTTTGCATTAAGTTTGTCTTAGTTATATATTATATTTTGGTTAAACAAATTTGTTCCTATGGGTGGTTTTTGTATGAGGCCCATTGTTCCTTGGGAACATTACTGATTCCTACAAGTGGGACTCACCTCAGCCTCTTGATCTGATCCATGCCGGTTGAAAATTCATGGGCTGAAAGAAACAGACTGAACCCATTTTCACCAGAATTGTGTCATTTTTCTACAAACAAAACTTTGCCATTAGAATGGCTTTAACTATTATAATCACAAAAAAATATACACATAGGGGCTTTGGTAAGTTAAAACATGTACTGCAATCAGTATTAAACATGATGAAAATTTATTTTTTACATCACATTTCAGTTAGAAATCTGGTTGTCAGTGTAGTCTACAAAAGATAACTTGTAAAAAATGAAATTATGTTTTTAGTTTTACCTCAGACAAGAAACATATAATCCATGGCACATGGTTTAATGGTCCTGGACTAATGTGAATGTTACCTTGACAAACAGGCTAACATTGACTACACTGATTTAGCATAGTATTTATTTCAAATTTCCAAATGTTATCTAACAAGCAATTTTCAACTGCATGACTAACATTAGCTACATTAAAACTGACAAATTTAGTCGAGTGCTTCTTTCACACATAACATGCTGCAAAAAAATAATACTAAGCATTTGATTTGGTGTTATCTGACAGATAACATTACTTTATTGCTATTTAAATTAAGGTCCTGTGGTCAAAAAGATCACTAATATCAGGATTAGCAATTGTAGACTAGGAATTATGACTGTTGTCTATCATGAGCAAAGGAGGAAATAGTATGATGTTATAGAGTCACACACAAGTCTGTATACAAAATATTGAACTTTTTAGGAGACAACCGCTCACTTCCCATTCTCAACCAAAAATCAATCTTTTTTTAAAAACTATGACCATTGTAAGGCAAATGGTTGTTATTGTAACTATGACGACAAAGCCCCCCTAACCTTAAGTAGTTTTTTAACCCAAATCATGATCTTACCCTGACCAAGTTATGTTTATGCCAAACTTAACCAACCCTTAAGGCTTGCATTAGGGTACACAGATACATAATTATAAATAACAATCATCAATGTCCTCTACTTTACTACTATACTCTTATGTCCTGTTAGCCTTGTTAACCTGTTGGCTAATACACATTCTTCCAGACATTTATTCAACTCAGGTTATTTAGGAACCATTATTTCTGTGAACCATGTAAAGAAATAGATTACCTTAGTCTAGGTAAACTGTGAAGAAGTCACATGCTCATGTAAACTCACTGATTGTTGTGTCTGATGTTCATCTCTTATTGTCACTGTTTACCATTTTTCAAATGGATTTTTCAACTAGAATACTGTTGCAAGGCACACATCCTAAAATATGTTTTAGAAAACATAACAATACTACTGAGTTTAATTCAGAGTCCTGTACAGCCCCAACACAACAAGCCTTTTGAAATGAGGTTGGGTATTTTTACAGTATAAAGATGCCTTCAAAATTCTGCAGGATCTGAATGATGGACCAAAATCCTTTTTTTTTTTTTTTTTTTTTTTTTTTACAAATGTATGCCTCAAAAAATTCTAGATCTTTTCTGCAGGTAAAATTGGGTGGGGATGCATAATAAACTGACCACAATGTTTGCAATATTTGAATATAATGGACCATACTGTTTCTATACCCAAGCTATCTTGATGCAGTGCAGCACCAATATGGTCCTGTAAATTCATTGATACATGTGATATTTAAGGATATTTTTCTTGTAATGACCAAAATTTAGTGATTCAGACACGTGGTAACAAATAGAAATTGTGATTGCAATTGAAACTTGAATGGCTTTAAGTTTATGGGAAAATTCTCACATGCTTTATGTTTTAAGCTATACTCCCATATTGACTGACTGTGTACATACAGTCTCCATTAAAACAAAGTGAGAAGAAACTCTTCAGCATCCTTACCACTCACACATAGGGTGATGTTGGACTAAAATGTAGATTACGAGTACACTGTGCTGAAGGTACATCTAGCTTTAGCCACTCATTACATGATCTTTCATATTGGCCAACACAATTATTATTGTTTGTCACGTGCATCTTTGCCAGAGTAGAGCTGGAAGGTCAGTGTTTTCAATTACAGATTGTATTGCTGATACCCAGTATCAGATTTCTGATCATGACATCACTGGTGCCCGTGGACAGAGTTAACCTCCTGCAGACCACATAAGCTCACCTCAGTCAAAGTGGCTGCGATCACATACATAAAGTTAATTACATTATTAATTAATTACATTAATTACTCATGTAATTTTTATTTCAGGGATAAGTGTAATGTATAACAATATCTCAAAAGCACATTATAGACATAATCTACACGTTTCCATATTTTCTTCTCACAGCATTCTAGTTGTTAAGAGACAGTTAAGAAAAATATGCCCAATTGTCTCAGCGTCCTAAATTATTTGTACAAAATGCAACCACCAATTTCTAAAAATGGTTAGTAATAGGAGTAGTTCAGTGTGTTAGGATGCTTATTCCTTTCTTGCTGAGAGTTGGATGAGATGATAGGCATCATTTTCATTGTTTGTCCATTACATATAAAGTGAAGCCAGCATCCAGTTAGCTTAGCCTTGCACAAAGACTGGAAATGAGGAAACAGCTAGCATGGCTCTAGCCATAGGTAACAAAATCTGCCTACCAGCACCCCTAAAGCTTACTTATTACATTGTTACATCTCATTTGTTTAATTTGTACAAAAACTAAAGTGTAATAACAAGTTGTAGTTTTACAGGGCCTTATGTGCTGGACTATTTCTCTCCAGGACATAACTTCCACATGACTTCCTGAAGTCACCACTGGTTGCCTGGCAACCTTACAGGGATTGCAAAACAAATGAGATATAACATGTTAGTTCGTGAGTTTTAGAGGTGCTTGTAGGCAGAATTTGTTATCTTCAGGCAGAGCCAAGCTAGCTGTTTCCAGTCTTTATGCTATGCTAAGCTAAGCTAAGCGACTGCTGGCTGTAGCTACATAATCATAAATCTGAATCTGAATCTGAATAATTACCCTGTGGACATGGTATTTTTCATGGTAGTATTTAATGTGTCATAACAAAAACAAATTAGTTTCTAAGTTTTAATGGAAATCTATGTTTAATAAGGAAATGGCTTTAAATGTTGAATTGCATCTTGAAGTTATTTTGGCCAATTTGTTTCATGCAACGTGCATGAAAGAACGAATGAATCTCACCTTTATTTGTCATGAAAACTACAAGACATTTTTACTGATCATTGTCTTTGTCAAGCATTGCAATGTGATGATATATATAGAGAGAGATAGATAATATATAATTATGAAAAGTATAGACTATGTAGTCCAAATAGTCCACATGCCAAAATAATGGAAATTATGAAATGTTATATGATTTCGATCAGTAAATGAACGGACAAAATCTGTTCACACACAAATACTGTCAATTTATTTTTCAAATGTAATTACAACACATGTTAAGATTGAATGATTTTTGCAACATAAACTGTATCTACCTCATGCATTCCTTCTTTCTAGTCTAAATGCACCTTGAACTAATGATAATAATGAAACTCCAAGTGTTCTGGGAGAGACACTGATGATGAGTAATGTCAAATAAAACACAGAGAGGACAAATTATGTCGTCAGTTTAAAAGGTCAGATTTGTTTGGTTCTCTGCTTGACATGACTGTTTCAAATAGCACTCAGATCATTTGTATAGGTTTGTCTGCTCTGTGTGTTTTCTTATTATGACAAAAGAACAGCCAGTCGAATTTAGTGTGAATGTTTATTTCATGCAAATCAAAATAGCTTATGGTCTCTAGTATCCTTTTTAATTATAAAATCTCTTGTGTAATTATCGATTTTTCAAACCCATTTTGGCCAATTCCGAATAAACCTTTTCCTTTCCAGTGTACTACTTCCCTTATTTTCTTCTTAAAATTTATTTCCACTGAAATGTTTCTGTCTTTTACAGCTTTCAGTGTTTTTTCTTTCTTTTTTTTTCTTTGCTATGCTTTTCTCTCCCTGCTTTATGCTCCTTGTGCTCTGTATCTTTTTCTGTCTCCCCTCCCTCCCTCTGTCCTTCTTTCTCTCCTTCACTTTTTTTTCTTTGGCTGCTTTTCATTCTGTTTTCTTTCATTGTTTTTCTTTTCTTTCTCGCCTAGGGACCCCATTTTTTCTCTTCCTCTATTCAGGATTTCTTTATTCTCTTTTCTGAATAGTTGTGGTACTTTAAGGGGAAGGGGAAGGCGAGGGAGAGGGGAGGGAGGTTAGTTTCAGTCAAAGCTGCAGAACAAAACTTCCTCCCACACCACATGCAGTGTCTCTTGGAATGAGTTTGTCACTGACTTGAAGACACACTCCCCCTCCTATGTATACCACCATGGATGACAACCCTACGGTGAATTGGTATCAGGCCAACAGACACACACACATGTCCTACACTGACAATTGTCCTCTTAAATATCAATGGGGCATGTTGTGAAAAGCCTCTGTGTCCCAGTCACTGTTTGTGGTTAAGCGGTGTTAGTTCAGTGTGCAGTATCACATGGTGACACATGATGTGGTGGTGCGTTAAACCAACCACAGCTGTGTGTGAATATGATTATCTCCCAGCTGAGGTGCGTAGAGGGAGGCATTTGTGCTTCACAAGAACATCTTCATCACTGCAGAGAAATGACAGGCTACCTTACAGGAGGCAGCCCCATGTCGAGGAGCACTACCTCCTCAATGGCTTCGGTCTCGGTGGGACTTCACTCAGATAAGCATGAATGCAGTCCACAAGTAAATCAAAAACAATAAAATCATAAGTGCTGGTTTGTAAATTTGGTGATGTACAGTAGCTGTTGATATGGAAATAGGAAAAAAACACGAAGGGGAAAAAAAATCCATTACTGCACTCCTGCAAGACAAAACCACAGCAGCCAGTTAATCTCCAGATATCATGACAGAAATCATTCCTCTTTCTTTATGATAGGAAAAAAGACTACAGCCCCTGCACCTATGGTTTCCATCTCACAGTCACACACGCACTCACATTCTGCCCAAGACAATTTAATGCATGACTCAATGGCATTGAAAGTGGGTTGGATAAATTGGAAATGATTAAAAATGCAGAATTGACAGGGAAACCGATAAAACTTTCTCTCTATAAGTAAGAACCAAAAACCAGCATGATGGAATGGCAGGCTTGAAGGGGAGAGAAAGGTGAAAGACAGATGAAAGTGAAGAGAGATAAAAGCCGGAGTGAGGAGGGTGTGGGATAAAGCAGGAGGAAGGGAGGCAGAGATGAAAGCAAAATGAGAAAGATAAGAACAGAGTGAGAGAGACAGAGAGGGAAACGGAGGAAGAGATAGATAGTGTACAGAGCAGAGAGAGAGGTAACCATGGAAACAGGAGGAAGGTACAAAAGAAGAGATAGACAAAGGGTTTGATTTAAAAGAATGAAACTTGGACGAAAGAAAAGTAATTCCGACTGAAATTTGTTACCAGGAGATGGAGGAATAATACAAAGGAGTGACGGCCATAGAGGGACAGTAGCTGTGTCCTCACTGTCTGCTATAGCCAGTTTGAATGTGGTCGCCTTTAACCAGTATATAAGGCACTCCAGAGACCTCTAGTGTTAATAGGCTTCTGTGGTTCATTGTGGGCCTCACCTTGAGTAAATCTGGGGCCATTTCACTATGTAGGACACTTGCAAGATTGACAAAATCATGTTTCCTTTATGTATATATCTGTCAAACGTAGAGAGACTTAAGCACCGACAGAGAGGATGTGGTGAGATTGTACAGTATGTATATTTTCTAAGCATACTTTTCCATGAATCACATAGCAGGAAGAGACTTCAGAGCGACTAAAATAGGATAAAGTACCTTGGTAAAAATTCCTCTCCCACCTTACTGCAATGAAAAACTGCATTCCTGATAAGGAGATGTGAGTTCTCCATGGTCCTACATTGTGTTTGCTGACTTATTGAATGAACTTGAGGTGCATGTTGAATTCTGTGCTGTTGACTATCCTTTCCCGTTGAATAAATGCAATGTGCCCGTATATTAGGATTCATATTTGTATATCTATATAGAGTTACAGACAGACAGAGGGTTTTTATTCTGTGGTTTTTGAGTCTCTTGTGGCTATCCCTCTTTCTCCCTTCCCCCTCTCTGTTTTTCTCTCCTCTCTGTCTTTTCTCTTTCGTCCTCTGTCTCTGTTTCTCTCACTCGCTCCCCCTCCCCTCCCCTCCCCTCCCTCCCTCCTCCTCCCTCTTTCTCCTGATCTCTCTCTCTTGCTCTCCCATGCCCCCCTCTTTTTCTCGCTCTCTTATGCTCTCTCTCTCCCTTCTCTTTCTCTCTTTCCTTCCATAGCGCTCTGTCTCACTCCCTCGCCCCCCTCTCTGTTCCTTTTATATCCTCCTTGCTGAATGCTCTTCTCCTCTCCTCCCTCAACTCTGTCTTTTCTCCTTTATATTCAGTCTTTTTTTTTCAAGCTCTCCCCACTCCTTTCTCCAATGTTGTCTCCAAGCAGAGCTATTTCATTGCTAATATTCCGTCTTTCCATTTAGTACCCCACTACAAAATGAAGAGAGTAATCTTTTATTTAGGGTTTTTTGCTCTGGCCATCTCTGCATCCTGTCCTGTGGTTTGTTGTAAGAATGATTTGTTGAGTGAATTTAAGACTTGATTTGTTCAAATATACAGAACAAAAAAAAAAAAAAAAAGGGAAAAGACAAGCAAACATAAGAAGCATCTGTACTGAATCAGAAATGAAAGATTCTGCTGCAGATTCTTGTCTGTTTATTCGCTGGAAGTTGCAGATTCACCTATAGTCTGATCATGTCATTCATGTCTAATCATCACATTTAAAGTTGCTCTCTTTCGCAGCAGTGAGTGAGGCATTAGTGATAAGGACTGAAGCTTTGTTTGTTTGTTTTTTTTCCCCCAGTTTGTGTTCTGTCGGTGTGTCCAGTCTGTTCTTACTGACCTTAATGGAAGAAGCTGGAGGCGTACAACTAGGGTGTGGCTGCTTTTATACACTTTTGCTATATTCCATCTGCATTGCTTAGATTCAAGCTGTGTGATTGTCTGTTCTGTGCTTATGAAAAAAGCCTGCTGTGCTTCTTTTTTTTTTTTCTTTTTTTTTTTTGGTGAAAGCTTAATTACAGCAGCTAATCATGCTTGAGACTTACTATTATATCAGCATGCCGTGCAGAGGTGAGACTGATCCAGCACTGGAAATAACAGAAGGTGTGTGGGCTCGCTGCCTTAGACACAGGTCTGAGAGGAATGGCCAGCTAAAACATCAACATCAGTCCAATAACTAAAAGTTAAAAAAAAAAACACAGAGCAGACTGATTCTTCTCTTCTCTTTTTCTGATCATAAGAAAATCCTCACCTCAACGCTGTAGCTATAACAACCCTATACACAAACCTACACCGCTTCCAGTTTGCCTGACAGTGAAAGGATGTTGAATTATAACCATCACCTAGCACAACGTCTCACACACAGTCGAAGCAAACTCGGGCTGTATGCAGCCTGTCACTGGGCTGGATGAAGAAACAACACTGACAATGTGAGCTCACAGCACAAGCAGAGGGATGTATGTAGAGAGACTAAGCGAAAGACTGATACACAACTCCAGTATATTATGATTTGCATTATGCAGAATGTGTGCTCACGCTAACAAAAAGAAAAAAAGAAAGAAAACAGGGAGTTGTCATCAATGAGTCCTCTGCAGTTTTATGATTCATTGAGCTTTTCTCAGGGGTAAAACAGACCACTGATATCTGAATCTCCCTTTTTTTCACTCACTCTGTTCTCTTCTCTTCTCTTTTTGGCTTGTTCTCTTCCTTTTACTGGGAAAAAAAAAAAGTTATAACTTTGACCTGTATCACAGAGAGGATGTGACACTGCACTGCATGGTTGTCCTCCTATAGATAAACAACACAAAACCAGAAACAGTTTTTGGAAACAGACAAGCAGTCGCTGGTAGAAATACAGTAAGTCATACGGACACCCGTGTCAGAAGTGTGTTGTTTCAGGGCTGTGGGGAACTGAAAGCATGTTGGAGTCAGTGGTGTGCGTGTGTGTGTGTGTGTGTGCTTGTCCCTGATCTCAGACATCAGACAAATGTGCACGCACAAACACACATTTGAAATCCCAGTTGAGGGTTAGTACACATGAGAGCTGGGCAATGGCTTACTTCCCTTACTCGCTCTCTCTCTCTCTCTCTCTCTCTCTCTCACTGTCTCATATGCACATAGGAACCTGTAGAAAGCTAAGAACTGAATGAAATTTTACGCTTATTATCCATTGTAGCCTTCTCCACTATTAGTTTTCCGTAGCCTTACGCATGCAAACGTACCCAAAGTAAATGGACAAGCGAGCAGGTTTTGCTGTTATGAATTTTCAGGCCTGGAAAGGAGCCAGTGTATTTCTTCCCCAAACTTTTGTTGTCTGTGTCTTTTTCATTTTCCCCATAGGCTAGTTCTGTGTTGTTTTATGTACGTGTCCCTTGTTGTTTCTTCCATGTGGTTTCTTTGTCTTTCAGCCTCTTATCTCTTTGTTTCTTCCCTTGCTCTCCTTCTATTTTCTCTCCCATTCTCTCCCTTGACTTCCTGCTATCTCTCCCCCTCACTCACACCCTCACTCAATCTCTTTCTCTTTCTCTCTCTCCCCCTCCCTCACGCTCACTCTCATTCCCTATCTCTCCCTCCTCCCCCCCATCCACCACCCCCCCCCCACCCCCCCACCACCACCACCACCCCTCCGCTCCCCTTTCTCTCTATCTTTCTCATTCTCGCAGCACTCCCAGCCGCTGATGATTGATCAAGGTTTTCAAGGTTTGCCCTTTCCTGTTATTTAGTAGGAAGTGTTTATGCACAGTCCTCAGCCTTACAGTCACAATTGGCATGTGTCCACACAGTATTTGACGCGCTCATCCGCACCTATACCATACATCTCAGACGCACTTTTTTTTTTTCTATACATTTCCCCCCATGTGTTTACTAGTTAAAAGGAAAGGTAAGCTCTGTTATAATAGAATACCTGTCTAATTATCAGGATCATCTTCAGTGCCGACTACTTAAGCACACAACCTGTACTTAGCCCGCAGGTATTCTGCCGCACTGTTTCTCAACACAGCCTGAAAGAAATCTGGAAGTTCAATAGTTAATGTCTTCCCTTGCTGTTTTTCCTTTTCCTCACTCTCTCCGTCTCTCTATCTCCTTTCCTCTCTCCATTCCCTTTGCTCTCACCCCCCCCCCCTCCCTCCCTCCTTCCCTCCCTCCTCCACCACCTCCTCCTCCTCTCCTTCATTCTGCACCCCCCCCCCCCTTTCTCTTTTCTCTTGCTGATGGACTCTTCTTTTTTATTTTCACACTCCACCATCCCCCTTTTTTCTTCTCTCTTTTTCTCTCTCCTTCTTTCCTCCAGCCCCCCCCTCTCTTTCACTGCATTTTCTTTCAACCCTCCCTCTATCTCTCTTCCCATCCCCACCCCCTCTCCACCACTCCCCCTCCCCTCTTTCTTTTTTCTCTCTCTTTTATTCTTTCTTTCTCTTTCTTTTGCCACATCCTTTCTTATGCCTCAGTCACCCCCCCCCCCCCCCCCCCCCACACACCCCCCCCCCCCCACAACCCCCCCCCCCCCCCCCCACCACCCCCACGTCTCTCCTTTCCCTTCTTCTTCCTTTTTGCTGCATTCTCTTCTTCCCTCCCCCACCCCCGCCCTCCTTCCTCTCTCCCTTTTTCTTTCTGTCTCTCTCACCCCCCCCACACCCCCCCCACCCCACCCCCCTCCTCCGCCTCTTCCTCCACTCAGCTTTACTCCCCCTCCCTCTGCTTCTTTCTTCCTTATTCTTTCTCCCCCACGTCTGTCTCCCTCCCTCCCTCTCTTCTAACTGCTTTTCTCTCCTTTCTTTCTCCTTCTCTTTTCTTTTGTCACTCAATTTTTTTTCCTCTGAATTTCTCAGACAGTATACTTCAGGCTGTCTCAATAGTTAATTAGTTTGAATCTAGAAATAATGGCAGCAAACTAAACACGGTCTCTGGAAAGTTAAAATTTTAGCATTTCTCAGACATTATCTGTCTGACTGTTTTGCTATTGACAGACGCACCTCCACCCATAGTCTCTGAGTGTTTGTGCGTGTGTCAGAGAAAGTGTGTACGTGCCTCTATGTATGCCGGCATACATACATATATATTAACATGTTTGTACGTGTGTTAATTCACATATATCTGTCTGCGCGCACACAGAGGAACTACTGATTAGATTTTATAATTGTTTGTGCGTTTGAGCACACGCACATAAAAAAGGAAATGCAAAGTATAAAGTGTGATCAAGAAAAGATAGAGCTTGTGTCTCTGTGCGCCTTAAAGAGAAATGTGTGTTGAAGGGTCATGCTGGATTGTATGTAGTGAGAAAGGGAGATAAGATGTGTGTGTGTGTGTCTGTGTGTGTGTGTGTGTGTGTTTGTAAGAGAAAAGAGGAGAGAAAGAGAAGTGAGATGGGAAAGAGAGGGTGGGAGGAAGAGAAAGAAATGGGGTGATGCTGTGTGTGTGTCTGTGTGTGTGCGTGTGTGTGTGTGTGTGTGGTGGGGTGGAGGGCTGAGGGGTGGGGGGGAGGAGGGGGGGCAGGCACAGTCAGTTCTGATAACAGCAACAGTAGGAGGAGGATGAGCCGTGGGACCGCCCCACTCTCCCACAGATATAAATAGGAGGTGGATTTTTTTACTCCACTCATTTCTCCTGAAGGATGAGATCCCTGAAACACCTCAAACATCACTCCAGGAACAATGTGGTGAGTTTGTAACCTAAAGATGGAGAAAGATGTGTTGCCGTTCAGGTTTTTTTTTTTTTTGGGGGGGGGGGGGGGTTTACTTGTTTTGCAGTTTGTTAGTGAGCTATTTGCACTCGTGTCTGTGTGTTTGTGTGCGTGTGTGTGTGTGTGTGTGTGTGTGTGTGTAAGTGTGAGAGGAAGCAAGATTACTTTTCACATTCATATGAGTACCGCAGTGGGAACATCTTTTCAAAAGATAAGAGTAGACTTAACTGTTGTGTTTCTCTCTCTGCCAAACATTTTCTGTTACTGCTCTAATTGTTTGTCCTTAGGTGTCTTTCAGTTGCAACTTTAAATGTAAAAGTACGGACTCTTGCAATTACTACCCTTCCTCTCTCTCTCCTTGTCATTTGTCTTTTTCTCTTTCATTTTGTCAGCCTTTCATTTTGCTGTGCTTTTTCTTCTCTCTCTGGCTCCCCTCCCTCCCTCCCTCCTTCCCCTCTTTCTCTCTCACTCACTCACTCACTCTGTCTTTCTGTCTCTCTCCGGCCCCCCCCCCCCCCCCCCCCCCCCCCCCCCCCCCTCCTCCTGCACACCCCCTCCCTCTCCTTTTCCTTTCTCTCTTCCCTCCTCTCACATGCTCACTCAATCTCTCGTTCCCCTTCCCTTCCCTCCCTCTCCTCCCCTCTTTCTTTATCTTTCAGCCCCTCCATCTCATTTCTCTCTCCGTCTCCCTCCCTCCACTCCTCCCCCGCCCACAGCTCTTTCTCCTTCTCTCCATACCTCCCTCCCTCTCTTTTCTCTCTCACTCGCACACACACATACACACACTCACACACACGCTTTCAAACACACACCCAGTCTCTTTCCTTTTCTTTCTCACAAACACACAGTCTGTCTCTGTCTGACTACTTTAAAAGCAGTAATTATAAATGACGTGGTTATCAGGGCATCCAGGTCTACTCCCCTCTCCCAACACACACACACTCAAACTCACACACATGCACGCACACACACAGACGCACACACACCTTTATTCCTGCTCTATCTCCTCTTCCCTTTTCCCTTTTCTCCATCCACTTTTTTCTTTTCTCTCAGTATTGTGTCAAGAAAGGAAGCAGCTCTTGCTTGTATGGTACAGAGTGGAGACTAGTTTGCAGTCTGAAAAGAAACCAGGGGTCAGAGCTTCTCTATACATTTACACCAGTCAGATCTATGCTGAGAAATAACCTGAAACCAGCGGCCTACAATACTCGCTTCTCTTTTACCACAGAGAGCCAGTTTGGTCATACCACAATTTCTTCCCCATAGTTTCACTGTTCCGCTTTTACAGGCAGCAGGGTAAACATGTGCATGTGGGTCTGAAACACTTCCGAACCATACAATTATGTTAGCGAGTCTTATGCATCGGTCTGGAATACAGAATGAGCTCGAAGCTCAATCGAATGTCTGTTATGGATATGAGACTGCCTGCCGGCATATATCATCTTGTTAAGGAAGCCCGGTGTGGCAGGCATTATGAAGTCGGCTACGGCGAGAGTCTCTCAGTGTAGAGCCGAGATGCTTTGCTCCTCATGAATGGGACAGATAGCTCCAGTGATGAGCTGACTTTGGTCAGCCAGGCTGCCCCGGGACCCCACAGGAAGTGCTGAGGACAGTCCACGGAAGTCAACTTCCTGGCTGGACCTGCATCCCTTGTTGTGTTCTTTATTATTCTAAAGCCTGTCAAGGAAGGAAGCGGGGTGCTAACACAGATCTGCCTTATCTCCTCAATCTAATGTTCTGTGGATTCAGAGCAAAGAAACAAGGCGTAGTCCGAATGCGGCTCTCACAGAGTAAACCTGAAAAACATTGTCTAAATACTCTCCTGGAGTTGTCTGTTGTCAATCTGGAATTCAATCTTTAAACTCAATCATATGATCATTTTTATATCACTCTTACACAAAGATGTTGTTTGTATTAATGGGAAGATTACCAATATCATGAGGCTACAATGGGGAAATGACGTTATATGAGGAAACATTGTGTAAGGCAGGTTTTGTAACAACGGAATTATAAAAAACACACACAGATGTATTATTGCTTCTACTTCATTTTTTTCTCACTTACGCTGTATGTTTTATGTGTTTTCTTCCAGGAGGAGGAGAGTGGCCGCTTGGTGCGGACCTACCCCAAGATGACTGAGGGCCACGTGGATGTGGCCACACAGACAGAGCCTGTGGTGGTGCTATCTCTGGCTCAGGCAGCTGTTCTTGGCCTCATCTCCCAGAATGAAATCTTTGGGGCCACCATCGCTCCTAATGGCTTTTACACAGGAGAGCCCAGAGAGTGTCCCCCTCCTCAGCCTGAGGCAATGGAGTATGAGTACGCTGACCAGCTGATAGGGGCCAACGGGGACTACCTGGCTGAGCCTGCTGGGGAACCGGAGCCTCAGCCACACTGCAGTGAGAGAAGACGGCCGGGGCCCCGTGGGAGGACCAAGAGGCCCAAGAGTGATGGAGAATTAGTGGGTCACCCTCACAAAGTATCAAGTCCACAGGCTCAGGTTAAAGGTGAACGGCTTGAGTCTGATACGCCATCTTCCTGCATTCACATAAACAGCAGGCGTAGCCCTGGCAAGCAAGAGGATCACACCACGCAACAAGGTTCTCTAAAAGAGGAGCAGGCCTGCGGAAACTGTCCCTCATGTGCAAGAGACACATCCAGGCCACAATCAGATGGACAGCCAGAGCAGGAACAAGAAGAAAGCAGTGGTAGAGAAAAAGACAGGGAGGAAGAGGAGCTGGTGGTGGAGGAAGAAGAAGAGGAGGAGGCACTAAACCTCAAAACTAGTGGAGATACTGGTAGTCCTCTGGAGAACCGGTATTATGAGTCCAATGAGGTGGCCTATGAGTCTGCTGATATGGCGCTGCCAGGAGAGTACGAGGAGAATGGCCAGGCCATGTTGTGGTCAGACCCGGAGGGCCTTGCCAGGCGAATGCAGATTGACCGGCTGGACATCAACGTACAGATAGATGAGTCTTACTGCGTAGATGTAGGAGAGGGTCTGAAGCGCTGGAAGTGCCGCATGTGTGAGAAATCATACACATCCAAATATAACCTCGTCACACATATCCTGGGCCATAATGGAATTAAGCCCCACGAATGTCTACACTGTGGAAAGCTCTTCAAGCAGCCAAGCCACCTTCAGACTCACCTGCTCACCCACCAGGGAACCCGACCTCACAAGTGCACCGTTTGTGAGAAAGCCTTCACACAGACCAGCCACCTGAAGAGGCACATGCTACAGCATTCGGACGTCAAGCCCTACAGCTGTCGCTTCTGTGGCCGTGGCTTCGCCTACCCCAGTGAGCTGCGGACCCACGAGAACAAACATGAGAATGGTCAGTGCCATGTCTGCACCCAGTGTGGTATGGAGTTCCCAACCTACGCGCACCTGAAACGCCACCTGACCAGCCATCAGGGCCCCACTACATACCAATGCACAGAATGCCACAAGTCCTTCGCCTACCGCAGCCAGCTGCAGAACCACTTAATGAAGCACCAGAACGTGCGGCCCTACGTTTGCCCCGAGTGCGGCATGGAGTTTGTCCAGATCCACCACCTTCGGCAACACGCTCTCACTCACAAGGTACTGGCAGCGCACGCCCTCGCACGTAAGGTACTGAAACCAAATGATGTGCCTGAATTTTGTCAACCAGTTTATGTGTTCAAAACAAAACCCAGAGTAGGCTGGCCTCATCCAACCGCACAATTATTAAGATAGACATGAGTTTAAAATATAAAAACAGCATTATCAAGAAAAAGGAAATATTTGTGCTCTATTCACTCAACATCTGCTGTATGAATTCTCATAGAAAACTGAGGGGTATATTGCACACTTGCATCACAGCCTTTTTTCTAAAACCAGTTGCTTTGTAAACATAGCCTTCAAAGGCCTTGAGTTTTTTGTGTAGCTCAACCCCCCACTTGCATGTGTTTTGTGTTGTGTGCCGTTCACAGAGCTACTTCCCTCAAGTGATTCTCTCCCTCCATTTCATTACATAGTCAGTTTTATTCTATAGGAAAAAAAAAAAACATTTATTTTTGCGACATTTGCTTTTGTTAAATATTAGAATAAAAGTTAAATAAATGTTGAAACTAAAAGAAAGAAAAAGTTTATTCTTTCCATTGTTAAGCTTTTTCCACTCTGTCTCTGTCCACACTGTCTTTAAACACTTGGGGGGGCTAATGTAAACTACATGACAGGGATCAAAAGCCAGAATACAAATGCTCACATGCACACACACGCAAACTCCCTGTGTGTTTCTCCCTATGACTCATTATTTATTTTCCTCTAAACCATAAATTGAGCCAAATTAATTAAAAGGACCAAACATTTTTTTTTTGTTTCCCCAGGGTATGAAAGAATTCAAATGTGACGTCTGTGCCAGAGAGTTCACCCTGTCTGCCAACCTGAAGAGACACATGTTGATTCATGCCAGTGTGAGGCCCTTCCAGTGCCACGTCTGCTTCAAGACCTTCGTCCAAAAGCAGACCCTTAAAACGCACATGATTGTCCATCTGCCGGTCAAGCCGTTCAAATGCAAGGTGAGTGAGGCAAGCGGACTTAACTCAAAGACAAGGGGTGATGGAGCGGGAAGGGGTCCTCACTGTTGTGCTTCTGTCTCTCAGGTGTGCGGAAAGTCGTTCAACAGAATGTACAACCTCCTCGGCCACATGCATCTCCACGCCGGCAGCAAGCCCTTCAAGTGCCCTTACTGCACCAGCAAGTTTAACCTGAAGGGCAACCTCAGCCGACACATGAAGGTCAAACACGGCATCATGGACACCTCGATAGATGGACAAGGTGAGTTGCTCTAGCAGATGTCCTTAATTACACTCTCTGTTTTGAAAGAGATGAAATTTCTTGATAATATTTGAATTTGTTGGCGGGTTATGTGTGGCAAATTTCCTGTTGGAACCGCTTGGTGGGCTTCATGTCGCATTATTGTCACTCAATCTGTCCCTAATGCACTTTGACTCAGCATGTAGTGTAATCTGGTGGCCAAGTGTTTTGATGTTTCTCTGTCACTCCCTCCCTGTGTGTTTAGTAAATATAGCAGTGCCTGGATTAGACATGCCTGTCTCTATCAGTGGAGACTGATACTGAGGCAGAGGAGGAGGGGCGATCTACTGGCTGTCCTCAATGAGGCCATGTGTCTTTAGGAAGAGTTCTGTGTGTGTGTATGTGTGTGAGTGAGTATGTGTGAGTGAGTGTTATTGAGGACAGAGTGGAATCATATTTGTGTCTTTTGCTTCCTTCTTCAGAGCCCCCCCAAGACCCAGAAGGCCAGGAGGATTATGAAGAGGAGAGCTTTGAATTCAGTGAGCGAGAAAACCGGGCTAACAACAACAACACACCAGACATTGCTAAACTATCTCAAATGGAGTATTACAGCACCTATGGGAAGGGCGCGGGGCGCTTCAGCACTGCATGAATTATTAAAATGACCCCAAATTGAATATAAGTGTGAACTAATGAAAACGGGATTTTTTTTTTTTTTTGGTTTTGTTTTTTGCTGTTAAAGGCATTGTGCTTGGGTTATTCTTCAAAGATGTGAAGAAACCCAGCAAAACCGCACATTCATATGCACTGGAATCACTCGTAATGCTTCACAATTTGGAAATGCATAGTTTTTACCTAATTACATATTTTTCATTGTTAAAAAACTGCAAACCTACTGAATAAATATATTATATTTGAGAAAAGTGGACTATCTACAATATGGAAATTTAAGTTTAAAAAAAAAATCTATATAAATACATATGTTGTCAGTTGCTTAACAACAGGAACATCATCTGAGCCTAATCTGAAAAGCACATTTTTAGCTATAAGCATAAAAGCATATGGTGATGTTATACTGCACTTACTCATTCAGACAATCCCAGTCTCTCTCAGTCTGCTGTGGTAAACCAATGTGAAGGGTTGGAGAAGGGAACAAGTGTTACTGCTCATTTCACTTGCCAAAGCTTATCAAGTTGCAGAGGTTAATGATTCACTTTGATTTATACTGTGACAAATTAAATCTGAGGTCTGCAAAATGACTTCAGTTCCATTGGATTTGAAATCCATGTTTTATTGTATATTATTGTACAGAATGTATCAGTCCTCTTGTATGTTGGCTGGTACTGTAATCAGTGCTTTGCACTGAGGGCCACTGTGTCTACTTTTTAGGTTTCTGCATTAACAAGCATCCCCCTGTATTGATCTCTAGTCTATGAATGTAATTGTTTCTGTGGAATGTTTTAAGACGCTAATGAAAAGAAAATCAAAATAACCTTTTTAAACCGGTAGGACCCCTTTACCAAAGAATTGGATCAAATCTTGCAGCTACGGGCACTGTCAGTCTCTTTTCCTTGCTGTTGTGTCGAGCTGGGACATTGGATTTCTTAAAAGGTCCAATCGCAGACCTCATGAAATTACATTCAGGTTCCCCTCCCACCCATCACCACAGAGAACAGACTGTGGTACAGCTTCTCTTTCAACAAACCTCACCATTTCCCACCCCAGTCCAGGCCTTCATGAGAAAAGACTGCAGCATTTTTCAAAAGCAATGCAAACCCTGCATTTGTATTGCAGTTCTGTTTTTTTGTATTTTTTTTATGGATGAATCTCAACAAGAATTGTCCCAAAAAACTCGGACAGAAATATTAAGTGCCCCAGTGTGTCTGCGAGAGCATGCCATCCATCATGCTGTACACTGGTCTCAAGTGATGAACGACAACCTCCCAACATGTGACAGGGCCGTGGACCTCATGGAAAATGATTTGGGAAATGCTCAATATATTCTGTTTCCCAGTGCTTAGCTTTTCAAACTTGTAACCTGCAAACAAGCGCGATGTTGATATAGCGCATTTAAAATAATAAAAAAAAAAAAGCTAATTTTTTTGAGTTCTTCAGCTTCTGTGTTCAATCCATCACTGTTTTAGTGATGAAATAAAGGGGAAGATGTTCAGCTTAAATGGCTTTCTGTATTAGACATTAGTGTGGAGATAATGTGGATAGCAATGTATGTACAATGTTGTGTACCAGACAAAACTGTAAAATAATAAATTTATTTACCTTTAAAGAGGCGGCTAACCTTTTATTGTTTGTTTTAAAACAAGAAAAATATAACAGTGGGTCAAACAAGGGGTTTTATTGGCAAGTATGTTTGACACAGGCTTCAGTCTTGCCCAAGGCATTACACAGTATTGAATACAGTACTTCACATTACAAAAATAAAACCTTGCAAATAACGGGACAGATAGTTAGGGAGACATCAGGTGGAAAGACAGCGCTCAACCGTTTAATAACCTTATAGAACACTACATACTCCTATAGACAGCACAGTTTTTGTCCTTCAGAAATGCAAGTGGATTGATTGACCTTTCAAGTTAAAAATGAGGTACAAAAAACAGAAGAGTGACATTGCCATCTCCAGGCTAACTATATTCTTTCAAGTCCTTCACTTGCCGAGGGCTTTATCCAGATTTGTCTTGATGGCGTCGAGGAAGTCTGTAGTATTGACATAGTGCTCGTTCAGCTTGACACTGAGAAGGTAAGACAAGACAGAGCAGAGAATTCAATATCACTCTATCACAAGAAACAAGACAAAAAATACAATACCGATCATTAACTTTTATTATTTTTATCTCTAGGGTTTAGCATTAATTAATGTTGTTGGTTAATAATAGCATCATCATTAATATTAACATTAGAGAAATTATGATATGAAAAACTTTAAACAAGCTAAGATTTAATATCATATGTCAGTTGTATTATTCAAAAATGGCTGCCCCCTGTATCTTTATGTAGCTCTAGTTTTCCTGAGAGTAGCGCCTTCAATGACAAAAATAACATCCAATCAATGGCAGATGTGTGAGCTGTGCTTCATGGATGCGAAATGTTTAAAAAAAGAAAGTGAGCCATTGCAACTAACATCAGGACAAGTGATGTGCAGAAGTCCGATAAGAGACCACATACCTCTGCCAGAGCAACACAATCCTTAATAAGTATGTTAAATAAAATTTTTAGAAATCCTTTATCTGCATCTAGATCCGGGTGGATGATCCCCCCCCCCACAATCTTTCATGTAACTGAAGTTGTTCCTTCTTAATATTTCACAATGTTAAGAAATTCTAAAAATGCCTGGATCCACATTTGGATTTGCACCAAAAACAAATGGTTTCATAAGTATTTATGATGAACAAAACAGGAACGAGAGCATTACTTCCTTGGCTACAGAAGATCATATTCGAAATCTTGTCTGGTAAAAACAAGATCAGGGCATGTTTGGGACGAGGTTTTGAGTTCCCAACCTGTATTACAAGCTAGCAAGTCAGAATCAGGGAAAATAATACGCTGTCTTATGTCCGTGTTACAGACTGATGGTGATAGTTTGATCATGGGGAACATTTTCATTGAAAGTTTAAGAGAAGAAAAAATTACTTCAACAATTAATTGATAATTACAAAAGTTGCTGATTCGTTTCCTGTAGATCGACTGACTAATCGTTTCAGCTCTGCTTTGAATTCCCCCTTTTCCCACTCCTCTTAAATTTTAGTGGTCTCCAAGGCCAAACCCTTCCTGAAACCTTCAGAAGCCTCCCAGGTGCAACATGTTTATATAACCATGCAGTAGCCGCCCCCAAGATATTTACCTTGAGCGTTTGTAGTATGAATGTGCTGCAAGACACTATCACATCAGCAGGGACAACAGCCCTGGTAAATATTTCCATCACCTTGTTGAATCAATGGAGAACTCAGGCTGATCTGGAAACTACTACTAGCAACTAGATGTATCTACTACCTCATACCAGATTATTTATAGAGTGTGGTCAAAGATCCATCAAAAAGTATATATGTTAATGCATATTTATTAAGGAACGTACTGGGACAGGCCATGGATGCAGCCTGCAAGGTCCTTGGTCATCGTTCCGCTCTCAACAGTCTCAACACACACTCTCTCCAGAGTCTGGGAGAACCTGCAGATCAACAAAGACGTTTAGAAAAGGCACATTTCATACACGTTGCAGTATGTTTCCTACAACATTATACGTCTCTTACTTGATAAGGTCAGGGTTGCCATCGAGTTTCCCGCGATGCTCCAGGCCTCTGGTCCAGGCAAAGATGCTGGCAATGGGGTTTGTGCTGGTTGGTCTTCCCTGAAATCAGAGTTGAGGATTAAATTAGAGCTTTAAAAACTTACAGAACTACATTAATTTTGGTTTTCCATTCCTTTAGTGCTGTATACAAACATCAGTTTTAGGCGTATAAGCTTATTTCCACCACATGATGGCAGTATAAGTCCACATATTACACAGTCTGTTTGCAAGGCCGTGATTTGGCTTCACACATTTGCTGTTTCATTGCCCAGTTGAAATGTTTTTCAGTAATCTTAATAAGGTTATTAACCTTCTGGTGCTCGCGGTAGTGCCTGGTCACAGTGCCGTGGGCAGCCTCAGCCTCAATAGTCTTGCCATCAGGGCACACCAGAACTGATGTCATCAGTCCCAGAGAGCCAAAACCTGAAAAACAAGAAATGAAAAAAATGCAGATACTCCTTTAATGCAACCAATCATCTGCTCGAAAAAAATGAAAAGCATCTCAAATGCAAACATAATTTCCCAGGAAGTGGTAGGAATGTTTATAAATATCTCACCCTGTGCAAGGATATCAGACTGAACATCTCCGTCGTAGTTCTTGCAAGCCCACACAAAGGCTCCAGAGGACTTCAGCACTTGGGCAACCATATCGTCAATAAGCCTGTGCTCATACCAGATCTTCAGTTTGTCAAACTCAGGCTTATAGTGCCTGTAGTAAACACAAACAAAACAATTAACTTAAAAGCTACTTTTTACAACTTTGCCTTGTTCTACAACATTTATGCCCTACAAGTGGATTCATTTTCTAATCCAAGTCCTAATTGTCTGTCCGTATATTAGAATAAAAGATAGTTACAGAAAATCTTGTATCAGTCTATGTGTGCATTAAATCTGAAAGGCTAAAAAACCAAACATTAAGACAAACAACACTCACTTCTGAAAGATATCCTCGAAGATATCCTTAAATCTGCCATCATAAGCTTTAAGAATGGTGTTCTTTGTGCTCATGTACAGTGGCCACTTCTTGCCAATAGCGTACTGGAAGCAGCTGTGTGCAAAGCCTGTAATAGACTGATGAGAAGAAAAACAAACAGTTCATGACTGCTGTAGCTTTTTATCAGCAATACAGAGGTTAACAACCTTCCCCATGACAAGCTGAAAGTCATCTATGACCTCTGATGTTGTTAAATCAAACAGACCTGCACCGATGAAGGCAAACAAAACAGTAGCAAAGCGGGTTTAAAAAGAGGTGAGTCTACTACAGTCACTGCTGTGACAATTTTACAAAAAGCCTCAGGCGGAATTTAACAGCACTGTTTTCTTTAAGAGTGAATCTTTTAAAATGCAAAGTTTAGACATCAAAATTTCACAGTAAAGTAATAAGTGACAACTGTGTAAGTACTGTCAATCCATAAGCCTTAATGGGTAGAGATTGAGAAATTAACTGCAACAATAAAGCAGGTTCTTATTATTTTATATTCTTCTCAGCGATGCATAAATATTGTCGAAGTGTCAAATACAAAGAAAAGGTCTCAAATTGTCCAACGTTTACATCTACACATCAACAGACAACATTTCAATCTGACAAGCACGTTCCTCAGGTGTACAGAACCTTCTGTCTGTCTCTATAAAACACTTTATGTGTAAACCTTTAAATAGAAGCACATATGCTCACCTCATCTGTGTTGTACATGCCCATTCCACAGCCACCAGCAGGGAAGTCATAGACCTCCCATTCCTTGCCTGCGCTACCATCAGCAGGCGAGAAGATGATCTTGAATTTGCCGGGCTTGTTCACAACAAAGTCTGTTGCTCTGTACTGTGGGAGAAGCATGTTAAATTTAATTCACTTCAAAAGATTTGACTTTGGGCCACTACATGTTCTTGAACCTTTAGATGGGACTCACCTGATCACCAAAGGCGTGTCTGCCAATAGTGATGGGCTGTGTCCAGCCTGGAACGAGCCTGGGAATGTTCTTACAGATGATTGGCTCACGGAAGACGGTGCCGCCCAGGATGTTCCTGATGGTTCCGTTGGGACTCTTCCACATCTTCTTCAGGTTGAACTCTACATATAAAAAACAGAAGTTATGGTAAGACAGAAAAATACCACAGACCTACAAAACATCAGTTCATCTTTATGTACATTTCCAGTCAACAGGTTTCTCAACAGCCCACTTTTCAGCATTGCAGGTTAAAAACACAGAATGCTTGTTGCAAATTTGTACAAAGAAGGGCCTTTGCTGAAAACATCTGTGCATTAAATCATTTCAAATGAGTCCCTTATGTTTTATTTTTTAAAGCCTGTTTCTTACGCCATCTCTTTCTTACTCAAACCAGACTTTTAGCCCCTGAAATGTCTTAATCTAAGTTTTAGAGCCTTGCTTCCTAGAGTAAGGTCTGACTGGCTGAACAGGACTTCTGATTTTGCTGAAAAGCTAGTTCTTCCATGTACCTTAAAGCTTGTAATACTTTGTTTTTTCTCTACATTTGCCTCTGATGACTGTTGAAACCATTGTGAATCTTTGTATTGAAGGACTGACAATGACAGGCTTTGAGATCCCAATGGGACTTTATTAGTCTAAGTATGTGCACAATGTTAGCATCTACTGTTCCAAAATGTTTGCCCGGTAGTGAATGTTACAGTAAATCTAAACTGCTCTGAAATTACAAATATATACCTTCCACTCTGGCTTCGTCTGGTGTGATGGTGGCACATTTAACCGCCACATGGTACTTCTTAGTAGCCAGGGCAGAGTCGATGGTGACCTGGTCATCAGTCTGGTCACGGTATGGCAGACCCAGGTCATAATACTTCAGCTCGACGTCAACATTAGACAGGATGAGCTTAAGGACCACAAAAACACACACAGGGACAAGAATAAGCATCTACTAACTCACACAACTTTTCATGTTATACATTCTTGGATCATTGAGATTCTTAAAAGGAGACGTTAAACTTAAGTTGTGTGTCGTGTATGAAAAATAAAAGAATCTAAAAAATGTAGCTAAATCTACTTTATATGCGTTTGGTTTAAAATATGTATAGCTATAGGATTTATGTATATTATGTACTGTTGGAAGAACACAACTCATCAAATATCAGAAAACATTAAGGGATTTTATCTCATGCTTCTCTATGTTTTCTTCCTGAGCCAACGCACCATCTGCTCTCTCTGGAGGCGATCAGCCAGTGACTGAATGAAACATCACAAAAGCCCCTCCCCCACATCATACATACATAATTTTCCTGCCCTCCTCCACCAAACCCTCCCCTCACAACCACGTGTCAGTCTGTAGAATAAAAATAGTCAGACAGCGTAGGCCTGCCCTCCTCTGAAAAACACACACACACACACACCCACCCCGGTGTTTGTGTGTTTACCCTTCCACCCCCAGACGCCACTTTATCACCTTCTCTTTGATGAACTCCCAGATGATCCTGGTCATCTCGTCTCCGTCCATCTCCACCACTGGCTGGGCCACTTTGATGCGTTTGTCGGCATCTGCCAATCACGTATAGAAGAGGTCACAACAAAATGCTTTTTTTGTCTGATGGTCGTACTGCTGAGCAACAATCAAAAAACACAGGAAGCTACATGGATTGGGAGGGAAAAAAAAGAGATCCTGTTCTGAGGCAATTTGTAGAGCACAGGAACCGGTGTGTTTCCTGTTTCCTCATCATTTGCCAGCAAATATTCTATCTTCAAGAATGTCTTGCAATTACAGTACATCATAATAATCTTTCAAACTAATACATTCATGTCAGTAAAATATCAAACATTTGCTGGCTATAGCTTCTAAAATATGAGCATTTGCTTGCTTTTCTTCTTGTGTTCACCTTTGGGTTTTCTGACTGCCAGTCAGACAAAATAATGAATTTTAAGGTCTGGTCACTTGTGATGGACTTTTGTTTTATTTGGATTTTTAAAATCATTCATCTGTATATAAATATCATTTAAAAAAAAGGTACCCTGTGAGGTTTTCTTGTAAACAAACAAATGTATGTTTACATTCAGTGTTTCTTACAAACAAACATGTTGAATGCACCCACTCCACTCAAAAATGTGTTTTGCTTCTTGTTGTTTCAGTTGGATGTTTGAGCTTCATTGTGCAGAATGATGTTTGTGCAGTTTGACACTAAAAGGCTGTTTTCACATTCATCTGCTGAAAGTAGAAAGTTTCTCTGTGCTCATTTAAAATCTGATTTTTAAGGGGCGGGCCTATGAGCATGATTTGTGACATCACAACAAGTGTTGAGCCAATCATGGTCCAGTATTGCCCTTAGACAAGTGTGGTGTGGAAACTTGAAGCCTCCAGTGCACAAACACTGAGAATGGACTTTATACTGAAGTAGGAGACATCTTGTGCCCAGCAGTTAAACTTTTGAAATAAACAATATTTACATATTTATTGATTCTAGATTTTTCAGTGAGGGAGAAAGATGTCATTTTAAAGATTTTAATGAGGTAATTTGGATTTTTTTTTTTTGTAGAAAAGCATATCAGACAAATTATTCAAAGAAGACTATTTTTATATATCTTAAAACATGTCTGAAGGGGATCTTTAAACTTGCATTGTTTACATTCATGTTTGCTAGCAGTCTAGTTGCCTGAACTTTGTTAGAAATGAATCAGGTCGCAGGAAAGTATGTCTTGTGCATGAGATACAAACAAACTGAGACCTGCTCACAAAAACATTGCCCCATAGCACTACTAGTTGCCAGAATCCCCATAGGGTACCTTTAATTTGTAGTTGCAACCCTACTTATAACTCACAATTGACCCTTCCAAAAATAACAATACAAGGTCTAAAATTACGTCCTTGCTAAAACAGATTTTGTTGGTTTTACGAAATATATGAACACAGTCCAGTTTTACTCAAATAAAGAAATAAATTACTAGAAGGAAAAACATCCACTTGGGAATTTAAATGTAGTTTTCTAAAAAAATCCATGTGGACTATTATTTTGTGTTTAAAAAGCATAACATTTCCAAGGTGGTGTTTTCAAAAACATCAAAACTTTAATTACTCAGAGTGTATTTTACTTTCATGCCAACACTGACTTTTGAGAGTGGTCTCTTAACTTCTTTTCTCCTGTCGGATCAACCTAGATTAGTGTCTTTAATCATATCTGCTCTCATTCTACTCAGCGTGTGAGAAGCCTGCCAGCAGGACCATTGCAGTGAATAGAGAAGTACAGGGGGAGGTGCAGAGGATCAAGTGACTCTCAGATTTCCCAGCCAAGTTAATGCTCCCCCCACTGCAACCAAAGCTTTCCCACAATAATGCAGCATAAAGAGTCTGGTGCAATTGTTATGCAACCAATATTTCTTAATATACAAGACCTTTAAATCCATTTAGCCTAATAAAAAAAAAAATCAAAACTCCACTTGGCTTTGAGAAGACTTTTGACCTAGTTGGGACTATGAAAGCCATAGTGGCACCTGTCAAAACTCGACACGAGGCCTGCCGACTAGAGACACATGGTGACCATGAAGCACTGAAAATAAACTCATAGCAAAGGCAGTTGTGACCTTTATATTATGTTATGCAATAGCATCATAGCACTTATCAAGACACTTATCATGTGAGGCAACAATAAGAATCATTTTGTCATCAACTTTACTTTAAATTTGTCCAAACTGATGACTGAACACACTCACAGCAGCAAACCTAAACTTCCAAACACCCAAAACTTTTAACCCTTTTGAAATTTTTGACTAATTTTCCCTAATTTTACAGTGACCCCAACTTGCACTGTAACCAATACACTCATGTTTATGACAAAGATCCTGGCAAGTTAAACAACTCACAAGCAGTGAAGATCTAAAATTAAGAACTGGATTTTTGTGAATTTGATACCAGACGTTGTTCCTCTCCATCTACTACCGGAACTGTAGTGTGTCTGCTGCAGTGCATCGTGGGAAAAGTCATTAATAACTACTGTTTGGCATCATTTCTTACTACTCTAACCTAAATCTACTAAAACAGGACTCTACTATCAGTGCAGGGGGAGGGGAGTTTAGTAGGTTATATAACATCTGAGTGTATCAACAAACTGGACGCTGAAGGGCGAGCTGAAACAAAGTCATGTGGGCCTGCCTGCCACATCATTCACATATGCATTAGGGATAGGCTCGCAAGACCTTTCCCCTACATGTAGTTTCAAACTAAACAGAAATATTCACCAACCAGGCATAATTCTGTAGAACTGAAGCGCTGCACAGGAGGTTTTATCAGACCTTTATGAAAATGCAGAATTCAAAAAACAAGTCAACAATTACTTTCAGTTTAGACATAATTGTTGAATAGAGTTTGGTACTGTTCAAATTTTTCGATAGCAGTGCCAGTATGATATCTGGGATTCAGTGCTGATACAAACAATGCTTTTTTAGTTTTTGTTGTCTTTGAGGATAAACATTTAAATAAATAAATAAATAAAGTTTTGGGTTTTTTTGTATTTCTCTCTGCTCTACAAAAAACATTGCATAAATACTCTATAAATGTCATAATAACAATGAGAATTTATAAAATCAGGATTTATCTGATGAAATAATACATAAACAAGATTACACTAGCATTCGGTGCCAAATTTCAGTATTAAGCAGATTTAAATACCCTTCATATGCTGCAGACACATTTGCTCAACTGAAAGTAAAACAATGCCTGCCATGTCAAGATGACCCCAGTAACCTTCGGTTAAGTGTCCTTTCTGGTTAACTTTCAACAGAGAATCACTTGGGTATTGATCCTATCCCAAGAAAAGTCATTCAATATGTTAAAATAACTAAAATCAAGCTGCAGCTGTTTGTCAAAAGGTCAGTTAATGAACTCTTTAACTGTATTTGGAATGTTGACAAGAGGAAGTTGTGACAAATTTGAGGCTTTGAGGTTAAACTAAAGTTGGAGGCTCATGGGAGCATTACACCCATAGACCGTATAAAAATAGGTTACACCTTTTCTTTGTCAAATCCACTGCCAAGAATAGCATGTTGGCCAATTTTACGAGCACTATGAAATTTAAAAAGGGCATGTAATTACCCCAGTTGAACTATCTTTGCTAGAAAAAGGACAATTCAACTCGTGACCGCGATATAAAAAACAAGGAAAAAAAAAAGCACTGGTCAATCTAAAAATCTTGGCTTTGTCTTAAAGATAGGAACAGTGCTCCAATATCCAAGATTATTCTGAATTAAACACTAAACTAAAAGCAATCATAACACCATCTATGTTGTAACAAGACCTGTTGCAAGTATGCTCGCTTTAAAAAGGAAGAAACTTTAACAGCATGACTGTTGTTTTTTTTTTATCTATCTGGTAGATTCCTGATAGTGCTCACCACTAACAATCAATCACACCAATGAGCCAAAGTGTCCTTGAGCTGACTTTATAAACGCTCACTTGGTTTGCAGGGAGACATGTAACTACAACACCAGAGCTTGCAGAGTTTTTCAGGTTCCTGCTTTATGAAATTTGGGTTGTCTGCACAGACCACGTGATCAATCTGGATCTTTGCTCCAAATCAGACAGACAGAAAGCAAAAGCAACAGACTTTGGTTTGTGTCCTGGCACTTCTCTCTAAAACAAACAATAAAAAAAATTTAATTTGTAAACAATTAGAGCCAACATAAAAGTAACAAACCGCACAGGGTTTTACAGTCAAGCGGCAGGGTCAGAAGTGGTGAAATTGTGCAGCTCTGAGCTTCAGTCTGCAATGTAACCCAGATGGAAAACATTATGTAGGACACAGCCGGAGCACCGGCAGCCATTACTCTCTATAGCTGAGTCTCGTATGCGGCGGCTGACCTTGGAAGAAAAGTTTTCTAAGTCTGTGTCGCACTAACAAGATGAAGAACAGCGAGCTGAGCACCAGTTTCCATTCAAACAAGTGACTCAACTTCATTTTTGAGTGACACTTGTTGTATTTTAGCGCCAAATGCCGAGCAATGATGATATTTCTGCACAGCTTTACAAAAAAGAAAAAAAAGAAAATTCAATTCATTTGCTGCCAGTTTTTTTTCTCCCTGATTTCTTTCTTCTTTCGAGGAAAATCGGGATGTGAACTTTCCCTGCCACGTCTGTTTTGTAGCTGGATTTTTGACCGTTGACGTTACTTTTCCTTTCTTGACGTCGTATCTTTACGTTGCCGTTCAGTGTTCCTCAAACTTCGGATGGGGAAGACAAAGACGGCGGTCCCCCAGCTACTTCGTCCCCTATTATCTCGGCGCTAACAGTCGTCCTTATTATCTAAAACAACCCGCACTCGACCTGCCATAAAACTACCATTAGGACACCGGGGAGCGTCCAGAGCATCGTTGCTTCTAATCTCTGGAAAGCCATTAAAGCTATTAACAGCATCCCAGTTGGCTAGCATCACAATCAAGTTGGCTAACATGGCTGCTGTTCCTCGGCGTCAAAGGTTGGCTGATTTTGTCGTACGGGCATAATATCAGCTTGGCAAGTGTAATCTCAGTTATATTAAAAGGCGCCATTTTAACACAGAACCAGGTCAAGCAGCAGTTAACAGTCAAAACAATAATGATGCTGAGGATGACCCCCAGTTATCTCTCTCTCACTCACAGTTTCTTTGTTGCAAAGTCTGGCAGTTTGCAGCCGGCGCAAGCACCGCGGGGTTTTTGGAGAAAGCAGCACCGGCAGACCTCGAAAGAGTGCTGAGGACTTTCAAATATCCAGCCATGTCTCCCCCGGCCCGGATCACTTTGCGATTAACACTCGTCGAAACTCAAAGCAAAGAGGGGGCAAAACACTTCGGAGCGCTCGGCAATATAGGCAGCCACAGCACCGCCCTTCCCCTCCCCGGCGGGACACGCCGAGCGCTACGTCAGAGCACCCAGACAAGAGGAGGGACTGAAACAAAACAGAACCCCGGTACCGACCAGACTCGGTGACAGCACGGTGAACTCTGACCTCTGATGTCAGGTTTCTATCTCAAATACAAATACATTTAATCATCATGCTGAAGGCTATCGATGTCTTGCCTTCTCACACGCATGGAAAGAAATTTGTCACATTGACACAAACTGAAGGCGTGAAACCCAAACTCAAAAGACCACTTTAAAAAGTACTTCAAAAAGGTTGACAGTACATTTCCTGCTGGTCTTATGTCATCTGTGATACTCAGTTTTGTGTCTGTAGAAATATTATGATTGAATGAATTAAAACTATTCAGTTATTTGTAGATCAAACATGTTAAATCTCCTCCTGGTTCTTCACACAGCTTAGCCCCTTGTTTCCCCTGCTGTTTTCCTTGCTTTTAACATAAATCCTTTTTAAAAAAATTCTGAATTGCATGCATAAGTAGCTCCAGCACTTTTAATGTGTGCAGTTGTTTTATTGTATTTTTATTGTTTTCTGTTTCATGTGTTTGTGGTTTTATGCTGCCTAGTCACAAAAATGATGTCCTCTTGTGGGCCAATAAAGATCTGAACTGAAATGAGGTCAACATCCAATCCTATATAGAATTTACAAGTCAATAAAAATTGATGAGAGCCCTGTGAAATTATGTCAGTACACCAGCGTACCATTATGATAAAGCAATAAAAAATGTACAAATTATTATAATCATAACAAATAACAATAGTCATAACCATAATGGTAGTCATAATGATAATAATGCCCAAATGTCTGAATGAAAATGTTGATCTAATGAAGTATATGATTACCAGTGTACAGATTTACAATAAGAGTATCAAATCATGTAGTCCACAGACAAAGAACATGATGAAAAGAAATAAGAATGAAAAATCTATATGTGTCACAAGACAACAACAAGAAAACATAACATCAACGTCATACATAATGTATGTAAAATGTTTATTTGGGTGCAAAAGCATGTTGTAAATAAACTCTATGCAGAACTTGCAGATATGGATGAATGTGTGCGTTACTAGTTTAAATCTAGACAGAGTGTCAGTGTGCAGAGGCACAAATGTACATTTTTTTTATTGACCTTTAACGGACACATTTATAGATTTAGCATAGACAGAATGTATGTCTGTGACCATGCAGAAGATAAATAGAAATGAGAAGATAATGCACAAATATATACAGTACATTCAGATCAGAAACTGCAGGCTAATGAAGAGATTTGCCTAGAGCAATATCCTTTAAAAAGCAAAACCTTACAGTTTGTTTTTATATCAAGAAGAGTCCAGAAGCTTCTTCTTAAGGTGGAGGAGTTAGCTCAAGAGAAGAAAAACTGTCAGACACAGAGACATTTATTGAGATACGAAATCATCTGTTGGATGGGTACGGGATAGTCACATTCCAAAATGTCTCAGCAGAGGGCCCTCTAATTTTAGCAGGGGAAGGTTACCATACTGGGAGAAAGATTGGGAAGTGTGCAGTGCAGTCACATGACAGACTTGATGGTGAGCCAGTAAATGAGACAGCCAGGTCACCTCTGAAGTACTGTGAGAATAGGGGGCCTGCATTGAAAAAGGTCAGAACTGCCAAGACCTAATAAAAATATAGTAATATCTAAAAAAAAAAAAAAGACAGTATGTTCATGAAAAGTAACATTCCTCAAGTTGTGTTTTCAGCTGATAAAGTGGTCAAGAGATTCAGTGAAGGTCAGCTGTTTTTGTCCCTGAAGTGCACTCTTTTGTCCTGCATATGTAAAGATAGACTGTAATACAGACTGTAGGTATGCAGTCAGACAGAAGACAGTGGCAATTACATAATCTTCTGACTTTCCACAGCAACCTTTGAACTCTTGGTATGTAAACAGTCTCCACATGCGGCTCACCTTCACAGACACTCAGCAGCTTTCCCACAGTGAAAGCAGTGCCTCTCAGATGTCACCCTGTAAACCCCAAGGTCAAAGCTGTTTTAATGTTAGACTACTCCTTTGTGCTCGAGAGTTCAGCGAAAGGGCTGCGACTTTTAGCTTATTGATCTGACACATTAAAACTTTACTGTCATCAATAAGCTAGAATCTTAAAGTTTCCTTTCACCAGTTAGTTGTTCAGCTGCAGCTCTGATCAGGCCGTGATTTAGATCCGAGGGTTTAATGCTATTATTACTGCGATTATTATTATTATTTATATTGGCGCTGCTGATGGGTTTCCTCTTTTGTCTGCTCATACAACAGCAGAGACACATCTTAATTTGCTTGTAGGAGTTTAGGATTTAATTTGATGCTATATAAAGTACTTTTCCAGTGTTCTTAGACTTGGTAACTGTTGTAAATAAAACTCTATGTATTTGCTCCACCTACTGGACTCCTTCTGAAGACACCTGGACTGTGTCGGTGAGACTACGGGAACCTCTGCTGGAGGATTTGTGGAAATTGTTTTCAAATTATGGATTTGTTCATCCACCAACATTATCTAGTGATGTTATAATTAGGATCTCCTCACTTCAGTGTTACTGTCCTCAGAGAAAAAAATTATCGGACATAAGATAACATGATTAAATACATAAGGAAAGGCCAGTTCATTTGTGCAGTATAGCACCTTTTAACAAAAAAGCAGTGGAAGATGCTGAAGATAAGACATAAAAAGGCATTAAGACAAGATATTTTTAAAAAAGACCAATAAATTGGATTTTAAAAGGGTAAGATGATAAACTGAATAAAACAGATCAAACAGAAGAGTAAAGTATACAGTGTAGTTACAGTGCAGTGCAAGATATCAATGAATAGTCCTAAATTTTATTTAATAAGTCAATGGCAAACAGAAGGAGAGTCTGAGTGGACCTTGTGTTTTCTGAAAGCTTGTTTCAGACGTGTACTGAAACTGAAACTGAAAGCTATTTTCCATATTTGGAACTTTCAGGTCATCTGGGAAAGACAAAGGACTTTGTTTTTGTTCTTGTTCTTGTTTTTTGCAAATAAAAACGTATTATGCTTAACACATCACACACAAGCTCACTTATATTGTATATCAAATGAGAGTATAACATAAAACCTGCAGTCAATCCACCATCATCATAATTCCCAATTATCAGTGGTTAAAACATCATCAGCTATGGTTAACTGTATGGAGGACTCATCATAATCAGCTGGAACATCTTGAGTCACTTCATTACATTAATCTCTAATTTATTATTTCCATCTACAAAAATGAACCAACTTACAATATAAGACCTTTGAATAGTTTGATGCACAAGGCAAACAACCTGTTCACAGCCTCACAGCATTTAACAGATCTTTAATAAGAAGAACCAATAGGATTCCTCTATGTATGAAGGTAGGCGGTACTTCCTGATGGCAGGCTGTGTGTTATGTAACTCTATCGACATGTGAGCTGTCACTGAAGAGCATTTTGTTGTGGTTAGTTTGCAGTGGTTGTGCAGCACAGCAGAGAGGAACCACGATTGAGCCGAATACAGGAGGAACGCTGTAATCGGTTTATAATCAGCTGTATAAACAATAGAGGGATCATGGAGACCTTAAAGTCATTTGTTTCCCACCATCCTGAAACTCTCACTCTGGTCGCAGCGACAGGTAATTTATGCATTGACACACGTTATTTAGACAAAAATGTTAAATCTAGCTTAGTCTGTATTGTCACTCACTCACCTGTAAGCAGTGAGTGGGATTGCATGCTTGCAAAATGACAGTTTTCTAAAGTTTCATGTTGCCAAAAGTAACATGTTGCTGCAGTGACTTTGTAAAACAGTCACAGCTTCATTATTGAAAATGCAAAGCAATTTTGCTTTGTTGTTTTTATAGCTGCAGCAGTAGAGCACAGGTGCAACATTAGTATATATTTACCTGCACGCTGTTTAAGTGAATAATGTGATCTTGCATTATAATTATAATGCATTTACGTGCTTGCTTTGATTGCGCTTCATGTTGGGCAATTTTGACAGCTTTATGCAATGTTGGCTATGTTCTTTTGAAGTAGCTTACAAAACTGTTTAATTCATTGAATTAAACACATGAATATTAGGGCTGCAACTAGGTATTAATTTTATTTTCATTAGTGATTCATCCAACAACTTCTGTTGTTGGATGAATCGAAGAAACGTTTAGTCCTAAAAATTGTAAACAAATGCCATCAATAATTCCCAGAGCCAAAGGTGACGTCTTAAAATGTCTTGTTTTGTCTGACCATCAGTCCAAAACCTCAGACATACTCAATTTGCAGTGATATAACAGAAAAAACATACATTTATGCAGAAAAAATCAAGCAAGTATTTTTGCTTGAAAAATGGTTTGTAAAATAGTTGCAGAGTAAATCGATTGACTAATCAATGAATGTTTCAGCTTTAGTTAAATTATGAAGTTTAAAGGTCTTGTGAGCTAACTCTGAATTAAAAATCTTTTCGATATGAAGTCTGTATTTCAGTAATATGACATTCATTTTGTTGGCCAAGCTAAAGGGTCTGCCTCTTGATAGATAGAAAGATAGAAACTGTTTTGTTAGTTCTCTATGAAAGGCCTTTTATAATTAGTGGAGATTAATAACTGTAACTGTGTGTACTTTTTTACAGGAGTGGGACTTTTTGGTGTGAAAAAATGGATAGCAAGTGGGGTGTGTCAAAGCAAAACGCGGCTGGACATAAAAACTGCTTGATCACTGGAGGCAACACTGGGATCGGCAAAGAAACAGCTGTCGACTTGGCTAAAAGGGGTTTGTGATGTATCTGGCTTTCATATTCCAGCCTTTAAATATCCGATTTCAATTAAGGATTTGCTGCTGTGTTACAGGCACAAGGGTCATTCTGGCCCGTAGGGACATGGACAGAGCTAATAAGGCTGCAGAAGTCAAAATGACAACGTGATTGTCAAAAAGTTGGACTTGGCATCTCGACAGTCAGTACCGCAATTTGCCAAAGAGATCCTAGCAAGTGAAGAGAGGCTGGATGTTCTCATCAATAATGCAGGTAGATGTATAAATCACCGTCATCTGTCTCCTAGTTGTGTGATATATCATGTTCCAACAGTGCACATTATTACCTAAACAGGTGGGAGGTGTTACACAAATTGATGTCCACTGATTTTCTTACTTTCAGGTGTTATGAGCTGTCCAAAATGGCAGACTGAAGATGGTTTTGAAATGCAGATTGGTGTGAACCACCTGGGCCACTCCCTCTTGTGTCTGTTGGATCTCCTGAAGAAGTCATCTCCGAGCCGCATCGTCAACGTCGCCAGTTTAGTTCCTGAAAGAGGTGCAGCTTTCTTTCACTTGAACAGATGTGGATTTTTTGTTTCTTCAGGGAATGCCATCCTTTCAATGTCATTTAATATTAAAAACCACATCTGTGAATAAGAATGTCGTGCTTTCACTCAACAGGTCAAATGTATTTTGATGACATAAATCAGGACAAGATTACTCTCCTTTTAAAAGCTATTCCCAAAGTAAGCTAGCTAACATCCTCTTTACAAGGGAGCTGGCCAACAGGCTACAAGGTAAAAAAAAATATTAATTTTTATATTTCATACCAGACATTATAGAGTATTTCAAAAACTGTGTCTACTTTACGTTTTATGTGAAAAAGTGAACGCATCATGCTCTGTATTTTGTCATTTTACATGTACTGGAGTTACAACGTACAGCCTCCACCCTGGAGTAATCTGGACTGAGCTTGTCCGACACTTTTGGCCCACAGTGCCCCTGTGGAAGAGAATTTTATATACACCATTCTGGTTATTTATCAAGTCTCCAACAGAAGGGGCTCAAACCACCATCTACTGCACTGTGGAGGAAAGCCTGCAGAGCCAGAGTGGACTCTATTACAGGTCAGTAAATCTATAGATGGCGGGTCCATGATTGGAGGTTAAACAGTCAATATCAGTACAAATGATACAGTGTCAATCATGGTTGGATTGATTCAGTTTGGGACCCCCTAGCAAAAACGAGTTGCTGAGCAGCTAATAACTCCGGCTCCTCCCCCCTGACTATAGTGCTCCTATGCTGGAATATTATAAAGCCCCAGGTTTGCTAAGTGGTAATTTGATTTAAGACACATTTATTTTGGAATTTGCACCACGTAAGTACAGTTTCACTATCACTTTCAAGCTTCATTAATTGATTTGGTCGGCCACTTGGGGGCAGTGGAACAAAGTGAAAACAACGTTATCATATAATCACCTTTACTTGATATGATGAACATGTTTGGAAACATGTTAGTGATGCACCGATTTACTTTTTCTCTCATTATACCGCATCCAATACCTTGGAATCATTTTCATGTCAGGTAACATGAGGCCAGGGATAGCTGTGGCACTAAAATCTGAGTTACCACCACCAAGAATCAATGAATAATTATAAGGAGAAGCAAAGAATTAAAGACAAACAAACTGGATCATTCACATCATGGCCAATATGTAATCTGCTTGTTAAGGTCAATATCTGCACCAAAACAGATCTAGAAAACACATCAAGCAGACTCGGAGAAACATTAACGTTCATTTGTAGTCCAGTATGTTCACCAGCTAGTTGCTAACTTTGTCTGCCTGCCACTTAGTGGCAGGTGGCATAAAGTAGCCTTATTAGAGCTGCAGGTAGAAAGTAAGTTGATAAGATCAGAGTTGTAGGCTGGAAAACCAAAAAGATCATCTAAAATAGATTTTAAAAAAACATCTGTAGAGCTAAGGGGGATAGTCTTCTGGGTTTGCCACTACAGCAACCCCTTTCAAATTATACATTGTGATTTGATAGTCAATTTTTAATATAAAACATTGATCAGTGCAGCTTTAAAATTAGATATTGACACAGGGACGCTCCTCAAGACAGGGCCTGAAGATGAGATAATAAACCAGGACCCATTTAAGGACCCTGTCATGTCAGTATATAATGCATTAGTTTGTATTCATAATACACACTAATTACTACAAACCACTTGCCACAAATGAGCAGTGAACCTGGGGCTTTTGGGACCCTTGGGGCAGTTGCTCACTTTGTCTGGTTGGTAATCTAGCATTGGCTACAGTGCTGAAGACATTATCTGAACTCTGGAGAGCTCTGCTTTCAGCCTGTTTTTCCAGTTAATGGCTGTTTGACGTATTCATCTTGCTTTACATGTAATAAAAAGCCTCTGTGCACCTTTTCACACACAGTTTAATCTCTGCTGCCTCTAAATCTAAAATGAAATTTCTTCATAATAGAGTGAGTAAATACAAAATAATGATTGATTCCTTCTTTGTGATTTTTTTTTTGTGGTATATTTTCCTCTTGAGAGACCCAGACATTATGTTGTAGACTCAATATGTATCACAGAATTGCCTGTAATACCATCAATATCTTGAATAATACTGTGATAGTAGTCTTTTGTAAGTTACCCTGTGGTTCCATCCTTTATTCACGATTGTATCCTGAACTTCTTCTTGTGACTAAATCAGCACAGTAGGAGCGGATCGAGTCATGTGTTTCACTCTGAATTCTGCTCTGATTACAGTGACTGCGCCCCTAAAACAGCTGCCCCTCAGGGTTGGGATGATGAAGCTGCCAAGAAGCTGTGGGATCTGAGTGCCTCTATGGTTGGTCTGACATTATCACAGTGACATCGATGATGATGATGATAATCATGATCACAGTTCCAATGGACTGCCAAGTGGCCTGAGGAAGGAGTGATGCCCTCTCTAATGAGCATCTGTCTGGCTACTATCAGCTGAGCTCCTGCTTAATGCGGTGAATAAGTAAACAAACAGAAAACAGAAATCACAAGTGATAGACATTTATTCTGAATATACAACAAACTACTTGCAAAAATACTATGGATTATGTTTTTTTTTTCTTAAACAGAAGCAGTGCTTCACAGGTAAGTTACATGGAAGCTGTATGATCTTTAGTTTTGATTGCCATTAGCGTGAAATGACATTTAATTGACAAGTTTCACCAATGTTTGTTTGGACTAAGGGCTGTAATGTCCTTCAATGTCACTTTAATTCACCAGATATTACATGTGCTTTGAAAGTTTTTGTAACACTATTAATAGCAACATTTCTCTTTCTTTTTCTCCTCCTGGCCAATAAAGTGCCGTTAAACATATCCCATCATTTTACCTGTTTTTTTTTTTTTTAAGGCATATTGTTCATTCATTCACATCACATGTACAATTCATTTTGCTCCATGTGAGACCAACAATATTGAAATAAACACATTTTGGTTACATCATCATAAATTTAAAATGGTTCTAATACAGTAAATGTATCTGTCCACTCTTTTTTTCAGGTTTCTTTATCTTGAAGGCACTTTGTACAAATTTGCTACAAACAGTCAAATATTATCTTACTCAAAGCTACATCTCAGACAAGTGCATCACATTTTTTTCTTATCCAAAGTAAAGTCCATTAATGGTGTTAATTACATATGCACAAAGTGCACCCAAGTGGTCTGTTGGCTACAAATGGACCCAGTATGTTCTCTACACATTACATCATCATGTAAGAGCTAGTTCAGAGGAAAAGTACCATATCTTGGCATTTACATTCAAAACTGTAATACATATACAGCAGATTTTGTGACATCAAAAGATAATAATCCTTAAGGTTGGGTGTAACACAGGGAGAAAAGCTATCTATATTGCTCAGTTTCAATATGATTTTTTTTAAAATAAATTATACATTATTCAACATCTAGACGGCTGTGAGTCTACACAACTGAACCTATGGATGTGCTTCCTGACAGTTTATGGTGTTAACATTTCTACTTTCACAATATGTGCTGCATAAACACCAATAACTAACTAATGAGCCAGCTCTTCAAAATCAGAAAGCTGTTTCATCTGCTCCACTTGCATAGAGTGCCTTCTCACTAGTTTCTTCTTGGACTTGAGGCCGCCTCTCTTTGGTGTGTTTGGTGCCACTGGAGCTATAGATCTAATACCTGTGGCCAGAGGTGAGGAAGGCTTGCTACTAGCCCCGATGTCAGGAATGGGAGGGTTGGGGTTAACGTTGAGAGGGGGCAGGTGGCCAGGCCTGGTGTGGGAGATGTGATCTAGCAGCAGGGTGCCTGAGCCTCTCCTTTCCAGGAGGCCTGGTGCACGCCTGCGTGCTGTGCTGGGAGAGGATGTGCTGGCATTGCTGTCGAGGGATTCTCTGGAGCTGGTCAGCATTGCTAGGGGAGAGGTGTTTAGTTTCCTTCGCTCCACTGGGACCTTAGGAGAGTCTAACATGCCAGAGTCTGAATAGAGCTGTGAGTCTGAGTCATAGTGATCGTTCCCCAGACGTCTCCTGTGCACTGTGTCTCTCAAACCGACTAGTCCACTGTTGCAGCTGCTACCCTCCTGCTCTGTGGGCACAGTGCTGCGCCTTGCTAGTGGCTGGTGCTGGCCTAGAGATCTCTCATATGATGCTTTAGATGTTGGAGGAATTGATAGTGAAGTTGTCATTTTGCAGGGTTGTTCACCCACTAATGGGAATAGGCTGTCTTTACCATCCACACTGTTCTGTCGAGATAAAGCCGACCTCTTACTCAGAGAGAGTCCGTTTACGCCTGCGACAACGTCCTCATCAGAGCTGGCTTTCTTGCTCTCCTCATGGGCGGTGGCCGCAGCCAGGACGGACGGAGCAATCAACCCCCAAGGCTCTGACTGCAGCCGCTTCAGCTGAGGTAAACGTGCACGCTTGGGGTTCACAGGACGACGTGTTGGAGATGAAGGCCCGTTGGCGAGCTTCGCAGCTGAACTAGAGGTTTTCAGCTTGGTCTGGAAACTGAAGACTGTGTTTTGTTGCTCTTGCTCAGGTGTGGGAGATGCAGTAACATTAATATCAGAAGGAGAGGTGCAGTATGCCGGGGTGGACCTCTCATCCAGCTCTGGTGAAGGGGGGACATTTAGGTACTGTTTGGTAGTTTTAGTACCAAATGGTGACTTGTCTGTGGTGATTATGATGACCTCCTTGCCTTTAGCTTTGCATGCATCCAGGAGCAGTTTCAGTGTCTGCTTATCATCTGCATTGATGGCGTAGACCAAAGCTGAGGCCCCACTCCTGTCCTCCAGACTGGGATCAGCTCCGTTGCTCAGCAGGTGATCCACCACCTCATGTCCTGCCTTGTGGATGCAGGCGTGCATTAGGGCTGTCTTACCTCCCTTGTCCTGGATGTTGGGGTCCGCCTGGTTGTCCAGTAAATATTTCACCAGCTTGGACTTGCTTACACTCTGCTGGTCAGTGTGTGTGGACATGCAGGCCACCATAAGTGGCGTCTCTCCACGTTCATTGCTCTCGTTGATATATGCGCCTCCCTCCAACAGGAGCCTGGTGAGTCTCAGGCGTTTGAGCCATACTGCCTTCAGGAGTGAGTTTCCATCTGTCCGCAACTCCAGAATATCTGCCATCTCCCAGCCAATCACAGATCTTCTCAGCGTTGAACTTACAGTTCACAGCCCTTTGAACAAATCATGGAAATAGTTCAGCTTACACTGCAAAATCTATAACCTATAATCAAAGACTCATAATGTGTTTATTCCTCTGTTTTTCTAAATAATCACCAGCAGGTGGCAGTCTGTTACAACATAAAGGTTATTCATTCAACTTATTACTACAGATTTCTGACATATGAAATACATTATAACTCAGATGAAGGTTGTGTATAAAATGTACAAAATGTAATTTTCTAAATGGAACATGTCATGCCCATGTTCAAAAATCATCCATGCAGAGGAGACAAAATGGTAACTACACCTGTTACATTCACAAACACTATGGATTAATGCTTAGGCGGTGATATTTGGATATTAAAATTTAAAGTTTCTCTTTTTAGTCTCGCCAAGACATAAGCTTGTCTGTGTCTATTTCCATATTTATGGAAGCGATCAACAAAAGCAACCCTGAACCTATAAGTGCGCAAGTGACGCCAGATGTGTCCATTTTTTCTCAAAACAAAAATATGTCTAAGTCATGGCACCTCAATGTCATTTTTGTGATATCTAAATTAAAAAGAGGGATAATAAAAACATTCGTTTGGACAGGCGACATTAAATAACAGCACATTGAGATGTAAGAGTCGCTGTCCATGGTTCTCATTTTGGAGAACTTGGCGACAGAGACGCGCTCCATTACAAATTGTTCAATTGGTCGTCTCATTTCTCGTTAAATCCTGCCTATAAATATATTTATACTGTAAAGATTCATTTGCAAACATTAACCACACATCTAAAGGAGTAGGCTCATCTATCTTAACCAGCCTTCTCCAAGATGAAGAAAACAGCGACGCAAGATAACGACATAAAGTTCAATTAATTAACCTTAATTTTCAATAAATTTGTATTTGCTAATAATTTCTCAGAGCAACTTTGTGTCTGCTAATTATCTTACCTGGTCAGAGGACAGGTTCTCCATGCTCAAAGTACTCGGTGCTTTGTCATACGAGGGGGGGAAAAATCGGGGATAATTTATGATTCAAAACAGAAAGTTTGTTGCTGTTCTTCGCAATATTCCTATTTTTCAGCCGTGACTGTTCCCATGGATGCGTCCTAGTTTAGGGTAAAGGGTGCCGTACCTCTCTGGCACCATAGCACATGAGCTGTGTGGCTTTTGTTATGAAGGCACACTACATCAGTCCAATAGGGAGTATTCCTTTCACTGCGCACTCAAGGATCATAACCTGGAGATGCTGCGGGTTATAAATAACTTACTTCCTTGCTTGTTGAATGAAACGTGTATTCTCTTGACGTCAGAGTCGACCAAAATAAATTGCGTCTGATGAAAAACCTCTGTCTTGATCTTCATATCTGCAGGACACAAACAAAACGAGTGTTAACCAGTCAAATACATGTAAATGCTCCGCGTGTGTGTATTTTGTTGTAATTATTTCAAAAGGACAACTTGTAAATGAAAGCATTGGACATGCAGTTATGAGCCATACACATGATGTAAATGAGGTAATTTTGAATTTAGATTTTGAGAGTGGTTATAGCTTACTTATGCAGTTTCTATTTGTGAATCAATGCCTGAGATAGTAAGTCAATGCTATAAATAAGATTTAATCTTCCTGCAGTCTGGAACATCAGTGTCTATGTGAGAATAAAGGCAGTCTTCCTATCTGCCACAGCGAAGACAATCCAGCTGTGACAAATGTGACAAAGGAATCTGTTTTGGATCACCATCACACTGCTATCCCTGCAGGAAATGCCAGAATGGTGCATTCATGGGCTTCCTTACAGATCCCAATCAGAAATCATATTTTTCCTATAACATAACAATCAGTTAATAATTTGATCTCATTTGTAATAAGCTGCAAACCTCCAGCCACATGTGAGTCTGATTGTCATGTTTCACTGCTCAATAAATTAAGAGATGGAGCAATAAATGTTTCATATATATATATTTACTGCACAATTAAAGAGGCCAAAACTTGTAGCAGCCATCACAGCTATACAACCTAATAGGGACATTTTCTATTTTTAGGTTGCTATGAGACAGCACAGAAACAGTTTCTAATGAGAACAGTGATGTTCTCAGCCCTGTGAGGAACAGGTAAATCAGACACATAACATTCCACCAAGGACTGCCACACTTTTATGGCATTTACTCAAATACTTTTTTGATGGTGGTGTTTTTTTTTTCTTCTTCTTCTTTCGCAAGTAAGCCACCTCCACGTTTGATCATTAGTCCTCTGACCCCTGCTCTTTTCCTCTGAGGCTTGGACTAATCACTTTATTACCCATCCAAACACTTGACGTCTCAGGACTGCAGTCGTCAATGCTGGCAGTCATTTCTCACCTGTGATTGCTTTCTCAGTCCCTGGGGACGTGTTGTTTACGAGGCACATGGAGAAGGTGGTTTTTATAAAACAGCACATACTGTAGTCGCCATGTCAAAAAGAATGTGTCCCTCACATTCAAGAGCCATTATAAATAGTCTCCATTAAAATGTCTGGCTTTATTTGGTCAAATATTTTTCTTTTGCCAAAGTAAATGACAGGTTACGGTTGTATTAAATACTGATTTTATATCTGGAAGACTGCAGCTCCTACTGAAATTGTCAAGCAACCTGAAGGACCTGTGAGATATGTCCTCAAATTAATAGGTTTTATTCTAAGAATTGATTATTTTGCACATAGAAACCCCAAAGTGCATTTATTATTTAAAATGTGTGTAATATAGAATAATATTTTTTGTGTACTTGATTGGAAATAACCTGTATCATGGACAGACCTGCTGTACACAGGGACATGATGGACTAAGCACCAGACCAAGGCCAAAGCTCACTGGTTTGGACACATTCATTAGCACGGGAGTCAGAGGGACATCAGCAGTCCTCATACAGCATGATCTTTGCATCAGTGATGCTGTCGTCGGCGGTATTTTAAAGGGAAAATAAATAATTAAAGTGGAGAGAATAAGCACTGGGTGCCCTGGGAGCAGTTTCCATTTTCAGATATCTTATGTCGCAGCTGCTGCTCTTCTCCCCTCCTTTCTAAATATAACCTTTTCTTCCGTCTGAATTGTGAGATTTTTACTCAACAGACTACAGTAGCTCTGAGCCTATTTATAGATCCTGATAAAGTAAAAGTTATCAACAGTGATTAAGATTTACAGTCTGATCTCAAGTAGTCAGCGACAGAAAACATGCTGTCTAGTCTGAATCCCAACTAACATCAATGTTTCGAAGGAAAAAAAGGGGAGGAAATGGAAATGTACTCAAGTGAAATGAAAATGGAAATAAGTTCAAAATGAATATATGAAACCTGGAATTGGTTATAATGGTGCTGTAGCCTGAATAGGCCACCATGTCTATTTTTAAAATCTTGTGTTGATTAAATGTCTGGCTTCACAGACTTATCAGAGGAAGGAGGGAAATTCAACAGTGATGTCAGCAAAGCTTTGAGAAATGTTGTGCTGATATGTCACACTCTGTATTTTTAGACTTTAACTCTTACAGACCCAGGGTACTTGCATGTCTCTGGCTTTTGAAGTCTCTTATTAGCTTCATATATAGACTTTTTCATTTTTTTTCAATTTCAGCATAGCCAGGGCTATTTGAAAATTACAAAATATTTTATGTCAACAGTTGTATTCACAATTTCTAATGGATTATTTATTAAACAATTTCTCTTACTGGTAATTACAGAACATTAATCCAAATAAAAAGCAAAATCTGTGAGGTTTTTGTTGTAACTGGCAGCAAATATGGACTCACAACAGCCTCATAATCAATAAATAACATTAAGTGCAACAACAAACATTTACTCAAAGTAACTTTTACTGAGGTTTTACTCAAGTCAGACCATGTCACTAACCTCTCTGATTTTATAGGGGTCAAGGGTCAAAACCTTGAACTTGGACAGTTTACAAAAACATAAAACCAAAAAATAACAAAGGCAACTATTCAATGAACTCTTCTTGCCCGCTTAAGGAGAGTATAGGAAAGTTTGATGCACACACATTGCTTGAACAGCCTATATTGCATATAAGGACTGGAGTTGTTGATATGTTGACTGATAGTGAGATACACTAGTTAATTCATGAGAAAACCCCACAGTGGGTGGGATGTCGACTGATAAGGTTTAGGGATTGAAAAATGTGAAAGAGGGTATACATTTCTGCATTAGAAAACTGCCTATCAGACTTTGTATTGAGCCAAGACACATCGCCACTCTCCTGTGGAACTGATCTGAATCGTTTGGCATAATAAATCCGCTGGTGTCATACAGAAGGATGTTAGATATTGTGAGTACAGAAGAGAAACAACATTTTTTATACAATTAACTCATCTGGGAGATCTTGTTTTATTTTGCCTGTCCTTTCCCTCTTGACAACACCATTTGCATTTCAAGTGTACATCCTCTGTTGTTTTGGAGCTGTGTGTGTTTCTTCCTCTGAGCTGGTTGTCTCTTTAAAGACCGAGTTTGACATTCTCATGGCATTTGGTGTCTCTGCAATTGTATCAAGCTAATGTGCTGCAACTTTGCACCAGCCTGCTCCATGCCTCCCTCCTACATCGGCAGATTTAGGAAAATGCGCCCCCCACCCCCCACCCCCCATTCACCCATGATTATGTCTCGTGAAGTATAACACATTTTCAGACACTTTGATCTCTTCATATTGAGGAGTGCTACTTTCTCATACTTGAAATCTTGAAATGGTTCCACTCCTCCTCCTCTGCCTCTTTCTCCTTCATCACTGCTTCTGTTCTTTCACATCTCGCAGTGCAAACCAACACCTGCCCTTCTGGCAAGCAGTAATTGAGTAGAGCATTATTCAAGAGCATTATACAGGCAACAATTTTGCTAGGTGATCATTGTGTACGTTGGCTGTATCCTAGGAGATTGGTGCATATCTAATAAGGAGTTTGTTACTCATTTTGCAGAGTGGGCACTTTGATGTCCTCTGTGTTGAATTTTCTGTTTTAGCTCAACATCCCCCCTAATGAAGCAGAGGGCTTGAAGCTTCAGAATTGGTTGCTTGTCAACTTTACATCCCACTTATAAGGAGTTGTTGTAGAGCCTTTAATTGGATATTGGAATGTCAGTAATCAAGGGGTCAAGATTTATCCACAGATGACAGTGTTGTTAACATCATTAAGGATTGTACCATCAATATTCAAACTGAAAGCCTCGTCTTCTCCTACTTTATTCTCATGTTTCATCATCCTGTTTCCTCCTGGCCTCCAGTGTTTTGACGATTTATCTTGGGTAGTTTCAGGCAGAGTTTGAGGTTCTGTACAGCTGCCTCACTGACTACAGAAGTAATTAGTGGCAAAATTGATGTTTTGGTAGGATCTGTCACACCTCTGTTCACACCACCAAATCAAAAGCTTACCAATGTGTCTGGCCCCCATCGAGCGGAGCACAGAAACTCTCCATGCTATCAAATAAGTTATCTAATCAAACACTAGAGAGAAAATACACAGCCATCAATATCCGTCCAGGGATACCTGCCTGTATATCTAGATTACTGGGCCTTAAACAGCTTTTCATTATTTGTTTATTTCCGTAGATTGTATCTAAATCTAATGACATGTGTGATGCTTCATATCAGTATTATCCACAGTGTAATTCATAGGCAGAATTTAGGCAGAAGGCTTTAAATACATTTTAGTGTGAACAGTGTTTTCGCAAAAGATGCTGCAAATTCATCACAGACTGTTGTATCTGTGAGAAGTTTTGGTCTGTCAAAGTATGTGGGTACATCAGTGTGGATGAGTGGATGTTCTGGCTGTGAGTTAGAGAACTTGACTCTGCTCGCGGTTCACACCCCTGAGACTGTGACGTCTTTGACACCATGAGGCACTCTGACCAAAATACACCTCTTCTTCAGTAAAAGGTGGGGAAAGAGCTTTTTCTGGGTCTGTTGTTGACGGTGACGTCAAATCATTCCTGTCCATCCTGAAGGATGTCAGGGCTCATCTGCAGGATCAGACATGGCAGGACCAACCAGCATCAGCCTGGCTTCTGCAAAATGAGTCCTCTGTAGGTGACAGAACTAACAATAGATCTGAAGCTTCATAAACATGGCCGCAAGGAAGGATGCCTGCCACCTATTAATTTAAGATTGAATCATGCTCCACTGGCTGCATCCATAATTAATCACAGAGCAACTGAATCAACCGTACAAACCTATAGTAGGTTGAATTTTATATCTCTTTTACATCTCTTCTTCATCATCATCTCTTATAGCTTCCCTAATAAATTCAAGTAAGTGTTTAATCAGCCATAATCCTGCTCCAACAAATAACGGCTGGTGAATGGAGCCTTTGTTCAGAGAGCTGATTGTTCTTCAGGTTCCTGATAAGAGAACGTGGCAAGTGGGGGACGGCACAAGTGTGTTGCAGCTGGGTCTGATCAGCTGTGTTAGGAGGTGGGAAGAGCTGGCAGGTACCAGAGGACAAACACAAGTCAGTAATTACTGCTGGGTGCTATAAGAAAGGAGTTATGAGACAATGAAAGCAGTCACACTGAATGTATTCCGGCTCCTCAGAGATGAGCTGCTTGTTACGCACTTTCTGTTTTGCTCTTGCATCCAGATTGAGACTGCCATGCCAGCAACTGTAATGTTGTACTTAAGCACAGCAGTGCTTTGAGCTAAATGCTAACAGGCTCACAATGACCATTCTGATGTATTGTTGTTTAGCAGGTATGTTCACCATGTTCATCATCTTAGTTTAGCAGGTTAGTATGCTAGTATTTCCTAACTAGCAAGTCAAGTATCTTGTCCATCAAGTATTTAGTCATAAACCAAAGTTTTGGACACATGATGACGACTCAAAATGTGTTTTGCTTATTGTTACTGAGTTTCTGAGTTTAAGATATGTCCTTTTGAGATTATTTGTGACATCACAACTGTTTTGGAAGCCAATCGTGGTCCAGCATGAAACTTACACAAGTGAGAATGGACTTTTCAATGAATTAGGGGACATCTTGTGTCTAGTAATTAAGCTTTTGAAATTAAATGCATATTTATAAATTCTTCAATTTTCAATGGGAAGGAGTAGATGTCATTTAAAAAAAAATGTCATGTGGTTATTGACCTTTTTTGTGAAAAACCTGTATCAGGCACAAATTAGTACTACAAGCAGAGCATATTTATATTTCTTAAAACATGGAAAGGATCTTTGAAGGATCAATAAAGTTATTACAAGTCATCCTGTATGTCAGAACTAAATTTCATGCCAATCTATCCAACAGTTGTGGAGACATTTCACTGAAAGCCTCAAATATCAAACCTCATGGTGGCATTGGAGAAAGTACGTAGAGCACCAAAGGGAGTAGGTTTCATCCTCTGTGGACCATAAATGTGCGTTTATGGAAATCCACTCTATACTCCAATACTAATCAAGATATTTCAGTCTGGACCAAAGAGGTCAATCAACTGACCGACAACTGACTGGCTGACTGACATTGCCATTCCAGGAGCCACGCTGCTAGCATGGCTAAAAATGTCCAGATAACATCATCATTGAGTGAATCATAGTCATGTCAATGAGAGGGCGTTGATCTGAATTGACAGACAAGGCAAAAAGGTTACCTCATCTCTAAGCTGTTTTTTTTATGCCAAATGACTGCTTGACATGTACTGGCAAACAAGAACTCTAAAAAAGCAATAAATCAACATCCTGTTATTCAAAGCGTAGTATCTCTCACATGCTCAGTCTCAAAATCTGAGTGGTTTAGCTGACACAACTGGCTGAGATGCCTGTGTTTGTGTCCTGCTGTTTGCACACACAGACCAGGCGGGACTCGTATCAGAGTTTCCAACAGGAGGCAGAGTGAGCGAGGGCTCTCTCTGCTGGAATCACAACTCTGCCGGTTTTTAATCCCTTTCCTGTCTGATTTCAACTCTAAACAGCCATGACAATAACACACCACTGCAGAGACCTCGCTGCTTGCCTGTTAGTAAAAATAATTGATGCAAAGAAGACATTAGATATAATTAAAATACACAGCACTCAGTTAAAGGGAAGGAAAATTCATCCACATTCTGGTTCCCAGTGTGCTCATGAGGCCTATAGCACCGAGATCCCTGCTAGTGTTCCCCTGGGCCAGCAGCTCTCATACCTGACTGGGCAGATCGAGATAAGAACCAGTTATCTTTGCCTCAGCACTCCACATCCCAGAGGGAGATCACCTCTCTAAGTAGACACGGCAGCCTGGGATTCAATCAAACCAGAACAGTACCATTTATTCTGTGTCTGTCTAACTTCCATCTACAGTGACTTTAAAAGCATGAGTGCACCAAAATTTCATTAAAGTGGACATATAATGCTTTTGCTGATTTTCTGTTATTTATATATTGTTATGATGTCGGATATCTATGTAAAACATGGTGCAAGTTCCAAAACTTAAGGTTAAGTAGGATGAGGTTATGTAGAAATGCTTCCCGCAAGTCAAAATCCAGGGCTTCAGTCTGCCCTGATTGCTTCATTTGCAACGTCTTTTTCTACCTTGCTGACGAGCTGACATCAGCTTGTTGCCCATAAATGGCCGTCTGTTCTGTAGCCTTTGTTGCTAAGGTTTTTCCATGTGTTTGTGTTGTCCGCTCTCATATTTTGAATTTGATTTTGGCTTGAACATGAACAGCTTTATTTGAGAAATTAGGGGTCAGTATGAGTTAAATAAGGATTTTTTTTAACTGTAAAAATGCCCCAGATTAAAAATATAGATCTATAAAATTGCACAATATTCCCCTTTAACCGTAACCACAACTACAAGGTTTTGTTGAGAGTTGAAGTTCAGCCTACAAGATGAACAGTTTTGATGTAATTATTTCAGCCAGACACTGTGAAATAAACAAAAATATTTTTGTAAAGATATAGTACAAAGAACACATGAATCTGACATCATTCATATATTACAACCTTCATGCAGACTCATATATTGTACAGATATGGACAAAAGTGATCTGATGCCAAACTAATCATATGTGAAGTACCACACTAGAATCTCTGAAACCCCAGTGGCAAAAATTGTACTTTGGATGGGCCAATACAAAAGTAGGTTGGCCATCTTTTACCAGAAAATAGATTTATTAAAAGTTAGAGGAAGAAAAAAGAACAAACACAGCCAAACTGAAAAATGAGCGACCAGTTTACTTTGCAACGTTCTGCATCACAAAGGCAATAACATCAAAACAATACCTATCCAACATGCTCCAAAAACAGAGCATCAGTCTACAAAGGCTATACACAACAGCATGGACAAAAGCTGTCTTTTATAGCCTACCCAGCCTAAAATACAATATTTGCACCGGCAAGACCGGCTAATTTATTTGGAGTTGTGTTTCTGTCCACCTGATGAATGTGAGTCCAGTATTTACTCTCTTTTTGTGTGTTTTGGTCTCCACCAAATCCTGAGAATAATATCTCTCTCTTTAGCCATTTAATGCTCCACGACTTATGATCATTAGAAGTCATTACAGTCGGCTCATTAGAGCATTTTTGGTGAAAACCAAAACCAATTTGAATTGGATCCACTGTCAATATAAAAAACACTGATTAGAGGAGCTTTAAGTTTTTTGTTTGTTTTGTTTTTTCAATTCAGTCTTGAAGCAGATGAAGGATGAACTAGTGGGTTCTCTCATTACACTGGGCTCTCCCAACATTTGTGTGAAGAGGAGTCAGTTTAGTTTGGCTCTAAACTCAAGGTGACAGAGCTGCAGCTGGCACACTTTATAGACAATATTATCACAGTCTGGCTCTACGTCCCTCCACCAGTCCACCAGATGCCCTCAGACTTTTCACCTTGTTTGTTAAGACTGGACTGAGTGGGAAGAAGGACAGATAAGAGAGGTTGCAGATTACATTTAAGGACCACTTGAGATACTGTTGCTTGCTACATTGACTCTCGTAGGATCTAAGTGCTAAAGTGAACTGAAACACTCTTAGAGTTATGTCATTCACTAATATGCTACAGCTGTCTTTTAGTCTGATTTATGTTGTTACATGCAGCTTTGATATACAAACTACTCCGCTTGACAGACTGATTCATTCATGTTTTTGTCAACAACAATGTATGCTGAAGTTTATTTTGCTGTGTGTGCTTGTTATGACTTGTGCACTTATTTAAGTTGTGTTCATGTGAGTTCTGAGACGGTTTGTGCGTGGTTATATTGTGTTTTTTGGATTTCTGTTTGCTCCATGTTTTCTCTTCCATGTTCCTGTGCTCCACATCTGCCCTGCATCAGCCTCGTTAACCCTGCACTGCTCCCTGTGTCTTCCCTAGCCTATCAGCTCCTTTTCTGTTCTCCTGTTCCACCTGCACCTCATCCCCTCATCAGTTTAGTTTGTATTTCAGTCCTGTATGTCAGTTCAGTCTTGTTGGATCATTTGTTTGGCTTTGTTCTGTTCAGTTTAGTTTTGCCTGCTTGCACTTCTGCATCCTGTTCCTGAGTTGTTTAATAAATATATTCTTCAGTTCCTTTTGCCTACCGTGTCCTGCGTTTCGGTCCATCTGCTCCGCACTTCATGACAAATATATCCTGTGTGGTGAAATGACGCCACTGTCTTTGTTCAAAAGGCTTTCAGGTACCACTCTGTCCAGATAAAGACTTCCTATCTGCACAGTGTAGAGCTGAACCAGGGCGCTGCTTCATTCTCTGGGGGTCACACGGTCAAAATGTTGGATCAACTTTGCTTTGACCTCTGAATCGACTTCAAGAGATTTGAAATGAAGTTCCTGTTCAGAGACCTTTTCTTGAAATTATGTTCCTCTGCTTCCTCTGAAATTTACATTTCTATTATTATTTCAAATCTATCCCTTAATTTATTTTACTATTACATCCCTGATTCATTTCGAATTTTGAATATCACAACAATAATGTCAAGGTCTTATTCTCAAGGATTCCTGAGCCTGTTTTCCTTTAAAGCAACATTTCTAATGGCACACATCCCGATGAGTTGGAGACACCCAGAGTGCTGCTGGGATGTTTTCCATGGCACAATTCTGTCAGTATCACAATGTGGTGGCTCATGTTTATCATCTTTTCTCCTGTTGTTTCTCCTCCTAATATGAGCTTTAAAGAATGTGGCAGAAAGTGTGCTTGTCGATATCTACATTAGCATCTGTATTTAAGTTTATATACTTATATACATAAATTTTACTACATGTACTTTTACAGAAATATCTTTTCAACAAGGTAAATCATTTGAAAGAAGACTATTATATAATTTATTTCTTCTGGCAACAGGTTTGCTGTCCTCAGCCTCACTGCTTTCTATTCAGTGGGACACACTGAAAGCTGAATAGAGAGTGGTACCTGATTTGATTAACGTTGATCAAAGGGTTTGCTGTGCATTTCATTGTCCAAGTGTGCCTCAACAAAATGGTCACAAAGCATAATCTGCAATGGCTGCAATATCACAGCCACAGATTTGATCCACAGGACAATATGATGCAGCAGTCGAGGCGTTATCGAACATAGAAGATAGAAGACAGTCATTTATTTTGACCTTACATATACTTTGACTCCCATTGATCCAGAATCTCTGCCAAAGTATGCACACACCCACATGTGAACTTCACCAACACCTCGTCTTTTCACTGTTATGACTGATCTGGGTGCAGCTCTCTAAAGAAAGTGTTAGAAATGTTTGTACTCACAGCCAGCTGTGCTTGTCTTTGCACCCAAATTTTTAAGTAGATATTGGAGATGAAGATTTGGGGTCATCACTGTGAAATCAATTAGATGCTCTGCAGTTACACTGCGACAACACAGCTCCAAACCTGTGATTTATCAAACACTACTTGCTCCACATCAGTGCTGCTGTAGAACTAGTTGTATCTATTCTCTGCTGCTATAATCTTCTACATACATCAGGATTTTAGCAAATATTAATTAAGTTTTACTGCATCACTGCTGGTTGTTGAGCCTTTCTATGCGTTGCAATCTGTTGTATCACAAGTGTTTGCACCTTCACAGTCATGAGGAGATGTGCCTGTTTCTGTGTTTTACAGTGTCACTGTTGAAACAGGCACAGATGGAAGGGATGTACCCTAAATAAATATGTAAGTAGCCATGCTGAGTTCCTGGTCCTCCTGCTGCTCCCACTGATGCTATTGATCTAATTGCTCTTGTAAAGCCCAAATGCCTCAACTGAAACGTTCCCAGTGTAAACTAGTCAGCAATAGCAGCTTCAGGGGTCCTGATTGTGAGCTGCTCACCCTGTAATCTCCTGCTTATGCAACAAGTCTCTTGACATCTACTCTCTTGGCAAATTATGCTATAAATGGTGGTAACATTAGCTACAGACTTCAGAGTTGGTGTAGTCATGTTAATAAGTCTATTATGTAAACCTCATTCCTTGATTGAACAGTTTCCTTTGTGCTTCCTTCTCCTTCAAAAGGTTAAGAAAAAAAGTAGTTCTTATTAACATTTCAGCTTTAATAGATGTTACACAGTGGGCAGATCAGATACAACTAATTTTAATTTGCTAACTACCTTACAAGTAGACATTCAAGTTCCATGTTAACAGCTACTGAACACAGAAAATCAAATAATGAACTTTTACACCAACAGGACTAACACCAACATGAGTAATGTCTGTGTGTATTTTTAGGGATGATTAATGTGTTTCCCAATCCAGGACAGCTGACTAGAGAGCTCCATCCACAAGGGACTGTAGATGGAACTGAATGGGGTCATCCAAAAGAAAAAAAACAAACACAACCGGTGAATGAGCAGAAACAGAATGGTTCTGCCTTGCTTTTTACACTTTTTATTTTCAGTAGAATTAGAGACACATATTTTGTTATATATTTATATTTTATCTGTTCATATAGTTTTATTTGGGATTCACTTCCAAATGTCTCCTTTATCAGTTTCTGTAGTTAGTGCTGCGTAATATACATTGTGTTATATCTTGTACAAATATCAAACAACTTAGATAGTATTTGTTGCTGTCTAGTGCTGATTTTGGTTGACTTGTCTTTCAAATTTCTTTTGGTTCAGGACTGGAGGGGGTCTGAATCTTTATTTATATTAAACAAGCAAGGCCCGCTGCCGCATTATGCTTGAAACCTCTGCTTGACTTACTGTGTTCAGACAGAATGCAAAGTGAATTTTAGAGGCAACGTCAGTGATCATACAAAGTCAATGAAAGATTTTTGAATTTAAGCAAAAATTTTGCGCATCTCCTATGTATTTATGGATCTGCTTCATAACCGTATGGAGACGGGAGGAAAGAGATGTGAAACTAAAGGGAAAAAACAAGAAGAACTGTAGTTTCTGGTGAGTTTGTAGTTCAGTCCGAGGCTGTTGCTGAACACAAACACCACGTACTCCCTCAGACACAGTCTGTTGCTGTGTTCCGAATCACATACATCTGCTTTTTACTTCTAGTACGTACTGCAGCTGACCTTACAAAGGGCATGCTTCATCTGTTATTGTGGCTTCTATCATTGCACTGTCAATGTCATTGGTCTCTTGGCGGTGTATCTTCTGCTGCGCAGAGGATTATGGGTCAGAATAACCATGCAAAATGCAACCAGATATAGTAAGATATCCTGGTACTTTTGGCATACTCCATTTGACATTATGTATTGGGACAGACTAAATCTTTCTCTGGCATACTAAATAGTAGGGATGTGCCCAAATACAAATACGTTATTTGGCAAAGCACAAATAGTGCAGAAAAACTGAATTTTTACACCTCTTTACACTTTTACTCGAATACAAATACAAATACAAATAATTTTGCTGCCTCAACAAATACAGATACAAATACAAATACTGGGCCCTCTGCACATCCCTAATAATAGTATGGTAGTATGGGTATCAGAATGCACCCAGTGTGTCTGTTGCGCGCTAGCATACAGCTAACGTACAGTTGGTACATGGGCTGTTTGGAGCAAATAAACACACTGTCCAGGTGTCAAATTTGTGCAAATGATGCAAGGCGAACATTCTTTTTTCTATCTGAACACACCAAAACTGCAATAGCCACCCCCCAATATACTAAAATTATATATGTATAGAAAACATAATAAACGGTGAACATGCAGCCACTTTCTCTCCCTGTCGGCGGTCGAGAAATGACACACTCTCAGGAGAGAACTACATTTATTCTATTCAATACACATCTAATATCTCAAAAGGAATATTGTTCTCTGCATATGACCACACATAGCACACACAAAGGCCATCCTTTTAAAATTTTTATGATAAAAATAAAATAATAAATAACTCTTCCCTCCTACCTCCACCACAAATTTGTGTACAGTCCCTTAAATGAATTAATATCTAACATCAAAATCATTCTTGTGTTTAAACAATGCCTGATCTTGTATGTTGTTACATTTCAAGTTTTGGCTGAAAATATCACAATCAAGAGTTTCATGATGATAATGTCACGTGCAAAATTAAGGATTTCATAACATGTGCACACATATTGTGCTGTACCTGCATCTCAGCATCTGAGCATGACGAGCTGACATTTTTAACTACAAAGATATATTTGACATTTTGAGTCAGGACATTAAAAGAAAAGAAGATAAGACATTGGATTTGAGGTGTTCAAGGCATGCTGGTGTTGTTGTTGAGTGCTCATTGTTAGTAGAGGTTTGACTCGATCAATGTGATCAGCCATGCACAGCCAGGTGTGTGGAGAAGCTCAGCGAGGCACAGGGACAGGGTTTATAAATAAACCGAATAAAGGACGGTGCCGTCAGTGACCCTTGAGATGTGGCTTTGGAAGGGGTGGAAAGGCAGACGTTTATCCCGAAGAAACTAATAAAGCACTGTCTGTCAGCTGGGAGGTGAGTCAGCCCAGAGTAGCATCATTAGAGAGAAGCAGCGCTCTGATCATGTCTCTGAGGGGAGATGACCACCACGCTGCACCACATATCCAGCAGAGACCACCAAGAAACACACAGAGCGAGCAGGCTCACAATACAATCTGTTCCTGCAAACAGCAGCTCTGCCGCACATGCAGCCTCTAAAACAGAAAAAAAAAACACTGATGGCGTTTCAGTGGTGAAAATGTCCAAATAGAAAAAAAAAATCATTCATCTTATCAAGCATCTTTTGTTGGATAATGATGTGTTAGCTTGCCAAAGCGGTCATTACACCTCTCTCACACAAATAATCATCTAGAGACCCTTTTACACAAGGATATTCTTTAACTTTTCATATGTGACAGTTGGCAAATAACCAGGAGATTGCCACATTTCAGTAGTCTAACATTATGGTTTCCTAAAAATAGAAAATACAACATATCATTAACCATCATTGATCCAGTCCATGCATGTTTCCATAGACCATAACATGAACATAACATTCTAGGTTCTTATCCTTGCTGGTGACAATGCTAAAATTGGATTAAATTAAAAGAAAATTGTAGATTTTAGGTTAATTTTTGTACTTATCATGAATGTGAATGTTTTTCGTAGCATTTCATACTGCTTTAGATAGACTATATCACACTGGCAAGTCTGCATATGTTCATTGCTGTGCAAGGCTACAGTTTCTTCCAAATACTAGGCATTTTTCCAGCCGTTTTCAAGTACAGATACATTTTTAGAGCTGATGAGAGTCAGAAAAACTGCATACTCCTGCAGATATTAAATACAAAGAAGAAACAGGAGTATTGAAGACGTGAGGAACTACTTTAGGTCCTTCAACATTACTGAATTGTCCTTGAATGTGACATGGTGCTGTTGTGTAGATATGGAGGGAATCTTAAAAACTGAACACATGTCAGTGTCGGCTGGTTTAAAAAAATGTTTTGTGTCTTTAAGACATGACAGAAAATGCTGGGATCTGCATTGTTTATATTTATAGGCTGGTTAATGTTTGAAGGGGAGGGAGGGGATCCAGTCTTGTGCTGACGCTCTTCCCACAGAGCTTCTTCACACCCAAATATGACATCAAATAATGAAATTCTTGCTGTCGGAGTTACACAGCTGGCATCATTCTGATTAGCTTGCTTTTGAAAGCTCATGTGTCTGCTTTAATCAACTTGCACAAGGGAAAAGTAAGCAGTGACACAGTATAACATTTACAATGTTCATTTGAACATTTTTAAGTTATATTCAGCAGGAGAACATTAGGAGAACATTTTCCTGGACAACATGAGAGAGAAATGAGAAAATGTGTCTTTTTTTTATAAATCCTCAAGTAAATTATTACCTCTAAAACCTGTTGGTTATGTTTCAACACCTGTGATTGTATGAACTTCAACCTGTTTGTACTTTTCTGCTGAAATAATGACGTATGTTTCTTATGTTGAAACACAGTTTGTTACAGCTTGAAAAAGCATCCTTTTGAGCAAATTGTGCCATCCTCATACAACCTGTTTTGATGGGCTTACACAATTGTTCACCTGTCCTGTGCATGTCATATGCTGTTGAAAAGGTCAATTGATTCATGCTTTTAGTTTGTGCGAGGTCAACAAGGTGAGTGGCAAAGGCCGTGTGTCCTGCAGGGGAGGCTCTCACATGAGTCAAATAAAACACAATGGACTGGAGGTTTTTTTGGCTCCAGATAGCCTATAAGAGGAAAAGCTGAAATAGCTGTCTATAGTGTTTCATTTATTCCTGTACTTGTGTGGTAGCTCATCTTTGGGTGTGAATTTGCCTCTCTTGCCTTGTTATAGTTTACTGGTTGGTGGCAAACAGCCATATGAAATAAGAATATTTGGGAAAAAATATGCTCTTGTATGGCAGCACATCTGTTATTAACACTTTGACAGACTTCCTGTCAAAACTGAAGCATAAAGGCATGAAGATATCACTGGCAGACTCCTCACAAGCCACCTCTCCAGGTTTTGTCAGCATCATTTTGGCGCACGAAGGAGGAAAATGCAAACCCAGTGTCATGGAGCAGCTCGGGACCACTAGGGACCGCACTCTCCAAAACTCAATTTGTTAGAGGGAAGCAATTTTAACAAGCTACATAATTTAATATGGAGTTACATGGCTTTCAAGTGATGATTCAACTGAATGAATGTATGAGTTCATTTGGCAGCTCTGGTCTCGTGTGTATCTTTCTCATTATTTGTGTGCTATGTACACAAAAGGAGGCATCATGGATCGACCCTGATTTCTTTTATTGTTGCCATACAGTCGCGGCCCCGCTGCCTTATCTTCGGTGTCATAGATTCCTCCTGTGAGGAAGACTCTGACGTAAGACCTCACAGCAATTAGTGTTAGCAGTCACTTTGTCGCGTGTCAAGCCATAGTAACTGCTGAGCTCTATACCAAGCACATGGATGCAAACCAGTCCCAACAGGCACAGTGCAGCTCTCCAAAAATTAATTACTGGGCTTCTTCTCCGGGTTACCTGAACCTACCCCGGGATTGTTTCAATGGGATCTGTCTATCAAGCCTGTGGTTGGCTGGTGTAGGGATGATGCAAGTCTTATAGAGGCTGTTTTGTGGCGGTGGATGCCTGGGTAAACACTTAGCACATGGCAACAGATGGTGGTGGGGAGCTCCAAGCATCAGTGGGTGGTCTGCTGATAGCATGAGATGGAGAGGACGTGTTACCCACTCAGTTTTAAGGTGTGCTTCATCTCTCCCCTCTTTCCTCCTCTAAAAAAATTATGAGCAGGTCATTTTTCATCTCCTGCATATCCTGGACATAATCACATCTCATTAACTGTTCTATATTTTGACCAGTGGAGCTGCCATCCATTCAAAAGGACATCATGTGTCGTGATGTGGTCACGGCTGATTCGAAGACCGCGTCAAAATAAATTAGCAGAAGATATTAATAGGACGCAGAGATCATATCACAAAATTATAGCCAAATGTATGGTGATATGCAGTGCCCTTTCTGCTTCCAGAGATGCACACCAACCCGTCTTCCTTCGCCTCTATCTTTTCATTGTGTCGTCATGGTGATGGGTTTCTTCTTTGTGTCTAATTAAAGAGAGAGCTTTAGATGTATTGACTATCTGAGATCACAGAATAACTCTCTTCCAGCACCTCATGTCGTCATCAAACAATCTTTAATTAGAAACATGCACACGCAGCCACATGCAACATACATGTGTATGTGTATTTAGAAACAAATAGTAGAAATAGAGATGGCCGCCACACTGATATTTATTTAAACTGTTGGAAAGAAGATTCTTCGTTCTGTTCCTCTTCTTCTGTGATGATGAACTCTTTCGCAAGTAAACTCTGCGTGACCTTTGCTGACAGACATGGGTGTCAGTAAACAAGTTTGTTTTTAGAAATACACATCTCTAGATGTGCGAAAATCTCAGATTTATCCCAGAGTGTGTCATCAATCAAAAATCAAGTTCTTAATTAAAACACATAGTTTCCATAGTTACCAGGAGAATAGAAAAGGATGGGCCAAAGCTTTCCAGTTTCAACATGGCTTTTCATGTCATGTTTTTTTATGGCTCCTATTAGAAGCAACATTATGTAACATGAGTAAATCACACAGTCTATGATCATGACATTAAGGGACAGTATCACCTTTTTAAACTGGAGCTCATTCTTTAATAGATTTTTGTTACCTCAGGTTGTCCCTTTACTGAAATATTTGGTTACAACTTGGGGTAACTGAACAGTCCAGGGTGCCATAAGAGAAGAAGGAGAAGCACCAGTTATTGTTATGCAGATATAAACACAGTTATAAACACAGTCATAATTGCCTCCAAACTACAATAAATAATGGCAGCATAATGGCAGCGGAGCTAAAAGAAAGACTTCAAAGCAGCATCATTGTTTTGTGTCACTGCATTATATTTGAATAAAGTGAGCCATCTTTGTTTGTCCTATTAGACCTGGTAATAATACTGCAGTTAATCATATCTACACTTAGTCACAGAGTGCACTTTTGAAAAATAATAATTCCCTAGCAATCCCCTCCCCCCACTCCCCACCCCCCCACCCCTTATTTTTCCGAGCTATTCTTGGAAAATTCAACAAGCTATGTCTTGCCCTAACAGAGTGTACCTTCAAAGATTTTACAAACAAAGCTAGAGGGTCCTTTACTTGACATGTGAGGATGCTTGAGGCACAGGTTAATAACCCCTGTGCCTGAATTATGCCCAGTTCCACGGATCAACTTCAGGTGACATTGGCTGACCTCGTACATTTGACATGGTTGATGGTCGTTGTATTAGATTTGGCTAATCTAAGTTGATTGCATTCGCTCCTCTTGGGTTAGTCATTAAAGGAGCTTTGCATGTATCACTGGTGTGTCCTGTGTGTACAACATGCACTCCACCTGTATCTGACAACCAATGAGCTGCTCTGCAAAAGTAGTGGAACAATACCCTCTTGTGTCAACTCAAGCAGCTGCACTCTTGACATCTCAGCACAGGATTATTTTCTGCAAAGTGTTTTTTTTTAATATCTGTTGTTAATTCCAGTGAAACTTTTGTACTACATCTGTGCTACACTTCACAAAATACATCCAACCAACCCATAAAAACATAAAATATTTTTTTTTATTGGTAAAAAGAAAACAAATTGAATTTAATGTTGCAAAAAAAGTTTCAGCAAAGACTAAAGAGACAGCTCGATCGAGGTTGAACCACTATATTCTGTGTTTCTCATGAAGAACAAATTAGTGAACATTGTGAAACTGAGTCATTCTTTACTAAGTAACGTTAACATACTACATACATACAGTATCATGTAATATCACATGTAACATACATATCTTTTACTGAGTGGTTGAAATATTCTGATAATCATTAAAATGTGCAAAAGAATGACGTAAAGAAAGAAGTAGTTCCTCAAGCACATACAGTATATTGAGACATGAGATGTATTATTATTATATACATATATATATATATGCAGTAATACATATGGTTACATGTATGAAATGATTTATAGTTATGTCTGAAATTAAAAGGTTGGTGAAACCCTTCCTCTCTTCAGAGAAATGTTTTGGATATATGAGCTGTGGACACTGTTGAATAACGGACTAAATTAGGATTAGGATATGTGGTTTAAGATGTACTTTTTGAATAAAGGTGCAATGCAGAAGAGTTGCAGAGTTTGCAAACCAGCATTGTTTCATATTTTTCAATCCAGAAACTAAAAACTGGCAAAACCTGAAACATATCCACTCTTTTTGTATTTTTTCTTGATCGTGCAGGGCAATGAGGGTCCTATCATAGGACACATTAGGTTATAGGATAGACTCGGGACACGTTGCTAGTCTATCACGTTTTCATGTTATCTGAGAAAAAAGTTGCTCAATATTCTAATCATAGCTGTGCCTGCACCATTGGTGTGTGAGACGAGGCACTGAAATGTCTACATTAAACCCTGATGAGAAAACAGTCAGTGCGTGTCAAGCCTGATAAACTGGGTGGTTTAACAATATGCCACCACACATTTAAACATATTTACATGAGACCTGATGGAAACTTTTCATGCAAAAATTGCAGTGACCACTCAGTAAATCTAATGCTTGATTGAATTACAATTATTGAAATTATTTAGTGTGTAAATTGGCAAATGTTCTATTTAAGAAAAATGTATTGAATTAAAAAAAAAAGCAATCCAAAAATGATGAGGAAAATCAATTCATCACAAAGTGAGTATCCATCAAATATATACCAATACTGTCCTGTATCCAGACTTAAACTAGCACACAACCAAAATCTTCTGTCAGCTGAAAAACATGTATGTCAAAAATGCCAAATTCGATTAACGCAATTTTGTTTTTGGTTTGTTTTGTTTTAAGCAATTTGAGTCTAGCTGATATCGAACGATTTGATATTAATTAATATGGTGTATTTTTTTCTAAAACAGATAATTAAGAAATATTAACATATAACATTAACATATATTAACATATCATTAACAGAACTTAAAACAAGAATTTCACCAAACCTTGGATTTATGAGGTTTTTGTCTCACAGCAATGATATGGTACAATGATGTTACAGATAAAAAGCAAAAGAAAGCCAGACAAAAGTAGCCAAACGGGGTTTAGGATTATTGAAGCAATATAATCATATTTTTAAAATTGGAACTGAAACTTGAAAAGGGTGAAACCTGGTTGTCCTAATGACCCAGTCGCTTGTTCATGTAATACATTTTTTTTCCAAGTGGCAGCATATTGTATCCAGTTATCAGTGATGGAAAGTGTCAGACACATACCCTTATCAGTTCTCCGTCCAACAAACATTTGATAGATAGCTGGGCTGGAAAAGTGATAAGGAGATGTGCTCGACAACATTATAACCTGAACAGCACTTTGTAATAAAGCAATAACAAAAACAAAAATAACAATTAGATAAAAAACATTAAAGCAACTCAAAACAATACACAACCTGACCTTAGCAAAGGTCATAGAAAAAAAAAAGTTAGAAAGTCTCACTTGGTCTTCACACAGTATCATCACCACAAAATGGTTGTCGTTTATGAAAGTTTTTTTGTCCACAATTTAACGTCGGTGGAGACAAACGTCCTTCATCATCAGAACCAAAATGCCGTCCAGCTGCAGTCTCTGTCCACTCGTGTCACCACAGCTCAGTGTTCATTTAGTGTTCATCTGCACCCAACAGGCAAAGTAAGTTTGAGGACACGTCCCATGAGCAGTTTTATGTCACTCTAGCCCCACCTCATTCCCGCTGCTGTCCTGTCTCTTACTGGTTAATAGTGAATACTCAGATTATCTTTTCACTCTCTCATCATTGTCAGTCAGCGTTGTACAAGGGCTTTGTCCCGGGAAAGCTTAACCAGCAAAGTATACGGTCATATTTACATTGAAACATTTGATTCAAGAGGTGGTTACTTTGTAATCTGAAATGCTGAAATGGTGGTTTTATTGACCACTGAACCATTAACCCATAAATCCCAGACTGTCAATCTTAACATTATAGGAAATAAGTGAATCGGTGAAATAAGTGACCATTTTACAAAAATGATTGTGTAATGTAGGTAACACTTTACAATAAATTATACAAAATACTGATTATTTAAGATGGAAGTCAAGTTTACCATCTGGGATAATAAAGTGACTAAACTGAACTGGAACAATCTAATAATTGATGAATCACTAATGAGTAGAAGTCAGAATGGAGGACAATAGAGTAGATAATGATGAGTTACTTGAGAACAAACATCAAGATATCCGAAATGCATTCTAAATTTGATCTAAAATGTACTTATTTATGGTTAAGTATCCTAAAAGAAAACAGTTTAGCACTTCATCTGTGAAAGAGCTCTCATTTTGCATGCCTCAATTACCTCCTGATTTTTAAAAAGAAGCAAAAGTATGTTCATTTTAACATTAAAAGTAAAAAATAACTATCAAATGTTGTGAAATGATTCTTTAAAGTTTGGTCTTCACCTTTCATTGCAACACGGTCTTTTAAATCAGGACCAGTAAGGATGAACAAACAAATATGACATGCTCTGACCCCTCCTGACTGTTATCTATAGTCTCTCCTGGGCATGCAGTTGGCAGAGGAAGGACAGCAGACGTCTCTGTATGCTTTGGTGCTGGTTATCTCTGCCTGGTTCCTCCCCTCGGTGTGAAAAGTCCCGCGCAAATTAAACACGGCTGGCTCGCTTTCTGATCCAGTTCCGGATTTCTTCTCCACACCAGCCGCCAACAGCAGTCACACGGATGAGGGGAGATCTGCCAAGCATCTCCTCTGCAGTGCTCGGCTCTCCTCTGGGATTAGCTGCACTGCATTCCCACTGTCAGCAGCACCGGGGGCCTTCACACAGACACACACACACACATGCACACACACACAAGCACACACACACACAATCAGTGCAGGGAGGGGCGGGGTCGTCTATACAAACACACACATAAATTCTTTTTCTCTCTGTCTTTCTGTCTCCCACAGACTCACACCCGTCTGGTTTGAACTTTTTTTTTTTTTTTTTGCTTCTCTCTCACTGTCAAACTTTATCTTTCATTCTCACAAACACAAACACATTCAGCACTGAATCAGTCTTCCATCACCTCAGAGACAGACAGATGCTGTATAGGTTGACAAAAGTTTTTTTAAAGGTTGTGGCTTTTGTTGTGTCCTCCTCGCACTGTTGAGACCCACTCGCCTCCTCTCACCCGCCCTGGGAACAATGGATCAGACTGTATGAACAAGAGGTCAGTGCGCACATCATCGCGTAACGCTGGGAGGCTGCAGCACTAGAAAATGCAAAACCCTCCTTTTCTGGAGCTGCAGTCAAACTACACTGCTGCTACTGCTGAAATTTGAAACTATGATAACTTATTTTCAAATGAGAGAAATGTCTTTAGCTTGTGAAAAAGCTTTCTCTTCTTTCTTTTAGATTTTTATGTCTAACCACTGCCACCCATCACTATTTATCTTCCCTGTCTCTTCCTCTGCTGGGCTAAAGAGGTCGCATCCCAATGGAAGACACCTGGAGTGACCTTGGAACCTCCAACTCCCTCCCTCCTTGCGTCCTCCTGGGTCATGATTGCCAGTTGTTGAATGATAATAGATGATTAGCCAAAGACAGAGGGGGATTTCCACTGTGCTATTTTGTCTGCAAACAAAAGAGGCACTCAATTTAGTGGAGGCTTGATTATGCTTTTCCTGGGGAGACCAGGTAATTCCCACTAATGACGCCCTGAGAGAGAGCAAGGGGGAGCTTGGGGAATGGCTGACTGCAGGATGATGCAGGTATGTGGGAGATGTCTTCATGGTGAGACAAGCTGGTTTTCGAGCATCGCAGCATGTAGAAACTGTCGTCGATCGATGCTGCAGTGAAATTACGATACATTTTTTGCGAACAAAACAAGCAACACTGTATTGTCTACATGAAATCCAACACATCACTAGTGTGAAAACAGTCCTGCAGCATTGCTTGATGCTCAACAGTACAGCACAGTGCACGTCAGTGGCTTAAATTAATCTCCAGCAGAGGGCACCGTGGATCCTTTCTATTTATAGTAGTTGACTAAGATTTCTAAAGGGGATTAGAGGCTTCCTGAGGATGCCTTGCTCTGTTTTCAGGGAAAAAGGCCTATTTTTCTCTGACTGAGCACTAACAGGAGACTGTACAGCAGCCATTTGTCCATTCTTCAGTATAACGAACCAGTGATAATTACACTATTTCCAACATCATCTGTGTTTATCTAACAAGCAGTTTTATGCATTTACATTTGATCTGTTTGCAGGTCGAGATTTTGTTAAATGCAACAGATTCTGATCATATTTTGGTGTTGAGTCTGAAAGATCTGTGCACTGGTAGCTGTATGCACCATGCAAGGCACTGGCATCTAATACACATTATCTCACATCTCTGAGAAGACTTTTGCCTAAACCATTTTTGGCAGCACTAAACTTGACTCAGTTGCTATGGACACAGATGATGTTTTCTTTTTCTTTTTTCTGCCTTTTTTTTTTCTATCTGTGTCCATGACAACAAAATGGCTGTTACAGGAAATTGTATGCATTTTAAGAAGCTGGGAAGAGAAAGGGGGGCAATGTCTACATTAGTTATGGTGGTTTAACATACATGTAGGTGAGAAATACATTTTGGTGATATTAATGGTTATAATAATGAATTATAATTTTCTGTTTAGGTATCTGCAGTCTCACCTGTATGTTTGACCCTTCAGAAAGTGTTCCAAAATCAGATAACAGAATTTGTAATGCATAAAAGTATTATACCACTGTTAACTATTTTAGTTTATTTTAAATTGAACGAGAAGCTTATTTTTGCCTTTCAAAGTAGGAATTTACTTTGTGGTGAAATATACTTTATAGATTACATATTTGGAGCCAAAACTTTTTCACATTCGCATTTTTTCACAGATGATGGTTAAATCAGACACATTGATACGTGTGCACAGATAAACTGAGTGAGTGGGTCTCAACTGAAGGCTAAAGGCAGCTAGAAGTGGGAGGAAGGATGGTGCTGACGGTCTGTTGCTATTAGTGCTTTTTTGTTTTCACTTTGTTTGTTTTTAAAAGGGTCATCAATGACCAATGACGATGTGGCTTGTAGAGTAACAAATAAAGAATGATAGGATGAAATTATTTGGTCAAAAAGTCTTATAATTTTTCACCACTTTTGTAGAAACTAGAAACACAAAAACTGTCACATATAGGAAAATAACTGTTTCATCTATAATTGAATATTATGTGCGTTGTTAGTTGTGTGTGTTATGTTTTCTTTATAATTATGTCCCTCATTCTATAAACCTAATATAATAACACCTAATCTATTTTATCCCCCCTATTTAACATTAATAAGCAGCATACAAACACTTAATACATGGTTTATAACACAATAGATGTAGTTAAAAGCAATATATAAGTCTTTATCACTTTAAGAGTGTTTATTTGTCTATAATTGTAACTCCTGCTATGATAACTGGTGTAACATTTAGTGGCTACTTGATAACACAGTATAATAAAAGCCTTACAGTGTTATTAAATCTTTATACAAATACAAATCCCTTACAGGCACAATTAAAGCTGTTTATAGACATGTTCACAACTCAACTGAAGATATAGCCTTATATATTGTATGAATACTAACATGTTATATTATGTTGTCAAGCATTCAAATAGTTGTTTATATACCAGCTATGGATGCGTCATGAGGAGTTGACAGATAACACAAAATACAAAATGTCCTTACACCTACATTATAATGTATTACAAATCATGTATTATTAAGATACTGCTCATAAATGTTAAACAAGGGTGTTAGAACAAAGTTTTGTCCATACCCATAGTTTTAAACATGTTTATTGGTTGATTCCTACCAGACCTGCTCCTATTGTGTGATCCACTAGATGGCAGCGTCAAGTCAACCATCAGCAGGATGGGGCTGTGTGGCCACCAGGCTCATTATTAGCACATGATGAGGCTGCACTTCTTGAAAGAAGCAAATGCAGAAGAAGCTAGTGGATGAATATTTCAAGAGGGATAAAGGAAACAAACTGAGTCGCAACAAATTCAACACAAATGGACATCCAAGGTCATTGTCAAATAAGAAAAAAACACCTCAGAGACTTTGCTGCTGAGACTTTCTCGGCTCAGCAGCAGCACTTTTCTATCTGTCTTGGATAAATGATAGATGTTTTTAAGGTGTGCATGTGTTACGTGTTACCAGTGTTGTTCATCACTGTGTGTCACATCTCATCTTCAAAGGAAATGTCACTGTCAGTTTGACCCCTCTCACTGCGTCTGTATTTTCAATTATCTCCAAGGTTTTTTTCAGCTGAGCACACTTCAGTCACAAAGGTTTGGGGAGGCTTACATCAGAGGACATAAAAACCTGCTGGGTAATGCTTTAAGCAGTTTTCAGTGCATGTAATGATACATAATATACATGCATTTTAAAAATCATCATGAGGAAGAATGGCATTCCTGCTGCGCAAATTTAACCAACTACACACTTATCAACCCACTGGGAGGTTTAAAAATGATTTTCTTTATACACATAGTAATAATGGAGGCCACTCAGGACAAATAAAGTAAAGAGCACCGGACACACCAAAGCTTATTCAATAAAATAAACATACAGCATGTTCACATCTGTTATGAAATGATTTGTTACAGTTCAGCAGAATTGCCATGTTGAGGTCTTTCAACAGTGTCAAAACAGACATTTAATTCATACAGATTTTTGCAGTATATACCGTTATAACATCTGACTATTCAGCTCAATACAGGCTCAGATAAACAAGGTTGTCCTGTTGAAATGACTTTGCTGAGTAAATGATTGTAGATTTTATTGAACACGGCCTTTTTTGACTGTCAAAGTAGGAGAATGACTGAGCAAAGGGTTAAGGCTTAAACCAAATGGCATCATATAACCTGCACAACATGCAAATTTGAACGACATATCTTCATGCCTTGTACATTAAACACTCCTGGGTTTGAGTCAGGAAATTAATATTGTGGGCAAACAAGTTGTTACACAAGCATGTTTTCCTCCAGTATGAGCTTTAATTGGGATGATTGTCCCCCCATTTTATGATCATTTCCAGATGACAGTTTGATGACATCTGAAAGCAGAGGGATAATTTCTTAATAGTTGTGACACAAATGGGGAAAAAAACACACACAAAAATGCATTTCCACAAAATACTGCAGTAAAAAGGGAGAGAAAAGGGGTATTAAAGATCACAACCTCAAATATCAACTCTGCACAGTGTTGCCAAGTCTTGTTGCTATGGAGATTGCATCCTACTGCAGGTGTGAGTAACGACAGAGGAAGTCAACTGTGCTTCCCTCTCTGTGTCTCTTTCTGCTCCTCTGTATCTTACATGGTCCTCACTGCATGTGTGAGCGCATGTGAGTGTGTGTGTTTTTCCACTTCAGACACGCTAATAAACAGCCTTGAAGATTAACCTTGAGCAATGTGTAAATATGATTATGTGTTGTGCACTTTTTAAACTTTCTATGATCTCTGTTTGTTCATTACAAACACCAGTAGATCCCAGTTAAAGCCTTTATTGTCTTCAAATCTCAAGATTTTTTTTTCTGCCATTGTGATGGGGAGGTCTCTCAAAAGAGCGACAACAGAGGACGTCTGGACTGTGCAAATGTAATTAGCCCTCAGGCAGGGTGTGCATAGTGTGGGCTGAAATAAATAGATGCACGGGTCCAAATACTGCGAAGAGATCTTCGGTGGACCAAGATGACATTGCTTTGCATCAAAGCTTGTTGGAAGAAATCCAGTTTGAAAAGCTGAAGGATCTGACTTGGCAAGATGTGATATGAGTCTAAAAAATGTATGTCTATGTATGTCTGCTTCTTCATGAGATGGTGTATCTCTCAGTCATAGAATATCTAACAAAAATAAATCTAAAAGAAAATCACTAAATAATTGACACCTCAACTGTTTATTCTATTTACTGTATCTTTCTTTGTTTACAGTAACCAATACTGTGATGTGATGACTTTATCACCACATATATTTTGCTTCTGCTGCTTGAGAGATCAGTGCCTCAACCTGTGATCACAATCATTGATGTTTTGCAAGCACACACATATAAAAAATATAACTTGCAACACTGATCATCGAAAAAACAACTAGTTAGAGCTGAAACAAATTGTTTTTTAATAGTTTAAGTTGTTTTTTATTTGCTTTTCGAACAAAAAAGTCAAACATTACTTAGTTCCAGCTTCTCAGTTGTGAGGATTTGCTGCTTTTCTTTGTTTCATTTGATAATAAACTGAATATCTTTGGGTTTTGGATGTTGGTTGAACAAATCAAGCAAACTGAAGACATCACCTTAAGCTCTGAGACATTGTGATGGGCATTTTAAGCAATTTTCTGACATTTTATAGATCCAATGATGAATCAATTAATTGAGGAAATAATCAGCAAATTAATCAATAATACAAATTGTCACCACCCCACAACCTAATTTTACAGCTAGAATATGCAAAAATATTAAATTTAAATGGAAACAGTATTTTTTTTTCCACAAGAATTACACCCTCACATTGACTTGTCCAATTCTGTCAGATTTGGAGCTGTTGTTATGCACTGCAGGCGGCTGCTTCTTGGCTTCCTTGTGGCTTTGTGGCTTTGAGTCTAACCGAGGCAGACTGAGAGAGGCTTATTAATCCCAGGGCTGCAGCTTCATTCTGAAGGCCACAATCAGGAAAAAAAAAATGCACTAACTGTGTGACATAAATAGACTTCTAATGTTGATCATCTAAATATACAGTATGAAGTGCAGACGTTAAGATCCAGCATCCTCAATCCGGCATTGTTATTAATAGGGGCTGACATTTTCACAGTTCACGGCTCAGTCACTCTTTGCAAGCCTTGGTGAGCCTGCACATTAGTATTACGATGCATAAAAGCTCACCCAAGTGTCCAAATTTGTTCATAATTGCATTTTGAAGTAAAGATAAAAGCTAAAGATAACTGTCTGCAGTGAAAGTGCACAGGGAGGTTTTTTACTTGCTCTATTAATGCTGCTGAAACTAAATGCAGCAAGAAGGCGACAAAGGAAAAAGAGAGGACAAAGAAGGAGCAAAAGAATCAAGCCACAGTATTTCACAATCATCATCATGATAAAAACTGATGCTTTTCTGCAATGTTTCTTGTACATGGCCCATAAAAAATAATAATAAAAAAAACAACAACAAATGAATGACAAATTGAAGACCTAATGATCTGTATCTCATTAGCAGCAGGCTGTAAAGGGCAGTTTGATAAACAAATATAAATCAGAGATGTAAGATGAAGATTGTGGCAGATGTAATTCCAACTCAGTGGATTTTGATGCGAAGGAAGGAGGAAGGTCATCACCATTGTGCTGGCTGGTATGTAAAATCATCAGGACCTACTTTACTATGATCATTTGTAACTGACACACTTAACATGAAGAATGCTCCAGCAAAATAGATTTACAAGAAAATATCATTTTCTCATTGTCAAAAACTCCCATGAAAAGACCAAAACCAGCTGTCGCTCTCAGCTACAAGCCAATTGGTTCCTATTGAAGACATAAATCTTTTAAAACAGCTCACAAATATAATGTAGTTTCATTTTGAGAAAAGGCAAGGTAATTTCCTAAAATAGCTGTGCACTGTCGTTTTTTGTAAAACTTACTCAAACAGGAAGAAATAGTGCAATTGTAGGGGATTATTTTCAGTCGCGGATGAACATTTAGTGCTTTAGAGAGTATTTATGGCAGTAGGTCCGTGTATGTGGCATTGACTAAAAATAAACTAGTGCCCATGTGTAGTGTTTGTTTACAATAAGAAAAGTATTGCCAGATTTATCCTTTATATCTGTACAGAGTGTCACCCAGACAAGAAAAAGACCACCACACTGAAGAAGCTTGAAGATTGGTTCATGCTGGATGGGGTGATGGTGTTGAAGGGGCTGTTGATGCACTACAACAGCTGAGATAATAGTATTTTTATTGAGAGCACTCGTCAACAGTGGTATAACCTTGCCTGGGCTTGGTGAGCACTGGGCTGTAGTGTAAGTGATGGCGCTCTGCCAGGATCCAACCATTAAGGCTCATTTGTCCCTATTGATAGCCCTGATGATAGGCGCTCTGAAAGGAGGCAGCTAAGGAAAAGGTCAGCGTATGGATCTTAATTTGACCTCACTAACCCGTTGCTGATTGGCAGCATCTGTCATCCTTAGATTTAATTTAACAGTGATTGAGCGGTGCAGAGACCATATTGGCAATAACTCCTGCGGGCCGTCTGGACACCCTGGTTCTTACAGAAGTCTGTGTATAGCACAACTGCTCCTGTGCCCATTAAGGCCGTGAATACAGTCGGGGTGGTGCTAGGGCCATGTACCTGCAGTGGCAGTTTCTGCTTTTCCTCATATTACAGTTTGTTTCATTTGCAAATACAGTCATTTAAGCACAAAAACCCCAAATATGGCTGAGATTTAGAGGCTAAAATTCACAATAGGTTTTTTTCATTCCTCTCCATAATGTGTGGTATCAGGTCATAATTTTGGTCTCAGGTCAGTGTTTTATTTTTAGTATTTAAATCAGACATTCAATGCAATTTTATACCAAACAAAAACCATAGGACTAAGAATCTACGATCATGCTAGCAGCTCTGTGAGGCTGTATTTAGGCACAGTGTGCTAACATTAGCATGCTAACATGCTCACAATGACACATGCTGATATTTAGCAGGCAATATCTATCAGGTTCACCATCTTAGTTTAGCATGTTAGCACGCTAACATTTGCTAATTAGCACTACACACAAAGTACAGCTGAGGCTGAATGTTATGCAGGTGTTTTGTCATAGGCCAAAGTATTCAGCAAATTAAAATTTTGGCTGGATGGTATTATAGATCAAAAGTCACAGGACCACCAAAGTCAATAGGATCCATTGCATGGGAAATTTCACAGCTATCCATCCAACAATTGTCAAGATATTTCACTTTGAACAATAAATGTCACTAGAGGAAAAGTCAGGGTGTCACCAATGTGAATAGGATTCATCCTCTGGGGACCAAGAATGTTTGTACAAAATTTTGTGGCAATTCATCCAAAAGTTGTTTAGATATATCTCAGTCTAGACCAAAGAGGTGGACCGACTGCTAGCATGGCTAAAACAATCTTGTCTTGAAGATCTTGGCTTGCCACGAGCAATGGATGGGCGATGAAGTAATGAGGTAGCTGTACATTCTGAACGCCAGAGGAAATATAAATTTAGACATCAACAAATCTCCATCTCCATTCTAGCCAGAAAGCAGAGAGACAACATGGCGAGGAATGGGTGTGCAAAATAAGAGTAGACGCTTCAAGGAGGAAGGGACTGATTATGTAATGGAGGGACTTGTTTATGTGTCCCCTCTGAGTTCATGTTAGCTGATGGAAGACACCCTGCCTTTGCTGCTCTTCTTGGGCTCTGCCACATTGCATTAATGTCTTTATTCATAGTGACTGGTAATTGGCCTACTTTGAGGCGAGCGTTTTTCTCTCATGTGGAATTGTACAGTAAGGAAAAAGGATAGGAACTGCTGTCTTACAATTGCACTTAAGTGGAAGTGCAAAAACAAATGTAGGAATAAAAAATGTGAGAAGAAAACAAATCCTGAACCTCTAAAGAATTTTTAGAATTTATTTTATTTTACCATTTTTATGAAATACAGGTTTTTCACATCACTGGACCTCAGCAAGGACTTTTACTTGCGGCCATTTGCTGGCTTTATATGTTATTCATATGTAAATAGTTTTACAGTAAATGTATTTGAGTTGCATATCAAATTATAATGAAGTGTGAGCAAATGCAACTCTGAGAAAGCTGGAGAAACATCTTGTTTTCTGCTTAATATTGTAATGAAAAGCATTCCAGTGCAGCACATCTGTGAGTATTCTGTTCAATGTCTTGAGACTTAAAAGCTGCTCTTAACAGTATTTTTATTTTATGGTAGGATCCAATGATTATAATGTGAAAGAGGTCACTCATAGTAACTAAACGACGGAGAATTATCAGCTAAATCGCCACCTTTTGCATCTTATTAGCTTTAGTAAAGTGCTGTTTGAACAAGTTATTTTCACCAGGCTTCAATGTGCAACTTTCCTGGCTACAAAAATAATTAACATTAAAAATCCTAATCAAATTTCATATTTCAACATCATGCTTGGCATTTAAAATTGTGAGTACATGCACCTTCCCCAATTGGCTGATGATAACACTTGCACATATATTCAGTCTAAATGTTTTTTCTACAAAGACACATCTTTACATTTTTAATGTAATTACATATACTGCAGGATATGATATATACTTCTCGTTATTATGATTAGGTCAATGTCAGTGTCTTGTATTATTTTCAAGGTTATGGGGACTCTCACTCAGTAATCAACTCAATTTAAACAACTCTTGTGAATGAAGGAGCTGTAAAGTTGACAAAGATCATGCAACATCTTGGAAGGACAGCTGGTAATGCTCAAGCACAGGTGGCATTTTCCCTTCCAGGCAGACTTTCCTCCCTCATTGCATTCACATCCTTCACTTTTGTTGGCCGAGACAACCCTCAATCATGACCGGAAACCTAGCCTTACACATCTAATGTACTGAATATCCTTGTATCCACATATTGATTATTAGAGCCATTGCAGGATAGCACGTAGCCGTGGAGGAGGTGCAACCTGCAAGGCTTAGTAAAGGTCAAAAATGTCTCTCGTAGAGTGGGACAAAAGGTGTTTCATCCGGTTGGTTAAGGCTCCAGTAATTATAAAAAATCATCCAGCAGGAGTAGATGAGAGATTTATTTTACATCAGCCTAATGACATAACCTTTGCCAGGTCAAGGTTAAAATGCTACACAACCTTTAAGTGTTTCCTCTTGCACAGTCACAGTACCATATAGTGTACAGAGGAGCTGCAGTGTACTCTCCCTCATCACGATAATTCTCAAGCATATCAAGATCAAATTTTTTCAAGGTACGCGCACCTTTGCAGAAAACACAGTTAAGCTGACTGTGACATGTGTTAAATTCAATTACAGACCTGCTGTGGATGCACTCTGTGTAACCCAGGGAGACTGGAGGAAGTGGCAGCCAGGTGGCGACCCTGTAGGCAGCAGCAAGCACAAATCACAATGGCCTGGGCTGCTGCCAAGAGCTGGGATTCTGCCATCACGCAGCCCACCAACACTCCAAGAGCAGCTCATGGTCACTCATCACAGACACTCTCCACGCGTCTCTCGCTCAGTGCACTCAGGTCAGTAGAAAGGGAATGCAATACACATTGTTGGCCACTTTGCTTTATAATTCATGTCCTGCTCCTAAAATAGAGTACTCGAACAGTACGCACTGTTTCATCGGTGCCTGCAAAAAATAGAAACGTAGCATGTGGAGTAAAAAGCTGCATATTTTCAGACAAAAGGGGATTTTATTAACACATAAGAAATCACTGTGATCTCTAGTGTTAAGGATGTGATGTGCGTGTGCGTGTGCTTCTCTAATTTCCCCATGTGGGAGGTTAATTAAACAGTATGGTGGCTCTGCGTGGTCATATCTTTAAACGACTGGACATTGAATCAAACTGGCTGATGAGAGGGTGAACTGTAAATAAAATCTTTCTTGGTGAAGGCTCACCCAGGCAGACATGAAATCTGCATGTGCGCAAGCCCAGACTTCCTACATGTGACCAAGACTCAGTGGCCCCTGGGGATCTTGGAACGTCTCCGTACTGTTACACAACGGATGTGAGCGATGGGAGTGGCAGCAAACAACACATGGCTCTCTGATAACAAGGCAAAAAACTAAAGTAGTTTTCCTGAAAATGTGTGCTAAACACATATGATTTGGAGGTTAGATATTGCGTGCCATGGCCAGTAGTATCACTGTACTGCCAGAACATAATGCAGCCAGTGTCTGCTGGGTCCAGTTTCTCCCACTCCCCCACTCATGAGCTGTGAGTGGCAGCCCGACTAACCAGTCTTGACACAGGAGAATCAGCCTGAGTTGAGAGGGAGCAGCCGTGGGAGCAATGCCTGCCTGCCACATTGGAGACCGTCCGAGAAGACATGTCAGCCTCCATTCCAGTTAAAGTCCCCAAACCGTTTTGTACTGTACAAACCAACAGCTTCTGCTAGGCCACGGAAAATAAATACAGTCCTATGGTTGTTAATTTTACAGCAGAAAACAGACGCAGGGTGTGTGCACAGCATGTAATGCAACCATGAGTGCTCTCTTCTGCTATTGTTGTTAACTGAAAATTAACATTTATGCATTCAATTATTCATTCAGGGGCTACTCAAGGGGTCCTCGAGCAGCCCGAGGGCCCCCCAAGTGCCCGTCTGGTTAGTTCAAGTGCCACTTTGATGCGACCTGAGGGTAAAAATGAACCCTAACACTGCGCATGGAAGAGACACACCTTTTTCATTTTCACCCCTGCCGCTTACAGATTCTGTGCACACCACCAGCTGAAGATTATCCCAGCATGCACTGGGCAGAAGGTACTGAAGCATCCCAGACAGGTCTCAAATTTATCACAAAGCTTGGGATTCATCTTGGCATGAGAAAAATATTTTCTTTCTTGTGCTTTATCCTTTTTTCTTGTGCTGTATCATTCATATGGATCTATCATTTGCATACAGTGTGGCTGTGGATCTACAATGTTACTACAATCCAAGGAACTGAAACGTCGGGGAAACATTTTTGAACACTTGGAAGAAAATCTTGGTTGCCCTCTTTGAAGAGATTGGGTGACAACTCTACTTTTTGTCCCAACATTACTGCATTGCAGATTTCCCCCCACATCTCTCCCTTTTATTTAGTTCCTCTCTACGACTAATCCAGATTGTTCAACACAACATCATGCTTTAAAGGGATTTAAGATGTCTGTTTGTATGTTTGCTTACTCACTTTCAATCAAATAGGCTGTGACTGCCACAACAGCCAACTTGTTTGTTCCTACATGACAATGAGCATGAGGGGGCCTGGATCAAATCCAGAAAGCTATTTCTAAAAAAGGAAGGAGTAATTAGTAAATGTCATTTGAGAAGAGTATGGCGAATTAGAAGCTCGGTGGATCATGTAATTAGGACTGGAGCCTTTTCATAGGCGGCTCAGGGAAGGACGAGGACACAGCAGCATCTTCTGCTGAGCACTGACAGCAGCATGAGCCGTTACAGAAAACACCATTTGACACACACACACACACGCACACACAGACTGACAGAAACACATTCCTGCACACATACAGGGACAGATCACAATGTCAAACAAGGCTGACAGTGATGCATGACTGTTGTGTGTGTTTTTTTTTTGTTTTTTTTTTATTTCTTGTTTCACATATCTGACCAGATGTCATAAATGTCACATGTGGAAAAACAGCATGTCAATTCAAAACAGACAGTATGAGCTTTGGTTTCCATCTGTGGAATCAGTTTTAAATCAAATCAAATTAAATTAAATTCAAATTTATATATATTTTTAACACAGTGTGACAGTTATAAATGAGATTTAAATTCGTAAGTGATGTTCTTATGTCTGATTTTTTTCCACATGTGATCTCCTTCAGTTACAGGTAAAAAAAAATTCAAAGTTGCAAAAGGTCTGGACAGCAAATAATTTTCATATTTAACTGAATTAAACCAACATGTGTACAAAAAATTTGTGCTTGCAGTTTAAATGTGGATTTCCACATATGGCTTTAATTGTCAACAATCTTAATGATCAAATAACCATTTAAGTCATTTATCAAGCAAAACTGATGGTTCCTGCTTCTAACATGTGAAGATTTTCTGCTTTTGTCTGTTTTGTATCATTTGTAAATTGAAAATCTTTGTTCATCGTTTGGACAACAAAAGCAATTTGAAGTCTTTGCCTACAGTTCTGGGATATTTTGATAACCATGCTTCACAACTGTCTGGCATTTTATAAACTAAATTATTTATCAAATTGGTCAAAAAAAAATCAACAGCTTAATTGATATGAAAAATAATCAAATAATTGTTAGTTCTAGATTAAGTTTACCATTTGAACAGAATAAATGAATTGTTACAGCTAAAAAAAAATGTCTTGCAATAATATACAAAATATATGTATTTTAAATGCAATTATCAGTTAACTATGGGAAAATATATCTACAGTATGTTGAGGCAGTGAACTCAATACACTTACAGAGATGTCAGCTCTTTTTGTACAGAAATACACCCTGATCAGTCGTTACTGACACTCATAAACAACACACACCCTCCCTCCTTGGTGAGTTGTTTGTATTTTCTCCAGCAGGGACGCTGAGCCTCAGTTTGAGCTACTGAAGGACTGCTGATTCAGATCACTTCAAACACACACAGACACAATTTTGCTGAAGAATCTGGTAGTAGCTGCATTCAGGCGCATCATTTTTTTCGGTCATGCATTTGCTGCTCTCTCAAGTTTCACAGCAGGTTGGTTGGGCTGAAAATCCCCACGTTAAGCACAACAGCCCTGTTGCGTTGCACCTTGGCTCATACAGTGCAGACCGACAATACCCACAGTGTTATCAGCCTCTCGCATGTGTGTCTGTGCAAATCTATTCAAAACTTGGCAGCTTTAATTGCTCAGTCACAGCACATGTAGCTAACGTTAGATCAGTTTATTACAAAACAGATGTTCACTCTCATTTCACTATATCTCAGCCAGGGTTTCACTCATCACCCACTTTTTTTCTACATTTGCCTAATATTTAACAAGTGAGTAGCTAATTGAAGTTTTTTTTTAAAATGGGGGAAAAAATGGGGGGCTTGTTGAGGAAGACGCCGCAGAGCCTGGAGGGATTTATGGCAGAATAGATCAGAGAGAGCGCAGATAACAATGGAGATGGAGTAATAAATAAACCTCCACTCTGAGAAGTAGCCGGAGGACTGACAGCAGCAGATTAGAGCCTGTGCCTTTTAAACAAATTGGGTGCTCAAAGAGGCATATTGGCTGTGTGCTTGAGCATGTTTTATAGTTCAGCTCTGCAACCACTGAGACACAGAGGTCTGTCAGTTCCCACTTGACATCATGGTGCAGCTCAAACAAGCTCACGCTGCAAATTCTGTCTTTGTTTTTTTGTTTTTGTTTTTTTTAATCACCCTTTTTAACTAATTGACCTATTAAGGTGGTATTGCATCAAGTATGAAAAGCTAAATCGAGTGCTCAAGGCCAAGCTTAACAGTATACTTAGGAAGATGAAATATTAGGGGCTTACCCTAATGAATTTCTAGTTTGGAGGTGTTTCTCTGTTTGGGGAATTATTTCATTAGTCAAAAAAAAAACAACCCTTTGCACAAAAGCAAGTGACAAAACAGTAAAAAAGAAACCTGAAAAGACCACAGTCAAAAATACACATGTGTATTAATGTTTACAAGAAAACTTACATAAATATTAAAATCACTGCTTGCTCACACTAACATATGTCTGTCACACTGCCAGGAATGATCATTTTACCTTGATTTCCTAGACTCTAAATAAAAATAAGAAAAACACTCTCAGCATTTTGAAGGGTTTGGCTACAACACAATAAATCAAATGTGTGTTAGATAAGGTGGAACATATATATACCATCTTTGCAGACTACCAATGCTCAGAGATCCTTCATACCTGCCAGTATAGCTTTGTCCAACAAAACATTGTGATATGAAAGTTGTGTAATTTGCATTTTGTTTGTTGGTTGGTTTGTTTTATTGTTGGTGATGTTGTGTGGTGGTAGGGCATCATTGCATGATATTATGGGTGTTTGATGTCTGTCTTTAACTGTAATGTCTTTTGTTGTTGTCTGACGATCTCCATGGACACACAAGGAATTAACAAAATGATAATAAACTAACTTAGATCCTAAAATGTGACCACAGAAAAAAAGTGTGTATTAAAATTGGTTTAGGTAATCCATAAATATTTGAAATTAATGATGATGAGACATTAACATCCTGCACAATAATTATGTTAATTCACATCAAGAGGAGCAGTTTCTACAATATGCCACTAATGTATGATTCCTCACAAAGACTCGGCTTGGTGCTCCTCTTTTCATATAATCCATATATCTGCTGGATTACATCTGATCAATACCTGACCAATGTTATCAATATTCACTTGCATACATCTTAAGATACCGCAGAGCCAACATGTCACAGCAGTTTGTCTTCCTCTATCTACTTTCTGCCAGCAAATGCACCCTGATTTACTGTAGTCTGCTCTCTTTAGATTTAAAATGCAGCAGCAGCCGCTCACAGCAACAACTGATTTTAAACAGTCGTCATATTTTAGCCTCTTTACTACAAGTCATATACAGTGCTTCACTTTTACTGTGTGGTATTTTTTTTCACAACTCCTGGGCAGTCATTGTTTTCCATTCATGTGAGCAGTGATAGCATGAAAATTAGAGACTTGACCTTATTGGTAATCCATTGCAGTGAACATTGTGTCTAGTTTAATTGTTGTCAGAGTTACTGATGCGAGGTAATGCAGTGTAGTTGTGATAAATCAACTCTGACAACAATAAAAACAGATGACAAAAGAGAATTATTACACACAAAAAAGCTAAAATATGATGTTACAATTTGTTGGCAGAAATGTAAAGTAGTTGGGTTTGTAGCAGGTATCACTTTAGCATGGAAGTTCATTCTTGACCTTATAAATAATTTCAACTTGAGCTCCATTTTACTGTTTAGTTATTGTGGATGAAGACCATCAGATGCAGTTGAAAGCTCTGAAAGACCCAGAACTGACATTTTTGTGCACATCACTTGAATTTAACTTTTTGTTTAACTGGGGGGGTGGAGGGTGGGATTACCTTTGACCAGTTTTTTTTCTTCTTTTCAAGTTTCAAGCTGTAAACTAAAAATAGCTCTCTTCCACAAACTGAACTGCACCAAAAATGGCTCCTCAATGGTTTTCAAGGTCATAGAGAAACTTTTATTGATGCACGCATCCACTTTAAAAAAAAAAAAAAAAGAAAAAGAAACTGAAAATACCTACATGGATTGGTTGATTGGTTGTAGATTGGTTGTCCCATAACAAAAATGTTTTGAATCAAAGAAAAATGAATCAATTTGCAAATGTATATGAAGTTTTGAATTAAACATTAACACTTAATCAGAACAGAAAATATAAAGTGAAAATGAATTGATTCAGCAGCTTATAAACAGCTAATTTCCAGTAAAAGGGAGGATTTCTGTCTTAAACGTTCAGGCTATCACTTTCTATTTTCCTCTTATATCTCCAATACTTGATCAGCTTATTGGAGGTGACTGAGAGGAAACTCAACTTATGCGGCATCTTGTTGAAACGTCCCTGTCCAAGGTCCTGAAATCTGCTTTCCCAAGCATGCGTCATGTGACTTCACCCAGCACTGCCTAGCTCAGCACCAAGCCTACTGGTTTCTGGAGATTTCATGTGAGAAAAGGACAAACCCCTTTCCTTCTCATCTTGCGTTGTTTAGACTGTTTTTTCTCTCTCTCTCCTCTCTCTCTCTCTTTCCCTCTCTCTCTCTCTCTAGCTCTCTCTTTCTCTCTCTCTCTCTCTCTCTCTCTCTCTCGCTCCTCTTCCGTCTTTTATTACATGATCGGATAATGTGGATCTTCAAAGCGCTCGGAGTATAACAGAAGATTTTAGGATGCTGTACTTGCGCTGCTCGTTTTGTTCCTCTCTTTTTACTTAAATGCCAACACGGTGAATGCGTCGGACAAAGTGGACAAGCCTGCTGCTAGAGGTCCGCATTCAGAAAGTCAACATCTTGTCTTTCTTTATTTGATTTTCTCTCCGGAGCGACTCCAGAAGGATGTAAGGACCGATCCACCTTGCGCAGCTGAAGTCTCCTCATCAAAATGCAGAAGGGAATACGACTTAATGATGGTCATGTCACCTACCTGGGGCTTTTGGCAAAAAAGGATGGTACAAGACGAGGGTGCTTGAGCAAAAAAAGCTCAGACAACACGAAATGGCACACAAAGTGGTTTGCTTTGTTACAAAATATGCTGTTTTATTTTGAGAACGAGTCCAGCTCTCGACCCTCCGGATTATACCTGTTGGAAGGATGCATATGCGACAGGGCGCCTTCACCGAAACCTTCACTGTCAGCCAAGGAGTGTTTGGAAAAGCAGGTATGGAGAGAGCGCGCACACGCACGCACGCACGCACACACACACACACACACACACACACACACACAAGCTCTCGCCCTCTCACTATGGCACTGTTTTATTGTTTTACAGGCTTCATGTTGAAATATTGACGAGGTGAAAGACTGAATGTAAAATTTGTTCCTGCGCCTTTCAACTCTATTTTAGTCCTGAACAAAGCGCTTTTCTTATGCATATATTCTTCTTATATCTATCCCATCGCATGATGACCTCAAATCCAGCGCAGCAGAATAGCACGAGGTTCCAGATTGCTGTATTGCACGTTATGTAATCCATGCATGGCATTAATGATGAGGTAACAATATTAACACCTAATGATATTACAGCAGCCTTGGCAATGGGCTATGCAGTGTTTTTGCTTGAGGTTGCAGCAAACCCGCGCTTGATCCTTTTTTTTTTTCTTCATTTTTTATTGGTGGGATAGTTTTCAGTGGTGCATGAAATGTAAACGGATTTCTGGATTTATCAGGATGATGCATCTGCACGCTGGTTGGTCACATATTTTGCTTTTGACTTTCAGTCATCATCTTTTTTGACATTTCTTTGGGGCGGAGAGTGATATACCTAATGCTCCTTCCAGTGAAACATGCAAAAAAAAAAAAAAAAGAAAAAAAAAGTTGTGGCCTCAAGGTTTCCATCTTGTGGTAAAATGGTGAAATCACAGTGGATGCTGAAGAAACAGCAGGGTTCCAGTAATCAGTCATCTCCGATCTAGATGACCAGAATGAAATGATTATCAGTCAGATGCTTGAGCTTTCTTTTGCGTTATGCATCGTAAAAGTAGAATCACTTCTTATAATTTTATCTGACATTCAGGCTTTCCTCCAGACACCCATGATCAGCGTTATAAAGGATATGTGTGGCTTGGTTTGCAAATTTAAATCATCATCTGCAAGGATAAACATATTTATTTAACCCTGCCAGCTTTTAACTGACTGCCTCCTGAATCATAAACACAGAAGTGAGGAGCAGAAAGGTTAACAGGTCTGTTAACATTGTTATTGTGAATAAACAGCCGAGAAACATACAGTAATGCTTCACTGTTTAGGCCACTGGCTCTCCTCTCCTCTCCTCTCCTCTCGTCTCCTCTCTCCAGGCTCTGTGCCTGACTCTGTAGGTAGGGCTGCAATCCAAAGTGAGTCCAGGCTCTTCCTGTGAACAGCTGCCCTTATGCTGACGAAGCAGAATGCAACACACAGGCTAATGTTGTGCTCTCACAGTTGCTTTAAAGGCACCCAAAAAACCTCCCAGAAAGAATTTGGATTCTTTTAAAATTTTGTCAGCAGTGCAGCTCTCCCTGCATTGTGCTGTTTTGAACGTATAAATACAAAAGCCTGGTGTACAGTTATCTGCCATTTTGGACTGAATTCATGATAAAGTAATGAAAAGATATTTATTCTGTGAATCCTGTTTGCAGAGAGAGGTTCAGAAATAATGAATAACATATGACTGAAATGATGGAATGCCTGAAGAGTCACCTCTCAATGTAAACAAACAAACATCCCTAAAGCGAATAAATAAGACCAAGAAAATATCACCTCTATCTCCTATCCCCACCTGGATTTATGGTTTTGTGGCAACGTTTTAGAAATCCACCATAATCCCTGCATTATATTTATCCTCAAATGCAGTTAGTGTGAAAATGATAATGCGTTTGAGCTCGGGGTTTCTATGGCAACCCTTATTTGCATCCTAAAGAATGATGCAGTTGGAAGAGGTGGGGTAACTAGAGGGAGAGAAGTAGCGTGTCGCATCTCTCCTATTAATGTGAGTGCGATCTGAGCTAAATTTGTTCCTTGCGGTACCTCAGAGGGGTCAGGGTCCATTTATAGAAAACACAGCTCGCTCGCACTGGAAACAACAGCAGTGATGGTTGATTTGCTTTGTTATGATTTGTACTTTAAATTGAAAGCTCTGACTTTAACATATACTGGTGGAAGATATCCTGCACTCTTTGGGGTTGTTGGTACGGAGAGGGTGTCTCATTAAAGTAGAATTACTACTAACACTTAGTTCTCCAGGGAATATATTACCGTATAGATCTCATTAAATGCTTCAGCAAAGTCCTTTTACAGTGTTGCTGCAATAAAACAGAGTTGTTTATTAGTCAGTAGCAATTACATAAGACATAAGAAGTACTGTAGGAATGTAGAAAGAACAATCAATCAAAACAAAAGAAGCCTTGAGGTTTTATCAATTCATATATTTCAGATGTGTTAATGATTTTAAAGGTGCATGACTCAGCCGTAAACATAAAGCAGGAAGCAGACAGTGTGCTTAACATTGCCTCAGACCAGACACTCGCTGCGCTCTTAGAGAGAGAGATCATGAGGGAAAACTACAACAACATGCATTCCTCCCTGCCAGAAATAGATTTTCTTTGACGGTAGGATGAATACCTAATGAATGTGAAGATGGAAGAGCAGTCAGCCATGAATAATGATCAGTTGCAGGTTGATAGGCGCCTGTTGAACATCTGCAGGCCAAAGATTAGAGTCTATACTCTCCCTCGACACGGCTGGAACGGTCCACAGGAAAGATGACATCTCACTTATAAGAGGTGTGGTATTGTTTTATCGTGGCTCACTTTCTGAGAGCTTTCTTATGTTTTAATAAGAAATTCATAAGTCTCATCAAAAAGGCCTTTATAAACATGATATAAACCCAGGAATTCTAATTGATTATATTGAAAATTAAAGACAATTTATAAATGCAGGTTGATATTAGCAGCCATTTGGACACTGTTGTGGAGAAAAATGTACCACTTTAAAAATCCACAAACAACTCTATATTTGATAATAGTTTATCCATCATTTCATATTCGTATAGAAGTATTAAGATCCTTTACTGAGTGAAAATAGCATTACCAAAATGTAAAAATACTCCATTACAAGTAAAAGTCTCAAGTAAAAGTACAAGTCGAAATTTCTATATAAGCTCATTATATGTTTTGTATGTAAAATGTTACTCTGCAAAGTAACTGTAGCTGTCAAATATATGTGATGGAGTAAAAAATATGTTTGAATAAGAGGTATAACACAGAATGGAAATACTTAATAATTAGTAAAATATAAGCACCTCATGATTTTACTTTGGCACAGTACTTGACCGAACATACATGGATTCATTCCAGTGCTGCATTTACCAGTCTGTGATGTTTCTCTGCAAACAAGCAGCCGTCCAATCAAGGGAGGCGGTTTTTAGAAGAGGGGTTGTATTGCACAGGAATACTTAATATTACATATACAGCATGCAAAAAAACCACAGCCTGAAGTATTAAATTCTTAACTTGATGAATATACGATCCATATGTTAAAAACAAAAGTGCATGCTTTCCTCACAGCTACAACATTCACAATTAGTTGCTGCTGGGAGTCCAATGTGAAAGAAAGCATGCTCATCAAGAATCGAGTGACACAGAAAGAAAACGCAAAAACAAGCCCGACTGTTCACATTGACTGGAGTTGCTAGGAAACAGGTATCGCACAGTTATGTAATTGGCCGTGGCTCCAGCCTCCATGTCTTATGGCATTTCCTCCTGGGAACCAGAGACATCCCAGGAATCGAGCTGGGGGAGGCTTCCCTCAGTGAGCTCCATCAATTGCACTGGTGGGCGAGGAAGATGTGGCTTCCCCAGGCCCTGTGTGGTTTTAAATCACCTGCTTGATGTCTGCAGCAACGAGGCAGCAGAACAAACACAAAGACAAAAGCAGTGGAGAAGCTTCAGTCAAGCCACTATATAATAGATTTACTGTATCTAGAAGGTATCCAATAATGAATGCTCCTTTCTGTGTGGAACATATAACATGCCAGGTTAATGATACTCCTGTTGTTTCTAACCAAAACGCCTTACCCTGTCCCCCCCATGTTTGTTTCAGTACTATTTCACTGTCAGCTTCACCCATGAAAACCAAAAGGCGCTCGAGTTACGCACAGAAGATGTAAAGGACTGCGATGAATGGGTGGCTGCCATATCACACGCCAGGTAAAGGCACACATCAGTGAAATGTGCAGACATGGCAATTAGAAGTTGAATTAGTCGGTAGAGGGTAAGTAATCTTTGACTGATGTGCTCAGTCTGTAGGGGAGGTTGCCATGGTTTCATAAGTGGGGTTAAAATATGAGGAATGACAGACTTGAAGCAAACTGCTTTGTTCACAAGAAAAACACGATTGCCTTGATGTGAGCTGAAACTACATACACTGATGTGAAATTCGTTACTCAAGCTGCAATACAAACCGTGTGTGTATGTTTGTGTTTGTGTGTGTCACAGTTACAGAAACTTGGCCAACGAGCATGAGACTCTCATGCAGAAGTATCTTCATCTGCTTCAGATTGTGGAGACGGAGAAAACAGTTGCTAAGCAACTTCGACAACAGATAGAAGATGGGGAAATAGAGATTGAAAGGCTTAAGTCAGAGGTAATATTCACTGTGATTCCTTTTACCCTCAATATGATCTGTTTGGGCTGTTTGCTGGGTCTTCTGCTTTATTGGGGTCCTCAACACTGTTTTGTCCTCTCTGACTGAACCACAATAGTGGAGGATTACAGGATTTTCCATCTATAGTCAAATTTGTGGCAGCCACACACAGTGTTAGTCAGACCTGCTGTAAATAGACTTCCTGTACTGGCACAATAACATCATATTAACACTGCTTCTTGCACTGAACAGTTTTTCCTTTCCAAAACATGTCTGCGTCCCATGCTCGTCTCCACCTGCCAGCACAGCAAATAACAGCTGAACCAGTGGGGAAAAACGACGCATTATGCTGATTATTATGTTTGTCTCATATGTGAAAACTAGCATGAGCGGACAGAAATGGAAGCCCGTCATGGAGAGCTGTGTCCAGGCCAACTGCTCTCCACTTTGCATCTCCTCTCTTGGAAACAATGCCTACAATAGGGCTGCGTTCCCGGCTGTATTCTTCAGATCAAATAGTCATTTCACTTTAATGTGCAAATGTGATGCTTGAAATCAAATTATGTGCTGAATATGCATGAACACGGTTTTATATTGCATCTCTTCTATGAAATGCAATGACAATTAACTCTCTCGCCGTCTACAAAGTAAATGGAGACACTTAGCTTCAAACAGTTCAAGGCAGCTCCAGTCTGTTTTTTTTTTCCAGGAGCCTGTTTACCTCTTGTCAACATGCAGGACAGTTTGGTACATATTGCATTTAAATGACCAATGTAAATAAATATTGATGCAGAGATACCAGCCAAGTGAACAGAGCTAGTTTAGTCAAGCTAATGTCTCCGTGTTGACAGTGCTGACAGGTCCTGTCCTGTTGACTCAGTCATTTTGTTTACATGCTGGTACAGTAAGTGAGAAGAAGTGTATAAGTGGGAATGATTGGTCTTTCTTGGTCTATCTTGCGGTTGCTTCCCTGGCAGATCGCCGGACTGCTCAAAGACAACGAGAAGATCCATGCCAGCCCTGCAGCCGCTCCAACCGATGATGACTCAGAAATCAAGAAGATCAAAAAAGTAACGCATGTGATTCAAACCTGTTGCTACATTTTCATAGTAATTGAAATTGTTGAGAAACTGAGAAACCTGGTTTTCTGCAGGTCCAGAGCTTCCTGCGAGGCTGGATCTGCAGGAGGAAGTGGAAGACCATCATCCAGGATTACATTCGCTCGCCGCACGCTGAGAGCATGAGGAAGAGGAACCAGGTGGTGTTCAGCATGTTGGACTCGGAAGCCGAGTACGTCCAGCAGCTTCACATTCTGGTGAACAACTTCCTGAGGCCGCTCCGCATGGCGGCCAGCTCCAAGAAGCCGCCCATCACCCATGATGATGTCAGCAGCATATTCCTCAACAGGTTGGATCTTTTCGTCACACATTCACTTATTGGCCTACAAAACATAATCATCTTAAAGGTGCTCTGTGGAGGTTTTGACCACTGGTAGCACTGTGGAGCAGCGTTTCTGTAAGCCCATTTGTTTGTATTATGTGCACACGCTCTATTCTGTTGATTGACAGTCGGGCTTAGTAACGTTCCAAGAAGCGTAACAATGTACCAACCAAAGGCAGTACAGAAAAAGGCTGCAACCTAGCAAACATATTATTGCAAGAAACTGCCAAAGGGCACTTTTACAAAGTAATTTTGTCTATTATTGAGTCCAAAAATGTAATTTCCTTAAAGCTGCATGAAGTGATTTTCTACCATAAGAGAGCAGAGAGACATTAGAAACTCTGACCACAGTTTTATATGGTGGCTATTTTTATGAGAGCCACAAGACTCAGTTATATTAGTTATTTATTGCTTGATCCTTAAAATTAGTAGGAAGATCTTACAAGATCTTCTTATTTCAAGTGTCATTACATTGGTGCAAGTGCACCAATCTACTTTACTCCATCTTGTTTCAATACTGACACACATTTCTAGAACAAATCCTGCAAGGAGGACAACTGCACTGGTGAAATTATTTCAGCATTTGGCAGAATATTTAGGGATGTGGGTGTCAGTCAGCCAGTTTGTTGGTCTGACAGTCCAACATTTCAGTCCAGAGTGAAATATCTTTCAACTATTGCAATGATGCCATGAAATTTCATCTTGTAAAATCAGCCGTTTTAAATTTCTAGTTGTCCAACACTTAAATTCATGGTAGGATACCTCTAAAATTAATGAGAAATTTGCTGTAAATGAAATATGATGATTTTGATGACAAGCTGACCAGCACAACAGCTAAAATTTCCACTTGCACATAACATACCTCAAAATCAAAAAGTAAGAGAAATAGTTGTCTGCAAAAAGCATTCATGCTCCCAAGAGGATCCATCCTTGCTTTTTTGGTTATAGACTTTACTCTTATTACTACATTCACAGTAAGATCAAGTTTTAAATGTTTAACAATGAAAAAACTATTACTTCCAACCATTTGAATGGAAATTACACAAAATCTCTGCAAGCTGTCTCACAACA